>NC_137075.1:40725416-41925416 GCF_951640355.1 Cnephaeus nilssonii
ATACTAGAAAACTTTGAGGACATATAATAACATTGACTCCTTGGCTATTGAGTGTAGATTGTGAAACAAAGATGTCTAGCCAAAGTGTCTAGAAGGGCCTTGCCGAGATAACAGAATACAATAGGAGGGGGATGTCTGTGGAGCAAGATATTCAGTTTGAGGTGCTGCTGGTGCTGGAGCATCCACAGGTGGTATTTTGGAAATTCTGGTGTGTATTTCAGGCAATCAGTTATATTGAGGTAATATCTTACATTATTTACCTGGATATCAACATCAAGAGGAAAAGGACCAAGGTGAAAGCATCAATGAGTAGGCAGAGGAAGAAGAGGTAGGGTATAGTGAGAAAGATTGTCAGGTGATGGGACACCCAAGAGAACCAGGAAGATGAATCACCATACTATACATTACATCTCCAGAACAGCATATGCATGATAATTATATAATTCTTTTCAACCAGCTGTACAATTTACATTCCTACTGGCAAGGTATAAGGGCTCCAATTTCTCCACATTCTTGCCAATACTTGTTATTATCTACATTTTTAATTATAGCTATCTTAGTGGGTATGAAATTGTATCTCATTGTGGTTTTGATTAACTAGCTTTTCCTTTGGAGAAATGTCTATTAAAATAATTCACTAATTTTTAAAATGGATTATTTGTATTTTCATGGTTAAGTTATAAGTGTTCTTTATATATTCTGAACCCTACTTCCTTATCAGATAGATATATAAACTGTAAATATTTTCTATGGATTATATTTCTTGATGGTGTCTTTTGAAGAATAAAAGTTTTAAATTTTTACTGTTTTTCTTTCCTCCCTTTGGTTTTATGACTACCTTAAAGTCATAAAGATTGACTTCATTTTTTTCCCCAAGGGTTTTATAGGGTTAGCTCTTACATTTAGGTCTATACTTCATTTTAAGTTAATTACTTGTGTATGGTATAAGTAAGCAGTTCAACTTTATTTATTTATTTTTTGTCTGGAGATATTCAGTTGTCTTAGCACTATTTGTGAAAACAACTATTCTTTCCCCATTGAATTGCCTTGGCTTCTAATTAGTTTTTGACATTCTAAGTAGTTTTTGATCTATTTTTTTTGTTAATTTTGTTTATGGTATAATATCTGAATAGAAATACTTATTACTTATGCAATCAAAACCATCAATATTCTACCTCCTGATAATTGTTTAACAAGTTCTTCCTATTGCCCAAGTTACAAAAATATTTTTCTATAATTTTATCTTTTAGCTTTATAGTTTTATTTTTTACATTTAGGTTTTTAATCTATCTGCAATACACCTTTATATATTGTGTTATAAAGTGTATATCCAACGTTATTTTCTCCATGTGGCAAAGCAGTTATGAAACAATTCATCCTTTTACTACTGGGAGGTATGACTTTTCTTCAAATTTCTAATAAAAAGCTGGAGAAATTTAGAAAGTTGTGCCAAGTCAGAATAAAAGAGCACATAGATTTTCATGACAAGGTAAAGAAACAAATTCTTACAATGGTACATCATTAAGAAACTAGATGCCCAGTGCACAAAAATTCATACACTCGGGGGTCCCTTAGCCTGGACTGCACCCTCTTGCAGTCCTGGAGCCCTCAGGGGATATCCAACTGTCAGCTTAGGCCTGATCCCCCAAGGAGGTGATAGGGGGGATGGCACCGGCTGGTCCTGCCCCCCATTGCCCTGTCGCCACTGGTTGCTGCCACCCCTCCTCCCGCCCCCGCCCCCCCCCATGGCTGTCCACTCCCTCTGCCTGCTGACATCCACCTTGGCTGGCCTGGTGCCGCCCACTCACCGGCCTCAACCTCCCCCCTCCGCCCCCCCCCCTCCCCCCACCAACCAGTAGTTCTGCTGTTCGGTCGATTTGCATATTAAGCTTTTATTATATAGGATTTTTCTTGTAAAGTATGTTTGGTTAAGAGAAATTGTTTAGCCGAAACTGGTTTGGCTCAGTGGATAGAGCGTCGGCCTGCGGACTCAAGGGTCCCAGGTTCGATTCCGGTCAAGGGCATGTACCTTGGTTGCGGGCACATCCCCAGTAGGGGGTGTGCAAGAGGCAGCTGATCGATGTTTCTCTCTCATCGATGTTTCTAACTCTCTATCCCTCTCTCTTCCTCTCTGTAAAAAATCAATAAAATATATTTTTAAAAAAAGAGAGAAATTGTTTAGATCAAAGATAATTTGGACATTGGTTTATTTTTCTTGAATTACCAACCAATACTGTAATGATTGAAGTAATAATTCAGCCAACATTATTGAAGGTATCTCTCAAAGTCCATAGTTAATGGTCTTTAAAGAAGTATAGAATAGTCCCAGGTCTTGTTAGTATGTTTTGTTTTTGTTATATATTTTCATTGCTCTGCACTAGACAGGCCACACAATGTCATACCACTTACCCCATAAGGTACTTATAATCGACAGAGGGAACTTAAAAGTGCAACCATGTATCTTTAATGTGCACATGGCACCATTATAGTCTATCTTATGAAGTAATTTAAAATGTTAGATAACTAAGTACGGTCTGGTAGATGATTTCTTTAGATCTCATTTAATCTTCTGAAGACTGTTGAAAATTCTTAAAAACAACAAAAACAACAACAACAACACACACACAAACTACACTGAGTGGTCAGATTATTATGATCTCTGAACGCATAATAATCTGGCCACTTAGTGTGTGTGTGTGTATATATATATATATATATATATATATATATATATATATATATTAGAGGCCTGGTGCATGAATTCGTGCATTGGTGGGTCCGGTCAGCCTGGCTGGGGAGGGGACATGGGCGGTTGGCCGGCCTGCCTGCTGGTCAAACTCCTGGTCGAGAAGACAATGTGCATATTAGCCTTTTATTATATAGGATATACACTGAGTGGCCAGATTATTATGCATTCAGAGATCATAATAATCTGGCCACTCAGTGTATAGCAAAAATACAACTTGAGCCCCTCCAATGTGGCTTGGTGTTTGAGTGTCGACCTATGAACCAGGAGATCACAGTTTGATTCCTAGTCAGGGTACATGCCCAGGTTGCAGGCTCGATCCCCAGTAGGGGATGTGCAGAAGGCAACCAATTAATGGTTTTCTCTCATCATTGATATTTCTATTTCCCTTTTCCTTCCTCTCTGAAATCAATAAAAAATATATTTTAAAACAATTCAACCTTGAAATCCTGAAAATTTAGCAATAAAAATACTTTTTGACAACTAATTTTTATAGCAAAATATTTTTGTATTTACATGTAATTGTTTCAAATGTAGATAAAGTAGCACCTTTAAATGAGTTAAAAGAGAAAGAATTCATTTGGTTAAGTTGCTAAGTAATACTAAAAAAAGGACTAAAGTGAAAGAAATTAGAAAATATAAATAAATGTGAAGAATATTAGGGGCCTTCAGTGTTAAAAAACAAAAGTTGACTGTTGGCCTGATTGAGATGTATAAAGTGTGAATATTTTCAATGGAAGTCATGGACATTTTCACCAAATTTCATATTATTAAAATTAAGAACAGGTCTTGGAACTTGAGCCAGAAAAATTTAAGACAATGTTTGAAAGACCTGTTTACATAGTAGAAATAAAGATATGATACTCAATATTGTAAGAATTCATAGAGTTCATAGAAAATAATTTAAAAAATATCAGAAAAGATGCCAGTGAGAGTAATATAATTATTTTGCTAGTGTGACTTTCTTGGTTCCTACTCCACCCTGAACAAAGTTGGCATTTATGTATAATGGTAAAAGAAAGACATTCTCAGATCTGAGGACTTGATGAGTAAACCTCTCATGTACTATCCTATTTAATAATAGACAAATATGCAAGTTGACCATACCTCCGACACACCCACAAGCCACGCACACAAGCCACGCCCACCATCCAATCAGAGAGAGTATGCAAATTAACCCAAACCTAGATGGCTACAGCCACAGAGAGCAAGGTTTCCTAGGTAACAGAGGAAGCTAAACTTTCTGCCTGCCCTTGCCAGGCCTAAGCCTCCACTCAAGCTACAAAGTTTCAATTATAGAAGGTAAACAAATTCAAACAAATGGCGGCAGAATGGAGCTTGAGAGAGCAGGCCAGGGTTGCTGCCGGCAACAGGGGAAGCAAAGCTTTCCACACACCCTGGCTGAGCCCACCTGCTTAAGGCAACAAAGTTTCAATTTTAACCCCAACACAAATGGCTGCCGGCCTCGGAGGGAGCCCCAGGCTTGGCTCCGCTCCAGGCTGCAAAGTTTCAATTGTAGAAGGAAAATAAATTCCAGACACCAGGGCCTCTGCTTGGGTTGCCAGGGGGCGTGGCTGGCCTGCAAACCACCACATGCCCCTTGCTCAGGCCGCCCCACGCCCCAAGGGAACCCCCACCTGATCCGGGACCAGCTAGCCCCCACCCCTGTACCAGGCCTCTATCCTATCTAATAAAAGAGTAATATGCAGATTGATCATCACTGCAACACACAATATAGCTGCCCCCATGTGGTCAAAGATCCTGCCCCCATGTGGACACCAGATGGCCACCACAAGATGGCCAGCAGGAGAGGGCAGTTGGGAGGCACCCAGCCTGCAAGGGAGGGCAGTTGAGAGGGACCAAGCCTTCAAGGGAGGGCAGTTGAAGGTGATCAACCCTGCAGGAGAGGGCAGTTAGGGATGACCAGGTCGGCAGAGGAGGGAAGTTGGGGGCAAACAGGCTGGCAGCAGAGTGGTTAGGGGGTGATCAGGCTGGCAGGCAGAAGCGGTTAGGGGCAATCAGGAAGGCAGGCAGGCAAGCAGTTGGGAGCCAGCAGTCCTGGATTGTGAGAGGGATGTTCGACTGCTCGTTTAGGGATCCGACTGCCCACCGGGATCGGGCCTAAACGAGCAGTCGGACATCCCTCGAGGGGTCCCATATTGGAGAGGGTACAGGCTGGGCTGAGGGACAAACCCCCTCCGTGCACGAATTTCGTGCACCGGGCCTCTAGTTCTTAAAATATTATTCCAAGAGACATTTCAAGTGATTGAGGGATATTTTAATATAATTTAGTAATGGGAAAACTATACAGCTTTGTTCAAAAGTAACCTGTCTATAAATTTTAAAACCATGGAACAATATAATTTAGACTAAATAGTTCATAAAAATAGTGATAAAACTGAATAGAAGTTTTAAATATTACTTTAAAGAGAAGCATAAGGTAAAAATAATGAGACCACATTTTAAAAAATCAAAATAAGGCAAAAAAAAAAAAAAATCACCACAGATTGAGAAGGCAGGAAAAAAACACACCTTTATAATAAAAGCCTAATATGCAAATCGACCAAATGGAACAACCGGTTGCTATGATGCACACTGACCACCAGGGGGAAGACACTCAATGCAGGAGCTGCCCCCAGCCAGCAGGCCCCAGGCTGGCCAAGGCGGGTGCCAGGAGGGGGGCCTCTGATTGTCCTGCCAGTCACCCTGATCACTGGCCAGGCCTAGGGACCCTACCGTGCACAATTTTGTGCACCAGGCCTCTAGTAATTATATAAATGTTAATATTCTCAGTGGTCAAGAGGGAGAACTAATATTACTTAACTCTAATCACTTAAAACAATGATTATAACAAAGTAGCTTAGAGTATAGTGAAGAAAATAAAAAAAGGTTAAGAAGATAAAATAAATAATAACACAATTTACATAGTAGACAATAAAAAATACAATGTATTTTATTACACCAGAAAACAATATGATGGAAATAAGAAAAATGTATGGTTATTGAAGCAAAATGAATAGGTTAAAAACTATCTAAAATTTTTTAGATAGTACTTTCTGTAATGTCTTTTCTTCAAATACAATACCTACATAGACAAACAAAAAGACAGTAGTAGTTGTAATATTTTAAAAGTAGAATTCAAAGCAGAAAGTAAATTGTTAAAGGCAAAGTGAATGTATAAAGTGTAATCTTTTTAGAAATACATAAGACTTATAGGAGAATAATAATTCTGGAGAATTTTCAAAAGTTGATTGTGACTAAGCATAAGAAAAACTTCATTAAATTCTCCAGTGCAGAAAATTTAGAAGGCATATTTCTGTAGCAAAACAATATAACTAAACAATTTTAAAAAACAAAAACAATTTACTAAATAATTCTATTACCAAAGAGGAAATCAGAACTATAATTGTGAAATATTAGAAACTCATAGTAAGACTAGAAATAATAAAAACTTAAGCGATATAGTTAAAGCTGCACTCAGGCAAATTCAGAGCTTTGTATGCTTTAAAACTTCCTTCTAGCTTTATTGAGATATGATTGACAAATAAAAAATCGTATTTATTTAGGATGTATAATGTGGTGTTTGCTGTAACTTGTGTAATGATTACTACATTTAAACTAATTAACTTATCCATCACCTCACAACATGTTTTCTTTATTGAGAAAAGGAAAAAATTAAATAAATTATTGAAATTCAAGATGTTTAAAAAACAAAACAAAACAAAAAAACTAAAGAAACTGAGGTAAAGTGTGGAAAATAAAGAAAACCATACTTACAAAAAGGAACCCCTATAAGGGAGACTCTTACTCTACCACTCATCATATATTGGCAAACTATAACAGGAAGAAATCTTTTATATTCCTCAGCAAGAGAAAGGAAGATTTTTTTCCAAGCCTAGCAACAACCTAGCTGATGAGAGCCACCACAACTCAGCCAATGAGAAGTTGCCACCACCCAAATTCTCATTCTCCTCCAATGGTCTTTATGTCAAAATCACCAGCCTTAAGCTCCTCCTTTTCTCTATAAAGGCAAGTCCCTCTCCTTTGTGCTCTGAACTTGCCTATGGCCACCACAGCTTGCTTGTCCTGAATTGCAATTTTCTGTTATTCCCAAATAAACTCAACTTTCCTTTTATAATTTTTAAATTATTTTATTTGAGGTTGGCACATGTAAAGATAAAAACAAATGTAGTGCATTAGAAAAAAATATTTGAATTGAGAGGTTGTGATATTGTGATTTACGGTACAAAATATATATTTGATTTTTATCTGTTTTTGGCACAGAACTAAAACCCTTAGAATGTCCTACTTTCCTGGGAGCAATAAAGGTGTCCTTTGTTATTTTAATGAGATGAGTGGGACTACATTAAACCACAAAGCTTCAGTACAGCAAAGGAAACCATCAACAAAATGAAAAGGCAACCTGCAGAATAGAAGAAAATATTTGCAAGTCACTTAGACAATAAGGATTGATATTTAAAATATACAAAAAACTCAAACAATATAATAGCAAAAAACAAAAAAACAACAAACAAAAACAAACAAACAAAAATACACCCATATAACCCAATTTAAAAATTGGCAAAAGGCCTGAAGAGACATTTTTCCAAAATAGACATACAAATAGCTAACTTGTATATGAAAAGATGGTCAACATCACTAATATTCAGGAACATGCAAATTAAAACCACAATGAGCTATCACCTCACATCTGGATGTCTATTATCAAAAAGACAAGAGAAAATAAGTGCTCATGAGGATATGAAGTAAAGGTAACCCTTGTACATTGTTGTTGGCAATATAAACTATTACAGCAACCATGGAAAACATTATTAAGGTTTCTAAAAAAATTAAAAATATAATGATCATATGACCAAGCAATTCCACTTCTGGGTATATATCCAAAGGAAACAATGCCCTTATTTCAAAAAGACACCTGCACTTCATGTTCATTGCCATGAAAGTAAACTAATAGTTGAGGTATGAACACAGCCTATATGTCCCTGCATAAATGAATGGATATAGAGAATGTGGTATATGTATACAATGAAATACTATTAACTTAAAAAAAGAAGGAAATCCTGTCATTTGTGATAACATATATGAACCTGGAGGGCATTATGCTAAGTGAAATCAGTCATATAGAGAAAGACAAATTCTGCATGGGATCATTTATATGCAGAATCTTTTTAAAAAGTTAAAATCATAGAAATAGGCAGTAGAAAAGTGGTTGCCAGGGTCTGGGTGGTGGGGGAGAATAGAGATAGAGACTGGCAGTTCAAGGATGCAAACTTTCAGTTAAAAGATGAATAAGGTCTGAGGATCTAATTTCTATCATGGTGACTGTAGTTGATAACACGATATTGTGTAATTGAAATTTGCTAAGAGTGTAGCACTTAAATGTTCTCAGACACACAAAAAGGTAAATATGTGAGGTGACAGATGTGTGTTAGCTGACTTATGGG
Source organism: Cnephaeus nilssonii (assembly GCF_951640355.1). Lineage (NCBI taxonomy): Eukaryota > Metazoa > Chordata > Mammalia > Chiroptera > Vespertilionidae > Cnephaeus > Cnephaeus nilssonii. Next base: position 40,733,628 of record NC_137075.1, read on the forward strand.
GTATTCTTTCATCACTTTGTACACTTTAAATATCTTAAAATTTTATTTGTCAATATACCTTAATAAAGCTGAAAAAAGATACACAGATGGCAAAAAGTATATGAAGAAATGCTCATTAGATAATTGCTAATTAAAACAACAATGCGATACCACTACATGTCTATTACAATGCTTAAAATTTAGCAAAACAAAACACAACTAAACAAAAATAACCTGACAACACCCATTGCTGGTAAAGATGTAAAGCAAGATTAGCTCTCATTCATTGCTGGCGGCAATGAAACATGGTACAGTCACTTTGGAAAACAGTCCAGCTTTATGTTTATTATAAAGCTAAATATAATCTTATGGTATGACTCAACAATCACACTCCTATTTATCCAACTGATTGGCAAACTTATAGCTACACAAAAACCTGCACACAAATGTTTATAGCATCTTTATTCATAAAAGCCCAAATCTGGAAGCAATCAAGATGTCCTTTAATAGGTGATTGGGCATACACAGTCATACCATGGGATACAATTCAGTGATAAAAATGTATGAATTATCAAGCCTCACAAAAAATATGTAGGAATCGGAAATGCTGAGTGAAAGAACACAGCCTGAAAAAAACTATACTGAATAATTTCATTTATATGACATTTTGGAAAAGATAAAACTGTAGACAGAGTAACTTGGTCAGTGGTTGCCAAGGGCTTAGGAAAGCAGGATCATTGGAAAGGTAAAGTGCAGGTTTTTATAGACTGCTGAAACTAATTCGACACTACACATTTGCAGAAGCCCATAGAACTTTATAGTAAAAGAGTGCACCATAACGTATGCAAATTAAATAAAAAACATTCAATAGGTCAGGAAATCCCAGGATAAAGTGCAGAATGTAAGAAAGAAATCTAACTATATTACAAATGTATGAAATAACCTGACTGACAGGAATGGGGGGAAAGGTGCTGATATATGCATATACATACATACATTTATATGTAATATATATATGAAACTTATAACAGATTTTGAGTTAATAAAGTTTTATAAATAACAAGCTTTCATTGATCAATAATAAAACACCAATGCTCAAATTTAAAATAAAAAAATACATAAACATCTGCCCAATAAAGAAGAAAAACAAATTGCTAACTAACTTTGTTTAAAGCCATTCAAAATTACATGTGCCAAAATAAGTGAAAGAAAACTACAAAATCTATTTGCCCTCTTCTTCCAAATTGATAGACTTAAAGAAGAGTGACAATGCCCAGCACTGTACTCGAGAACTCAAACACCAACCTTGAAACAGATTTCTAACCATTTTGTTCTCTCCTTGGTTCACCTGGGCCTGAATAATTCAGTACAGTTAAGAGAGGGCGATTCATCTTAAATGGTTGCTTAGTGTCAGTCAGAAAGGCAATGCTATCCATTAGCGTGCAGAAAGGAGTTGAGAAGCAAATGCAAAGCTAACCCCTTTCTTGTGGGTTAAATTAGGTCCAAATGTAGATTAACTTATTTCTTTGGATTCAGAAAATCAGACTCACCCATATTTAAATACATATTTAGATGTCATCCCCAAATAAATACAATGACGCTTTCAATTTTTTGTCCATTTTTCCATCAGGGCAAATAATCATGACTAGCACTAATATTTCTTTTTTGACAAGGTTGAAGCTTTGTAAAATGACTTTAATTTAAATGTATTTTTGTATTTTTCTTAAATAAAGTAAAAGGATGCTAAACTTTCATACAAAGATATCAAAGTGGAATGATCAGAGAGAACACTAAAGTAGATTTTTCTCATTAATATTAAACAGAAAAAAAATCAGTATATAATAACACATTTATACCCTAAACTGTGTTTCTAGGGGCATGAATAATTGTCTGTGGACAATTAAATAAACCTTGAAAAAATTCAAAGGGGTGGAGTGTTTGGAAGTAAAACAAACCAAAATAAACCATAACGTTATTCAGATTTATCTAAATTGCCCCAGTGGGAAGGGAGAATCTGGAAGAAGGTTTTAAATAACTGCCATTATTTAACCACTTGAATCAAGAAACGACACTTAAAAAAAACCTCAGATTTTTGTAATCATCCTCTTTCTATTCCTATACATACTTATTAACTCTTAGACATAAAATTTTACTCTTTTTATTTGCTTTCAGGTGTCTTAATTTCTACCCTATTTACCACTTAATTCTATAATAGACTATGATACCCACCTGTCATCTCACCCCATATAGATCAATGGTGGATTTGCACTGTGGGTAATACTGAATTTCCTGATATCATAGTCTGCAAACATTTGTGAAAGCCAGAGAAAATTGGAGAACCCACCTGTGTTTTAAGTCAGATTAAATACATTCTTATTGGATTGCTGTTTATTATAGTTTTCAAAATTGACTATGCAAGTGCTCTCAGACTATGCAAAGTAAGTCATGTAAAAACATTTATGTGCATGGAATGTCATGAAAGAATATTTATAACACCAGATATAAAGACATTATCAACTCATAATATTGAAGTGGAAAGCTCACATTTTAATTTTTTTCCAGAGTTTTAATATTGCATTTCAGTTATAAAATAGAATAATTAAATTACCTATCTAAATATGCAGACACACAATAGTCTCCCCTTCAAAACCATGGTTATGAAAGCCACACATTGCTCAGGAGAGTGTTGCAGTTTTGCAACTGCACCCACATTGGGACTGTAGGACCCAGATACAGGATGTGACTAAATTCTTTCAGACAATATCCACAACTCCCCGCACCCTCTTTATGGAGCTTTCATTCTAGTGGTGGGGGACCAATAATCAATTAATCAATAATTAAAGTAAATAGCACATCAGGGAGGATCTGTGCTTGGAGAAAACTCAACAAGGAATGGGGGTAGTAATCCTCATTCCCACTCACTCCCAACACTAAGCAATTTCCTTCTATGACTCAGTCCAGAATGTAAAATCTTTCCTATTTTTGATCAACTCGACAGCTTTTCCCAGACCCTATGTAGAGAAATGGTTGTGTAATATCATTTATGGAGCACAAACTCCTTCTTGTATAACATCAAAGAGCATCAGTGTGTAATAAAGTATATTTTTGCAACTGGTGGGAAGAGAGATCAAATCAATCATCATGAAGTTCCTTTGCTAAAGCATTTTTAGCCACTGGTGGTAAATAGCTTGGGAGATGACTTGGCGCAGCTGAGGTTGGTTGAATGTCTTGCCTATGTGGTCTATAGAAAATAGAATAGTTTGTTTTCTCATTTATCGATTAGTGCTCTGAGATCATTAATAATGGTACAAATTAGTACCATTATAATTTCCACCTTATTTCTAGTCTGCATTAGTTATGTCATTCAAACGAAAATATGTCTGTGTACTGCAGGAGTGGTGTAAAGGGTAAAGGTGTTGGTTTAAACTTGATTTGATGACTCCATGTTAATCCAATATAAACTTGCAGGTATCCAAAATATAACAAAAATCCTTATGGTCCCAAAATATACATAAATCATCAGACAGGAAAAGTAGTGTCTAAACAGATGCTTCTCTTTCTAGTATATATGACAAGCAAAACAAACAAAACAAAATATATGAAGCTTCTAAGGTATACTATAACTTATCCCTTCCTTTCTTAAATTAAAAATAATAAATCAATCAAATAATCTTACTGTTAGCTTCTATGAATCTGTAATTTTATAGATTTTCTCATTTAGTGATATAAGTGGAATTTATTTTTCCTTTAAACATTTGTGCTTTCCTATTTCCCCCCAGACCATTTGAAATGATACTTGAATTATAACTAAATCCTCTTGGCTGAAACATCCTTTAATTTGTTTTTCCATTTTATTCCCACCTCTGCACCAGTGAGATAGCATTTGAAAAATACCACTTTTGTCATGGCACCCTTTTCACTAACACCTGGAAAGGCTTCTGCTGTTTGGAATAGCAAACCTACCTCCAACGCCTGTTTGTCTAAGATTCTTGCCCTGTATGTCCAACTTTGCTGCCACAATCACATAGTATGAGCTTGCATTCAAGTCTGGCCGGCCAGCTCTCTGTAATACTCATGCCACTCTCTGTTATTAGCTGTGCGAATTTGTTTAAGGTGCTCATGTTAATCAGAATATCCTTTCCTTCTCTTTCTTATGTCTACTTCCTAACCATATTTCAAGACCTCAGATTCATTCATTGCATCACATGGACACAATGCAGCGACACCCAAGCCCACTGTAGCTGCCCAGCAGAATTTCCGCTGAACCTAGAAAGAGAATCCACATGGAATGAGTACAGGGACAACTCCTATGGCAACATGGTATTTCCAGGTCCTTGATGAAGAGAAAGTAGAAATTCCTAGGAAAACTCCATTTTATGTCATTTGCAGTTTGTTATATGTAAGTATACCAAAGTTAATTGTCTAGAAATAAGTACCTGGTTCTTATTCAAAATGCAGATTCAGCATCAGTCATTTTCAGAGAATTCTTTGTTTTTCTTCATAAAGCCATCAATTAAAAAATCCCTCTGGGTATATGTATAGATAAATATCTGAATTTTGCCTATTACAATGAAGATTCAGGTGTACAGTGGGTGAGCTGTAATACTGTTGCCGGAGGATTGGGTGGGTGGAATTTCTCTGTCACTGGTGGGAGTGGGGTTCTTGCAATATCTTCAGAAAAGGGATTTTCTAAGATTTGCACAAGAGAATGAAAAATTTTTATTTGTGTGGAATTATATTTCTCGGTTGGCAAAGTCCTATTGTCTTTAAACCAGGCCTGGAAAATATGCATTGGGGGTTGAGTAGACCTAAAAGCAGCCAGTGTCCAGAGTTTCCATTTCATGGTGGGATTGGGTCCAATATAGCATCAGGCTAAAGTCCATTAGTCCACTGCGTGGAGTCCACATGGCTGTGGGCCACATGGGCGAGTGCAGAGCGTGGGAGCTCTGCAAGCCAGGAGTCAGGTGGGAGCAGAAAGAGAGAGAGAGGGGGGTGGGCTCTTTTGTTCAGGAGTTTTGTATCCAGATTTCGAGCCCTTGCAGTGGCCACGCCTATTCTGGCCACTGACTCGCTCCAGGTGTGACTGATGAGCATCTTCCCATGTCATCCAGACCTTTCTGGGCAGTCCCTTTCCCCATCAATTTTCAGGGAATAGACCTGGAGAGTGTTAGCTTTCTGGCAAAGCTATGTAACTGGCATGCCTATATTACCTAGTCTTCCCTTTACTCCTTTCCTGTTAATAATAACCAGGTTAATTAACAGTATCAATACTAGTATACTGCATTACAAGGTACTTCTGACTGGGTTTGCTATAGATGAAAACTGGACACAATACTGATGGCCTATAAACAAAGAAATGCTGATAGAAAAGTGTGCTATTAACTGAAAAAGTAACTTAGATACCTAAGAACTGGAGCTAATAGGAGAGAATCAATCTCTCCATCCCTCTCCTTCTCTTTCTGTCTCTCTTGCTCTTGCTCTCACTCTTTCTTTGCCTTTCATTTTGATGTGCATTTCCACTACATGTTTTATAACCATTACTTTAAATCTGAGGGAGGCAACTCATAATATCATATTACTTTATTATAGTGATATTGTGGCACTACACATACATCCCACAAATAAAATGAATACTAATAACATTAAATTTGACTTGAAATTCATGATACAATGCAATAGCTCAGGAGCAATTCTGAACAATGACAGTAACATTTTTTCTTCTTTCCCTATATGCTGTTATTTTTGGTAAGTGGAATCCATATTCCCACACAAACCAGAATTGCTAAACTCTTAATAGCATCCCCATGGTTTTGCCTCTTACTACAATGCCTTAACTGATTTCATCATAGTTCAAGCATAATAACGAATCATCATTTGTCCTCAGGAGCATGAACTGTCTGAGGCTATTTCTACATTCACAGCAGCCTCACTCTGAAATAACTGTTCTAAGACTGTCAATCTACCCACCAGCTTTCTGCCCACAGCATGACTGCCACACATAAACTCTCCCTGTGCTGGTAATTACCACAAAGCATCCAATTCTTTTCCTAATAAACTTTTAATTCCATATTTCTATTAACTGATTACCATGCCCCAAAAAAGTGTTTTATACCTCTGCAACACAGAACCCCTAAGGAATATTTTGCACAAGATTATTTTGGATGCTACTTATCTACCATCCATTAATTTTTTCTTCTGATTTAATGAAATACTATGATTTCATAGCAATTAGAACTTTTTTAAGTTGCATATAAGGGAAACCTCCAAATAATAAGTGCTGAAACCCAAGGGCTTATTCTCCACATAAAAGAAGTCAAGATATTGGCAGTCCAAGGTGCTATGATGAGTCCATATTTTTATCCATCATCCTCAGCACATGGTTTGTGTACTGAAGGCTGCCTCATGGATCGACATGGCTGACTACTGGAGTATTTCAGGCAACAAGAAAGAGGAAGGGGCAGGAACCTAAAGAGGTCTATCTTCCAGATGAGTCAGCCTTCCTAGAAATATCTGATGTTCATATACAATCTGATGCTATTCCTATACATCATGACATTCTTTTTTTATATATATTTTATTGATTTTTCACAGAGAGAAAGGGAGAAGGATAGAGAGCTAGAAACATCGATGAGAGAGATACATTGACCAGCTGCCTCCTGCACACCCCCCACCGGGGATGTGCCCGCAACCAATGTACATGCCCTTGACTGGAATTGAACCTGGGACCTTTCAGTCCACAGACTGATGCTCTATCCACTGAGCCAAACCAGTTTTGGCATGACATTCTTATACATTATTTCTACTTGGTTCTTAGTGACAAGGAAGAATGGGAAGTACAATTTTTGAGTTGTGTGTTATTGTCACTCTGAAAATAATGAAGATTCTGTTATCTAAAAACAGGAGAAGAGATGTGGAATAGGCAACTATTAGTTTCTCTCATAACACCTTCACCTTTTCTAGTTCCTGCCAATTGAGTCCCTTCAGTGCATATGACAGTGGAAAGATTGCAGCCTTGGAGTGCACAGATCTTGCTCCAAGTGTTGGACCTGCCCTTTACAAGAAATGACACCTTTGGCATGTCATTATCTCTGAATGCATTATCTATTAGATGAAGATTTTAATAATATTTATTTCACAAGACTATAATGAAAGAAATTATGTGTGTGTGTGTGTGTGTGTGTGTATGTGTGTGTGTGTGTGTGTGTAAGTATAATAGTGCTTTGCAAATAGTTTGTTTTATACTCGTTATAATTATGTTACTGATTTTCATGCATGAGTTTGGAAGTATTTAGAGTAGCTAAGAGGAATATAAAAGAAAAAAATTAATACAATTATTCTGTAATCCTGTGGTCTCTAAAGTTGTTTATGATTATCCCAGAGAAAGCAGGAAGAAAGCATTAACACTTTAATCTCTATTACATGAAAATAAAAACCCCTCTAGAATAGAGAGCAATCAGAGTGCTGGATGCCACAGAAAAGGTATTGGTTTTGCAGAATAGGAAGAGTCCAAGGGCCTGAAGGCAAACTTTCTCCACTTTACAACCTTGTGTTAGACCATTGCTAATGAAGAAGCAGTTTCTATGTAAGCTCTTACAGCAGAGACTATTGATCGTGTACCCAACATAATCTCCCTCATTCATGCTTTCTAAAAATCTTATTTTATTCCATAATTGACTCCTGTGCATACAACTAAGCAATAAGATTCATTTTAAGAATATTTCAATCTATTGTCAAATACTTTTTCACCATTTTTTCTAAATTAAGTACATGATTAGTAAGTACATTTGTCAAATATTTTTTTCACCATTTTTTCTAAATAAAGTACATGATTAGTAAGAAGCTTTTCTAGTATAATTAGTATAATAAAATAATAAGTTACTAAAATAATTTATTTTCCCAAGAAGAACTACTAAAAATTAATATCTGTATATAAAATTAATTTGACATAATTTTCAGGACTATGAAGTTCAGAGAAATATGTACTTTTGAAAAGAATAATATGTTATTTTCTTGAAAAACCTTCTTCAGGACTTTCCTCCTGAATTTGTTAAATAAGTGCCCATATTATATTGTTTTAAGTGATCTGCTATATCTCTTTCCTAAAATGCCTCTTGTCACAGACAAAATGCTAATACCTTTAATATGTAAAGCTTATAAAAATCAATAATGTAAATACCAGGGACCTAAATAGATAAAATGATGAAAAATATAGGCAGAAAATTATCTGGCACAGATAAAAAGTGTTTCAAGAAGGAGAGAGTAGTTAACCATATTTCAAATTCTGTTAGAAGTTAGATGAGATATGGAGTGAACAATATCCATTGAAATTAAAAGCAGGAAGACTGCTACTCTCATGAATGAAAACAATTTTAGTAAAATTATGTGGCAGAAGCCAGCCTGTGGTAGACTAAGTACCGAATGGTAGCTGAGGAAATGCAGACTGGGAAAACAGACAATGCTTCTAAGAAGTCTGTAAAGGTGAAAAAGAAACATCAATACGTGAGAGAGGTGATCTCTAGGTAGGGGATTTCATTTTCATTTTATTTTTCAGGAACAGGTTTATATTCAATATTACTTTGTGTTAGTTTCAGTGTACAGCACAGTGGGTAAACAATCATGCACTTTACAAAGTGTTCCCCTTGGTATTTCCAGTGCCCAACTGGCACCATTCTTAGTTGTTACAATATTATTAACTATTTTCCCTATGCTGTATTTACACCCCTATGAATATTTTGAAACTACCAATTTGTACTTTTTAATCTAGGTAGGGGATGTTTTGGGGGGTATAAAAGAGAGAGGAAGCAAGTTTCTGAGAAGCCCAGAAGAGATGGGATATGGAGCACAGGTGGAGACTTTCACCTCATTGAAGAGAATGGACACTTTATAAAATTAATAGTAGCAATGTAGAATGAGTGGGTGCAGAGAGAGTATATTTTTATATTTGGTGGTGATAAGTTGAGGTAGTTTCCAACTGACTTGATAAAAACATTTATCTTAGGGACTATGAAAAGAACAGTGAAGAAGAGAAATAACTGAAGACTGCAAATGTTAATTTTCAGGAAATCAAAGAATATATGCATAATTTCTACATTCTTAATATGACTGAAGAATACTTGGTCCCTATGAAACAAACACATAAATTAATAAGTGGAGAAGAGTCTGATATATGGAGATAACAGATAAAAAGTGAAGAGTGAAAAGACCTAGATAGACTAAAAAAATAATAGAAAATTTAAGTCTATTCTAGAGTTGATAAAAAACAATTTGAATTATTTATATAGAAGCTCAACTAAGCAATGTGAAACAAACAAAAACTCTGAGATTATCTTTCAAAATGTAGAAGAACAAAGAGATGAAGAGAATAAGGATGAAAATAATGCACATGGAAGATAAGTAAAGAGAAATTTAGTGCTCAGGTATTCATAAAGAGGAAGCATAACAATCAGAATAGCAACAATAATCAAAGATATTATTGAAGAAAAAATTTCTCTTGGTTAAATATATTTAAGTATATTACTTTTATAGTCATATAGAAGCAACTCATCTGTCTCAGAAATAACCAATGTAACAATCTCCACATCTAACTATATTTCTCTAAAAATATTTGAACACTAAGATAAAAGAAAAAGTAATTTTGCAAGTGTATATGGAGAATAAATAAATTCCATACCAAATAACACAAGTCTGTTTAGTATTAGATTTCTACTCTGCAAAGTAAAGCTGCAGATTTGAGTCATTAGTGTTTTATCCCAAAGATTTTACCCAGCCAGGTTTTCTTTCAATGTGTAATGGTAACAGAAAGACATTCTGAAATACATAAAAGCTAAGGCAACATAGTAGGTATCCTTATACTCTTGTCAGTGGGGGGAAGCAGTAATTTATAAAGGAATAAGAATTAAATTAGCATCAGACATCTTATCAGCAAATTAAATTGCAGAAGATAATTCAGCATTGTGTTGAAATTATTTTTATACCTAGAATTATATACCTAGCTGAACTACCAATCAAATATGACAGCAAGTATTCAGAAAATCAACACCAATACAAGAAAGAAGACAGGAAATATGACAGAGGAACCAGCACAGGAAACCCTGAGGTAACCTAATTCCAGTTCAAGAAAGAAATAAGTCAAAATGAAAAATAAGCCAACGTGTAGATTAGATATTCATGGGGAAGTTGGTACAGTAAGAAGCTTAAGAAAGGAGACTCTCCAGAAAGCCAGCAACAACAACAACAAAATAGTTCAGAAGAACTATTAGAATGAGAAATTTAAAAAATATCCTTTGCATTTGTTATTCAGAAATGTGTTGGCTATTTTATATTTTTGTTTTTGAACAAACCCACATCAGTGGTGGAACAGGGTGTAGATTGCAAATATGACTTGTATCTAATTCTACCAATTTGTTCACCAATCTCTATGACCCCTTCTAGCACTGAAAAAAAAAAAGTTAAAATGGGATCCACTTATTACTAAGGAACATATTTGCTTTCTGAAATAACTAACTTATCTAAGAATAACAATATCTGTAAGTTCTGATTCCTTGAAATTTCAATTTCAGATGCCTTGAAATTGTTTCCTCAATGTAACAAACACATTTATAACATATTCTGTTCCTCATAAAAAGATACTTGGTTTTCACTTCTAAGTGGCTAAGTTTAGCAAGTTCTCTGTATACGTGAGCAAATTGGAAGGATAGAATAGCCAAGGGAGAGCCAGAAGACTCATTAAAACTTTGAGATCATTAGCATTTCACCTTCCAGTTTGTAGTTTTAATATATATATATATAGCAAATACGGCCAAAAGCAGTATTTATATGGCATCTATTAGTTGCAGATAGGGAAAAGCTTCCAAATAGAAATCATAGTACTTGCAATATTTGTCTATGAGAAAGAAGAATAATTTAGAACTTGAACATGTGCATGTATATGCACACACACCATCACACACACACACACACACACACACACACACACACACACACACAATACTATTTCGTCTCTCAGATGGCTTGTTCTAATAATAGAACTTTCCAATCAGTTTGAAAAATCATTAATCTAATGTTGTATCTTTCTTTTTAGCAACAAATTGGTGGCATGGTTTTATATGATTTTATTCCCTGACATATTAGGCCATGCATGTTACTTTAAAAAAACAACAATTAAAAAAACATAGTTAACTCCACATGATTGAATCTCATTTGAAAATCTTGTCTGGCTATAATGAACATAAAAATCCAAGTAAGAGGTATGGAGAAGACAAATAAAAAGTTATGCAGAAAATAAATATAATTTGTTGTTAGCCCCCAAACAGTAAGACTTTGTTGTGTTATGCAGTGCACATGAAGCAACTTCTACAAAGAAATCTAATTCCATGATTTCAATTTACCTCTGATATTGGCTTATTGGTTATCGGCTGTCTTGTGAATAGAGCCATTAGTAAAGCTTCCTCTCTCTACCCTCTACCCTTCACTTTTCTGTTGTCCTTCACCATAGCACTCATTTGGTAATTTGGTATTAGAGAGAGAGAGAGAGAGAGAGAGAGAGAGAGAGAGAGAGAGAGAGAGAGAGAGAAATCAAAAGCAGTACAACACAAACGCTCCTCTATCCATCCCAATCGGGTCAGATTTTAACTTCATTAAATTGCTGTCATATGGTGGCTGCTGACATACATCAGGCTTGGAGAGCTTCACTCATCAGGTATTCTCTAAGATTGTTAACAAGAACAGCAACTCTCATTAGGGGTTCCCCAAAAGCAGCTAATTAGGGACAAAGGTTGCTCAGATTGTGACAATTACACCTGTAAGGTCTCTGTAGAAACACCCAAATCTCTAACAAACCTATGTTTGGTTGCTTAGTACGAGAAATAAAGAGCTAGTCCATTAAAAAAAAATGAGAGGCAGAAACTGTCAACCATTGAAAAAGCTTTACGAAAATGATCATCCAATTAGTGGCTATGATCAAATCAGGCATGAACTCTCTCTGGATGGCTCCATAATTTTCCTTCTTGCATGGTGTAATTTCATATAGCTCAAATGAACTCGTGAGAGGTAATTCAGTTCCAAACAGTTTTCTCATCACTGCTAATTATACTAATACATTGAAATGCCTCCTACAAAATGCATGAGCCCTTTAAGCCACCTCATTAATGTGATATAATTTTTGCCAGAATATATATCAAACCTATTATCACCACAGGTTTTCTTTAGCTTTTTTTTTTTCCTTCAAAATGTCTATCAAAAGCTTAAAAAGTAGATTTCTTTGGGTTGGTTGTCTCATAATTAACTGTTTCTTTGAACTACTGTTGTCTATTGTATTTTTCAATGGCACCAACAATCTTTAATATGATATCCCCTACACCCACCAGTTTCTTTTCCCTTTCTGAGTATTTTATTCCTTCAATCTTTTCCCCATTGTAGCTGATTCTTTAAATGGCAAATGGTGCATGCAATAATGTGCAAAAATGAGTTATACAAACTGAAAGCAGGGGTGTAAAAAGAAGCATCATCTGAAACTAAAATAAAGACAGATTTTATGGTATTTATGTCAGTTAATTTAACTGCTGGTAGGGGCTTTTGTTGAAACATGAGTTAGTTCCAGTGTTTAACCTTGCAGTATTAATTTATGCTTTATGGCCTGAGTACTTTATCATTCCCTCCTTGGGAAGACAGTTATCTCATTAGCCAGAATTTAATGAAATGCAAGGATACACTTCTTAATTTCAAAGATTACTATTACACAAATCAGGTGTAAATCTCAGACTGACTGCCCCTTCCCTTGCCTGTTTAAAAAGAGAGAGAAAGGTTCATTTTGCAATCATATCACAGAAATTCATCTGGTGAAATACATTTCATCACAGCCATTCTAAAGGCATCTCTCATCTGGGAAAGTTGGTTTAACTTTGCATCCGGCAATATTGATGGCCCTTTAGCTACTATAAAGTTTCCAGGGTTGACAATTCATTATTCACCATCACAATTAAAAAATAAAATGTTGACAAAATTACCATTTCCCCAGACTTATTCAAGTATGGGCATGAACTCTTAACCACATTTTGACTAAACTCAATTTCATAGATAGTACCAATATATTTTGGTACAACTGATGTTTCCAAATGAGCAGGCATTTTCGTGATGAAGGTACACATGCCCTAAAATTTAGAATTATTAAATAAGCAAACACGTACCTGTCAGTTTAAAATATAAAACATAATATCTGCCTTGAAGATGTAGAAAGATTTTAGTTGTAAAACTGTCCGGAGTGGACCTTTGCTTTCTAAGAGTTTTAAGGCATCTGAACATCTAACTACTCTACCATCTGGCCGCTGATTCTGGAGCGCGTCTTCTACTTTCATGTTTGCAGGCTCCTCCTCACGTGTCGCCTGCTGAAATGCCCTGTCTGGCCTGCTAGGTCAGTGGTCGGCAAACTCATTAGTCAACAGAGCCAAATATCAACAGTACAACGATTGAAATTTCTTTTGAGAGCCAAATTTTTTAAACTTAAACTTCTTCTAATGCCACTTCTTCAAAATAGACTCGCCCAGGCCGTGGTATTTTGTGGAAGAGCCACACTCAAGGGGCCAAAGAGCCGCATGTGGCTCGCGAGCCGCAGTTTGCCGACCACGGTGCTAGGTCATCCACAGCACAGTCCTGGGCCTAGAACACCACCTGCTTCACTATGATGATGTTTAAATTTATCTTGAGAACATTGCATGGTATTTAGGTTCTTTTGGAAGTGACTGAATGAATGAACAAAGGAATGAATAGTTGGTATATGCATATGGTGACTTTTCATTAATTTGAACATAAGGTTCTGAAACAATGAGAGAATGAGGAATGTATATGTTATTTGGCAATAATCAACATAAAGTGAGGGAACCTGGTGAATGGGTGATTCCCTCGGGCTTGCTGTGTTAATTGGGGGAAAAGATAGTTTCCAGGAACTAACAAGAACTTTAAAATCATGCATTTCGCTAGCTATGTCTCTTGTGCGAGTGTGCACATGTGCATTCTGTGTGTGAGGATGTGTGAGTGTGTGCAGTCTGTTTAAACATCAGCTTAAAACACAACATTTATTATCATAGATAGAAGTTTTATTTCAAGGAAATGGCCAGTAACTTACCCCCACCCTCTGCCCTGTGGCTTCAAGTAACAAAAGTTTATTTCTTATTTATGCTGTGTGTCTATTAGGGGTTAATTGAGGCTGTTTCTTGTTGTCGCTGGACCCAGGCTCAGGGGCAGTCACCATGTAGAACATTGCAAGTCACACTGCAGCAGAGGGAAGAGAGCATATGACAGACATGCACTTGCCCTTAAAGCTTCCACCTCAGAAATGATTCACACCCTTCTGTTCAGGTTGTCAGTCAGAGAAAGTCACATGGCCTCCCCTCACAGGGATGTAGTTTTGAACTGGATATAAAGGAGACTTTCCCGAAAATTTAAGTAAACCTCCCCTTGACCATGGCCAAGATCTGGCCTCTATTTGCCACTCCAATCAAATCTCATGCCATTCTTCCCTACCTCGCTTGGTGCTAGGCGTGCTCACCTTTCTAAGAGGGCCTAAAACACGCCCAGCTCTTTTTTTGCCACAGGGCTTTTGGCTTTTGAACTTTCTATTCCCTATTCCTGGAAGGCCATTTACTTTTGTTTTGTATAGTTAGCTGCTTCTCATTCTTTTGGGCTCAACTTCAATGTCACCTCCCCATGGATGACTTCCCTGACCATCCACTCTAAATTAATACACACAATCATCTCTTGAATAGATAGATGCCTGATATTTGGCTAACCAACTGTAGCAATTATTTTATAATGTTTTTATGTGCTAGAAATTTGAAAATAATAAAACATGATGAAAGGTGTTGTAAACGATACTTCCTTGACCCCAAATCAGATTCCTTGATTAGGGTGTGAGATTTGGATTTAGGCAGATGTGTGTTCAAATTAATAGCTTACTGGCTACGTAATTTTATTATTTAAATTTTCCTCATTTATAAAATGAGGTTGATGAAACCTACAAACGTTTTAAAAAATAAACTTTAATTTTTTTTATAACAGTTTTAGATTTACAGAGAAATTACAAAGACAGTACAGAAAGTTCCCAAATATCCAGAACCCAATTTCCCCTTGTATTAGCATTTTGCATTACTATGGTATGTTTGTTATAATTAATGAACCAATACTGATACATTATTTACTAGGCGCTGTACTTCATTCAGATTCTTTAGTTTTAATCTAATGTCCTATTTCTTTTCTGGGATCTCATCCAAGACGCCACAATACGTCTAGCCTTCATGTCTCTTTAGCCTTCTTTGACAATGAGTTTCTCAGACTTTCCTTTTTTTTTTTTTATGACCTTGACAGTTTTGAGATGAACTAGTAAAATATTTCTTAGTATGGCCCTCTATTGAAATTTGTCTGATGTTTTTCTCATGATTATGGTGTTTTAGAAAGAAGACAGCACGGGCAAAGTGCCATTCTCAGCACATCATTTCGAGGGTACATACTATCAACATGACTTATCACTGTTGATGTTAACCTTGATCACTTGGCTGAGAAATTCACAACATGTTGAACAGGATTAAGCCAAGTAATATATGTGAAAGCATATGCACACAGTGCCTGGAGCATAGGACGGGCTCAATGATCCCTGAGTCCTCTTTTCTTTTTTTACCTCAAAACTTGTATTAAGCTGCTATGATATTTTGCTCAATTAATGTATTTTGACTTGGCTATAACAACGTATATTACAATGAAGTTTTCAGGATAAATTAGGTCTTCATTTCAAGTGGAAGTGCTTACTTTAAATGAAGTACTAAATAGACCTAGTTAGAAGAGAGTCTCACTACAAAGGCAATCCAAGGGCACTGATCCTGAACCTTACACCAATGCTCCAATATACTGTGATTAATCGTCTGCTTTGAAAGTACATGTCACCAATGAGCTGCATTAAAAACAGTATCTCCTCCTTTATTTCCACCCAGCAGTTTATCAAACGTTATGGAGCTATAGCCTATTGGACAAAACCCAGGAAAATAATTAAACTTTATGGCTTTTCTTCTTAGTTCTTTCTTCTTGACCTCAGAAAAAGTAACATGTCTATTTCTTGACCTCGCCTTATCACTTATTCGCTCGCATGTATTTGAGTAGCTACCCTAAGCTGCTTTTCGCTTTATGAAGCCTGTTCTCTGACTGCATAGGCTGGGCTTACGTGTTGTGGCCTTTCCTTTCATCACCATCATCGTGCATGTTAGTACTTGGACAATGTCTGTTTGCTCAGCTGGATCGTGAGTTCCTTGGAAAGAGGGACCAACACTTGTTGAAGATGTACCCCCAGCACCTAGCACATGGCTGGCACACGTTAGTAACATCACACTTTTCTAATAGATGAATAAATTTAATTAATTAATAATAAAAACTGCATGCATAGTTATTTTTCATTTAATTTCTCAAAGCTGCCAGATGGATAAGCAGGCTCCTGGAGGTTACATGACTTGCCCAAAGTTACACCAGTGTGGCTTGATATGGCCTCTTCTGATTTTTGTCCAAAGTCTTTTCCACTGGAAAAAGATATTTCTAATCAAGGTACTATGCTAGGTAATCTGGGGCATATAAAGATACTGTGTAATCCTACCTGCTCTCCAGGAGCCAGAGGATGAATTAATGTGTTTTGAAGGCAGTATGAAGAAAAAAAGCTGTTATGGTAGCACAGAGTATTATTAATACTGAGTGCTGGAAAGGCATTATTGATTTTATGAGAACTAAGTATATTCAAAGAAAGAAAGAGTCTTCAACGAGCCTGTCTCAGAGGACGTTACACTTACTGTGTGAAAAGTGCTTGGAGACTTACAGTTAGAACCCAGGCCTGCTTCGTGAGCCAGGAGCTGACTCCTCTTCACGTAGCTCTGTGGGCAGGTTCCTCTGATGTGCCTCCAGCCTCAGTGCAGCTGGCTTTGAAAATATTCCAGGAATCTGATAATAAAGCAATAAAGTTGGAAAAGTCACTGTGATTTATTTCATTTGGAGGATGTTAATTATTTTTAAAATTTTAACTGAGTGTTTGGAATAACATAGGCTGATGCTCATAAGGTTATTAAATAGGTATGAGGTAACTCAGCTGAATAATAATAATACAACCTTGATTCTACATAATTCCCTTTTTTAAATTCTGACAGCTCCCATGCTTTCTTCTCTCAAGGGCATTACTTTATGTTCCCCCCAAAATGGGGCTGCTGGCTTCTTTTACGCCTTTCCTCAAGTTGGGTCTTCTCTGAACTCAGGCGACAGGCAGGATCCTGCTCTGCACACTGTATTAAATGTAATACCACCAGATCAAACTGTTTTGTAGACATTATTATTATTTTTTTTTTTTTGCAGAAGAAATAATTTGGTTTTTTATTATACTCACCTGAGGATATTTTTTTTAATAAATGCATTTTGTTTTTTATTATTTTTTCCATTGATTTTTTCTCTTTTTTTGATTAAGGTATTACATACATGGTTCTTATCCCCCCCCCCCCAATGTCCCCCCCACTCATGCCCTCACCCTCCTTGTGTCTGTGTCCATTGGTTAGGCTTATATGCATGCACACAAGTCCTTTGGTTGATCTCTCCCCCTTACCCTCATCCTCCCCTACCTTCCCTCTGAGGTTTGCCGGTCTGATCGATGCTTCTCTGTCTCTGGATCTGTTTTTGTTCATCAGCTTATGGTGTTCATTATATTCCACAAATGAGTGACATCATGTGATATTTATCTTTCTCTGACTGGCTCATTTCGCTTAGCATAATGTTCTCTAGTTCCATCCATACTGTTGCAAATGGTAAGAGGTCTTTCTTTTTTATAGCAGCATAGTATTCCATTGTGTAAATGTACCACAGTTTTCTAACCCACTCATCTGCTGATGGGCACTTAGGCTGTTTCCAAATCTTAGCAATGGTGAATTGTGCTGCTATGAACATAGGGGTGCATATACCCTTTCTGATTGGTGTTTCTAGTTTCTTGGGATATAATCCTAAAAGTGGGATCACTGGGTCAAATGGGAGTGTCGTTTTTAGTTTTTTTGAGGAAACTCCATACTGTTCTCCACAGTGGCTGCATCAGTCTGCATTCCCACCAGCAGTGCACGAGTTTCTCCGCATCCTTGCCAGCACTTGATTTGTTGATGATAGCCATTCTGACAGGTGTGAGATGGTACCGCATTGTCATTTTAATTTGCATCTCTTGATGATTAGTGACTTTGAGCATGTTTTCATATGTCTCTTGGCCTTTCTTATGTCCTCTTTTGAAAAGTATCTGTTTAAGTCTGTTGTCCATTTTTTTATTGGGTTGTTTATCTTCCTTTTGTTAAGTTGTATGAGATCCCTGTAAATGTTGGAGATTAAACCCTTATCGGTGATAACATTGGCAAATATGTTCTCCCATACAGTGGACTTTCTTGTTGTTTTGTTTTGTTGACTTTTTTTTTTTTTCTGTACAGAAGCTTATTTTGATGTAGTCTGATTTGTTTATTTTCTCTTTAGTTTCCATTGCCCTAGGAGCTGTATCGGTGAAGATATTGCTTCAGCATATGTTTAGACATTATTATTGTTCTCCCTTCAGTAATCTCCCAATTCATTCTATTTCTTCTGCTATCTTTCCCTCTGGCCAGTTACACACATGGATATCTGTTTGTCAATGGGTGTAAGAACTTTGCCTCTTGATGTTTGAGTGAGGTCGCAGTTTGGAACTCATTAACTGATTAAAGAAGTCCCAGGATTTTGTGTTTAAAAGGCTTACTTAAAATTGGTAGTATACTGTTTGCTATCCCATTTTTAAAATTTGTACATTTAGGAATGGGTTTAAGGATCAAAATACGAATGGAAAATAAGAGAACGTTTTTCATTCTATTGGAATGCATGACTAGGTAGGCTTGGATTAACTATAGATTATCTGTTGGAAGTTCTAAAAAAATGACAGAAAGATTGTTAGGAAAAATTTTGCAAATATATGTAAAAACATATCTAGATTTTTAAAAGTTAAAGACTATCTCTTGGTACCTGGGAAGGTAGTACTGTGGCCCCCTCAAGTTGCCATTCATGGCAAAGACAATAGGTATGATCCAGTTGCCTTTCTAGAACTCTGGGCTGCAGTATCTGAATGCACTGCATTTCAGGAAGCGGACACACACACTTATTATTCTCTGTAAAAATCCCAACAGATAAATAATTTAAGTGTTTGCTTCTACTAAACAGTTTTAATTCAATCAATGGGTTATGTGAGTTTGCCAAGTAATTAGAAAACACTTTGATTTGTTTACATGCTCTGCAAAGCACTTCAATAGATGATGAATTTACTCCTCTTTTCCTATTTTAATTTTGCTCAGGCATTTCCAATTAAAAACTTTTATATTCATCTGATATTCCATGATTTCATATGGGTTATTTTTGAGGTGGACATTGCAAAGTTCAGAAAGAATAGATGTTGGAGCCCGGCCAGTGTAGCTCAGTGGCTGAGTGTCAACTTAGGAACAAAGAGGTCAAGGCTGGATTCCTAGTCAGAGGTTTCGGGCTCAATCCCCAGTTGGGGGTGTGCAGGAGGCAGCCAAAGGATGATATTTCTCTCTCATTGATGTTTATATCTCTCTATCCCTCTCTTTCCCTCCCCCACTCTCTAAAATCAATTAAAAAAAGAATATTTGATGGAGTAAGATGGTACCTTTATTTGGGACCAGAGACACTGCTCATAAAGGTTCAAGCTTGGCACTAATTCTGCATCACACAATTTGACCATTAGCTCTAAAAGATCCCCTTCTCTATAAACAAGATGGAATTTATTTCACATCATCTCACCCCTAGTTGCATTAATTTTAAAATGTTGATTTATTTGGTTGGGCTACTGACAAGTGTAGACTGAGATGACCATAAAACTGTATTTAGTTCTAATTCTTCAAGGGGTCAAGGGGTGACAATTTACCCACTTAGTCTTGTAGGAATTAATTTTTCGATTTGACTATTCATAGCATCATTAATGAAGAAAAGCTGCAAGAGAAAACAGACCATTTTCAGGAATGTGATTCAGAACATTAACACCTTAATTTACATAAAATTAGTTACATACTGCTGCAGTAATTTAATTTGTTTGACCAGTACTTTGCAACTGTGAAAAATAGATTCAGAAAGGCCAGACAAGGAGCTCTACATATTTTCTCCAAATGAATAGTCTCAGAATAATATGAAACAGAAAGAATTAATTACAAGACAATTCAGAATACTGTAGTGGCAGCTTTGAAATGCATGGATTAGAAATGTAATTTTTTTTTGTTCTTCTTTTAAAATCTTCATGAAATGCCTGCTTCATGCCTGAAATAACTTCCATATTTTTCCTCAGGTTTTATTACCGTTGCACAAGTAAAAATAATAAAACTAAAATTATATGAGATGCGTTGCTATTAGATAAAAACTTGAATCCATTTCGGGTTACCAACAGTAACGTTACTTAGTTTAACCACAGACATAAGTAAGGCCTCAAATGCATATATTAATCTTCTGCCTGTTAACCTGTTCATATCCAAAACTTAACCACCCTTCCTTCTCCTGGAAGCCAAGTGTAATTAATTTGAACTTTAAATAATTAGACAATTGCCCTTAAAAATTAGTCATGTGTGAACATAATGAAGCTTTCCATTTTTGCTGTCTTCCTGCTTTTCCTGCTTTTGAAAATGTCTTCCATGTCAAATATATATATATATTTCTACTTATAATACTAAACTTCTTTACTATCATTATTACTGATAGCTGTACTCCATACTTCCTCCTAAGATGCCTTACGTAGGCCCTACTCATAATTGTGCAGGTAGAATTTTCTTAAATCACTTAGACTTTTCTTTATCTTAAGTAACTACTTATGGCCAGGTTTCATTGACTGGGGTAACCATTTTTTTTTCTTTCAGATTTTCCTCCACTGGTTTATGGGTTTGAAGATTAAGTGATTTGGATTTAGCTCTGCTTTGTATTTTCTATGTAATTAGGAAACTCATTTGTTCCTTTTGTCTATCAAATGCTTGGTCTGTGCAGGGATAATACTGATATGGTCCAAAGTATCCCAGGCTGATGTAAAAGGTAATTGCTATCCAAATTCATTGTTCTAACAAAAGCATTTATTTTAAAAAAAATTCTTGAATTGACTAAATTGATTTTGTAAAAATATAAGACATGTATTTGATTATTATCGATACTTTCCCTATCAGATAGCTTATAAATAATTTTTAATGTGGAAAGAAAATTTAGTGCTGTCATTCACCTGTCTCTGTGAGAGAATGGTGAGGATTAACCATCACAAAACAAAACACAGAACTGTAAAACTTGTAAATACTTTTTCTTTTCCAATACCTTTTTTTCCTAAACTCTAGCTGGATCTATATTGTAAATCCAATAATGTCTGTAAAGTCATCCTCTATTCTCATTATGCAGATATCTTTTTCTGATGACTTTCCAAAATGGAATGCAACCCACAAGGTGGAGTGTTTTGGATATACAGGGAAATTGAATTTGCTCTTGATTTTGCTGTTAGCTAGCTTGGTGGCCTTGGGTGAGCTCACTAATATTTTCTGAGCCTTACTTCCCTCCCGGGTGAAGTGAGGGTTTTAGATTTGATGGTCTGCAGGGCTTCTTCTGGTTCACCAAATTTAGCACCTGACAGAGTACTTTTATTTGTCAGGTATATTTAATTTTTCCTAATTAAATATATGGATGACACAGCCGAATATAGACATACTTACAGACACGGTTCAGGTGGAAGGGCAGTATCATTTTGAAAGGTAAATTCTGGAGTGTGAATTGCAAATGAATTATCAAAATTCATTGCAAATGAATATTGATACAAACTGTCAGTTGCCTTTGCCCTATTCTTTCCATTAATTATTGACTTTGGTCTTCTTCTCATTGGAAGCCCAACACAAGAGGAGGCTACAGAAAAGCAGATTATTCAGTACCCAAATCCACTTTATCTGGACTATGTTTTGCCACTGTTTACTTACTCCAAAATGCAGAAGTGAGACAAATCATGCACTTCCTTTTGAATTCAGTGGCCTGATGTTATGCCCTCCTCTAAAACAACAACAATAATGATAATGGCCACTATAATAAAAAAGCTTTGGATTCCTAAAATATGGACATAATGTCTCTTCCTGTCAATGTAATTATATCATCACTTTGCTTTTACTCTTTAAAAGTCTCCTTTCAGGAAATAGCATATACCCCACAATTAAGTTTGCTTCAAAATAAACCAAATTTCAAAAGAATCAAAATCAATGAAGAGATTTTAAAAAGTAGAAGATGGTTTCCACAAATCAACTCTCTGCTCTGGTTTGCAATATTCCACAAGCCCTGGAATGCTTCTTAAGACAGTCATTTGTCATAGTGTAGGCCAAATGATTTGCTGAATCTAACTTTTATCGATCAGGTGCTGTTTTAGGGAGCATGCGCTGAACATTCCTGATAAAATGCTAGACTTCCCTTGAATAATACATGGTTTGTAACAAGCTGTACCACACACACAGACACACACACACACTGAAACCTTGTCAAACCTATAATGGAGTAGATAACAGAATAAAAGATCAAACTTCCATCGTAGCACAAGTCAGTAATATGCAGAGACTGAACTGTTAAATCAAATCCGTGAAATTCATTTTCTTTGTACAACATTAAAATATATTCCATAAAATGGCAGAGCAATCCAATAAAAGAACAGGCTCTGTAAAGAGTAATTTGTGTGCAACAAGGTTATATATTTAATAGAGTTCTCCTGTAGTTTTGATCACATTTAGAATTCTATTGCTTTTTGTTAAATGTTCTCATATTTTTTCAAACTTTTTATCATTTCTTAGAAATATGTGAACCTTTTAACATATAGAGAATTTATTCAGCACCTATATTTAAATGCTTCGTAGGCGTAATTTTTCTATTAAGTTTCGTCTTCAGCTGCTTTCACTTTGTCTCAGATGGATTACTAATTGTCAACAAATTATAACAGGACTGATCGTAGAGTATCAATTTTTAGGTTCATTTCAATATTTTAACTATTTGCATAATAATTTTGCAGGAAGTGAAGCTTCTGTGACTTATTGTTTCAGGAAAATTGTCAGAATATGTTTAATATTATTAATTGCTATATCTGCAATAGAGCAGAAAATAATTTATTATAATATGGCCTTATGGATGTGAACATGAGGCTATTTATGCTCCTGTATTGTGTGTTTTTTTCTTGCAGAAAATATTTGATCAAATTAAGGGTAATTAATTATGAATGAAGATAGTTATGTTATTTTAAAAAAATGAAACAGACTTTCAAATTGGCTTAAGAGCACAAGCAGCTCCATTTTTCAATGCTTTTTTTCTATCTTTACAATTTTTACCAATTATGAAGATTTATTTCACTGAGAATATTTTTACAAAAGCACATAATTGTATTTAATATTGTGTTAGAAAATATAATTTTGTCTTACTATGAACTACATCAAAAGTTGTTCTTCCTGTAGCAAATTATTATTTGATAAAAAATATTTATCTATATAAAGATATAGTGCTTATAACAGGAAGAAGTGAGTTCTTTTATAAACATGCTAATTTAGCTGAAAACTAGGAAGAGAAAGAATATTTTTCTCTTGTACATTTTCTGCATTCCTTTTTGTCTTCTAAGAGAGAATATTGGGCTATTTCCAATTAAATTGAAATGTGGCATGGAAGTTATCAATCAAATGTAATTATTTTGTTCAAACAATATCACACGCAAAATTAACACACGCAATAGGGGAAAAGTGTCAGAACATATCAGTTATTTCTAGGACAGCTCATCTCTTATTGAAGCGATGAAGTTCTGGAAACATCGCTCTGGGCTTCCTGGCATCACTCACTTAGCGCCTTTTTCCTCAGGCTCCCTTACCTCAGTGGCTGCTTGTAGGTGCTTTCTCTCCAGGATCCAGGAATGGAATCAGAACAAAACCAGCGGGGAGGTCAGTAGTACCTTTCCTCCCGGTACTACCAGGAATCCTGACTTCTAATTTCATTTTGTGCAGCACAGACTTGTATTCTATGTGTATAACTTTGGCAGATGGTGATGCAGAAGGCAAAGCTTGATTTCGAAGTTTCCTTCATCCATTTCTGTATCCTTTTCAACCTCATACATCCCATGTGTGCAAGGCTCTGGCTGCCTGAGGCCTCCACCTTGACATCCAGGGGAGACTTGAATTTTTCCCTGGTGCCCTCATAGCACGAATTCACCCAGCCTTCCATTTTTAAGGCCTCTTCTCTTGCAGAATTTAACTGTGCAAGTAAAAAGTTAGCCTTTCATTTTTTAAGGCCTCTTCTGCACAGCTTTAACTGTGTGTAAAGTCTACAGTTTTATGTATCCAGGGATAACAATGCCATATGCCACACTAAATAGTGAGTTTTGCATTGGCGAATACATGGTCTCTCCGTCCTTACCCATCTACATGTGAGAATCGATCTTACCGTTCTTTCTGTTGAGTTCACAGGTGGTTTCAGATGCCTTTTTGGAACAGCTTTCCAAGGAGCTACTTCCAAATGATTTGAGTTGACTCACAAATGGAGACCAATTTTTCTGAGTAAATGTTTATTGCATCCATATGTTACATTTACACTTTAACAAGGGTCTTTTGATGGCAATGATTTAACCCAAATGAAAGGACAGGAGTGTTAAACACCAAGACAAACTGATGTTCCTCAAAGAGAAACTCATGGAGAGCTTCTTAGTCAAGCTAAGCTAATCCTATGTAATTCTAAAACACAATTATTTTGCATAAGGTTTTATAAATAAAGGATCTAAATCACATGAGTACACTCTCTACTATGCATGTATGCAATACATGTGCCTTTGGGATACCATTGTTTACATCGTATTATAGTTACCTGGTCTCATCTCTTTCCTCATTGGATACCAGACACCTTGAAAGTAGACTCCATGGGTTATCACTATGTAATATGCATCAGTGTATACCCAGCACAGAACTTGGCATATTATAGTTGATCACATGGAGTTCAGCTTAGTTGAATAATAAAACCCTATGAAATGTAGTGGCTGAAAGGGATCCCACATACCATGCAAACTCACTTCTTCACTTTACTGATAATAGGAACTGAAAGACGTCACAAAACTGGCTTTTTGTCCATGCCTTCCAACGCCCAGCATTGTCAACCAGGCCTTCACGATTCGGTCCTGTCTAGCTCTGCAGTGTCACTTGTCTCCCATCTCACTCCCAACCCCACCCACCTTGACTCTGGTCACATCAGCTTTAGCTCTTTTTCTAATACATGCTTAGCTCTTTCCCAGGCTGAGTCTTTGGGGGTCTTTGTGTGTGTCTTCCTAGAAAGCTCTTCCTGCCTCTCTTCCCCTGTGCCAGTCCCACAAGTCCCTTAGGAGTTAGCTTAACATTCGCTTCCTCCAAGTGGCCTTCCCCTGAAGCCTCAGTCTAAATTTGGTTTTCTCAGGGACTCCTTTGAGTTAATCTTTCTTTAAAATACCCTGTTCTTATTCTTCACAGTTCTCACATTTCAACCATATGTGTAATGTCTATTGCCATGATTAGATTGTATAGCACATAGAGTCAGGGCTAATTCTTTTCCTCCATTGTATCCTCAGCACTTATTTCAGTGCCTGATATTTAACAAGTGCTCATTAAATTTTGTTGAAAAATTAAAATGGCTAGTTAATGTCAGAACTATGGCTTTGAACTAAGATGTCTATTCTAACATTCTTACCCCGCAGTGACAGCCTTCCATGAACATCTATTAGCGTAGCTGCTCTAAAAGCTTCCATCATGAAGGAACGGTGGTTCTGAATTTCAGCTCCCTGTAGCATATAATTTTTTCATATTTTTAATCTTTGATTTAATGACAAAAATAGTCCTTTTCAATAAGCCCCTGGAAGTTTTTTAAATAAGAATTTATGTCAGAGATAATTTGAGGCAAGTACTAATCTTAAATTTCTCTTACCCAAACAGTATGAAAAATCCTCTATGGGCCCTGGCTTGGGTAGCTCAGTTAGTTGGACTATTGTTCCAATATACTAAGGTTTCAGGTTCCAACCCCAGTCAGGGAGCATACAAGAATCAACTAATGAATGCATAAATAAGTGGAACAAAAAATCAATTCTCTCTCTGTTTCTCTCTTTCTAAAATCAGTCAATAAAAATATTTTTACATCCTCTATGACTAAAATAGTAGTAAGCCTATATCATACACAGTATGGCAGTGTGCAACATGTTGAGGGAGGGGTGGGTGGGGTAAGAATAAAATTTTTAAAGTTAATAGATGTAGAATTTAAATCTAAACTTTATTACTTTGTTGCTTTATGATGCTGGATACATTTCTTAAATACTTCTGAGGCTCAGTTTTTTCAATCTGTAAAACAAAAGCTATGCTTATTTAGCTCATGTCTGTTCTATTCATTTCTCTATCTTCTCTATCTTACCTTCAACCTAGAACCAGATTTGACTCATTAAATATGTGTTAATGAATAAGTAACGTAGCATAGTGCATGTGAAATAGGAAATTCTCAATATATTCTATTTCTATTATCATTATTATCAATCTATCTCTAACATCTATATAGCATACCCATTACAGTGTCTGTTAAGAAGTAGGCTTTAAACAATAAAGAGAGAGAGAGAGAGAGAGAGAGAGAGAGAGAGAGAGAGAGAAAAGAAATAGAGAATAACAAAAAGAATGAAGAAGAAGAAGAAGAAGAAGAAGAAGAAGAAGAAGAAGAAGAAGAAGAAGAAGAAGAAGACGGCCCCCACTAAATGGTGCTAGATGCACTAAAATCCCTTTGGTAATTCAAATTCCCCATAAAAATCTGATGCATTTTGTTTAATAAGCATGATTCCATCGTGAAACGTCTTAATGCTCCTACTATGCAGATCAGCTCTGACATGGTGAATTTGGAGAGATTGCCAGTAATTATTTTCTAATTTTCTTAATTCTACTCTAATTCAGCATTAAAAGTTTTATTTTATTTTATTTTCCATATAAAAATTATATTATTGCTAAAAAGAAAAATTGAGTGTGTTAAAAGCAAGGGTATATAGTGAATAAATTCCTTTCATAGTATTTTAAATTTATTTTAAAATATTTATTAATTAAATTGATTGGGATGACATTGGTCAACATGATCATATAGGTTTCAAGTGTGGGTTTCTATGTTACAATATCTGTATATTGCACCATGTGCCCACCACCCAAAGTCAAATCTTCTCCTGTCACCATATATTAGGACTCCCTTCTCCCCCGCCCCTTCCCACTGGCAGCCACCTCACTGCTGTTTGTGTTTACAAGTCTCAGTTTTATATCCTACACTAGAGGCCCGATGCATGAAATTCATGCAAGGACCTTGGTCCCAGCCCCCGCCTGCCACCACCGCAGCCAAGAGCCCCTGCCGCCTTTGCTGTGGCCCCCGCCCGCTGTGGCTTTGTCCAGAAGGAAGGACTTCCGGTCTAATTAGCATATTACACTTTTATTATTATAGATATGAACGAAATCATATGGTTCTTAGCTTTTTCTGACTGACTTATTTCACTTAGCATACTGTTCTCAATATCCACCATGTTGTTGCAAATGGCGCTATTTCATCCTTTCTTATGCTGAGTAATATTCCATTGTGTATATGTACCACATCTTTATCCTGTCCTCTATCATGGAATACTTTGGTTGTCATAATATTTTTTAAAATATGGAGAAATAGACACACATATATGCATACTTTAATAAATAATAGTTGTATGAATATGTGGTTGGTCATATATATATATATATATATATATATATATATGAAAAGTTGGGAAGTTTTAAATATTATATATATAACTGATAAATGGAGACCATTTTGTAGTTTGAAGGATATTTTCAAGGGCTCTCCCCATCACTTGCATCCTGTTTTTAATCACTATAGATGCATCTTGATTGTAAATTGTTACTTTATTAATTCAATACTTATTGCAGCATCTTGGTAGATAATTTGCTATGATTTCATCAGGTTACTGACATCCCCTAGCTGTCATAAATATATGACAAAGATATATAAAAATTACAAAAATTTGAAGTATTAAATATTAAAAACTATATTTTGGCTGTAATTTTAAGAGTCACCATTGTATTTTATGTGGTAGAGGCTATATGATATTCATTATTGTTAGGTAAACATAATGAATCTGAGAAATATATGAATGTGGAACAAACACATCAATTTCAGAGAGGATAGGTGGTATTACTAAATTGTTAAGAACACAGGAATTGACAATAAAACTCAGTTTCCTCATCTATCAAATGGAGATATTAATAGTAACTATCGAAGCATCAAGCATATTGCTTGGCTTAATTTAACACAAAGTAAATGTTAACTTCACAGTCCTGCATGAGGAAATGAGGGGGTGTGAAATATATTTTGTGGTGTAAGGTATAATGAGTGCTCTAAACTCTAAGAGCAGAGAAATGAGGAGGGGCCATCACACTTTACAAATCCCAAGCCTGTGAGTATTGGTGTATGAGATAAGATTTTAAGATAATGAAGTGGGACTGGAGGCAGTGGGTCAGGAGGCTTCAAACCTGGCAGGAGGTTAGAATAGGGGATGAGGGAAAAAGCCTGCACATTATAAAAATGTGCCACTGGATTTGATGCTTGTGAAGTGAAAAGACTCCCTTGTTATAAGTTATCGGTGGCTGATGTTGATTTGAAATTTAGTGACAAGCCAAGATGTTGCTACAGTCAGATGTTGATCTACAGAGGCAATGGGTCCAACTTCTGGAGAATGTTGTGTCTCTCCCCCCCCCCCCCAATCTGGCAGTAATTTAAGCAGTGTGAAAACCTGTGCAAATGCTCTTTTGGGTCATTATAGTTTTGTGCATCATCGATAATATATTTGGAGCTGGTAACACATTAGCCCTGGTAAATTTATTTGTTTTTCACAAATCATTTTTGAAAACGTCACACTTTATCAAGGCTGCTCCATAAACCTAACATATTTATCACACAGAATTTTATTTATTAAATTTTATTTGCTGTCAAGAGAGACAGACATGAATACAATGTTTAAAAAGATGTCTATTGATGTGAGAAAAAAAATTGCTAGTCCTGAGGTGGAAGCTCAGTGAGTTGGAGAAATGTAAACGTCCCCCACATTTAATCTTCACATGACAAAATGCATTATGGTCAAAATAGGATCATCTCTAAAGCGCAGCTCTCTAACATTCAAAAGCCTGCATAATATAAGCCTGTGCTTTTAGTTAGGCCTTTTTTTTTTTTTTTTTTTTCTTTCAATTCCTTGAGCAACCATTTTGTCTTAAATGCTACTAGGTCATTGGAAGCCTCTTCTTTCTTACAACACTCTTTATACGTAGTTATTTCAGATACATTAAAGCCAATTATAATTACCTTGGCTATAAAACAACACCTCCTTATGCAAGGAGGATGTGATATATGGGGTGCAACATATACTGGTGTCAAAAGCATCAGACAATTATAGTTGTCTTTGACATCAGGCCTGCATTTCCCACCAATTAGTACACACGGCAGGGTGCAATTCTAGAATTCTGCAGTGCTAGCATCGAGCGGTACTAAGTGGAATTTAGGACATTTAAATACTGTGAGGCCCAATAAATATTCAACTTTAACTTCAGTTGGTTCAAGTCAATAGTCTGTGTTGTCTGCACATCATTTTTCCTCAGCAAGAAAGTACATATGGATTTTATTTTTCGTTGGGGTATTAATCCTTCTTATCAATAAAGTGCTTAATTTTCATTTTAGCTCTATGATGCTCATGCATGTTATTGAACTATTTATCAGGCCAACCTTCAAACCACTGGTAGGGATAGTTGTGGACTTTTGTAGAAAAGAAGTGTTCAGGAGTGGAAAAGGGACTTTTTATTTTCATCCTGATTGATTTTAAAATAATGTGATAGTCATTAAAATTATTCAACTGCTAAAATAAAACAGTGTAAATAAACTGAAAGGGCATGGTTTGAATTTTTAAGGATTTTATTTCTTATTAGAGGAATATGTAAGTGAAAATGTATATGGTGCCATAGTGTCAGGACTAAGTGATAAAACAGTGGATGTGTAGAAGATTAGTTATTTTGCCTACTTGGCACTGAGAATCTGGATGGGCTCACTTTTATTTATGAATTTAATTAAACTGATCAGCCATTTCGGTGATATTTGAACAATATTTGAGGAGTTTCTAGCCCAATGCCAAACTCAGCGATAGGAACAGTATGTATCCGGGTCTCTGCCTTCAAGTGGCTTACTTTCAAATGCAGTTGTCTTGGCTTATGTCATTTATGAGACAAGTCTTTTCCTTAAGTTTCAGGATTTCCAGTATTATATAGTCTGCTATATTATTGCAGACTTCGTTTCTAGAGTTCAACTCTTGTCATTTCAGCTGAGTCTCCTGGGACTTTTTTATAAGAAAAAATACACAAGAAAGTGATGAGACCATTTGCCTCTTTTCAATTGGGACCCAATTTCCCTCCTCAAACACCAAGTGTATGGGGTTACCCAAAAGTATTCTTTAAAAAAACTAAATGTAATTAAAAAACTCAATAGGAGAGAATACTGTTAGATGGACTTTTAATGGATGGACAGTGCGATCTATCACAGTTATGAAAGATGACAGGTGGGGCCTGGAGCCCAGGTGGACAGTGAGGGAGGAAGGTGCTGCTGAGCTGTCCAAACTAGCAGAGTCCACACAGACGCAGGCAGTTCAGCTCTCCTTCTTCTCAAGGCTCAGAGGCCACCCTCATCCTTCTTAAGTTCTGCCCTTTTTCTTCAAAGAAATTTATTCGTATTCTGGAAAGAATGCCACAGGAATAGAGCATTGGACATGCACTAAAAATGAGAGCTCTAAAGACATCGTGGGCCACGCATGGATGGCAGGAAATTGTTCACTTATTCATTCAGCATTTATTTATTGAGAACCTACTGTGAGTTTGACAACGTGGAGGTGAATAAGAAATGGATCCTGACCTCAAGAATTTGTGGTTTGGTGCGTCTGAGACAAGCACGTAGATAATGAAAATACAAGGCGATGTGTGACTAGTGCCGCAATGAAGCCACAGAGGAAACACTATGAGAGTGTTCAGAAAAGAAGAATACTTGAATGAAGTCACATACATAGCCATTCTCTCTGAGTGGCTTTTGATCTAGCCTCTTGGTGTCTCAGTTTTTCTCCACCCAAAATTAGGGATAGAGCCGTTATAAGTACAAAATACCATCTGCGAATAACTGTGAGTTTCTCTGCATTGAAGTGTTAACTTAAGGTGCCGCCTTTTCGGTAAACAGACCACTGTCAGCGGCTGCTAAATATCCTCATCTAAGGGGAACGTAGCTACAACTGCTCAATAATCATTCTTACAAGTCCACTTTGGGTGACGTCAACCCAGACAAGACGTCAACCCAGCCCATTTTGTCACATAATACACAGTTAAAGCTACTAGCAGGCTAACCTCAGAGGTAAAGGTCCTGGACTCATCTGAGTTAAAGAAGCCAGAGGACTGTCTCTCTTTTTCCTGAAGGTTGGAGTAGGGAGTTGCCACGTCTATGTCATCAGCTATATTTTTCTCACCAGAGTAAGAAGCAAATACCATCATGCGACTCAGACTTTGTTACAATTACTTTCAGCATCATTCACTTCCCCAAACCTACCTGAACACCTAACCAAGCACTGCACTTCAGAATTAAAAGCATCATAAAATACAGCTTATGAGTCTGAATATTACAACCACACTTCATCAGGTCCTATAGTCAAAAAGGCCTCTCCGGGCGACAGTCTTCCTGAACCCAGCCCCTCTGAGTGTGGGCTTGGGAGTGGGGGCGGCGGGGGGGGCAGTGCCTGCATGAAGCAAACTGTGGCTGCAGCTTTGGCACCCTTTTAGCTCTTCCTCAAATTTTCTTTCCCCCAGAATACTCTTACGGAATTTCATCAGTGCAACAGCTTCCTTTCGAGTGGCACTGAGTGTATCTTTCCAGTGGTGCATGCAGGATATAAGCTCATAACACCCATTAGCATTAATGGGAGTTATCCGCTTAAATCCCCTCACATCGATTAGAGAATAGGCCCCTTTTGATTTTAGAAATCTTTCCTGTGAGGATTTCCCCTGTGTCTAGTATGGGCATATAAATGGCCATTTTATTGTATTAAATATGTATCACATCCATCATGTTTAATGCTGTGCTGTGATGAAGGCTTCTCAGTTCTGGGATCAGCTCAGAAAATATTTAAACTTGGCAAGCTAAACAAGCCTCAGCTAAGAAAGCCTAAGGGCCCCATTCAGAGGAACATTATCTACCATTTATGCTGGATTAAAAAAAAACACACACACACAACTGAAATTACTCGGGGAAAAAAGTGTGGACAACATTGTTTTTGACTAGATTACAGGCTTTTAATATTCATTAGCAGTGACTTTTCCATTATTCAACTCAGAAAATCTGTACACAAACCAAGAGAGAGAACGTCATCGCTGCCTGAAATTCACAAACAACTGCTGGTGTTTGTTCACAACAAAATAACAACAACTAGAAGGGGTCAACTGAGATTCTGACCCAAGGTATGTGGAGTGACCTCTACACAGTTGTCTTTTTCCCTGATCATAATATTCATGGAGAGATGCAGGTTAGAAAATAATGAAATCCATATATTTTTTTTTTCCCCATTGGTGTTATATGGGTTGTAATTTGCAAGGCTCCTAAAGCAGAGACAGTATAACATTGTCCAGGTTGCGGGTTGTAGGTATAATTGACCCACAGACCTTGGTTCTGCAAGGAGCAAGATCTCAGAACTGCAGGCATTCACATCCAACTACAGCTTCCTCTCTTGGCAAGACACCCAGTATGGCCACCTCCTGCTGCCTGCATTTACCAGGTAACACTTCATATGATAAATCATAGTCCAACTGGACATCAGTGTATTCTTTGTTTATGTATGATTGCACATATTTAAAGTTCATGTTTCTTAAATAGGTCTTAGCGTGTTCACCTTTTCTTCTCCTTCCTTCTATTGCCTTTGTGCTCAGAGTTTCATGGGGTGTTTAAGAGAAAGTTGACTTACTGATTCTTCTTCCAGATCCCTCCCAACATTGTAAGACCTCCTGCTGAATTAATTGACTCCCTTTTTAATCAGCTGGTCACGAAGGTATTTCCTTTCTTTTTATTTTTTATTTTTTTTTCTTTGCGGAGAAGTATATTCAATTCACACTTAAACATATTTCACAGCTCCAGCACCACCATGTACTTTAAAAATGTCCCTTGCCCTTTTCAGACCTTTATTCCCTTCAAGGCTTTTACAATGAAAGGCAACTTCCCAACATGCCCAGCAAGTCACAGCAGACAGCATTCCGTAGTGGAAACGGGTGACATTTACAGAAGAGGAATATTAAGAGGACATGCGTGGACTTATTTGTTAAGATTAATGAGGTAGAATTATAAAAGATCTGGTTCCTCATATGTATACATGTGAGTATGGAAGGATGGGGAGTGTGGGTGGAGGGAGAAGGCGGGACTTAAGAAGACAAAGGCCTAAGGCAATTTGCGTCTGGGTTTACAATGGTTTTGCTGCAAGCATGCAGAACTAACTGGGTTTAGATTAAGGCAGTCTAATTAGTGTCATGTCAAACTGGCAGTGATCATAAGACAAG
Organism: Cnephaeus nilssonii; assembly: GCF_951640355.1. Lineage (NCBI taxonomy): Eukaryota > Metazoa > Chordata > Mammalia > Chiroptera > Vespertilionidae > Cnephaeus > Cnephaeus nilssonii. The sequence goes on from NC_137075.1 coordinate 40,767,281, forward strand.
AGAGAGGTCACTCTTGTCATCTTCTTGGTCTTTTGCCCTTAAATATAGAGCTGCATAAAGTACAATCTCCTTCTTGTTAATGGAAGCAGAATATGTATAATCTGCACATGAAATGAAAAGAAAATGTGTAAGGAAATTTCTTTTTCCCATTTCCTCGTCAGGAGCTGTGAATTTTAGTGCGAATTAAAGGAAGGCTAATTCTGCAGTCATCTTCTGACCTGTCAGGGTAGCTGTCACCCTGGCGTCTCTCAATGCAGGGCTTCAGCTTCTCCTTGCTGAGTGCAGCCTTTGCCGACTGACAGAAAAATACCGACCATGACAAGAAAAAAGAACATAATGTCCTTTTCACCCATCACTACTCAAAATTGCTCAATCTTTACTGACATATTATTATACATTGTTTCTCTGAAAAAGCACTTGCTTTTCTTTTCTGTATAAGAAGTACAAAACTTTCAGGAGACAAGAAACTGTTCTTTAGAAAAGATTAAAGCCTGTAATTATTTTAAATTGTCTATTAATATGCAATATGTTGCCCTTTAATATGAATAAGGTGTAGTGAGGCGCTTGAGTCATTAATAGGGCGCCCACTTGTACCTCTGTAGCTACAGATCTGTCACTTGTTTTTTTTTTATTATGGATCAAAAGGCACTGTGGTGGGATGGGCCGCTGAGTTTTGAGACCACTGTCCCAAGCTTGGAAAAAGCTTCGAACATTTATTGAAGACTAGGTGGAAAAACCACTCAGTTTCTAATAAGTCAAGACAATAAAAAGAGGTTTGGAAGTCAGATTTGAAGATGTCCCTCCATCTTTTATTTTCCCCTTTATGGAAAAAAGGAAGCACTCCATTCTCAAATTTGTTATTGGCATCTGTGAAAAACAGGATAAAAAGGGTGTATATATCACGAGAAAGGAAATTAAAGCATCAAGGGGTCTGTGGGCATAACAGAAGAGAATGTCAACATACACGGCATCAACGAGTCCACCAAATGCAGAATGTAAAAGATATCAGTGTGCAGGCTCATACCCCATTAATGACAACTCTCTCTATGCCACCCGTATTGCAAGTGGCTCAAACAGCAGGTGAGTTGGGATTTGTTACATCTAGGTTCAGTGGGAGTGGGTTTCAGCTGAGGTTTCTGTTGTGGCTGTCAATTCCCTTTCTTTTGATGAGTCCTGGATTCTCAATAATCCTGGACCATTACCTTAGGTCCGAGAGGACTCTTGTTTTGAGAACAATATAGAGATTAAGTGCTTACTACAAATCATTAACCAATAGGCACGGAAACACTTAGAAAACACTGGTGTTTATTTTAAAGGGGCATAATCAGAGTTATATTACTAGACATTGCCGTTGGGTACTCATTTTCCTAATTCACAATGTTTTTTGGATTATTGTCACTCACTGTTATTATTTTTTAACTGAAGGAAGTATGTGCTATTTCATCACATGACATTTCTTTGAAAAATCTTTCGTGTCTAGACGTGGACCTTAATGCATTATGCAAAACCCAGGGATTTAGATTTTTGACATTGCATACACTCACAATATATTCTAAGGGGAGACATTATATGCTAACTTCTTGTGAAATCCTGGAGCAGCTGCTTGGTTAATATAATATGTTGAAAAATATTTATGTAGTTTGTTTTCTTTTCTGTCAACCCTGGTATCTTATGCATTTTTTTTTCCAAATGGCCAGTAGCTAAAGTAGTGACTTTAGTTTGACTTAATATTATGCCACATTGACAGATGAAAACTCCTTCTAAAAATGTCATTTGAGTGCTCGACTAATTTGCATTTAGCTCGAAAGCTTTTAGTGCTTTGCACATTCACATTATCAACATTTGGGTGAACATTAATACCCCAGCTAAACAAAAATGCTATTCACTCCAACCATTTCTTCCACTACATAAAAACTATAAACGATTCTCCTACCAAAAAAAAAAAAAAAATGAATGCAACCAGAAAATCAATTATAGTAACTATTTAGAAATGTAAAGGAAAGGCAGTAAAAAAGTGACAAAAAATCTTTAATTGTAGGGAAAATGTGCATCTTTCTTTCCCCCCAACATGTGAATAAAATGCATTTCCTTCTTTAACAATCACAGTTACAATAGATCTATGCATCTCACAGGAAAAAATTGACAATTTGATTATGACTTGTACTTTTTGCTGGGGCCATGAAAGTGGTTTATGTTTGAAATGTATCAGCTGGAAAGTACTTATTACTCATAAACGCTCTGCTATTTCACTTTCTGCAAAGTGAGCTGTTAACAGATACAATTTGAGAAGAATAGCCAGAGGAGGCCTTTTGATATGCAGAAGAGCTGACCCGCGTGCTGAGCCTTTAATTGGGTTTTTAATTTTCCAGGCCATCTGACAATATCAAACATGATCCCAGTGCTTGAAATGTTGATTGGGGGCTAAGAAGGATGTACTACAACATGGCATTATGGAGAGAAAGAAGGAAGGACACAGGTAGAGAGGAAGACGTGAAGAGCCAAATCATTCGCCTTGTGATTTTTGCTGGTTTTAGATAAATAGCATTTCATTTTAAACGATGAACATCTGATCATTTAGTAGTTATGGTGAAGATGTTTGAAAATATTTCTAAATCTTACGTCTTAAGCTATTTAGCTAAACAGATCGGCTCCAGTGAGTAGGAATTTGAAAAAAACAACAACACATTTTAGCATGTTTTCTTAAGCAAACCTGCCAAAAGTAAGAAAGTGGTTGCTGAAAAAAATTTTAATTAATTTGCTATCATTGAACATTTTCTTTGAAAAGCATCTGAGCCACAGTGCTTCTTTTCCAACTAGGAAATTCTAATTTTTATAAAAATATGTAATGTTAAAATGGTCATTTTATTTAATGCCCAGTAGATGCTCATTTATAGCTATCAAAATGCTTGAAAAAAGAAAAGCATCAGCTATATTTTGGCTTTGGACAGCTTACTCAGTAAACATTTTTTATTTGCTCATTTGTAAGGATAAAGCGAAGAATAAAATCTAATTTATTATTTTATTGGAAGCCGGTATCAGAGTGATGCAGGACTGTGGATTTAAGAAATCTGTAAATCTCTTTAATAAAGGCCTGGGGAATTATTAGTAAGGACAAATGTAAAATGCCTGACAGTTACATTTCTAAAAGAAAAACACAATAATCTCATTAAAGAAATTACTGACATCGGCTCACAGATGTTAATGGTTGAAGCAACAAAGGACATACAATAACAGAAAGTAGATTATCTTTTTCCTCTTTTAGAATTTTGCTATTGATCTAACTTAGTGAGCATATCAAAATAAGTTGCAGTATTCACTCAACAACCCTCGCTTTTAGTAGTACTAGGGAATTTGGAATACAATATATTTCATATAATAAATAGATAGAATTTAAGCACAAAGAGTTGTTAAAGTCATTAAAGGAAGAAGTTTATATGAAAATGATACTGAATTCTGCAACTATAAGGAGGATTGCCCAGAAGCTAAACAAATAACAGTTACTAGTTATGTTCTCATATACATATATATACACATATGTATATATATACATATAAAATATTTTGCTTCTTGAAGACTACACAGAAAATTATTTAGATATAGGTAGTAAAGTCATTCTTAAAAATTAGAATTTCATTTTTTTTTCTGTTTTATACACACTTCCTCTTATTTCTTTTAACAAGGAGTGAGTGAATTATTCACTTATATGAAGGTCAAGAGCAGTCTAATAAACAAGGAAGTGGGTTTTACTTTAACAGAAAAAGGCCCATTGTAAAATATCGCCTACATTATCTCCTTAAGAATCATACATACTAACAGAGGAGGCAATTGGCTTCAGTTTAGGTCTATCTAGTGCTTTTTGAGATATTTTGTTCAATATGCCAAATTATGCTCTGTTACTTGCTGTATTATGTCATACTGAATATTACCCATTTGGACCAAAATTAAGACAGGTGATTAGTACATTTCATTCTCTAATCTTTCATCTGAGCCTCTTAAATGTTCCAGTGTCTGCAAGCTGCACACTTCCCTAAGTTGTAGTAAATATTCAATTATGTCCATTTTGTACTTGAGAAAATGAAGGCTCTTAGAGACTACTGATCAGGATAATGTTTTCAAATGTGTTAACACAGCTAAGGAATCTTAAATCCTGGGCTGAGACTCACTGGGCACGCTGCCCGACGAGACCTCAGCAGTAGGAATCTGAATCCCCCAGCACTGTGGGAATTCAGTCCGGCCTAGATTGGCACTCCTGCATTGCCCTACATCAGAATTCAAGAGGAAGTGGTTTTGATTTTAGGGTGCAACTTCTTTGATGGAGGAAAATATGAGGAAACTTAGGAATTATTTTTTTCTGGTTTAGGAAGACACATCTTATGCCTTAATATAATAACTTAAAATATAATATGCAAATACAAATACCGTACATCACAAGTCAAGAGGTATTTGAGATAGTGGTCAAACCATTTAGTGGATTTTGAGTAGGATATTTACTTGCCAAAGTAAAATTTTACTTAAATGTTTATGTGATTTATACACTAAAATCCATCATAAACTTGGAAAAAACAACAAGATTTTAAATTTTATATATTCACCTATATTCTAAAAATTACAGGCTTTAATTATTTATTTTTGGGTTGTGAGTTATTGATACAATAAAAGAGAGAGTGTAAAGTAAGAAGAAACAGTTTTCTAAAGAACCAAGAGAGGGAAAAAAAAGAAAAGATTCTCTCCATTTGAGGCATATGAAGCTTGTGCATTGTATTTGTGAAAAAAATGATATAGTTCTTGAAAACATTTTATATATATATGTATATGTATATATATATATATATACATATATATATATATATATATACATATATATATATATATATACTAATTTTAAAATACCTTTCATGTACCAAAATGAATATACATGATATATTGAATTGAATTAAGAGTTTGTAAAGTTATTTGGGCAGGGGGTGGGGGATTTGGGTCAAAAAAACCTTAATAGGTCTAACAAGAATCAATCTACAGGTAGCAGAAACTACCGCACAGACATAATTAAAACAACCTTAAACTAAGTATAACCATCCTCATTCCTGGCAACCTACAAATGAGAATATGGCATGGCTTGCATTTTCCCCAGAATCCTCTGCTGGATTAGGAAGAGGGAGATGACATAGGAGGACATGGATAACAGTTTGTGTGTTCTCACTGGCCAGAAGAGAAGATGTAACATTTATGGAGCACCAACTACAAACTCTTATGTATGTTTTCTCACTGGACTTAAAAAAATATTTTAGAACAGTTTTAGATTCACAGAAAAACAGAAATAGTGTAGCGAGTTCCTATATGCCCTAAACCCAGTTTCTCCAATTATTAACATCTGCATTAGTATGGTACATTCATTTCAATTATTGAACCAATTTTGATACAGTGTTATTAACTAAAGTCCCTACTTTATTCAGATTTCCTTCTTTTTTATCCAATGCTCCCCCTTCTTTTTTTTTTTCTTCAGGATCCCATCTAGGATACTGCATTACATTGACATCATTTTTCCCTAGGCTTCTCTTGGCTGTGACAGTTTCTTAGTTGTTCCTTGTTTTTGATGACCTTGACAGTTTTGAAAAATACACAGGTCGGGTATTTTGCAGTATGGCCCTCTTTTGGATTTTTTTCTGATGTTTTTCTAATGACTAGACCCAGTGCATTATTGATTTTAATCACAGTCCTATTGGGTTGATATTTTACAAGTGAGGGAACTGAACTGAACAGAGTTGAAGTAAATTAACCATAGCTTTGCCGTAGTAAGAGATCCACCAGTGTGAGGCCCATGTGTGTTCAGCTACACTGCATTATTTTTACAACTATTATATATACTCTTATTTTTTAGCATGTTCTATATTTGTTTACTTTATAGGGGTTTAATTGCCCATTTTTCCAAAGGAGAAATTAACAAACAGGTAAATAAAAGCACATGGACATATAAAAATCAGTTTGGATGTTTAAATAAAGAAAATAGCTGAGCTCATGATTCTTTGGATGTTAAAATAGTTGTTATCATTCAACAGACTCCACTAAACTGTTGTTGTTTTTTTAAGATCAAGTTAAAATTGCTGAAACTGCCCTAACTGGTTTGGCTCAGTGGATAGAGCATCAGCCCTCATACTGAAGGGTCCCCAGTTCAATTCCAGTCAAGGGCAAGTATCATGGTTGCTAGCTTGATGCCGGGTGAGGTCAGTGCCCGTGAGGGAGGCAAACAATTAATGTGTCTCTCTCACATTGATGTTTCTCTCTCTCTGTCTCTCCCACTCCCTTCCACTCTCTCTGAAAATCATGGGGGAAAAAATTCTCGGGTTCCTCAGGTGAGGATTAACGACAAATAAAATAAAATTGCTAAAATTATTTAACCATTTCCTCCTCTTCTGCACCCAATTCAAGGGTCGACCTTTAACCCTGGCTATTGTGGCTCACTGGTAGAGCATCAGCCTGTGCACTGAAGGGTCTCAGGTTCAATTCCTGGTCAAGGGCACATACATGCCTGGGTTGCAGGTTCGTTCCATGCTGCAGTTGGGGCCCATGGTGGAAGCAACTGACTGATATGTCTCTCCCACCTCAGTGTTTCTCTCTCTCTCTCTCTCTCTCTCTCTCTCTCCCCCTCCCTCCCTCCCTCCCTCCCTCTCATCTCTTCCTCCTCCTCCTCCTTCCCACTCTCCTCCTCCCTTCTCTCTCTCTCTTTATTCTCTTCCTCCTCCCTTCCACTCTCTCTAAAAAAATAATAATAATGTAAAAATATGTTTGGGTGAGGATTAACAAAAAGGGTAGACCTTTATAGATAGAACTAGAAGCCTGGTGCATGAATTCATGCACCAGTGGGTCCCTCAGCTTGGCCTGCAGGATCAGGCCGAAACTGCCCTCTGACACCCCTCAAGGGGTCCCAGATTGTGAGAGGGTGCAGGCCAGGCGGAGGGACCCCACTAGTGCACATTCAGGGTAGAGGAGGGGCACAGGAAGTTGGCCAGCTGGGGAGAGACCATGGGAGGGCACCAGGGCGTGTCGAGCCCATCTCGCTAAGTCCTGATCTGCAAGCTAACCTACCAGTTGGAGCATCTGCCCTCTGGTGGTCAGTGCATGTCATAGCGAGCAGTTGAGTGACCTTAGCATATCATTAGCATATTAAACTTTGATTGGTTGAACAGATGACTGGAGAACCAGACACATAGCATATTAGGCTTTTATTATATAGGATGCTGTTTCAGAAACCAATGCTGTTGCCCAGTTGATTTAGAGTTCTTAGGTAGTGAAATGGACAACTTCTAGGAGTTTAAAACCAACCAACCTAGGTGTTTAGTGATGGAAGGTTTGCTGTATTTTGGGCACTACCTTTGCTACCACTCTCCTGCAACATCCTCAACTATCCATTGACATAGCAATTGATTAGTGAATTATGGAGATAAAAGATGAATCAGATTTGTCCTTCAAGAAACCTCTTTTAGGTTAATGGTTCTGTGTAGATACAATGTTGGAACATGACATGCACAAGGAAGGACTATTGGTAGTTATGTATGGTAACAGAGCTGTTTGAAGGACTTAGCTTGGGAACTTATAGAATTCACAGATAACTAGGATCCATTCTAGGCTAATTCAATTAGCATCTCTGAGAGTATGGTCCTGACATCAGTATTTCCGGATTGAAAACGACTAACTTATTTCCATCATACTTTGTCAAAGAAGTGCTCTTGAGTGAAGACTCTTCAAAGCATCAGTGATGCAAACAGCCAGTTGAATTGCTGGTACTATCTTGCTATAAAATATGAGGAAAATTACATGACTTTGAGCTTGGTTTTTCATTTAAAAATGGTTAAGACTACATTATGACTAAAGTTAAATAAATATGTATTTGTAGGAAAATGGTACTGTGTGCTAATTGTTTAATAATGCCTTTTGGACTATCAGGAACATGATTAAGCTTTCAAGTAGGATAAACTTTGGTACTTTTTTAATTAACCAACCTCCCTAAGAAGCAAAACGTTTTATACCCATAGATGCACACTAATTGATCACTTTTCCCAGTACTATTACTGTACAACCAACTACTCCAAAACTTAGTGGATTAGAACAATATTTATTTGGATCACAAATCTGCAATTTGGGCAGGGATTGGTGGCACCATCTTTTCTCTGCTCTATTCTTTATCAGCTGGATGCTGGGAGTTGGAGGATGGAATCATCTAAGGCTCATTCATTCATATGTCTGGTCCTTGATGCAGGGGTTTAAACAGCTAAGAGGCTAGAACAGCGTCAGGCTCCTGGGGTATCTTCTGTCTCTATTTGGTCTTTCTACATGGTCTTCAACATGGAAGCCCAGGGTGCAAGGTAGGCGTGTGTGCTCTCAGAGCCAGGGTAGCTGTATCACCTTTTCATACCCAGTCTCAGAAGTCATTTCCATGGTATTTCCATCCCATTTCATTGTTAGAAGTGAGTCACTAAGGCCAATCGCCACTCAAGAGGAAAGGAATTAGATGCCACCCTTTCATGGGAGGAGTAAAAATATTCACAGACCACCATGATCACCAAACAGCAGAACTTTCTACATGATAATATTTAGTTTGTTTCTTTTGACCCTTTAGTTTTAAATAATCAAACTTTCATAAGAGATGCAGAAATCAGTCAATATATAATTAACATCAAGGCTATTCAAAAGAAATAATAGCTGCTTTCTTATGAAGGTAATTTCTGAAAGAGTTAAAAACCAGTGAAGTATAGCTAATCATATTTACACAGTGCCTATCTGTATGCAGTGTCATGTGACTACTAACACACTCCATAGGTTTTATCTCATTTAATGCTTTCAACAAGTCCAAAAGGTAGGTACTTGTGTTACTCCCATACGAAAACTCATATAGGTGAAGGAATTTTCCCAAGTTTAAAAAGTGAGCAAAGGGAACACCAGGGATTTCCACCTGTTAGTTTTTATTCCAGAGGTCAAGGTCTTAATAGTCATACTAACCTATAAAGATCACAAGTTCCTAGATAGTCTGGATAATAAAATAGTTCATATTATTTATAAAAATTATTAATTACAAAGGGTATGGAATTTGTTTGTTTGTTTTTTAATATTGAAATAAAATTATCCTAATTCTTGTTTTACCATTCAAATTTTGTATTTTGCTCATATTTTGTATTGTGACCCAGTGCTGTTCATTTGCAAATTTAGGAGCGTGACATAAACTGAAATCAAGTAAAATTTATACTCAACCTTGAATTCCGAGCTTAAGAATCATTAATGTATTACTAGAGCTCTTTCCAAAAGGCCCAATCCACTTGGTAAGCACAGCTTCCCTGTATTTTCTGGCAGTGGGAAGTCAAAGCACCTTGCTGTTGGCTATGTGTGATCCATACTTATCCTCTGAGTGGACAATGGAAAATCTGTAAAGAACACATAAGCCCAGCCAGGTTGCAGGGTCAATCCCCAGTAGTGGGTGTACAGCAAGTAGCCAATAGATTATTCTCTCTCATCGATGTCTCTCTCTCTCCCTCTTCATTCCTCTCTAAAATAAATAAAAACATATTAAAAAATGAACACATAAAACTTGGTTTGAAATGAGTATGTTCCCCTTTAAATATATTCTTTTGTCTACTCTGAATGATGCTTGGTCAAAACTGTCAGAATCACTTCACATCTTATTTTTTTGCATATCCTTATTCATCGGATGAAACCAGATGTGATGTAAGCAATGAAGAGGGAAAAACTTTCCTGGAAAAGCATGCCCCCGCATCCCACTCCCCACCCCCAACATATTATTAATCATGTTAGAAAAAAAATTTCTCCTTCCATTCAGGACTGTTACAGCCTCCATCCAGGGAGGGAACTGGGTGTTTCCAGGGCTCCCGCTGTGAGGAGAGGCAGCAACGGTGCTGTGTGCTCAGCTGCCTAATTAGGCCATGGGACAGCCTGGGCAAGGAAGACATAAGGTGTCAGGTGAGTGGAGATCAGGTAATAAGTCTGGAGCAAGGGATAAGGGGGGCAGAGGAGAGTTAAATAGAGGAGGTAACAAGGTCAGAGTCTGGGAGAAACAGAGTCCTAGAAATGAAAATCACTTGAATAGTCAAACACTTAAGAATCTAGGTCTTATTTCTATCTCTCTGCATACAGCTAGATGCCTTTCTGGTTGTGGTTATTGTTTTAACTCAGAAATATATGATGGCCCAAATTATATTCTTACCCTGGCAATTCAAAGACTGAGAAACCAGCGAGTTAGATATCTTCTTTACTTATGATGCTGTTCATTTGCAAATTTAGGAGCTAGGCATAAACTGAAATCAAGTGACCAATAGTTATTAATGACTAGAGGCCCAGTGCATGAAAATTCATGCACTGGAGGGGGTCCCTCAGCCCGGCCTGCCCCCTCTCACAGTCTGGGAGCCCTCAGGGGCAGGAGGCAATCCAGCTATCAGGGGAAGTCGACACCCCTTCACACCTCTGCTGCTGCCGCTGCCGGCAGCGCAAGCCTTGGCCGACCCTAGTTACCTGAGCTTCGGGTGGCCCTGGGCGACTGGGAAGCCATCATCCAAGGCTTGCCTGCACCTTGCGCCTGCCCTGGGAGGCTGGGCAGCTGCCATCATAGGCTTGCCTGCTTTGAGCCAGCCCTGGGTGGCTGGGCAGCTGACATCTGAGGATTGCCTGTGCCTCGGGCTGGCCCTGGCTGGCTGGGGGGCTGAGGGGACTGGGGGACTCTGGAGGCAGGTGGGTGGAGAGGCCGGGCCTGCCTGGGGGTGGGCCTGGCCTTGTTGCGTGCCTGCCACCCCAGCGGGGCTGAGGGGACTGGGTGCCACCATCTTGTGGCTATGGGTGCTGCCTTCTTTGAGGGAGGGGCAGTAAATTAGCATATTCCCTCCTTATTGGCTGTGTGTACCACCATCTTTGCAATGGCGTGAGGGTCAATTAGCATATTCCCTCTTTATTAGCCAGGATGACTTTCAATGTATTCATTCAATAAACTGTCTGGGTTTATTGAACTTAAACTAGATGAGGTACTAGGGACATGAAGATGATTATAATTTAGCTTTGGCTTCTAGGTGAGACAGACAAATATATTGATGTTGATACAATGTGCTTAACACTCTAGTAGGAGCACACAGCAACAGATGGGGTAGCTACACACTGAGGCTGCTGGGGAAGGCTCTTCAGAAGTAAATGGGGTTGTGGACAGAGCAAGTGTCCTCTGGAAGGAAAGGATTCCGTGAGAGAGGGCTCAGTCTGTGGCGTGGCATAGAGAACAGAATACATTGGGGTATGAGTGTCCAGGCTGAGAAGATCCCTGTGTCCCATCACATTCACCAGCTCTCATTGCATATAATAATCCAGGAGCAACACTGCGAAAAACTCTAAAACTGAGTTTTTCAAGGTCTCCAGTTTTCTCATCTGCAAAATGGGGGTAATCATTTTGATTTTCATTCCTATTCTCAACACCCAATTCATCATTTTATTGTTGCTTGTCTATATTTTTGCAATAATCTTCAGCCTTGCTTCCCTGACTTCAATCTCTCCTTCTTATACCATTACTAGATTAAAGACCAAAATACGACAAGGAATCATAAAAACTACATTATCATCCGTCTTCAAAGCTCCCCATTTCCCCAAGGATGAAGTCCAAACCTGCAAACTTGTGAAAAGGCAGCTAAGACTTCCCACCAAATGATTCTAACCTGATTTTATTTTCTAGTCCAATACATTCCATATTCTTGCTTTCCTGGACTGTGTGACCTACGACAGCCTTTGTTTGATACGGTCCCTCCACCTGGGTTATCCTCCTTTCTGCCAGCAGCTCCTTATTTAGTTTTCAAGACCCAGCAAAAGGACTGTTGGTGTCGTCAGAAATAATATCTGCAGCTTCTGGGTTCCTAAACAGCCACCACACGATGGAGAGTTATTGTCCAGAACCCTCATTCTGCTATTGCAAGTTAGGAGATTTTAGCAAGACATGACTTTTCTAAGCCATAATTTTCTCATCCATAAAACAGGTAAGATATGAGTAATAACACCTACTTCACATAGTAGTTGCATGATTTAAATGAAAGAAAAATTTTAAAAAAACCTCTATTTCAAGTTTGTATTACTGTAACAGTGTGATGTTTTCAAAGGAGAATGAGAAGTAAAAACAACTGCAAGCAGGATTTACATCCCCAGAAGGCCACATATCTTGTGTGATTGTGGGCACATCCCTGAATCCAACTACAATGGGTATGTCTATAGAACTGGAGCAACGTTAATCATCTCTACATAAGGGAGTTCTGAGATGGCTCAATGAGATCATATATGTGAAAGCAATGTGAAAAGTATAATATCCTATGACTGTACAAATACTAGTTGTCATTATTTGTTTCTTAAATGACCATGACCATTCTCTCTCCTAAACAGAATTGTGTGCACTTCTTGTAACTGTAAGGAATTTGAGGGTAAACAGAGATTTTAATCACATTTACTCTCTCACAGGGCAAATAAGTAAAGCTCCTAAGATCGGTGTGTATCTTATCAACGCAACGATGCTCATGTTTGGTGTGAGAGCGGCCAGTGTGTTCCGCCGGGCTGTGCTCTGCAGTCACAGCTTGTCTCCTCAGCCTGGGCATCGCTCCTCCATGGTGGTGAGGGTGAAAGGCCAGCTTATCTCTTGCATACATTTTCATCTCAAACATCTGAAGTATTCGGGGAAAATTCCTTTGCCCTTACTCATCCTTATCAGAACCGTTCCTCCTCTGATTTTTATTATTAGTTTCCCACGTTGCTATAGTTGCAGCTCTCATCTTCACGCAGTGTTCCTCCTCCAGTATATAACCCTGCGATGTACCAGCATTTCCTTTTACATTATAACTTACTGGAAAAATTCAATTTTCACATCTGTCTGGTGGGTTTTGACTGATACTCTGCTTCCCTGTGTCGACATTACTGGGAATTCCAGTGCATGTAAAACTGAAGAGTGCAGAATAAAAAACAAATGTTAAACTTTAGCTCTAATGCAAGGAGCTTCTTTTTCTATTGCACAATTGCTTTGGAAGATATTCTTATCACTCAATACCTTTTTATTTTTGCATGGACTACATGAACAATTGATTGTGTGGATGTACTTCTGGGTCATTGTTAATTGATTAATGTTATATAGTAAATGGACAGTTGGTTTTTGTTAGATACCCCTCCCTCCCCATCCAATGTTGCCTATTTCTAGACAAAATGTACGCATTAATGACAAACCTGGCATTGGAGTATAATCTGAACACCCTTTTTCAATTTGAAAAATAAGAATTATTTAAGTGCCAAGAAAAAATTGGGCTGTAGTTTTTGCACAAAACTAGTATCATTACAACTAATAGCCTTGCCAAAGTCTGCTGGTGATTTATGTTGTGAAAGTCAGAATAGATATTAGGAGCAATAATTTTGCTCCTCATGTCCTCGCAAAGAATGAGGTGCCCAGGAATAGGCTTTTGCAAGTTGATAAACTTCTGTTGTCATATTTTAAAACAAGAAAAATCAATTGCATTTGAACACTATGCTGATTATTATTGTACTAGAGGCCTGGTGCATGAAATTCGTGCAGGGGTAGGTTCCCTAGGCCTGGCCTGTGATCAGGGCTGATTTGTGGGACGATTGGCAGGGTGACCGAGGCCCCCCCACTGGCACCAACCTTGGCTGGCTTGGGGCCTGAGGGCTGGGGGCAGTTCCTGGGTTGAACGTCTGTCCCCTGGTGGTCAGTGCGTGTCATAGCAACCAGTCGTTCCTGCAGGATCGGGTCAAAACCAGCTGTCCGACATCCCCTGAGGGGTCCTGGATTGTGAGAGGGCACAGGCCAGGCTGAGGGACCCCACTGGTGCACAATTGGGGCCTGAAAGGGAAACAGGAGGTTGGCCAGCCAGGGAGGGACTGTGGGAGGGCTTCAGAGCGTGTCCGGCCTGTCTTGCTCAGTCCCGATAGGCCGGACCCCAGAAGCAAGCTAACCTATTGGTCGGAGTGTCTGCCCCCTGGTGGTCAGTGCACATCATAGTGAGCAGTTGAGTGACCTTAGCATATCATTAGCATATTATGCTTTGATTGGTTGAACAGCCGACTGCTTGACCAGACACTTAGCATATTAGGCTTTTATTATATAGGAATATCATTATAGTTTCCTATGCAATATTCAGTTAAGGCTTCCTTCTGACAAAGTCTGCTAAGTATGATATCCTGAATTTTGAATCTTTGAGTGTAGTTTCAAATGTGGGCAAAATCAGGACAGAAGGAATATTGGAAGAAATGAACATTTACTGAACACCTATTATGTGCCCGGCACTGAGCAAAGAGATTCATTTTCATTATTTCAGTTCCTTTCTGAACAGCCCTGTGAGGTTTATGGTATTATTTCCACTTTACAAGTGAGTACATCGAGACTCAGCCTTTAGATCTGTCAGACTGTAAAGCCCACGTTCTTTCCACTTCACAAAATGGATGAAGCTGATGAATTTTTTCCTATACAAGTTTGAATCAAAGAGGTCTTTAGCTATAAAAGGTTAATACAGGTTTGACTTTATGGCTGCTCTTATCCATGCATATTGACAATCTTAAACTCTATGATAATCTTAAACTCTGTGAAATCCAATTAAATAACATCACAATATACAGAAATGGTATATTAGGTGAAGAATAATAACCTAGTTTCCTGATGTTTTTAAAAAAATCATTGGATTAATAATGTAATTATTCCCAAGAAATATCGGATTCCATTTATCATCAACTGCATGCTGACCATGACATGAGTACTGAAAGAATGCCTGCAGGAGAGAGAGGATGTGGAGGATGATATTACAAATAAGATCTGGACACAGGAGTTAAGGGGGTGAAGGGTGAAAAAAGGACAAACCACAAAGAAAGCAGGAGAGAGAGGAGGACTCTGTTCCTTCCACCAGCGAGTATGCAGATGAAGGTATTAAGCCTAGAGGTTTGCAGCCAAATCCCTTCTCACAGCAGGTTGGCTTTGGAAGTCAGACTCCTATCCTTGAGGAAGAGACAACTGACATTTATTTGCTGGTTTGAAATAACCTGCAATGTTACGTTAGCAGAGAGTTCTACGTGTACAGTTGTCTGTGGGTTTAAGGCCAGTATAGGATGTTTGGGTTTGAGTCATTATGAAGATCATGGTCCAAGATTAAAGCACACTAACCTTGCATGGAGTGTCAGATTACTGTGGGCATTGAAAATGGTCCTCCTCCTCCTCCTATTATTTCTTATGGTAAGACATACTTATTTGGAATTTATGAAATATTTCCTTATCTATGATGTTATTTGATCTTCCCAATAACCCTGCTTATCCTATATAATAAAGAGGTAATATGCAAATTGAGCCTCATGCCCTCACACAACATGGCCACCCCCATGTGTTCAAAGATGGCCGCCACAAGATGGCCGGCAGGGGAGGGTAGTTGTGGGCAATCAGGCCAGCAGGGGAGGGCAGTTGGGGGCAACCAGGCCTGCAGGGGAGGGCAGTTGGGGGGGACCAGGCCTGCAGGGGAGGGCAGTTGGGGGCGACTTGGCCATCAGGGGAGGGCAGTTGGGGGTTACTGGGCTAGCAGGGGAGGGCAGTTGGGGGCAATTGGGCCAGCAGGGGAGTAATTAGGTGTCGAGCAGGCTGGCAGGGGAGTGGTTAGGGGATGATCAGGCAGGCAGGCAGGCAGGCCAGTGGTTGGGAGCCAGCAGTCCTGGATTGTGAGAGAGATGTCCGACTGCCTGTTTAGGCCTGTTCCTGCAGGGATCAGGCCTAAACCAGCAGTCAGAAATCCTCCAAGGGGTCCCAGATTGGAGAGGGTGCAGTCTGGGCTGAAGGACAACCCCCGCCCCACCCCCCCACCCCCAGTGCACAAATTTTGTGCACTGGGCCTCTAGTCCTACCTAATAAAAGAGTAATATGCAAATTAACCATCACTCTGCTACACCACAAGTCACGCCCACCAACCACGCCCACTAGCCAATTAGAGAGAATATGCAAATAAACCCAACCAAGATGGCTACAGCTACAGAGAGCAGGAGGGAGGCTTGGGTTTCCCAGGCAATGGAGGAAACCAAGCTTTCCGCCTGCCCTTGCCAGCCTAAGCCTCCACTCAAGGCTACACAGTTTCAATTATAGAAGGTAAACAAATCCAAACAGAAATGGCGGCAGCCATGGAGCTGGAAAGAGGGGAAGGCTAGGGTTGCCCCTGGAATGGAGGAAGCAAAGCTTTCCGCACACCCTGGCCAGCCCAGGCCTCCACTCCAGGCTACAAAGTTTCAATTATAGAAGATACATAAATTGTCACAGAAATGGCTGCCAGCCACAGAGCGAGCAGGAGGCTTGGCTCCGCTCCAGGCTACAAAGTTTCAATTGTAGAAGGTGAATAAATTCCAGATACAAGGGCCTCCGCTTGGGTCTCCATGGGGCGTGGCTGGCCTGCAAACCACCACAGGCCCCTCGCTCAGGCTGCCCCACGTCCCAAAGGAACCCCCACCCTGATCCAGGACACCCTTCAGGGCAAACCAGCTGGCCCCCACCCACCCATACACCAGGCCTCTATCTTATCTAATAAAAGAGTAATATGCAGATTGACCATCACTCCAACACACAATATGGCTGCCCACATGTGGTCAAAGATCCTGCCCTTATGTGGACACAAGATGGCCACCACAAGATGGCCAGCAGGGGAGGGCAGATGGGAGGGACCAGGCCTGCAAGGGAGGGCAGTTGGAGGTGATCAACCCTGCAGGGGAGGGCAGTTAGGGGAGACCAGGCTGGCAGAGGAGGGAAGTTGGGGGCAAACAGGCTGGCAGGGGAGCAGTTAGACATATATCAGGCTGGCATGGGAGTGGTTAGGGGGTGATCAGGCTGGCAGGCAGAAGCGGTTAGAGGCAACCAGGAAGGCAGGCAGGCGAACAGTTGGAAGCCAGCAGTCCTGGATTGTGAGAGGTATGTCCGACTGCCAGTTTAGGCCCGATCCCAGTCGGACATCCCTCGAGGGGTCCCAGATTGGAGAGGGTGCAAGCTGAGCTGAGGGACACCCCCCCGTGCATGAATTTCATGCACCGGGCCTCTAGTCCTATATAATAAAAGCCTAATATGCAAATTGTCCCCTCGGGCGGACAGGAGACTGGGAGTTCGACTGCTTGCTCTGATGTGTGCTGACCACCAGGGGGCGGCATGAAACATGGCAGGTGTCGGCAATGAGGTGCTGGCAGTGGGCAGCAGCAGTAGAGGCACTGCCGGCCCTGATGGGCCCCGATGAGAGTGGGATCACGGCAGGATGGTGGAGCAGGTGAGCAGGCAGGCAAAGTGTGTGTGAGCGGGGGCTGATCGCCCTGCTGATGGCCCTGCAGAAGACGACCAGCAGTGGTGGTGGGGGGTGAGGCTGCCACCTGGGTCCCAGATGCTGAGGGAGCCCAGCAGGGGGCCTGGCCCAGATCATTGGCCCCACAGGCGGGTTGGTGGAGCAGGTGAAGGGGTGGCGCCAGGCCAAGGCGGGGTGCCAGGGGGGCTGTGGGGCTGTGAGGCTGGGGGTGCAAATGGGCTGTGAGTCTGGGGGTGTGAGCTGGGGCCCAATCTCCACAGGCTATCCTGAGGAACCCCACCCATGCACAAATTTGTGTACCAGGCCTCTAGTTGACAAATAAAATTGTATATATTTAAGGTGTATGACATAATGGTTTAATATATATATATATATATATATATATATATATATATATATACACACATATATATATACTAGAGGCCTGGTGCACAAAATTCGTGCACGGGGGGGAGGGTGTCCCTCAGCCCAGTCTGCACCCTCTCCAATCTGGGACCCCTAGAGGGATGTCCGACTGCCTACTGCCTATTTAGGCCCAATCCCACATTGGACATCTCTCTCACAACCCAGGACTGCTGGCTCCCAACTGCTCGCCTGCCTGCCTTCCTGATTGCCCCTAATGGCTTCTGCCTGCCAGCCTGATAACCCCCTAGCCACTCCCCTGCCAGCCTGTTTGCCCCTAACTCCCCTCCCCTGCAGGCCTGGTCACCCCTATCTGCCCTTCCCTGCAGGCCTGGTCCCCCCCAACTGCTCTCCCCTGCAGGCCTGTGTCCCCCCCCCCAACTGCCCTTCCCTGCAGGCCTGGTCCCTCCCAACTGCCCTCCCTTGCTGGCCATCTTGTGTCCACATGGGGTCAGGGTCAGAATCTTTGACCACATAGGGGCAGCCATCTTGTGTGTTGGAGTGATGGTCAATCTGCATATTACTCTTTTATTAGACAGGATAGAGGCCTGGTACACAGGTGGGGCACGGCTGGTTTTTCTGAAGGGTGTCCCGGATCAGGGTGGGGGTTCCCTTGGGGCGTGGGGCAGCCTGGGCAAGGGGCCTGTGATGGTTTGCAGGCTGGCCACACCCCTTGGCGACCCAAGTGGAGGCCCTGGTATCTGGGGTTTATTTATCTTCTACAATTGAAACTTTGTAGCCTGGAGCGGAGCCAAGCCTTCTGTTCGCTCCGTGGTGGCAGCCATTTCTGTTGGGACTTATGTATCTTCTATAATTGAAACTTTGTAGCCTTAAGCGGCGGCCTGGGCCGGCCAGGGTGTGCAGAAAGCTTGGCTTCCTCCATTGCTGGGGGCAACCCTAGCCTCCTGCTCTTTCCAGCTCTGTGGCTGCCGCCATTTCTGTTTGGATTTATGTATCTTCTATCATTGAAACTTTGTAGCCTTGAGTGGAGGCCTAGGCTGGCAAGGGTAGATGGAAAGTTTGACTTCCTCCATTGCCGGGAAAACCCAAGCCTCCCTCCTGCTCTCTGTGGCTGCAGCCATCTTGGTTGGGTTTATTTGCATATTCACTCCTGATTGGCTGGTGGGCGTGGCTTGTGGGTGTAGTGGAGTGATGGTTAATTTGCATACACACACACACACACACACTGGTGGCCTGGTGCACAAAATTCATGCATGGGGGGTTGTTCCTTAGCCCGGACTGCACTCTCTCCAATCTGGGACCCCTCGAAGGATGTCCTACTACCAGTTTACAGGGATCAGGACTAAATGGGCAGTCAGACATCACTCTGACAATCCAGGACTGCTGGCTCCAGCCACTCACATGCCTGCCTGCCTGCCTGATTGCCCCTAACCACTTTGCCTGCTGGTCTGCTCACCCCCAACTGCCCCCCACACCGCCAGCCAGATCACTCCCAACTGCCCCCCATGCCAGTCTGTTTACCCCCAACTGCCCCTCCCGCTGGCCTGCTTGCCCCCACCTTCCCTCCCCACTGGCCTGCTCACTCCCAACTGCCCCCCTGCTGGCCTGCTCACTCAAAAATCGCCCCCCCCCGCTGTCCTGATCACCTCCAACTGACCCCCACTGAGGGCCTGCTCACTCCCAACTGGCCCCTCTGCTGGTCTGCCTACCCCTAATGGCCAGGATCAGGTCCCATCCTGGCCTGATCACCCCCCCCCCCTTCCCGGTGACCCAAGATCCCAGCCCCTCCTTTTTTTATTTTCCTTTTTTTTTTCCCAGTGCCTCCTTGAGCAGAAGCAAGTATCTAGGATTTATTTATTTTCCATAATTGAAACTTTGTAGCCTTGAGTGGAGGCCAGGGCTGGCCAGGGTGGGCAGGAAGCTTGGCTTCCTCCATTGCCGGGGCAACCCAAGCCTCCTGCTTGCTTCAGCTCTGTGGCTGGCCGCCATCTTGGTTGGGTTAATTTGCATACTCACTCCTGATTGGCTGGTGAGCGTGGCTTGTGGGTGTAGCAGAGTGATGGTTAATTTGCATGTTTCTCTTTTATTAGTGTAGATATATATATATATATATATATATATATATATATATATATGTATAGTGAAGTGATTACCACAATCAAGTTGATTAACACATCAATCAGCTCACAGTTTTTTTTTGTGGTGAGAACATTTACGATTTACTCTCTCAAAAAATTTCAAGGATGCAATTCAATATTATTGACTATAACTATCATGCTGTACATTAGATTCTCAGAAACTATTCATCTTATAATTGAAATTTTGTATCCTTTGACCAACATCTCCCATTTCCCTCTCACCTCCCCCTCCCAGCCCCTCTCAGCCACTGTGCTACTCTGTTTCTATGAGCTTAACTCTCAGATGCCACATGTAAGTGATACCAAACAGTATTTGTCTTTCTCTGTCTAGCTTATTTCATTTAGCATAATGCCCTCCAGGTTTAACTATGTTGTTGCAAATATAGATATTCTTCCTTTTTTACGTCTGAGTAATATTGCTGTGAGTGTGTATCACACTTTCTTTATCCATTGATGAACACTTAGGTTGTATCTATACCTTGGCTATCTTATCTAATAAAAGAGTAATATGCAAATTGACCATCACTCCAACACACAAGATGGCTGCCCCCATGTGGACACAAGATGGCTGCCACAAGATGGCCAGCAGGGGATGGCAGTTGGGAGGGACCAGGCCTGCAAGGGAGGGCAGTTGTGGGCAATCAGGCCAGCAGGGGAGGGCAGTTGGGAGGGACCAGGCCTGCAGGGAAGGGCAGTTAGGGGCAATCAGGCCAGCAGGGGAGCAGTTACGCGTCGATCAGGCTGGCAGGGGAGGGTAATTGGGGGCAACCAGGCTGGCAGGGGAGGGCAGTTGGGAGTGACTAGGCCTGTAGGGGAGGGCAGTTAGGGGGGACCAGGCCTGCAGGGGAGGGTAGTTGGGGGCAACCAGGCCAGCAGGGAAGGGCAGTTAGGGGCAATCAGGCCAGCAGGGGAGCAGTTACGCATCGATCAGGCTGGCAGGGGAGTGGTTAGGGAGTGATCAGGCTGGCAGTCAGAAGCAGTTAGGAGCAATCAGGAAGGCAGGCAGGTGAGCAGTTGGGAGCCAGCAGTCCTGGATTGTGAGATCCTACCGGGATCGGGCCTAAACGGGCAGTCAGACATTCATCGAGGGGTCCCAGATTGGAGAGGGTGCAGGCTGGGCTGAGGGACACCCTCCCCCCCCGTGCACGAATTTCGTGCACTGGGCCTCTAGTTGTAAATAATGTGCAATGAACATGGAATGTAGATCTCTCTTTGAGATCTGAATTCAATTTTGTATATATAACCAGAAGTGGGGTTGCTGGATTATACAGTAGTTCTATTTTTAACTTTTTCAGGAACCTCCATGCTGTTTTCCATAGTGGCTGTCAATTTACATTCTCACCAACAGGGTTCAAGGGTTCCCTTTTCTCCATGTCTTCACTAACACTTGTTATCTATTGTCTTTTTTTTAAAATAGCCATTCTAACAGGGGTAAGGTGGTATCCCCTTGTGGTTTTGATTTGAATTTACCTGATAGTATTGTTAAGCACCTTGTTGAATACCAGTTGACCATGTGTATGTCATCTTTGGGAAAATGTCTATTCAGGTTTTCAGGTTCTTTGCCCTTTTTAAATGGGATTGTTTGTGTTGTGTGTGTGTGAGTGTGTGTGTGTGTGTTTGCTATTGTTATACAAGTTCTTTATATATTGTGGATGTTAACACATTATCAGATATATGATTTGCAACTATTTTATCCCATTTCATAGGTCGCTCATTCATTTTGTTGATGGTTTCCTTTGCTGTGCAGAAGCTTTATTTTTTGTTTGATGTAGGTTCACTTGTTTAATTTTGCTTTTGTTGCCTGGGCCTTTGGTGTCATATAAAAAAACAAACAAAAGCAAACAACAACAACAACAAAAACATTGCCAAGACCAATGTCAAGGAGCTTCTCCTGGAGCTTTATGGTTTCAGATCTTATCTTTAAATCTTTAATTCATTTTGAGTTAATTTTTGTGTATTGTGTTAAGATAGGGACCAATATCATTCTTTTGCATGTGTTTACCCAGTTTTTCCAGCACCATTTATTGAAGAGACTATCTTTTCCCCATTGTGTATTATTGGTTCCCTTGTCAAATATTAGTTGACCATGTATGTTTATGCTTCTTTCTGGGCTCTTGATGTTGTTGCATTTATCTATGTGTCTATTTTTATGCCAGTACTATATGGTTTTGATTACTATATCTTTGTAGTATAGTTTAAAATCAGGAGGTGTGATGCCTCCAGCTTTGTTTTTCCTTTTCAGGATTGCTTTGACTATTAGTGATCTTCTGTGATTCTATCTGAATTTTAGGACTGTTTTTCTATTTCTGTGAGAAATGCCATTGGATTTTTGATAGGTATTGGATTAAATATTAGATAACTTTGGGCAGTATAAACATTTTGACAATATTAAGTCTTCCAATCCATGAAAATGAGATCTATTTCCATTTATTTATGTCTTTTTCAGTTTCTTTCATCAATACCTTTAGTTTTCAGTGTGATCTTTCATCATCTTGGTTAAATTTATTCTTAAGAATGTTATTGTTTTGATGCCATTGTAAACATGATTTATTAAATTTATTTTTTCAGAGACTTTGTTATTACTGTATAGAAACAGAACTGGGTTTTTTGTATGTTGATTTTGTATCCTCAACTTTGCTGAATTTATTTGTTCTAACCGTTGTTTTTTTTTAATATATCTGTATTGATTTCAGAGAGGAAGGGAGAAGGAGTGATAGAAACATCAATGATGAGAGAGAATCATTGATTGGCTTCCTCCTGCATGCCCCCACTGGGGATCTAGCCTGCAACCCAGGCATGTGCCCTTGACTGGAATTGAACCTGGGACCCTTCAGTCCGCAGGCCAAGGCTCTATCCACTGAGCCAAACTAGCCAGGGCTCTAACAGTTTTTTTGATGGCGCCTTCAGGGTTTTACTATTTGCTGGAATGCTGTAGATCTGGTAAATCAGCTAGGGTTGAGGGAGCTAGCCTCAGCTCCAAGATGGCTGAGGAGAGTCTATACCACAGTGTGACTCCAAAGCCAGGCTCTTCCCACCTCCCAGGGAGACTGCCTGCCTCAGCTCATTCCCACTGCGGGAGCTGCTGGGAGCGCTGGGTGAAGCAGCTCTGTGTTTGCAGAAGGCACTTAGAGAAACCTGATCACTCAGGGGTTACTGACCTAGCAAAGCAGACTGTCTGTGCCAGGACAGTGCCAGACCCGGCATGTTATGCCTTGGTTTAGCATGTCTCAAAATACGCAATGCGAGCTACAGGTTCTTCTTACTAAAGTCCTCATGGTTGCATATTTATTTTAATGTTTTCAAAAATATAAGTGGTAATTATAACAGGAGAAAGAAAATTTCCTCAGTAAAGGACTCATTGAGTAAAACAGTTATTGGTTATTTTAAAGAAAACATGATGTCAATAAAATACAGGTTTTGTGTGGACATAGCAAAATAAATCACAGGAGGTTATCAAAACATTAGAAACCAAATAATGACATAGCAATACATGTGCTTCTTTAAGACATTAAATAACTAGGTCCAATGGCAGGTGTAATAACGATTGCAATTTTGCAGTCGTGATGAGCATAAATGCTCTTTTGAGTGATCTGCAGTAGCTGTCATGTGCTATGAAAATAATCTGTGCTTTCTTTCGGTGCCAAAGTCACAGGTATTGCTCATACCACTGTGCTCTATTCCCTGCATTCATAAGTGAAAGAATAATGCATTTCAGTTAGAACTTAGTGAAATCCTGATACAATTCCCCCCTTCAAATAAGAACCTCTGATCAGGTGTCCGAATGTAGCACTTAACAGCTGTTACTTAAGCAAGTGATTCTAAGCCTGAAAGGGGGAGAAGAATACTGGGAATTTATGGAGTTTATGGGTTTGTAGTGGTGAGATTATGCACAGTGCTTGGCACTATGTGGGAACTCACTAAATGGTATAGACTTGCTCCTGGTGTCATACCTGGGGGTGGGTGATTATTCAGCCAGTGGAGACTGCATTTTAGGCACAGTCCAAATATCAGAGACCGATTCAATCCCTTGCTTTCCCCCAGGGGCTCAAATGAGATAACTCCATTTTTCAGGAGGAAATTCATGATCTTACTAAACGGGCTTGCTTTTGTTTAAACTTGCATTTTATGAGTAGGAAAAAATGATTCCATTGAGGCATGCATTTAGAAGAGTGGGTGAAAATAGGGATACTAAACACCTCTAGTGTTTTTCTGGGTATACAATAATGGCAAAAGATGACATATGCCGTGCCGTTGTCTGAAGAAGTAAGCATTAAAAGTAATGGCTTTAAAAAGGGGAGCAGAATTTACCAAGGAATTTTGTGAGTAGAGAAGATATCAGAATGTTCTCTTTCTAATGTGCACTACTGTGTTATTGTATAGGTTGGATCTCCTCTCTGAAATAGTTTCCTATTATGGGCTAGAGAGATGCAAACTCCCTCATGATCTGCTCCACTCTAATGCTTTTAAAGTGAGTGAGTTTAATATTCAAAATAAAAAATGTGCAGGCAAATTTACCTAATGGGAATCTGTCCACTTTGCTTCTTGGTAAAAACCTTGCATCAGAAATGAGATTTGGGAAGAGTTGAGCTAAAAGAGTTTGAAAATAGTTATTGATGAGTTGTAATGCCTACTGTTAAGTAGAAACCATGAAGAATCATTCCCAGTTCACCTGAATGGGGAGTTAACTGTGCACATTGCTCTGGTAATGGGGCTGATATGCAAGTCTTTGGAAAGGATGATATATGTGAAGAGAAGTCCATGGAGAGGACATTATGATATCAAGACAATGACAAAACAAATTTCAATGCAAATCTATAGAGACTGTATAACAATGTCAAGGCGATGGCAAAATGTAAGTCTAGAGAGACCATTTTATAATGTCAAGACAATGGTAAAACAATGTCGTTGAAAGGGTATTGAGACCACATTGCCATGTTAAACTGCAATGTCAAAACATTATCATTGCAAGTCTTTAGAGATCACGTACCTCTTTTAAAATCATAGCAAAACAATGAAACTTAACATAGCAAACAATGGAACCAAGTAATGTAATGTAAGTCCCTGTTACTGTGGAGAGACGATGGTACAATGCAGAGGCAAGTCAAAAGGTTGTTAAAGAAACATAAACAAAGGCAAGCTGTAAGACTTCCAGTGAGCATTCAACTTTTACTCTTGCTTTGAAGAGTAGGGATGCTCTAAACTTGAGAATTAAGGTTGCAAGGAAGTTTAGCCAAAGGCTGACAAAAAGTCAAGGATGGGCGGCTGAGATATTAGACACATATAAGCAGTTGATTTATAGAACTAGAATCTCACTCCTTTCCCCTCAATAACTGGTTTATTGTTTTAATTTTTCAGGTGAGTTGTCTTCATGGCATGAAGTTCACAGATCCTCAGTTCTGATTCCTGCTTTGTCTGTGACCTTTGTTTGTGATGTAGCATCCAGTGCTCACTGTTTAAACGTAGATTCAGCTCGTGGTTATTACTATGTGTCAATAATTGTGCTCGCCACGGAGGGTAAAATAGATAGATCTTCCTATGAAGCTGGGAGGAGCGGGCAACTACCCACCAGAAGTGTTGTTAACGAACGGGGAGTAGAATGCGGGCTTTCTAATTGCAGGCCCGCTGCCCTCTCACTTTGTAGATTTGTTCAAGGTTCATTGTATATAAAACTGGAGAATACACATGTGGTTGCTGCCATTTGTATTCTAGAAACTAGACTGAGAATCTAGGGCTGTGCGCCTTGAACGAATTGCGTGGCTTCTCTGGATTTATTCAACTGTATAACGAAGGTGTTGATTGTACTTGTACATGCTTGTTTACAGTTCCAAATCAGGTTTTTAGAATTAACTAAAATGTTTATAGTCTGTAGAAACAATTAGCTGTCAAAACTATTGTCCTAACCTGTCCCACCACACACCCCAAATAGGTGCCGTTCTTCTTTATAGGATTTTATCTATGTTAAGATTTTTTACAAATGAATTTGCTTCAGGTTTTTAAGTCAAAATAATAGCTATGAATACTTATGGATATTAATATATATGCTATATATATTACTACATATATGCAATGGTTTAGAGACAGTGACTATAGGGGAAAGTATTATCGAGCATCTCAGAAGCTTGGGAGCTTTGGAGAACTCCTGCAGGGGTAGGGAGTGAGAGGAGCAGAATGCATTGCAATCCTCCATGCCTCTACTTTTCCATCTGGTATGTGATAAACACAGACTCATTGGAGACGCAGAATGGACAATAAAAATATTTTATTTTAGCATTGCACCAGATACTAACAGTAGAAGAACACAATTGCCACTGTTAATTGAGTAACTCTTCTGTATAGATTTTTCTGTACTCTGCCCAGATTTCTCAAATGATAACATAGCCTTTATACAGCTTTCAGAAACAACAACTGAGGCTAAGATAGGTTAAATCACTTTCAACAAAGCCACATTGCTAACAAGTGCCTGAGTCAAGAACGGAGTCTAGATTTGTCAGACTTCAAAGTCTGTAGCCAACTGATGGTAATCAGTGGGAACCATCCCCAGCTAAGGATACTGTCCTTGCAGGCTTTGGCCTTCTCATCTTTACTTTTTCTTAGACCACTCTCTCTCCTATCTTCAGGCTTTTTGCTTGAAGTTTAAAAACATGCATCTCATGTATCTTTGAGAAAGCCTTTCAATAGTAGCATATTTTTATCTGGCTTTTTCTCCTTATGGCTGGCTTCTTAAAAGAGTAGATCCTCACTTCCCATTTACACTTAGGTCTTATGCTTCTGAATCTTAGGATTCATGTTTTTTATCAGTTCTGAAAAATTCTCTGCCACTATTTTCTAAATTACCGACTCTTATACATTCTACTTTTCCTTTTAGAATTTTTTAAATGGATGTATGTTGGACTCTCATGCTCTAGCATCCATGTTTCTCATTTCTCTTCATATTTTTCACCTATTTATATTTCATCTATGTGGCATTCAGAGTAATTTCCTCAGATCTTCATTCTAATTCACTATTTTTCTCTTCTCTTTGTAGCTTCTGCTGTTCATTTGTCTGTCTGATGTATAAACATTGTTTTAATTTCAATGACCGCATTTCTTACTTTTACTTTTTATTTTTATAAATGATTTCACCCCCCCCCCCAACAATTTCCTGGTGTTCATTGATTGTATTTCCCCCTCATGTTTCCTCTTTTTTATGTTTACTATTTTCACTGTCCATTTTTTAAAGTCTCTACTAGATAGTTCTACCATGATAATTTTTTTGGGGGGGTGGGGTCTATAATTTTCCTGAAAAGTTAGTCTGCTCTTACTTTCTCATGACATATTATTTCTTCTATGTGTGAGTGTGAGTACGTGTGTGTGTGTGTGTGTGTGTGTGTGTGTGTGTGTGATTGCATATTTTGGATTATAAACTTCAGGTAATCTTTAGCAGGGTAGTCCTGTAGACTTTTCTTTTTCTTTCTTCTGAGGTTGAGGGTATATCCCTCTGAATACTTTTTGTTATTGGCAAAAGTTATCAACGACTGAAAGCCACTTTAATGTTATTCCTAATTTTGATAGTTCTTAGATCGCATATGTAGTTTAATTCAAATCAAAATCTATGTAGGGGTAGGCCCAAGGCTTAGGACCCTCAGAGGAGACTATTTTCCAGCAGAGATCAGGTGGAGAATCACTGGTAGCTTTGTCATTTCCCTGCACTTTTCCCTTTGCTTAACCCACCTTTTCACTAAGACTATAGCCTTTCTAGAGTCTCCTGTATGGTAGGGATCTCAGCTCCAGTTCTGCATGTCCTGTGGGCCCACGGCATTACCAATTGTTTCTATATGACATTTGCAATTCAAATGGTTTGCTTACTCAGCCTGGAGTTATCCCCTCTTGGTTCTCCTGCCATTTTGACCACCCCCCTCCCTTCCCAGTATTCTTCATAGGCCCCTGCTTCTCCTGCCCTATAATTAGTGGTCTTTTTCCAAAGCTCTTGGAATGTGTAATATTCAACAGATAAAAAAACATTCTGCTCACCCTAATCCCTTGAAATATCCCATCATTTCTTATTAGGGTGAACTTTTTACCAACTTTATGCTTCCACCTCTTTAATATGTTCTACATACCAAAGCTGGAGTGGACTTATTAAAATAGAAATATGGCAGTACTTTCTTGGACATTTTTTGATGGTTCCTCCTTGTCCACAGTGCGCACGCGCGAACACACACACACACACACACACACACACACACACACACACACACTAATACTTTTGTGAGGCATGTAAACCCTTAGGATCAGTCTCCTGGAGAGCCTTTCAATCTCAACTAGCTCTCCTGTACCTAATTCAGATTTTCTAGCCATCCTGAACTGCTTTACAGTTGCTTTTTTTAAAAAAATGTTTTTATTGATTTCAGAGAAGAAGGGAGAGAGTGACAGAAACATCAATGATGAAAATCATCAATTGGCTGCCTCTTGCAAGCCCCCTACTGGGGATCAAGCCTGCAACCTGGGCATGTCCCCTGACCAGGAATTGAACTGTGACCTCCTGGTTCATAGGTCAACACTCAACCACTGAACCACACTGGCTGTGCTACAGTTGCTCTTTTTAACTTCCTTGCTGTTGTAGCTAATATTTACATAACAAATCTGTTTCCTCTATGTCAGTGGTTCTCAACCTTTCTAATGCTGCGACCCTTTAATACAGTTCCTCATGTTGTGGTGACCCCCAACCATAAAATTATTTTCGTTGCTACTCCATAACTGTAATTTTGTTACTGTTATGAATCTTAATGTAAATATCTGTGTTTTCTGATGGTCTTAGGCTCTACAGCAGCGGTTCTCAACCTGTGGGTTGCGACCCACAGGTTGAAAACCGCTAGCAGGGTCGCCTAAGACCATCGGAAAACACAGATATTTACATTACAAAACTATATGCTATTAAAAAACTCATTACAAAATTTTTAATTGGGTTCTGTCTTTTATTCTTCACGTGTAAATTAGTATTATGCTCTCAGAAATTTAAAATATGAATCTATGAAGAATTAGCATACAAAAAAATCAGAGCTCACTGTACATAGAAGTATGGATTCCAGAGTACATACTGTGGTTGCAATAATGAATAGCTTTGACCACTTCTATGCACCTTTTGTCCTTTTCTCCAATAATCTTTTCTTTCATATCTAGTTGTTATGTTATTTTGGAAGGAAGGTCGTGACGGAAAGGATTACATCAGGATTAGTACCAGTGACATGAGTCTCTCAATAATCATTGATTTAACTGTTCGTCCTAGAGAATTTAACATATCTCTATAACAAGCACAAGCATTTGAAAATATTTTATTTCAAAATACTAAGACTGCAACACTTACCCACTGACAATAATCTCATTATTAGGAGTAAAGGAATCATTTTTACTTTCTTCAAGTCAATATCTTGCTGCTCTAGTTTTGTTAGTTTTGCCTTTCTCACTTTACTCATCTGCAAAATGGGGATAATAAAAATACATTTCTTGAATTTTTTAGGGGATTGAATGAATTAATAACTAAAAACACCTAGGGTAATGCCTGGTATTGAGTAAAAACTCAATAGAGATAGAATCATTATTTTTCTCATAGTTTCTCCCTCACTAAATCAGACAAGAAATCATACAACTTTGGAAATAGGATCTATTGTTAGTCCTTTGTTCATTGGTGTGATCTAAACACATTGTTGTATCTCTTTCTGATTTCATGATAATTATGAAATGAGGATCTTTAAAGCCATTCAATGTTCAGTGATCATAGCAGGAAGATCTTGGAAAGTAGAAGGCATCTTAGGGAACTCAAGAAAACACTTTCCTCCAACACATAAGGTCCCTGTGGCTACATAATTTAACTCATTTCCCACCCACTCTTACCTGCTGGGAAAACTGTGTATTATAAGCTACTTCCTGTAACTTTGAATTTCTTATATTGGTATTAGAGAGCTAAGAAAAGATATATGGGATTGTGTTCTCTCTCCCCCTTTTCCCACTCTATGTATATCCTGCTTTAATGTCTTGGGAATATGTGAAATACCAAGTATAGAAACTACTTCTATTATGAGGCTTTCCCAGCATGTGTCAAGTAATAACGGGTCATTGGATGAACCATAGTTCTCACTGTAAGACTGATAGAATAATCTTGTAAGAACATAAATCTAATGAATATTATTAATTAAATTAATGATTGATTCTATGATTCTATGTCTTCCGAAAACCCAAGAAATAAAAGGTCTGCAAGGCAATAGTGTATAATGTGCTTCTTTTTTTTCTCCCATAAAGGTTGACTTTCAATATCATATTAGTTCTAACTTGCTTCTTTTTCTCAAGAATTTTGCTTTCAAGTTCAAGAATTATACACACACACACACACACACACACACACACACACACACACACACACACACACTAGAGGCCCGGTGCACGAAATTCGTGCATGGGGGTGTGTGTCCCTCAGCCTAGCCTGCACCCTCTCCAATCTGGGACCCCTCAAGGGATGTCTGACTGCCCGTTTAGGCCCGATCCTGGTGGAATTGAGCCTAAACGGGCAGTCAGACATCCCTCACACAATCCACGACTGCTGGCTCCCAACTGCTTGCCTGCCTGCATTCCTGATTGCCCCTAACCACTTCTGCCTGTCAGCCTGATCACCCCTAACCACTCCCCTGCCAGCCTGATTGATGTCTAACTGCTCCCCTGCCAGCCTGATTGCCCCTAACTGCCCTCCCCTGCAGGCCTGGTCACCCCTAACTGCCCTCCCCTGCAGTCCTAGTCCCCCCCAACTGCCCTCCCCTGCAGGCCTGGGTCCCCCCAACTTCCCTCCCCTGCTGGCCTGGTCATTCCTAACTGCCCTCCCCTGCAGGCTTGATCACCCCCAACTGCCCTCCCTTTCAGGTCTGATTGCCCACAACTGCCCTCCCTTGCAGGCCTGGTCCCTCCCAACTGCTCTCCCCTGCTAGCCATCTTGTGGCAGCCATCTTGTGTTCACATTGGGGTAGGATCTTTGACCACATAGGGGCAGCCATCTTGTGTGTTGGAGTGATGGTCAATTTGCATATTACTCTTTTATTAGATAGCATAGAGACCCGGTGCATGGGTGGGGGCCAGCTGGTTTGCCCTGAAGGGTGTCCCAGATCAGGGTGGGGGTTCCCTTGGGGCATGGGGTGGCCTGGGTGAGGGGCCTAGGGTGGTTTGAAGGCTGGCCACGCCCCCCAGAGACCCAAGCAGAGGCTCTGGTATCTGGGATTTATTTATCTTCTGTAATTGAAACTTTGTAGCCTTGAGTGGAGGCCAGGGCCGGCCAGGGAAGACGGGAAGCTTGGCTTCCTCCATCGCTGTGGGCAACTCAAGCCTCTGGCTGGCTCCAGCTCCGTGGCAGCTGCCATATTTGTTGGGTTAATTTGCATACTTGCTCCTGATTGGCTGGTGGGCATGGCTGGTGGGTGTAGCAAGGCATAGTCAATTTGCATGTTTCTCTTTTATTAGATAGTATATATATATATATATATATATATATATATATATACACACACACACACACACACACACACACACACACACATCTCCATGAATGCATATACATTTATATTTATTTCTATATTTTTCTGCATACGTAGTAAAAACATGAGTCCCTACTCTCTGA
The DNA here is from genome assembly GCF_951640355.1 of Cnephaeus nilssonii. Classification (NCBI taxonomy): domain Eukaryota; kingdom Metazoa; phylum Chordata; class Mammalia; order Chiroptera; family Vespertilionidae; genus Cnephaeus; species Cnephaeus nilssonii. The sequence continues at coordinate 40,798,741 of NC_137075.1, forward strand.
TGTAAATGCAATACCACAGTTTTCCCTCTGGTTTTCTCCTTTTCTTATTTGTAACTTCTTTCTCTGCCTTTGAGAAATCTAACTCTCATTATCTACAAAGTATTAACTTATTTGTTTATTCAAAGTGTACACATGAGTTCATTTTAGAATTGCAAACCAAAATCCCTGCAATAAACACGTTTATTAACTTAAGTACAGTGTCCGTATGCAGTCCTTTGATCTTTAATCTTAGCCAATCTGGGCAACTTCACTGTTTTCCTCAGTTACATAGGTTAGCTCTTTTATTCTCCATGCCTTCAGTGTGGTTATAGTATTCATTTGAAATGCAGTTATATGGTTAGGTCTATTTGCTATAGTTTGCATTCACTTCTTGTTCCTACACATCGTGATAAATTTTAATTATCTTTTTGGAATGTGAAATGATATTACATTTTAAAATTCAGACCTTCCCTGGCCAGTGTGCTCAGTTGGTTGGGCATCATCCCATGCACTGAAACATTGCAGGTTCCATTCCCAGTCAGGGCACATACCCAGGTAAGGGGTGTGCAGGAGGCAGCCAAATCATGTTCTGCTCTCACATTGATGTTTCTCTCTCTCCCTCTCTCTCTCAAAATCAATTAAAATGTTAAAGTAAGTGCTATTTAAAACTGTATACTCAAGGAGGTGTCATTTGTTTCCCATCTCTACTGACTTATTCCCCCTTTCTCCTTCTACTTTTCCACCCACCCTTTCTAGAAAACCAGTCTCTTTAGTTTCTTGTTTATCCTTCCTGTATTTCTTTTCCAAAGATGAACAGATATATGTGCAGCTTTATATATATATATATATATATATATATATATATATATATATATATATATACTTTCTCAGTAGATCGGATACTCTTGATTTCTCTTTATCAAGCTCTTTTCCTAGAAGCTTTGAAAATTCCCTGAAAATTTCATATATTTTCTTCCAGACTATTATCATCAGAACTTCAAGTGGCCAATGACTCTCAATGTCTCATTATCTCTGATCTAATTTTTATTAGCCCCATCTTTACTAAAGTTTTGTTATCGTTATTACTTGTTCTATGACACCTTTGTGGCCAATGTCTGCATTAGATTTCCTTTTCAGAGGCCGTTTATCACTCCTGAGACAGGTCACAAAAAGATTATTCTCAATAAAAACAATTGAAAATATCAGCCTTCATTCAGCTTCAGAATTCACCTTCTTGGAAGGGGGTGGGAACATGTGTTTCTGACCTGGACCAAGTCTAATCTGGCCCTTAACTTTCGTGGCATGTAGCCTCCCCAGTGTTCCATGGCTATGGGAACAGAGTCTCTACAAAGAAAGCAGCAGGCACACCATCAAATGACATTTCATTCTTTCTTTAATGATCCGTTTCTTTGCTTGTGAAACGAGTCTGTAAAGATTATAAGTGTGTCTCAGGGGAAGAAAAAAATAAAAGTATAGTAGAGCCAAAACTTGAGCAAGTTCACAAAGAACCATAAGGGGGTGGACGAGGTATTAGAATATAAATAGAAAGTACAGTATTAGCTCCAAACAAATGCTTTCAAAGTCTTTGTGTGCACTGACAGCTTCAGGTATTTGATGTAAATGAATTTTTCCCTAGAAACAATGGAATCTGTAGCTTGTGGTGACAGTGTTTCTTTTCTAAACCTTGCTTTTCTTTTCTTTTTTGTTTTTTGTTTTGTTCCTGAGGTGAAAGCATAGCTTACTTAGGTATATATTTGCATCAGAAAGACTCCCAGCAGCATCTATACTAGTCAGTGATCATTTCTTTATTATTTTTGGTACCTACTTGTTTGCAATTTTCCCTTTCAAGTCCCCTGTCCTCCTCCTCACAAAGCACAAACACAGTCACTGTCACGCACAGAAACATGGAAACACTTAAGTGATGATGGCGATTGGCAGTGCCCTTTTTATTCGATATTTCAAGGTAAAGCCTATATCCACACTGTCTGCATTTTATGCTTGCTGAAACCCCATCAATTTGTGAGAATCTACTCATCTCCATTAAGGACACCTCCATTTACCTAGGTGCTTATGCCAGAGATGTGAGAGTAATTTCTGACACATCCTCTGTCCCACAGAACCCCCACTCTGATCAACCATCATGTCTTTTGGAATCTATAATAATAAAAGCATAATATGCTAATTAGACCGGATGTCCTTCCCTACGTCCTTCCCAACGACCTTCCGGACGAAGCCGCGGCAGCAGGGGCCGAGGCAGAGGAGGCAGAGGTGGGGGGTGAGTCCCTTGCATGAATTTTGTGCATTGGGCCTCTAGTATCCTTATAAAATATACTTTGTATCTGCCCTGTCTTCTTCGCTTGTTGACACCATTCTAGTCCAAGCTCCCTCTCTTGCCTGCCTACTTGACCTCTTCTGCCCCTGCCATAATTCTATCTCCACATGAACCAAAATAATTTCTTGAAATTTAAATAACATACTATTTTTATAATTAAATGCCCCCTGCCCATTCTCCACTGACCATGGCATTCGACAGTACTTTGGAAAGACTCCAAAATTCTTTACAAGACCCATAGGAGGTGGTATCTTGTGCTCATTGCTTACCCCTCCAAGTCCTCTCACTCAACTTTCCTCTGGCTTTCTGGGTTATATCTACACTGCCCTTCTTGTTTTAGACAAATAGCCAAGCTTTTTTTACATCTCAGCATCTGGAAAGTTCTTGCCTCCCTCTTTTCACCTAATTGCTACTAACCCTTCAGGACACATCCCCAGAAATGCTCTTCCTAACTCCTAGTTTAAATCTCAGTTCCCTGTTACTATTCTCTTCTACTACCTTGCATCTTCCTTCAGAACAGCCATCACATTTCAAATGATTTATTTGGGTGCTTAGATTTGTATATTCTTGTTCACTGTGTATTCCAGACCTGGCACAGTGCCCAGCATATGGTAAATGCTCAATAAATATTTGTCGAATAAATTAATATTATGGTAATTGTATGCATGATCTCAGACCATTAACTGCATTGTTCAGGAAAATCATAAAGACTGATGAATTATATATCATTTTCTCCCAAAGTGTTTTGCATTGGTTTTCAAATGGATGACTATCATCCTGCTCGCATTACCATCACCATGAAGTTCTCCCTTCTGGAATTTGCCCACCTATTTGCCTGTTTGGGAGCAGGCACTGTCAGTGCCCACATTGGTAGGGTGACTTCAAGGGTGTCTGGAAACACAGCCAGAGTTTCACTTTCACTAGCAATATCATGAGATGCTCAATTTTTTGGCTTATAGCATTAAAAATTCCCTACTGTAAAACTGTTATTTAGGAGAAATAACATGTCAGCCATCATTGCCCATTATTGCCATATCCCAAGACAGAATGCTCAGCCAGTCAGAGACCAGATGTCTTAGGAAAGGAGGCACAGTGTGGGTACGTTTTGATTGGGTTGAAGAACTACAAATGCCAAGACACATGAACATATTCTCTTGAAGTTGGTGTTGAGGAATATGGACAATATTGTTTCCCAAGGAACCTGGGCTAGGTTGTTAGGCACCTACCAGGAAGTGAGACAAACCAAGGAATGTTGCAAACAGTGGGGATGGACATCTGTGGGGACAACAGTTTAGAAGTCACATTAGCAAGCTATATTGCTCTTCTTAGATTGGCTTTGTCGGGCAAACGTTATCCTCACATTGAATGTTTAGCTTTTATTTTTTTCTTGTTGTCTTGTGGCAGTCAGTTCTTTTTTTATTTCAATAACAGTTTACATTTGATATTATTTTATACTAGAGGCCCGATGCACAGATTCGTGCACCGGTGGGGTCCCTCGGTGTGGCCTGTGGGGATGAGCCAAAACTGGCAGTCCAATGCTGCCTACTGCTCCTGCCTGCCATCCCGCTCATCCCAGCCCCACTACACCTGCCGTGGGCTCACACCCAGTCAGACCCAATCAGGAGAGGCTCACACTGCTGCAGCAGCAGCGGTGCTCATCAGCCGTGAGCCCGGCGTCTGGTACCCGTCAGCCAGATGAACAGTGCTCCCACTGTGGGAGCACACTGACCACCATGGGGCAGCTCTTGCATTGAGCGTCTGCCCCTTGGTGGTCAGTGTGCATCATAGTGACTGGTTGACCGGTCATTTGGTCATTCGGTTGCTTAGGCTTTTATATATATATATATCCTAGAGGCCCAGCACGCAAAATCGCGTGAGACCCCAGACCCGCCGTGCTGGTGAGACCCCAGACGCACCGCTCCATGAGACCCATCAATGCACCTCCTGGTGACTGGTCATTTGGTCATTATGGCGTTATTACAGCCACTGGCCTTTTATAATATAGATATATTAGTTTTAGGTGTACAGCATAGTAGTTAGACAATCATATATTTTACAAATAGCTTCCCCAATATTTCAAATAGTCACCTGGCTCCATACATAGTTATTACAATATTGCTGATTTTATTCCCTGTGCTGTACTTTATTTACATTCCCATGACTACTTTGTAACTACCAATTTGTACTTCTTAATCCCTTCACCATTTTCACCCAGTCCCCTAACATGCCTCCCCTCTGGCAACCATCAGTCTACTCCCTGTATCTATGTGTCTGTTTCTATTATTCTGTTTGTTTATATTGTTTTTCAGATTCCACAAATAAGAGAAATCATATGGTATTTGTCTTTCTCTGTCAGACTTATTTTACTTAGCACAGCAACTCCACTTCCAGGTATATATTTGAAGAAACTCAAAACACTAATTAGAAAGAACATAAGCATCTCATTTTTGTTGAAGGAAAGAGGGAGGCTAGACTATACAGTTATAATGGTGGGGAATGTGCAATTACAGCACAAGGCTATTTGTACTGTATCTTTCTGCTTTAACTCACATGCCTGGTCCTTGGTGCTTCCACATTGGCCCCTGTCTCCTGGGCTCCAGACCTGACTTGACCTGGGCAGGGACCTATGTGTCTAACCCCAGCCTGCATCCCTGACTCTAACCTTTCCCGACTGAGTACTTTTCTTTGAGGGCTTGCTTTTAGCATTCCTCTCCCAGGACTCTATGGTGACATTTCAGTTTCTCGCTATAATGAACCTGGTCTCCTTCCTATCAGATTGCCTCTGTTTACAAAGCACTTTCAAAAACATTTTCTCATCTGATTATAATAGCAATTGTGTGAAATAGGAATACATTTCATAGATGAGGAAACTGGGTCCCTTTTCAGATTAGGTTGACTTACTCTTTTCTGTTTGCTTGGAGATAATTATTGCTAATAGAATGCTAACAGATTCTGATAAGGCAAATAATGTCCCCTTGGACCAGCGGCCCATTTAAAATCACTCAAATGGAAAATAAGTAAAATAAGAATGGAATGTTCTACAATATCCCAAACCACAAATCCGTAGTGTTCAAAGCCACAGAAAGTTGGCCCAGTGTTGAGATGGATTTGACAGGGTATCATGTTTATTGAATAAAAGACAGTCTATTGTGGGCACTCTCGTGACACCGAGGGTCTTCTCTAGAGCCTTCAGGACTAGGGATATGTCTTGAATTGGTATTCTGGTCAGAGTCTGGATTCAGTGTCATCATCTGAAGCTGAAATTAGCTTCTGATATTTGCCAGGTTTTTAAACTCAGTCCAGCAAGTGACTCCAAGCTGTTTTGGCAAACATTACAAATCTACCACTCTTCTCCAACTGGGCTGAGGGCATGAAGCACGTGCAAAGAAGACTGCCAACATTCCTCTATCTTCTGGTTTAATCATAAACAGAGACTGGGGTGGTGATACAGAAAAAGGCCAGTCATTTAATCCCAGAGCAAAGCATGCACTTAAAACAATTAAGGGATATTTTCTTGATGATTTCATATTTGAATCCAATTAAGTTCTCCACAGGTTTTTAGACAAACACAGCATTTTCTAAAATCTCCCCTCCCCTCAAATTGACATATTCACTGGCATTCTCCTCAAACTAAATTATATATATATATATATATATATATATATATATATATATATATATACACACACACACACACACACAAAATTATTTTACATAGTGAAAATCTATATGTAACCATGTTTCATGGTCAAAAGATTCTCCATGTAGGTTTTTTTTCTTTTTGAGAATCTTTATATATATATATATATATATATATATATATATATATATATACACACACACACACACACACATACTGAGTGGCCAGATTATTATGATCTCTGAATGCATAATAATCTGGCCACTAAGTGTATATCCTATATAATAAAAGGCTAATATGCAAATTGTCCCCTCGACCAGGAGTTCGACCAGCAGGCAGGCCGGCCAACCGTCCATGTCCCCTCCCCCTGGCCAGGCTGGCCAGACCCCACCCATGCACGAATTCATGCACCGGGCCTCTACTCTAATATATATATCCTACCTAATAATAGACAAATATGCAAATTGGCCATACCCCCACTACACCCAAGCCACGCCCACCATCCAATCAGGGCGAGTATGCAAATAAACCGAACCAAGATGGCTGCAGCCACTGAGAGCAAGGTTTCCCAGGCAACAGAGGGAAACAAGCTTTCCACCTGCCCTTGACAGGCCTAAGCCTCCACTCAAGCTACAAAGTTTCAATTATAGAAAGTAAACAAATTCAAACAGAATGGCGGCAGCCATGGAGCTGGAGAGACCAGGCCAGTGTTGCCCGCAGTAACGGAGAAAGCAAAGCTTTCCGCACACCCTGGCCAGGCTCAGGCCTCTGCTTAAGGCTACAAAGTTTCAATTATAGAAGGTGAATTAACTCAAACAGAAATGGCTGCCGGTGGAGCATGCAGGAGGCTTGGCTCTGCTCCAGGCTACAAAGTGTCAATTGTAGAAGGTAAATAAATTCCAGATACCAGTGCCTCCGCTTGGGTCGCCAGGGGGCCTGGCTGGCCTGCAAACCACCATAGGCCCCTCGCTCAGGCCGCCCCACGCCCCAAGGGAACCCCCACCCTTATCTGGGACACCCTTCAGGGCAAACCAGCTGGCTCCCACTCCTGCACCAGGCCTCTATCCTATCTAATAAAAGAGTAATATGCAGATTGACCACCACTCCAACACACAATATGTCTGCCCCCATGTGGTCAAAGATCCTGCCCCCATGTGGACACAAGATGGCCACCACAAGATGGCCAGCAGGGGAGGGCAGTTGGGAGGCACTCGGCCTGCAAGGGAGGGAAGTTGGAGGCGATCAACCCTGCAGGGGAGGGCAGTTAGGGGTGACCGGGCCAGCAGAGGAGGGAAGTTGGGGGCAAACAGGCTGGCAGGGGAGCAATTAGGCATCAATCAGGCTGGCAGTGGAGTGGTTAGGGGGTGATCAGGCTGGCAGGCAGAAGCGGTTAGGGGCAATCAGGAAGGCAGTGGGATCGGGCCTAAATGGGCAGTCAGACATTCCTCGAGGGGTCCCAGATTGGAGAGGGTACAGGCTGGGCTGAGGGACACCCCCGCCCTCCGTGCACGAATTTCGTGCACCGGGCCTCTAGTATATATATATATATATATATATATATATATATATATATATATATATATATATACACACACTAGAGGTCTGATGCACGAAATTTGTTTAAGAGTAGGCCTTCTTTCCCCCAGCTGCCAGCACTGGCTTCCCTCCAGCAACCAGGACCGGGCTTCCCTCTGGCTTCCCTCCAGCAGCCAGCACCCGGGACTCAGGCTTCCCTCACAGAAGGAGGCCCCGCTCACCTGCTGCAGCCCACCAGTCAGTGGCCTGGGCCTCCCTCTGTGGAGTGATCATGGGGCGATGGCTGGGCTCCGACCAATTGCATTGCACCTGCGTTGGCTGGCCTGGCACCAGTGGGTGTAATACGTGGTCCCGAATGGTTGTCCAGATGGTCGTCCAGATGGTCGTCCGGATGGTCATTTTGCAGTTTGGCCGTTTAGTTGATTTGCATATTACGCTCTTTTTACTATATACTAGAGGCCCAATGCACAAAATTGATGCAAGGGTAGGCCTTCACAGTTCCGGCTGCCTTGGCCCTCACAGCCCCGGCTTTGTCTGGAAGGTCGTCTGGATGGTCATTCTGCTGTTTGGCCATTAGGTTGATTTGCATATTATGCTTTTATTATTATACCATAGATGTGCATTATTTGCCTGAATTGATTTTTTTTTTCTTTTTAGAAAACATGATGATGGGGTTTCACTGTACTTATGCATCCTTCCCATCTAAAGAGCACTTAGTATATTTCATATTTAATATATTTACATTATTCTTGTCATTGCCACCCACTTGCTGGTTTTAAGTACGAAGGTCAAATTCATCTCAGTTGCTTGCCATAAATGGTATACTTGAGATTCAGGAAAGTTAGGAGCTTTGAAGCATAGTGAGTCAGCAGCAAAGAAAAGAAGAGAATTAATTCATTTAAGGCCTGCCATATGGTAAATAAATATAAGGACTTTCTTACATTATCTTATTTAGTCTTTACTACAACACTGTGAGATGGGTGTTATTATTCCTGCTTAACAGACAAGGGAACTGAGGCTCAAAGGGATTAAGTTATTTGCCCAAGATCACACAGTTAAGTGGCAGAGCTGAATCCTAAGCTAAACCTGTCTGCTTGAGAGCCATGTTCCTTCCATGCACATGGCCCCTTAGATCTGAACCGGACTCTACCAAGATCAAGTATTTTCTTCAATCTGTCCTCAGGAATACACAATCCTTTAAAGCAATTCTTACAAGTGCTGTTCACTAGAAAACACACGGTGGTCTGTTCCCTGGTGTGCTTTCTAACTTTATTCTGGTGTTTCAAGTTTCGTGTTCCTTGCTTTTCTCTAGATTTACTCCAGCAGATGTGTACAGGGGGACAATACAGGCTATAATTTGCTAAGTCATAATGAACATCACGTTGGTGGGAAGTACTTTCATTTGTCACAGATGCACCTGGTGGTCTCATGGAAGTACACAGCTTTGGATTCTAGAGCTAACTGTGATCTCTGTAGCAGGTCTCTGAGGCAGTGGATTTTTGTTCCCTACCCCCCTTCTCATGGCTAGCTCTAAAGAACCAACAGCTCCAGGGGGATATTTTGGGTTCCTGAACAATGCAATTTAGGTAGGGCATAAGGGAGAACAGTGTCCTAAAAATTTGTTTTCTTTGCGTAGAGTTGGACAGATTATGAGCCTACAACAAAATGGCCACAACAGTATCTCTCATCCCACATAAGCCTTCTTATCATGTGACTTTAACATTCTTCCCATTGAGAGGTGGGCTCTCCAGGCCCTCCCTTGAATCTGGGTTGACTTGTGACTATGGCAGAAAGGATGCTCTGTGACATGATACAGCTTTGTTTGGCCTGGCTTTTGTGGAATGCTTATTCTTGGAAATCAGTCACCATGCTGTGAAGAAGTCCAAACAAATCATAGAGAAGCCTGCATGGAGAGATCCTTGTGGGGAAGAACTAAGACCTTCACTCTTCAGCTCTGGCCGAGCCTCCAGCTGACAGCCAAGGTCAAGTTGCCAGTCAGGTGAGTGAGCCATCTTGGAAGCAGATCCAATAACCCTCAGCTGAGCCACATCTGCTGATCTTTGTGGAGAAATACAAACCTTCCCATAGCACACTGCTCAACTTGCAGATGTATGTGATAAATAAATGATTGTTTTTTATTTTAAGCCACAGGATTTTGGAGTAGTTTGCAACTGGAACAGAAAGCATGGCATAGACATAAAAAATGATGGCAAATCATTAAAAAATAGCAAATGTATACCAACAGCTTAGAAAGGTAAATGTATACTCAGGTATTATAAATCCCTATAATTAAACACAGAAGGAATTTTTAGTTAGTTTCTTGCCTTTAAAGATGGAATTTATAAAATGTATTTTTGGTACAAAATGCAAGTAAGCATATTTAGTCAGAGAGTTTATCCTTGCTCATTTCTTTAAAAAATGCAACATGTACTGAATTAGGCCATGGACTCCAGAAAGAGAGAATTCTATGACAAAAGAAAAAAAGGGAGAAGCTGATAATATGGCATGAGATTTGCAATAAACACAATAGTAATAAGAATGTCATTTTGGGATTATGTAATTGTCTTTTTAAAAACTCAAAGACATTAGGCAAGCTTTTTAGTACAGCAACATTATAGAAGAGGCCAAAACAGTGGTCTTTTGCGCTCTCTCTCTCTCTCTCTCTCTCTCTCTCTCTTTCTCCCTCCCTCCCTCCCTCTCCCCTTCCCCCTCCCTCTCTCAACAAAAAGCTGAACACAGGAAATGTTATGAGTTGTTTATATTCAAGGAATAGACCAATCTTAGACTAGTCTGCATTTATTCCCATAATGACTAGAAATGAGTGACATTATCATTTTAGAGTTTTTATTAAGTCACTAGTACCCTGGGATGATTTCTCAATTAGGCAATTATTTCCCCAAAACATTGTTTTATTTTTGCCTGCCTCTTTTTGCCTTCCCCAACCAGGCACTTTCATTTCTATTTCCTCATTCTTCTCTTGGTTTCCCAGACTCTAGTCAGTTTTCACTCTAAATTGGCTAAAATAATTCCCAAGACATCCCAACCATTATGTTGATATTATTCATTGTCTTCCTTTGAATTATACTCACCATTTCCCACATTTATTTTAATAAATAATAAGCATTTATGAAAAACCTACTATGTCCCAGATACCTTGAGGTTTTCCTTAGGGCTCTTATTTCTCTCTGCTTCTCTGTTTTTAGCACCTGATCTTCAAGTCCTTGTTTTGTAACCTAAATTATATTCCTTTTTTACATGTCACCCAATGATTTTTCTTATCATCTCACTCCCAAGTTTAGTAAAAATTCTTTTGTAAATTGAGCCCAACTTTGCCACGGCTTAGAATTCTCTCGGGTAGCCATCTCAGACTTCCCATTCCTCTTTCTTCCATCAAATAGCACCATTCTTTCTGTTTGCTTCTCTTCAACTCACTCTGGCGATTACTTAAGTCATGCAGTAATTTATCTTGTTTGTTTTGTCTCTGCAAGAGAGAATTTACATTATATATTTCTCCAAGGCAGGAACAGTGTCTATTGTTTTAAATTCTTCTCATTTGTCCTTTAATGTGGTTGGTGACAAAAGCATGTGACAAAACTTAACAAAATGGAAAAACAAATGTCTTTATGATTAATCTGTTGAATTTGCAAATGAGTACCACTCTACATAGAAGAAAATAGATTATGGATATTAGAAATGGGTGCGATGTAAATGAATTCATTTTAATACATCCCATTTTTTATTAACATATTTAAATATGGTTATTATAAACTCTTCAATATTATAGGAATGTGGGAGAAAAGTGAGGCATAAAAACAATATTTTAAAAGGTAGATCAATAGAAGATATGGTACTTAATTCTTTAATATTTAAATTCTAGAATAGTTCTCAATCTCTTCAGATTTGTTCATCAATAAAATACTCAAATTCACATGAATAAATTACATTTTGGAAATTAACAATGATAAGATAATGGAGAATTGTGAGCTCTTGGATTTTATAAACATTATTTTTCATCACTTATACTAGTAGATGTGGTGTATATAATTATCTTTCCTCACTTTACACCTTCTATATTCTCATAGATTAGTGACTTCCCAACAATCTTTCTGTGTTTTTTTTTCTCATTATGTATAGTTGCTTCCCAGTGTTGTTGAAAATGGTGTTGAAAAGAGGACAAGAATTGTCAGCTGGTGATGTTAATTGCTGCCCACAACCTGAGAAATGAGACAGAGATGAATGCTCTACATATGCTTAATGACCCCTCCCCCCTACTTCTAAATGGGCTACAGTGTTCCTGATAATGGTCTGTCCCAAAACTTGGAAAACCATCTGAGTCAAAACACCTCTACTGCTTGTCATCTAGTGAAAGGAGCACTTTGAGAGGAGAACTCCAAAATAAGATGTGTTGACCTGCTTGTTTTTGAATTTCTTGAGTAATTCAAACTGAACTGGTTTCTTTGGATATAGTACAAGGTGAAGCCACATTTTCCATGGCGGATTTTCTTGGATGAGCCACTCTGCTGTGAGCCCCGGGAACCGTCTGAATCCTAGGTCAGAGCTTTCGTTGGGTGGCCTCCCATTGTGCCTAGAATAGCATTGCAGGTAGCGCTTCTGGAGATAGAGGCAAGACATTCCATGTTAGTGCAATCCACCTTGGACCAGGCAGCACAGCACTGAATGTGATATCCTCTGAATATGATACCCAGAGGAAGGCTGGATATAATACTAGTAGTGGGATTGAAAGTTTTCCTTTATGTCATATTAAGATTCATGTAGTTAAACTAGTTCGATGGGTAGCTGAGAATAACCATGTAGACCTGCACTGTCCAATAGGGTAGATACTAGAAAAACTTGGCTATTGTACTTGAAATGTGGCTATTTTGAAATGAGATTGCTGAAAGCAATAACATAGTTCAAAGAAAAGAATGTGATATAATAGTTTTATAATGAATGCATGTTGAATTGATAATATTTAAAATATATTAGCTTAAATAAAATGTATCATTAAAATAAAAAATTCACCTGTTATTTTTGTATTTTTAAAAATGTGGTTACTAAAACGTTTGAAACCACGTATGTATTTTACATTTTATTTTATTGTGCAATGCTGGTTTAGAGACTTCTAGTAACACAGACCTCGTTTTGAGTCCTGGCTCTGATCCATTGAAGTCCTTTAATTTCTCTAAGTCTCAGATCCTTCTTCCATAATAATGGTACTCACTATAGTGTTTTTATGAGGATTAACAGATCATGCTGGTAAATTACTTGGCAAATTACCTGGTAACAAAATAAATACTTAATAAATGTTTAAATAAAAGCCTAAGATTAATATTCAAAAAAATATAGACCCTCCTTTGATTACTAACCATTTATGTGTCAATGAAAAAGTCATTTATTCTCTGTTTCTCAGTTTATTCATGCATTAAAATTATGGGTTTGTATAAAATATTTTGAATTAATTCATCCCCCAAGGGGTCCCGGACTGCCCCCCGACCCCAGTGCACAAATGTCATGCACCGGATCTCTAGTATAATAAATAAATAGACATAATATATTTTATCTTCATCTCTTATTTGATTGGTTTGTTCTTGATCATACCTGAGTGAGTTTGCTGGTTCCCCAAGTCCAAGTGGAAAATTTCTTATTGTGGCTCCATCTTCCTTGAGCAGCTGTGGTAAACCTTTCTCCTGATGCAGAAAACACACCTAAGATGACATTAATATCAGTGATGTACTCCCAGTAAGCAAATTTCCCAAAGGGTAGCTGATTACCAACCTTCTTTTCTCATATTCAAGAAAATATATCATATCTGATTAATTTTATTCTATTTCTTTAAAAATGGCATTGAGATTTTGATGGGAATTGCATTGGTAATATGGTCATTTTAACTATGTTGATAAAGATAAATTTTTAAAAATGAAAAAAAGCATGTCCGCATAAAAGTTGTATTTCTGCAGTAACAAATTAAACTACCTATATCTACTTTACTTCCTTCCGTCCGTACTTCTTTCTTCCTTCTTTCTTTCCTTCCTTCTTCCCTCCTTTCTTTCTTGTATGGTTTATCATCTATCTATCATCTATCTATCTATCTATCTATCTATCTATCTATCTATCTATCTACCTATTTATCTATCTATGTATCTATCATCATCTATCTATCTATCATCATCTATCTATTGCCATTGCCATTATCATTAGCATCATCATATCATCTATCATTGATCTGTCTGTTTTCAAGTATTAGCATATCAGCTATTGTCTAACTCACTCCATAAGTGATCAGCAATGAGGTGTAGTTCAATAGTCACATATCACCTTCTGATGGCCAACTCTATCAGGAACACCTGTATTATCTGATATTGCCTGGTCTAAAAAGCACAAGAACTTGTGAAGACATTTGACAAACTATCTTTTTTTTTTCTTCCTTTTTTGGCCTGTGTGTATTTTAAATTCTTTATGTGTAGATTAATGTTAAGAATAATTGATTTTACTATAGGTTAATCTGAATACTGTGCATGTATATGTGTGTGGAGTAATGACAAATATCACTGCCTTACTTTATTTTCTTGTTGATTCAGAGACTCTGAGGTCCTGGGACACTGCAGACCACATTATGGCACACTTATGGATGGTTACTGAGATGGTCTTTGCCATAAGGTAGACTGAGTAGGGGTTCCAACTTGACCACCTGCCAGTAGTGTAACGCTGGGTAAGTCACTTTTCCTTTCTGTGTTTGCTTCTTCACCAGGAAAATGAGTGCTGTGAGGATTGAATGAAATCATGTGTATTAAGTGCTTCCTAAATTCCTGGCACACACTCTGTACTTAAAAACAACAATAGTAATGATTATTATATAACTAGTAGCCCTGTGCACAAATCTGTGCACCAGTAGCTCTCTGCGGGGCCTGGCCGCTCTGCACCCGCTGCCCAGAGGCTCTCCGTGGCCCAGAGGCCCATCCGCGGCTGGGCGCGGAACATTTGCCGCATCGCCACAGCAATAAAAGCAAGCATTCTACCAGGCCGCTCATGTTGCCCGCTCTCAGTGGCTGCTCTCCCCAGGACTGGGAACTCTGGCAGGGCTGAGAGCACTAGGCACCACCATCTTGTGGCTATGGGCGCCGCCATATTTGTGATGGAGTGATGGTTAATTTGCATATTACCATTTTATTAGATAGGATACTATTAATTCACACCAGGATGAAATCAGCAAGTAGCCAAACAATGATTTTAGATTTTGTTCTCAGCAAAGATGAGAAGTGCAAAGTGCAGGACAGTGCAAGTGGGTTTCTACATCTCATGCCTGACTGAAGGGATTGTAGTCTGAATGCCAAAAGAAATTCCAAAGGATATTCTTCCCAAAGCAAACTTGCATCAGTGGGTCATACCTGAGGGAGTCATAGACATACAAAACTCCCCTTCTCTAATACTACTTGTTATATTGATTGGTTTTACTAGCTTAACCTTTTTTGAGTCTGTTACTCTTTCATAAATGTTATTAGTGTTCAGTGTACTAGATGTTAAATGGATAGTACAGTATATTGATTCTGAATCTAATTTTGGTGTCCAAGGTATTGAGGATAACTGAATCTGGCACTTAGAGCATTCTCATACTGCATGAGAATTCTCTAAAATATTTCTGACTGAAAAAAAAGACATAATAAGCACATTTACAGAGTTCCTAGTAAAAATTAAGTCTATGCAATTTTTTTTATTGAAGATATCATTAGGCAGCATTGAAGAACTAAATTTATTCCGATAATCATTACAATGATGAAAAAATTCCTTGCTTCAATAATTGATTTATGCTTCATTTAAATGTACAGAGTAGTTCCAATATAATTTCTTATTAACTCTAATGACGAATTTTAAAGTAGCATGACTCTGAAATAAAGATGAAAATTCTGCACACAACTTATTGCATTTAAATGGATTTAATATTTAATATTTAAAAAATCATTTGATGTAAATAGCCATCATGAATCACTGCAAATATACTAAGATGTAATTAAATGCTTTTTTCTTTTTAAATGCATCTACTTGTTTCATAATAAATTATTTTTGTACTCTTTCTTCTTTTGAAGCTGTGCTATTGACATTATTTTTAATTGTGAAATAACATCAACTAAAATTCAGTGAATTTCCAAAAATATCTTCTCTTTGGCAAATTCAAAATAACTGAATTATTGCTTAACATTTGCTTTTATGTTGCAATTGTTTAAACCATGTTAGTAAACACTCATATCTAAAAGGGAGAAAGATAAAATTTGGAGAGGGGCAAGATTCTGTACCTAAAAGGCTCACACTAGATAAGATTGTGCCCACAGAGAAACCACTCTGTGACCATGTTCTATACTCAAAAATTTCTGTTCTGACAATACATGTCATCAGAAGTGAAAGCAGACTTGGTATAGTTCCTACTGCTATATCCAGGAATCAGGCACCCAGGAGTTCAGTAGTCAGAGCAGCTGGTAGGGGACATGGGAGTCCATGTCTGTCCTGTGGCACTGTGGAATTAGGTCATGTAGAGTCATCCTAGGAGTGGCCCCATCAGAAGGCTGGGCAACATGGGCTGTGAGCAGATTCCCTTTGACCATTAAGAATGTGGCTGAGATTCACACACAAACAAAGACACACTCAATTAATAAGAAAGAAATAGAATCCCAGGACAGTCCTAATCCCCATTCCATAAAGCATAAATATAGTTTGAATCCTATATAATAAAGAGGTAATATGCAAATTGACCCTCACACCCTCACAAGATGGCTGCCTATGACCAGACCAGCAATGGGGTAAGGGAGGGACGACCAAATGACTGAACAAGCAGGCTGTGTGGGGCAACCAGGCCAGCAGGGGTGGGGGCAGTTAGGGGTGACCAGGCAGGCAGACAGGTGAGCGATTAGGTGCCAGCGGTCCAGGATTGTGAGAGGGATGTCTGACTTCTGATTTAGGCCCAATCCCCGGGATCAGGCCTAAACTGGCAGTCGGACATCTCCCAAGGGGTCCCGGATTGGAGAGGGTGCAGGCTGAACTGAGGGGACCCCGCCCCCCATGTATGGATTTTGTGCACCGGGCCTCTAGTATATTATAAGATGCCAGGAGAGCAGCATTTCGCCTGCATTCAGGCAGTTCCAGAAGCACTTGGGACTTGGCTCTGGGAACTCGATTGGTAGCAAGGAGTCTTGAAAAAGAAGCCAAAAGACCTAGGCGAAGTTGTTACTCACTGAACAGTGAATAACTTTAAAAAATATATTTTTATGGATTTTTAGAGAGAGAGCAATTTAGATGTGAAAGAGAAACATCAATCAGTTAGTTGCCTTCCATACAGAACCCCACAAGGGATCTAACCCTCAACCTTGGCATGTGCCCTGACTGGGAATGAACAGGTGACCTTTCGGTGCATGGGACCATTGATGTTCAACCAACGGAGCCACAGGGACAAGGGCAGTGAGTGACTTTTTAAGACCTCAGTTTTGTAATCTACACTAATAAAAGAGAAACATGCAAATTGACTGTCACTCTGCTATGTCCACCAGCCAATCAGGAGTGAGTATGCAAATTAACCCAACAAAGATGGTGGCTGCCATGGAGCTGGAGTGAGCAGGAGGCTTGGGTTGCCCCCAGCGATGGAGGAAGCCAAGCTTCCCGCCTGCCCTGGCCACCGCTGAAGGAGTGGCTGGGAGCCTGGGTTGCTGGGGTGACACAGGCTTCCAACCCATCCTGGCCTCCGTTCAAGGAGGGGTTGGGAGCCTAGGTCACCGGAGGGCGTGGTCAGCCCGAAATTGGCTCTCAGCCCCTTACCCAGGCTGGCCACACGCCCATGGGGTGAGGGTCCCCGCTGGGGGGCTTGATCAGCCTGCAAACAGCCATCAGCCCCTCACCCAGGCTGGCCAGGCACCACAGCAGGACCCCCCCCCAGAAGGGGGTGTGGCCAGCTTGAAAACAGCCCTCAGTCCCTCACCCAGGCTGGTCATGCCCCCCCATTGGGGACCTCACCCATGGGGGCGTGGCTGGCCTCAAACCACCACAGGCCCCTTGCCCAGGCCGCCCCAAGCCCTAAGGGAACCCCCACCCTGATCTGGGACACCCTTCAGGGCAAACCAGCCGGCCCTCACCTGTGCACCAGGTCTCTATCTATACTAATAAAAGGGTAATATGCTAATTAGACTGGGAGACCTTCCAGGAGACCTTCTGGACATTCTTCTGGACAAAGCCATGGTGGCGGGGCCGAGGTAGAGGTTGTTAGAGTCCAAGAGGGGAGGGCAGTTGTGCGTGATCAGGCCAGGATGGAACAGCAGTTGTGGGTGATCAGGCCGGTGGGGGAGGCCATTGGGGGTGATCAGGCCAGTGGGGGGGAGGACAGTTGTGGGTGAGCAGACCAGGAGGGGGGCCAGTTGGGGGCAAGCAGGCCATCATTAGGGGTCAGTTGGGGGTGATCAAGACAGCGGGGGGGGGCAGTTTGGGGTGAGCAGGCCAGTGGGGCAGGCAGGTGGTGGCAAGCAGGCCAGCAGGCGTGGCAGTTGGGGGAGAGCAGGCCAGCAGGGGGGGCAGTTGAGGGTGAGCATGCTGGCATGGGGGGAAATTGGAGGTGATCAGGCTGGTGGGGGGTGCATTTGGGGGCTAGCAGGCCGGTGGCAGGAGGTAGTTGGGGGCAAGCAGGCCGGCAGGCAGAATGGCAGGCAATCAGGCAGGCAGGCAGGTGAGCAGTTTGGAGCCAGCAGTCCCAGATTGCAAGAGGGATGCCCAACTGCTGATTTAGGCCCGATCCCTGTAAACTGGCAGTAGAACATCCTTTGAGGGGTCCCAGATTGGAGAGGGTGCAGGCCAGGCTGAGGGACACCCCCCGCCCCTGTGCACAAATTTCGTGCACCAGGCCACTAGTCTGTTATATAAGTACCATGCTAATTTTCTGACAGATACTTGGAGTTCATAGAATGACCACGTAAGTTAATGCTGGCTAAAGTTAGGGTAACTATATAATTATGTCATCTAAACCAGGACACTTTTGAGACAGGAGGGAGGCGCTGATGATGATGCCGTGGTAATGTGCACAAACCGGGACTATCTTAGGCAAACAGGAGCACGTTTTCACTCCAGGTGGGCTTTTAAAACTAGAAAGCACTGTTCAACTATACAATGTGATAATGGAGTGCTTATGGTTTCTGAAACCTCACTTCCAACCCCAGTTTGACAAGGTAAAGTGAACTTTTCTCTAATGTCATGGGAGGAAATGCAGCCGCCCAGCCTGTGACGTTGAGTACATGTGTTCACATGAAGTTAGTATTTCTAGAGAAGAATTTTCTAACTGAAAAATGAAAATAGCTTTATATTTTAAAGCCTATATAATTTTTTTAGATTAATCTATACTGTTTCTAAAGCAATAATAAGCAAAGTTCCTTTCTCAATTTTTCCCTTCTTTAAAACAGCATTTTGAATCATGTGATCAGAAAGGATGGATGAGGCCCTGACCAGTTTGGCTTAGTGGATAGAGCATCGGACTGTGGACGGAAGGGTCCCAGGTTCAATTTCAGTCAAGGGCATGTGCCTTGGTTGCGGGTACATCCCCAGTAGGGGGTGTGCAGGAGGCAGCTGATTGATGTTTCTCTCTCATCGATGTTTCTAACTCTATCCCTCTCCCTTCCTCTCTGTAAAAAAATCAATAAAATATATTTTAAAAAAAGAAATAAAGAAAGGATGGATGAGGATACCTTTGCATTTTCCCAGTTTAAATAGAGCTCATGGAGAAGAAAGGTTGAATGCTATTCGTCAAGCTTATTATCATAGTTATTAGAGGCCCGATGCATGAAATTCATACAAGGAGCTCAGCCCTCAGATCCCTGGCTGCCTCTTGCCCTGCCCCTGCCCACTGGTCATTCTAGAAGGTCGTTCTGCTGTCTGGTCTAATTAGCATATTAGCTCTTTATTATATAGGATTATTAATTTTGGCCAAAAAAAAAAAATGAGTCTATTGAGTTGAATAATCTTGATGTTTAGAGAAAATAATTTTTTTTATTACCAAACTATCTTTCCTCTGTGCCTCTATTGTGCTTGGAGAAAAAAAGAATAAGGAGGATAAAAAAAACCATATTTTTGCAATTCTTTGATATAGCTCCTGACATGAAAAGCATTATTTACTTTTGGTTGTATTATTTAATCAACATTGTGCAGGGTGAAAAAAATGCAGATAAGCTACAGTAATGTTGGCTTTTTTCTTTCTAGAAAACTAATAGAAAAGACTTATTCTTTTGTGACATTTTAGTAGTAAGCTGGTTGTTAGAATCTGGATTATCAGGGATTTTACTAAATAATGGGCTAACTGATTATAGGACCTTTATTCCTAAGAATCCATAGATGACTTATATTTAGAATGATCTCACTTCACATAAGGAATGTACTATTCTCCTGTCGCATACAGCAGTACCGCGTCAACAAGAATAACTTAGCAGACACTAAGTGAAGAGTAATAAGAGCAAATTACATTACCAAACACAGGAGAGATGACATTCATCTTCTTGACCTCAAACTCCACCATAATGAGAGCAGTTTTAGAATTACAGACTCCTATTTACTAAAAAAACAAAGTAAAAAGCATTTGAAGTAATATATAATAAAAACACTAGTTTCCAAATCCAAGAAATTCTCTCTACTAATTTCTAGGACTCAATTTTTCTTTTGATGCATATGCATAAAAACTCTTCCTCAGTCACATCTTACAAGCAAGGCTAGAGCATAAGAACTGTCCCCTGAATCATGCAAATACTATTGGTCAATCTAGAAAAAAGGCAATGTTTCATTGACATTTGAAATTTAAAAAAAGGGGGTGGTTATAGTTAACCATATATTTTATAAATGAATATAATTTTTTAAGTAGGTACTCTGGGTATCTTAAATAATAACCTATATTTTTTGAAACCAGTTCTCTACAATAAGCCATACACTGTTTAACTTAAGGGCTAATCATCTCATATTGTTTCTGAAAGAAGAATGAACCCTGTACATACCAAAGTACGTTTATTTTAAGTAAAAAAGGATATTAGATATCAGAGATAGTTTTATGACTTCAGTCACCCTTGAGATATTGTTAACATCAGTGATACTTATAATAAAAGTTGATTTTACAGTTTTCCCCCAATTTCAGCTTTCATATGCCATTATTTCATGTAAATAATCAGTGATATATATCTTAGAATTTTTTCACATATTATGAATTTTGACACAGAAACACCACATTTTTTAAAAATATTTTTTTATTGATTTTATAGAAAGAGTAAGGGAGAGAGAGAGGTAGAAATATGCATGAGAGGGAAACATCAACATAAACTGGCTGCCTCCTGGATGCCCCCTGCTGGGGATCAAGCCCATAACCCAGGCATGTGCCCTGACTGGGAATTGAACCTTTGACCTCTTGGTGCATGGGATGTTGCTCAACCACTGAGCTACACCAGTGGGCCAAAAACATAGCATATTATTTAGGATCTGTCTTATTCACAGGTTGTATTTTTTATATTTTATGCTCTTAATTTTAAAAGCATGAAAGTTCAACATTTCATAGTCTAAATACCAATAATATTAAAATTATATTAAATTTGCTCTTTATACAGAGCCCTTTATTTATTTACTAGAGGCCCGTTGCAGGAAGATTCCTATAAGAATAGCGCTTCCTGCGGCCATCTCCACTGCCTCACTTCCCGTCTCCACTGCCTTGCTCCCTTCTCCGCAGTTTTGCTCCCTTCTGCAGCGCTTGGCTTCCTTCTATGCTGTCTTCAGTCTTTGCTCTGTACCTGTGTATGCAAATTAACTGCCATCTTTGGTGGGTTAATTTGTATACTCACTCATGATTGGCTGTGGGCGTAATGGAGGTATGGTCAATTTGCATGTTTCTCTTTTATTAGTGTAGATTTTTAAACATCTGGGAGTTGTATGGAAAAATGCTAATCATTGGACGGTAGCAAATCTGGATTCATAGTATTAGCCACATTTCATTATAAACCAGCTGGCATTATTGAGGATTTACCAGTGCTGGACACTGTGCTCTGTGTTTGCTCAGTGAGGATCCATTGATTCTGACCCAACTTTATAAGGTTCATCAACTATTCTTCTCCTTTAACAGACAAGAAACCACAACTCAAAGGAGGTTAAATAATTTGGCCAAGTCCCACATGTATTAAATGTTGGAGTTTGTACTGGGACCAGGCAATATAGTAGACGCCTTCTTACAAAACCCAGTTGGGGCCAGGACTTGATCAGTTAAAAGAAAACACTTTAGGAAAAGAATAATTAAAAACATTACATACGTGCATGTGTAAGACCTTCAAAATTAAAATATATAAGTGTAGGGTCATTCGCCACTTTATTTGTTTTATTTTCCTTCATATTTTGATGTAGAGTGAAAGCATTTT
This sequence comes from Cnephaeus nilssonii, assembly GCF_951640355.1. NCBI lineage: Eukaryota > Metazoa > Chordata > Mammalia > Chiroptera > Vespertilionidae > Cnephaeus > Cnephaeus nilssonii. The sequence continues at coordinate 40,820,624 of NC_137075.1, forward strand.
CTTTGACTACTAGGGGCCTGATGCCGGATTCTCTCCAGCACCCGGGACCCAGGCTTCTCTTGCAGAGGGAGGTCCCGCCCACCCACTGGGCCTCCCTCTGCTGGGCAATCATGGGGCAATGGCCAGCCCCCGACCAATCTCATCGCACCTGCCTTGGCTGGCCTTGTGCCAGTGGGTGTCATAGAGTGGTCCTGGATGGTCGACCGGATGGTTGTCCAGATGGTCATTTCACTGTTCAGCCATTCGGTCGATTTGCATATTATGCTTTTATTATATAGGATGGATCTACTGATTGAGCTTCCATAGAACTTTCCTACATAAGCTATATTTTCACGTATTCTTCACAATTTTGAGTTTCAGTATCTTTAAGTGGTGCAAAAACATTTGTAAAGGAATACAAGTGAATTTCTATGCTAGGTTCTTACAAATTTTGTTTCTGATGTCTTATAGTTGTCTCATTCACACTTAAATGCACAGCAATTACTTTTTGTAAAAAACAATTTGTCCTTATCCAGTTTAACATTCATCATTTTGATTTTCTTAAGAACAACTCTCTTTGCATACTTATACTTATTTTATTTATTTAATTAAGTAATGAAATTACAGTAATACTGGCATAGACAAATTAGAAATGGAAATAATATGGCTTAAGAACTACACAACTCAACTGGCATTCAACATATCCTGGTGACATCAGTCTGTATGTTTTAAAGAGGAAATGATAACTCTGTTCTCTTCCCCCTCATTCTTTGTGTTGTATTCCTAGAATAACTCTGAATGAAAAAAGTTGTATAAATGCAAAGTAGGAAAAAGGTAATGTCAGGATTATAAACTGCCCCAGTGTCATAACACTTAATCTAAAAGTAGTGATTATAACATGTGATCATTAAAATTTATAGATACAAATACATATACATATACATATACATATACATATACATATACATATACATATACATATACTCTCAGACTTAAATTTTAAACATTTAGAGTAATTTTATGTGCTTTTAGACTTAAAAGTCTTCTATTCAAGCATAAAAAGAATGTTGCAAAAGTGTTAAATAAGAGCTAAAAATGTAACTAAATAATGTTTCTTTATTTAAGCCATGATATTTTTTAACATAAAAATGTTTAGCAGCCTATTATGAAGCAATCTTTTATGCCATATATTACATTAAAATGACATGATAGTTAAAACATATTTCCACTAAAGTATATATTTTTGACTTGATAAAATAATTTGAAACATGTCAACTTAAAACCCATAATGCTGGTTATTTTAGTAAAATAAAACGGAGGCACTTTCATTCTAATAAGTGTATGCCAGGCCTGAAGTTGCACCTTCCTGTGCATCTTACATTCTCAGTTTATCATATTTAAAAATCCACACCTCATATTTTCTGTTACCTTATATGGATGGTGCTAATGACACACATAGTAAACCTTCTATTAGCCTTGTAGTTGAATAGGATTTGTTTAATTTCAGCTGTCAAATAATGTGGAATAAAAAACAACAACCATTCTAGTAACCCAGGGAGTTAAAAGTAAATGTTTCACAGACAGCAATCATTTATTGATCGAATTCTCTGCCAGCATACAATTAAAAGTGCAGAATATGTCCATTTGGAAGGCTGATGATATGCTTTTCTGAGTGGTTTAAAAGAAACTTCTTCAAAGCAGGTAAAAGAAACTAAAAGTCTGTGAAGGTGCATTTTTTCCTTATTATATGTAAAAGGAATCATTCCTTATCACGTGTCACAAAATATTTTCTCAGTGATTTAGGTCATGGGGGTAGAGCCCACATGAATGGGATTAGTGCCCGTATGAAACTGGCCCAGAGAGCTCGCCTGCCCTTCCACCATGGAGGTCACAGCGAGAAGACAACTGTCTGCTCACCAGGAAGGGGGCCTTGGCCAGACACGGAAATTGCCTGCACCTTGATCTCAGATCTCAGAACTGTGAGAATGAAATTTCTGCTGTTTATAAGCCATTTAGACATAGAGTTTTTGTTAGAGCAGTCCCAACAGACTGAGACAAAGCTCCAACTACTTCTCTGTGTGCAAGCAGAAAAGTCTGGCAGAATGTACACCCGACTGCATTGGATAGTGGCTATCTCTTGGGGATGGAGTTGGACCATGAGGAGAGAAAGAGTTTCATTCTTTACTCTCTACATTTCAAAAGAGAGAGAGAAAACAGTAATGATAGAATCACAGGTGCTTTTTAATACTGTATTTTTGGCCTTTATGTATTTCTAAATTTTCCAAATTGATTATATATTAATTCTATTTCATAACCAGAAAGCAAATCATAAGGTTCTCAGGAGTCCATCTCTAAGTGGAGCAGTTTTGAAGATACCTTTTTATATCTGTAGGTTGTTAAAGCCTGTACAGGCCCCAGAAAACATTGCTCAGCATTCTTCATCCAAACTGGGAAGTGAGACTGGGGCATGGGGCAAGAGGATGCTAACCCTGGCTCCGCCTCAGTTTGATAAAAGGCCTGGCAACTAATGTTTTCATTCTGAGTCAGCTCTCCCTTTATGCCTTCCTGTCTACGTTTATATTTTGAATATATCTATTTATATTTTTAATACATTCTGTTCTTTTTGAGTCAACATTTACCATTCATATTTTGTTGGGAATATACCTACTCCCCTATTTTCAAATTTATTGCTATGAGAAGAGTATAGAGATGAGAAGTTAGTCAAGCACTAGAGTTTGGAAGGTGTTTAGCAGGCAGGATGAGAAAGAACATCAATATGGGATTCGGAAAAGGAACAGACAGAAACTTGCAAAGAACATTTTGTTAGTGCAGAATCATGTGAGATAAAGGGAAGAAAATTTCAGAATGTATTAATGTAGTTCTAGGCACTACCTTATATAAAGACTTGTACCCACTTTATCTGGGGTTAAAGTTCAAATTGGGCTATTCCTATTTCTGGTGCATTATAGATAGTGTCTCAGATACACAGACAGTCTGGTAACATCAAATTAATCTTAACAGTGTTCTTGAGTGCAGTCACTTGGATTCAGTGTGTACTCCTAAAGAGATTCTAAAAAGAAAAGAGACCTATGGAGAGTTCAACAGTGATTGGGAATAACCTCTGATTTAGGAGAAATCAAGCAAATTCTACAATGCTTCCTCTAGGTTGTGGTTTTTTTAAAATGTTTCTATTGATCCTCTTTGTATAATGTCTCTATAGTTATTTCAAAATCTAATCTATTTGGCTCTACTTTTGACTTGGATAGCTCTCCTTCCAACTCCCATTGTAGAATTTGAATTGCTTTTAACTGATAGATTTATTTTATTTTATTTTTTTGCTGATCATGGACTAGACAAATACATATTGACTTTAAGAAGTTTACTTAAACTTCCGGTTCTAGAAAAGGGGTCTACAAAGGGGTCTTTGTAGTTGAATTAAAGATGTTTACATTTCCTTCTGTTAATCTGCCTATTGAAACATATCCACCATACAGCTGTTTCTAGGCAGAAAAAAACATCAGTTAGTGGTATTTACCATTTTATTCAAAGGCTTCACAATAGGAGCATTTTTCAATCAAAGATTGCTCTTTTCCTTGGTAATCACATCTAGCCAAAGTTTAAAGACTGTGTTAGAAGATCACACAGTAATCTCTAATTTGTAATCAACTATACCCTTTTTAAAGAAGACTGAACTAGAGAAAATGGATGTCAGTAGAAAACATTTGATGAGCTTGAGTCTGTATTTTCTGTTTTCAGTGTGTCTCAGTTATCATTCTTTATATCACCAGCCTCTTTGAATGTAATATCTGACGGAGTGAAATTCCTGACTTCATAAGACATAGCAGAACTTTGAATTTCATGGAAAAATTCCTGGCATTTGGCAGTAGATCATTGAGATGAAATTTATGACAACAAGTTTTCAGAAAGAGACATGGAATACAATCAAGTATAAATGAAGAAGCACTGGCAAATAATGCTTTCTTTACTGAAAAATGATTTGGGAAAGAATACTTTCTTTACTGAGAAATAATTTGGAGGGGAAATAGAGAATGTTTACAATGTGGAAAATGAAATGTCCTTTTTGGAAACATTTACAAATTCTTTATTTCATTATGGAATTATCCCCTTAATAGACTTCAGAATATATATATATATATATATATTTTCTGATTGATAATAAATTCCATTTTAAATTCTTTCTTGTTCCAGGTACTGCATAATTTTAATTTAGAATGAGTTCAGGGTATTTGGACAGCCTCAAAATAGTGTCTATAAATTTCTCTTTCCAAAAAGAATTCTCCTCCTTGACTTAGTTTCCTTGATGCATTTCCTAATCACCTCAGCTGAAATTTATCCTGTCTGTATGCTTTTAGAATAATGACTTTAAACAGCTCACCTGTATTTGGTATGTGTTCCTATATAATCTAGGTACCACATGAGTATGTTACCTTTGTCCCTCTCTGACCCTGAGGAGGGACCACGCAACTTGGGCGCCATCCTGTTTGAAATCCATTTTGGAAAAAAAAAAAAAAAAGCAGGGAATAAATAAGGAACTTAGTAAATAATTAATATACCAATGGCCATTGACTAAATTTTGTTCAACTTTGTATAACTTGCAGTACCTGACAGCAACAAAACTCAAAGATACTGTGCCCTAATCCACTCCCAATCTAACCTTTATATTGCTTAATGCCTGAGTTGCTGTTCTACTACATCAATCCTTTAATATTATTTAACACTAGAGGCCTGTTGCATGATATTCGTGCAAGAATAGGCCTTCCTTGCCCTGGCTTCACTCCCACCCGCCTGGGAGCCGGCAAGTCCCTGCTTCTGTCCAAAGCACTGCTCCTGTAGCTCCCTCTGCTGTCCCCCTCCCCCTCATAGCAGGCGTCCAGCACCTCCCAGCCGCTCTGTGCCTGCATATGCAAATTAACCCACCATCATTGTTGGGTTAATTTGCGTATTCACTCTGATTGGCTGTGGGAGTAGTGGAGGTATGGTCAGTTTACATGTTTGTCTATTATTAGGTAAGATTCTTTAATAGCTATTCATATCTTTATGGATAAAGTTTTAACTCAGCTCAAGGAACAAAGTTTCACTTTATGTGGATCTATCTAGGTCTCTGGCCCTAACCCCAGGGATCATTCAAGTGCATGCCCTTCACTGTGCGAGTTTACCAAGTATTCTGAGTTCCTCAAATGCTCGCCTCAGGCTCTTTCACTTCTCTGAACCAAGCTGCATGCCACTCTCTTATCTTTCTCCTTCTAACTCTTTTGTATCCTTTGAAACTCATTTAGTTCATTAGAAGTTTGTTCAAGATGTCCCACCTTGGTTACTGAGTTTACTTCCCTAGAATATCTTTGTATGTATCTTTTGTCAATATGTTGTAATAGAATAACTGTTGGCTCTCTTGACTATTTCTCCTAATGGAATATAGAATTCTTAAAGATTGTATGTATGTTGGTGCTCAGCAGAGTGTAGTTAGATAATAGGTTTTTGATAAATAACGTTGAATAAATAAATACTACCTTTTACATAAATCAAAACAAAGCAGTCGTTCTAAAACAGAAGATTAAAAAATCAATAAACAACTCTCAGGGAAGAACAGACAAGGCACAAATAAAGGTATGTGAAACACCTATAAGCAAATAGTCATAATAATCAACTTAACTATTTTTAGAGTAATGTATGGGCTTTGAAAAAGAAATGCTAATATTTTTAACTTAGTTTGAATGGTGCTACTTAAGCAGCAACTGTCAGTCATCGTTTTTAAGCCAATGGCTCTTAACAAAGACTGCACACTCACTTGTTAAGGTTCCAAGATTAGGTAAGAACTGGGTCTTCACATAATTCTTCTTGATTCGTAGTGAGATCTACTACCCGCTGTGCTATAGACTGAATATTTGTGCCCACCTCCACAAAATGCACATGTTGAAACTTAATCACCAATGAGACTGTACTTGGGGATGGGGCCTTTGAGAGTGGTTACTTTATTATGGGGGAGCTCTCATGGTGGGATTTGTGCCCTGAGAACTTCACTCCTGCCACGTGAGGACACAGCCAAAAACCAGCCGTCTGTGAACCAGGAAGTGAGCCTCCAGCAGATACTGAATCTACCAGCCACTTGATCTTGGACTTTCCAGCCTCCAGAACAGAGAGAATGAGGTTTCTGTGTATACAAACCACCCAGCCTCTGGTATTCTGTTAGAGCAGCCCAAATAGACTGAGACACCCTGGCTGCCTCATCTCTTTGCACCTCTCCTGAAAACAGCCCATTTTTTTCAAGCTGGTTTGCTCATGAATAAAGTACTTAAGAATTGTTTAGCTGTTGGTTGTTCATTAAACATTGGGAAGTGAGTACTGTTTAGATTGTTAAATTGTTAATATCAAAATTGAAAAATAAGTTGTCATTTTCGGCAAGAGCAGATGTTTGTGGCACCTCTTTTTCAGCGCATCTGTCTATTAATGAGGGGTTAGCTGGAGCTTTGTGAACATACGGCTTTAGTTATTTTTAAAAAAATATTCCATTGGCTTTCAATTTACATCATAACAAAAGTGTGTATAATGCGGCAGAACTGTTTTATGTGATTAAGAAGTGTTTATTCTGGATTTGTAATTAATTTAATTGTGATATCTAGAGGACTGCAATTTTGAAAAACTTTCAATCCTGATAGCCTATTATTCATATGACAACACTAAAATAAAGTGACACTATGACAAATGGAAATATAACAAGCAGTTGTCCTGATTTAATAACATTTTGAAAGAAAAATCTATAAAATTTCTACATACATCATATATATATATATATATATATATATATATATATATATATATATATAAAGCAAAATTCTGTTTTGCCCTCAAATTTTGCATCTGAGCTAGAAAATTCACAATTTGATGAACATCCTGCAAATGCACTTTCATTATTTAAAACCAGCTTGAGAAATTTCATATGGTAAAATGGACTGAGGAAAAGAAGTAATTCAGCTGCCTCATCAAATGATTTCCTTAAACCCAGGTCCCATTTGAGGTCAGTGACACACCCTCATTTGTTTGAACTATGGTTTTTACCAAATTCAATCAAACATTAAAAGGAAGTACTTAATTAGTTATGCTGCACTAACAAAGAAGAATTATGACACCTTACTAATCTATGTTATGGCAAAACCCTGACCCCACAAAAATGATTGGTGCCATTAAGGAGATTGATTAAAACACATAGGAATTATAATTCAAAGAATTGGTGGAGAGAAAGCCATCACATTCAAGCTGCATTATTTTTTCTACTCAGATGCTGCACTGAAATTCCATATAAACTTGTTTCCAAAGCTGAATTGCGTTGTGGAAAGTGTTAATAAAATGAATATGGAATAAATGTGTGGTTTCCACTTCCATTTAGTTAAATTTATTTCAAATACATTAAAGCCTGTAAGTAGTTTTAAATTCAGAACATTGCAAATATAACTTCTTTACCACCTGAAATGCTAAGCTATAAAGATTTCTAAAACAAAGCTCTATTTGTGATTTAAACACGAGGAGATTCTGCCCAATTATTCCCTCAAAAGCCCAAATCCAAGTTTCAGCATAATTGCTCTCAGATTATCAGAGGAAAATTTGAAAATAAGGAAAAGTGGGAAAGAAGGAGATAAACCACCTACAAATAACTATTATTTGACATTTTTACATTTTCTTTTTATCATTTTGAATGAAAATGTTTCTGTGTGATTGTTGCTTTCTAAAAGATACGGTAATTAGGCTTTATCTAAAATATTTGAAATGACTTGGTTTTTGTTACATAAAAACACCTTTGAGTTCCTAGTATTCAAATATTTGATCATAATTATAGAAATTAGAAATTGCCTTCAAAACAAGTAATGTACTTACCATGTGTCTATTTTTTACTAATCATTCTTTATTTCTCCCTAGATTTAAATTTGGTGAGAGCTTTACAAATAAATTTCACTGACTAAGTGGCCATACGTTACATTATAGATCATCCTCCTAGGCCAGACAACTCACAGAAGGTTAAAGAGTGCAATGAAATACTTTGTTTTTCACCTGGGATAAATAGTGAGAATATTTCTAAGGCTTAAATAGTATTTGAACATAAATAAGGTTAAATAGTGTAGTATTATATAGAAAGTTAATGAATTTAATACCTAACATCTTCTAAAAACCAGCGCAAGAAAATGAAACATGTGAGGTAAACAATAAACCTACGTATTGGGGGAGGGGAAGTATTAAAGAGCACTAACATTAATTATAGAACCTTAAATTATGCTGACCTTCTAGGCACAATCTTTAATGATACATTTCCAGGAGTTCATACATGATCGTAAATATTGATCTTTTCTTTTACAATTGAAATCAATTGGCTCAAATCCTTTGAAAATATGAATAAGGCTGAAGACTCACAGCTTTTAGACTACCAGTGGTTTCAAATTTTGATCAATTTTAATTTTATGAGGTCTTTCTCATAACTAGGATGTAGTATTAGCTTTCTCAGGATTTAGTATCAATTAAGGGTGAAAGGATGCATTAAAATATTCAAATAATTATGTAAATTCTGCTGCCCCAAAGTGGAGAGAAATCATTTGATAAAGGTACCATACCATGATAACTAAAAACCCCCACTTATTAATGTAATTTTCAAAAGTATAGATTGTGTGTGGTTTAGAGATGCCATATGAAATGTGTGAAATCCTGAGCTCTTTAAAATTGATCGATGAGTCAAGGACCTTGGAAAAGCATGGCATCTGGATTTCAAAATCAATCATGTGAAGGTAACAGTGTTACTGAGCATGAGGAAGTACAGCTTCGTAATTCAGAGTGTGGATTTACAGCTTGACTGCTTGGGATTATGCTGCCTGGGCCACGTTATCATTATTCGAACTGGGGCAAGTTGCTTCATTTCTCTCATTCTCAGTTTCCTCATCCATAAAATGGAACTCAGAACAGAACTTGCTTCATAAGGAGGTTGTGAGGAGTACATGCCACATGGAAAGCACTTAGCAGTGCTCAGCACAGGGCTAGCACGCAGTAGGTGCTGGCTTATTATAGTGATGACAATATCATTAGTCTTATTACATTCCTGACATTCAGTTCAACTACTATTTATGTCACTTTGCCTATGTTGCTTCAAATTATTTATTGTTCTATGTAAAAATGTCTAATTTCATATGTATACCCACAGAAATCTGTTATGTATATAAAATAAATTCTATGAGAAGAGAGAGATAACATTTACACATTTTACCTATTTGTGTCCTTAATAGTCACCTATTGTGCATATAAACATGTTTGCTGATTATTGTGATGACAATCTCAATCTAGTATTTTTTTCCCCCTGTGGAGACTTAGAAGATATTCATCTTGCAATACAAAATACAAACTGAATTACATTTCAGAAATTTTTTTAAAAAGGAGTTCTTTTCAATCTTTATAAAAGCTTCCTAAATATAGATATATCATTACTATAATTAGAAAAGTATTTTTTTTAAATAAAAATAAATATGGATCATTTTCCTTTAAAATTACTAAAATTCATGCTGACACTTTAAGCTTCTTGCTATATAGGGAGGCCTACTTATTTTTTTCCTGTTTACTCCTTTTACTCACATAAAATTTATGCAAGAGGCATTTAACTAGGTGCATAACAAATAAAAATTATTGCACAGCCCCCATGGGTTATACCTTTTCTAAAATGAAAAGTTTTGCAAATAATTTAATCTTTCTCTATCCTAAAAAAAGTTTGTGAATGAGCAACTCAGAGAATTTTATAAAATTCCTATAGTGCTCATTGGAATTGGACGGAATGAAGCTTATAAGAGGACTGCAAGCTCACCACTGCTGACTTGCTGGTAAAATATGTAAACTGGTTTCTGTAGTTAGTAACCTTTACCAAAGTGTTCATCTCGCAGCACTGTGGACATGCAGTGCTCCTCACAGAGTCCCTCATTGTCCAGTGTGTTAGTGGATGATGTATATAGTGCAGTTAATGGAGTTGAATAGATCTTCACATTTCACAGCTCAGTGAATGTGTGCTCCATTTTCTTTCTGGCTTCTGTTGCTAGATTTTTTTTTTTTTTAAAGAAAGCAGTTTTATACATTAAAGCTAAATTTGTGACTTTGAGAAACTAGAACAGACTGGAAAGGTACAATTAGAATCAGATAATTATTTATGCTAACATAACCATTGGATCAAATTTCTTGACATTTGGGAATCATTTAATTATTTCTTAATTAGAAGTGGTGTGAGAAGTGAGAAGCCACTGTTTGCAATTGCGCTCACTATAAGGAATTATTGTGTCACTGATTAAGGATAAATGGATACAACACTAGTAGGCTAACCTGTCAACGGGGCTTGATGGGGACCTCAGGCCACACCCTCCGCCTGACAGGGCTTGATGGGAACCTCAGGTCATGCCCCTCCACCCTGGCGCATGGCTGGGAGACTTGAGGCTGTGCCCCCCGCCCAGAGGGGCTTGACGGGGGTGAGGCTGGCCGGGTCTGGGTCTCATCCAATGCAGGTAGGGCCGGCTGGGTCTGGGTCTCCTGCATTTTCAAAGTGTGTGCAGGTGGTGGGCGGGGACTTGATTCTAGGTCCCGCGGAATGCCCCAGACTCTGACAGGAGGGAGATTTTCATATACATTTTACTAGTTTTCTTTCATCTCTGACACTTCTATTATAAAGGGCAAATAGCAATATTAAAATATGTCCTCTAATTAATTCCCTTTTAATGTGCACAAATTTTGTGCACTGGGCCACTAGTTTAACATAAATTGAATGTGTTTTGTCCACCTTGATATGATCACATTTGAAAAATCTTGTCAGAAATGACATGATTTTTCCTTATATTTAAACATCCCATTTGCAAAACCATAGTTTAAATACTTTGAATAATCTCACAGATTTAATAATCACCAAAATAACCCTACACTACCCTGACATAGCACATCACAACTACTAGAAAATCTTCACAAATGGGAATTTTACTCTCACACAGAGGTAGAATGGCATATTATCATTACTCCATTAGAAAACCAAGGCTAAGTACTCAAGTGAACTATAATAGAAGCTACAAATAATTTAAGTGCATGGAATTAGCATCATAACTGGGTATTTGTCCCAGACCTAAAAGGCTAGTACAGCATGGTTGGAAGTGACATTGGAGAAGAAAACCCAAGGATTGGAAACCTATGACCCAAAATTCAACACTCCGTCTGTTTTTGTAAATAAAGTTTTAATGGAACAAAGTCACATTGATTTTTTAACATATTGTATGAATGCTTTCATGCACAATGGCAGAGTTGGGTGGCTGCAACAGAGACCATATGGCTCACAACGCTGAAAATATTTACTATCTATCCCTTTGCAGAAAGAGCCTGCCAGCCCCTGTTCTGAGCCAAAGAGTTTGTCTATGCCATACAAGGGAAGAATCTAGAGACTGTGAGAAAGCTCTGAACACCAAATGAACAAATAGAATAGAAACATGCTGAAGTAGATGCATGGTTATCTACAATATCTTTCAAAGGACAACAATTTAACAGTGCCATTAATCAGAGCTGTGGAGGGAGTAGAGAACTGGGGAAGAAAAACCAAATCTACGATCATTTTTAACTCCATCAGATATCCGATACATCTTTTTGAGTTTCTCATAAGCGTAGAGCATCCCATTAGGCATTAATCTATGAATGACCTTTTTAATGAGGAATTTTAATGATCTTCCAAGTACAGGTATTTGGGGGTGGTAATGTGAACAACCAAGTATTTATCTGAGCAATCGAGAAAGCTATAGCATGGATCAAAAAACCTCATCAATTGTCATAAGTGTCTTTGCATCCTTAGATAACCTCACCTTTTCCCTTTCTTATCAGGCCAGAAATTCTTTCAGGCAAAGGAAAGAATCAGGCACAGCTGCTTTGTGAAATGGCTGCTCAGTCTGTTTACCAGCATTTCAAAGAAGCTGTAGCCCAACACTGACGGTCTTAGGGGAGAGTAAGAAGAAGTGACTTAATATATTAGATACATTTATGTATTTTCCTAACCAAGTCGTAGCTTCATGAAAGAATGGAAAGAAAGATAAATACCTGGCAAGTTGGAAGAACAACTGAAAATCCTGGAAATGCATTTATATCCATTCATTCTTTCATTAAAACATTTGTTTTGACACCTACCCTGTTCATGGTGCTTACTTTGAATTGTGAAGAAAGAGAAATGTATGCTCTCAAGATTCACAAAAATCTAAAGGAGAAGATATACACCTATATAAATAACTATATTATAATATAACTAGAGGCCCAGTGTATGACATTTGTGCACTGGCGGGGGGGGGGGGTGGAGGGGGGAGGTCCCCTCAGCCCGGCCTGCATCCTCTCACAGTCCAGGATCCCTTCAGGGATGTCTGACTGCTGGCTTAGGCCCGCTCCCCGTGTGAGCCCAGCTTCTGGCTTTCTGACTGAGCAACACTCCCCCTGTGGGAGTGCACTGACACCAAGGGGCAACTCCTGCATTGAGTGTCTGCCCCCTGGTGGTCAATGCACATCATAGCGACCAGTCATTCTGCTGTTCAGTCGATTTGCATATTAGCCTTTTATTATATAGGATAATCTCTATTACTTTTGGAATTTATGAATGAACTGAGCGTGAAGGCAGAAGAAACCAATCATCATCACCCATATGTGTAACTAACACTGTCTGCATTCAAGACACCATGTCTAAATGGCAGGATGTAGAAATTATTGGTGTGGTGTACCCAGTGTGAGACAAAGCATTTTAGAAATACATTCAACATAGTTCAATGAAGAATGTTCAGTCAAGAGATTTAACTTTAATTAGTGAAACGGTAATAGTAGAACCATTGAAATCAAAGAAGGACTCATGCATTACTGTTTTGGAACCCAAAATTAGAGTCTCTGGTTTCTTCCTCTGTTCTTCAATCCCAGAGTTTTGTAATAAGTTATATTTACTTCATTGATTTACATCAGATAAAAATTCTGTCCCCCTTTGATGGCAGCAGCTGAATCAGCAACTCCAGGAGCCAGGCTTCTGTGCCATCTCTCTACCAGGATAACTGTGGGGGCACAATGGTCAGGGCTATGAAGCTATCTATGAAAAGTCACCTTTATATTCTTCACTAATACACATGATGAAATGTGTATATATATATATATATATATATATATATATATATATATATATACACACACACATATATATATACTTATATGTATATATATATACATATATATACACACACACACACATATGTGTGTGTGTATGTGTGTGTATGTATGACTCTTTCTAAGGTATCTTTTTTCCATAACAATTTTCCCTTTTTAGATTTATATTGATTATCCTGCCTCAGTTTTTCTGTAAAATAATTAAATTGCATGAGGTGGCTTGTAAAGTCCCTCTTAGCTCTACAAATACATGCTTTTATACAGTGTTCTTAAACAAACAAGTCTCTGTTGAATTTAACTGTGACCTAATTGCCTGCTTCACTGGTCACAGTTTCCTATCCCAGAGGGGTAGTGACCCTGCTCATATAAATGGGTAGTTTGCTTTTATTAATTCATTTCATTTATATTAACTTTATGTCCAGTAATATTTGATGATAATAATTGTGACAGTTGGTCAAGGAGGATCTAATATCTAAAACAACTTGGAAATTCTTCTACTCGCTATTTCCTGAAATGGTGATATTTTCCTTGCCTCCTTAATGGAGTATGTTAAAGTACTAAGGAAATGGTGCTATCTGAAATGTGATATCTTGAAGAGAAATATGATTTGACTGTCCCCTCATGATCATTAATTAATTTAGATCAATTTCTTTTGATAGTGATATTGGAGTTAACTGTTAGGCACAAAATATGTTTAATCAATGCAGTTTAAAAATTATCTGAACTTTCATTTTATAGGAACAGAAATCTCCACAATGTCAGTCTTATATTTCATACCCTCAGTAAATCAGACCACTGACACCAGTGTTATGGCAAGTTCAGTCAGGAGCTAAGAATGTGCATAGCACCTACAGCTACTAATTAGCTTGCTGCAAACAGTGCAGCAGTGTTTATTCCCACATAGGTAAACTGAGGCAAGGGTTATTTGAAAAGAGGGCTCAGGCTACCCTCTAAATCAGTGGGGCTCAAATTATTATTTTATTTGTTGAACCCAAATGAGCCTTTGTTTAAAAATGCAATATACTGAAAATACTTCACAAATTTAATTTTCCCTTCATCAACACATAGAGCACTTACAAACTGAATAATTTGCATTCTTAAATAGATAAATGAATTAGTGTAAAAAGTAGAAAAAGCCAAGCTGCTAAAATGCACATTATATGTTAATTTTCACAATCTCTTAACAAAAATGAACATTTTAAATGTACCTTTTGTCTTTGACTCAGAAAAAGAGAAAGACAAGAAAATTAATATTTTTGTAATATAGATGTCATCTTATTTTTCATGCCTGACTCATTTGAAAATGTAGATTAATTTGCAAACAATTTAGAAAGCTGAACTATTGAATTGGGTCCTCTCAGATTTAGAATTTGTCATCTTTTAAAGTTGACACCCAGCGAGAGCTTGTCAATTACAAAGAAGTGAAATGAAGTGAAAATAAGTCTCATCTTCATCTTCTTGTTATATGCTTGGTTGGTTATAGAGAGACACCATTTACAAGCTCAAAATAATTATTCAGAAAGTTATGCTTCACTTTAAAACCAAATTTAAGCAAGGGAAAAGGCCATTCCGCGATGGTTATTTTATTCAGTGGGTGGGGAGACGGGGAAGGAGTAGGAAATGCTACATGGACGCTTAAGGCCAGTAGCTGGAATGTCTCTCATGCATTTCCATTTTTTCTCATGTTGGTAACGAATAGAGATGATTTCAGGTTATTGCTTTACAAACAAAAAAGCTACCTGTTGTTTATACTTTTCTATTGCTGTTCAATGAAAGTGAGAATTTGGGAGAAATAATTATAATGTCATTTACACATTTTATCAACATGTGAATTGAAACACCCTAACAATTCCACTCCCTTGCAGGCCTCATGCTTTAATTGCTTTATTCCATCCATTGAAAACATAAGAGGCAAAATGTTTTCATATCTGGTTAGATGCAAACAACAATGAATTGCTTGTTGTAGTCAAATAAGTAGATAAATTTGGAAAGGCATACTTCGGTAAAACTATCTAACTCTTGGCTTTGATCTTGAGATCTACTGCTAATGGGCAAGTCAGTTACCCTGGGAAATGCAACAGTATTTAGTACACACAGCTCCCCAGTAAATTCATTTCCAACTTGTGCTCAGCTCAGAGATGTTAAGCAGAGTTTGAAAACCTGCCTCTGAGAATGACTGGTAGAGATGAATAGAACCAAGGTGTCAGTTGAAGCCGGGTAGCGGAAAGAGGGATGTTCCAACAGTGTTTTCCTCCTTCCTGCACTCTCTTAGGACCACTTAATACCACATGCTCTTACCTCTGGAGGAGAGGACAGAAGGAGAAGCTGGACAGAAGCCAGAAGAGGTGTGTGATAACATTTAAATCATTTAGAATGAAGAATTGAGACATCATTTCTCCTCCACTGCCTAATCTAAAGCCCTCAGGCCAACCCTATTTTCATCACAGTGAGAGGGCAAAGGTCTCAAGTGAATTGTTTGATATTTCCACCTCTTAAAAAAATGGCATCACTTCTAGACCTGATTTGACAAATCCAGCATTTTATCTACCTAAACCCTGTTCATTTTCAAGGCCATGCTGAAGTCTCCTCAATGAAACTGTCACTTGTGACTGACCACAGTGATCATTTGTTGCCTTGTCTCAAAGTCTGTGAAACTTGTTTATGGGGCTCTTTGGGATTATGGTCAATTTCTCTGTACTGATGCTAATCTTTAAAAAAGGAATTATAAGAGTAATAAAATGACATTAAAATGTTTGGATAATAGAGAAAAAGATAATCATAATATGCCCTGGTTGGGTAACTCAGTTGGTTAGAGCATGGTCTCCATATGCTATTAGCCTTTTATTTTTCTTTATTGATTAAGGTATTACATATGTGTCCTTATCCTCCCATTGCCCCCCCACCCCACTCCCATTCATGCCCTCACCCCCCTGGTGTCTGTGTCCATTGGTTAGGTCTATATGCATGCATACAAGTCCTTTAGTTGATCTCTCTCCACCTACCCCCTCTCTCTCCTACCTTCCCTCTGAGGCCATTAGCCTTTTATGGACTCAGTTTCTTATTGTATAACTGGATAATACCACATATTGCATAGCGGTTTTTGTAAAGATTAGAAATAATCTTAAATGTTAAAACTTAGCTCAAAGTAAAACAATAAGAGTGATGATTATTATTTGTCTTTTTAAAAGAATTAAATCAATTTAGAATGCCTCTGCCTGTGTATAGGATACCAGGTTTTTTATGTTTCTCTGTCTCTCTCCTTTCCCCTCTTTCTCTCAGATTAATAAAAGATAATCATAATTTAGTGCTCTAATCCAATAACTCTAATCTAAATATAGATCTGTTATATTTAGATATTGTGTGTTATATCATATTGGTTAAGATTAGAAAATGGTACCATATGTTTTAATGCGCATGCCTTTGACTGCTAGAGTGATTATATACTTACTTAGTAATGAATTCTCTTTTTGAATCACATGTTGATGACATTTGCTTACTTTGGATTCAAAGTTCTTATTTTATTTAATCTTTATAATTCTTTATTTAATATTTTCATAATAATATCTATACATAGCTATAAAATTTTATATTTAATATATTTATATTTGCATGCCTATAAAATATATATACAAATATACTTATTTGAGATATGGTGCAATATCATTTGCTTTGTTTTGTCATCATCTAACTTGCTTGGTAACCTGCATGTAATAGGTGCACAAAAATAATACCAGTTGATGTCATTCTGATCTTTAAAGATTGAATAAAATCAGCGAGGTAAATCCTATGATTCCAAGATTGCAGAAGTTGTCATGGCAATTTTAGGTTATATGTTCTTGTTTCTTCTGAATTCTAGATCCCATTGGAGTATTCCCCTATATGTTCATTCTTTTACCTCTTCTCATGTCCACAAAAATGTCAAAATCATTTTATTTTCCACTCAAGATACTCATGTTTGGAAGAGATTTTTGTGAATGTTTAGAAGTTTTATATTGAAGTAATAATTTAACATTGAATATTAGAAGACCCTGAACCTCACATTGCTATTACACATTCTCTGGCATGAGAGTAACATCTGTCCTTCAAGGTTTCTCAATTCTAGTATTTTATTATTCAGAAATGAATGGCATATATATACACATACATATATGTACAAATATGTATGTATGTATGTATATATATATATATATATATATATATATCCCATTAATATATTCATCAAGTACCTATTAGGTTTCATTAAATATGAAATGTAATCAATTATATATTACCATTATTTTACATATCACTCAGAAAAAATTATTTTGCCATAAACTATAATAACTTTGATTGTGAAAACAAAGCTCACAAATATATATAAGAATACAAAAATATCCAGCATGTAACAAGATAAAATTCACAATGTTTATCATCCAGTCAAAGACTACCATGCATGCAAAAAATCAGGGTAACATAACTCATAATGAGACAGGGGAATACACTAATCAAAATAGACCTAAAAATGGATCATAGACAGAAATATAAGTGAAAACTATAAAATTCTTAGAAGAAAGCAAGGAGCAAATCATCATGCCCTTAGTTAGGCAGATTTCTGACATACAACACCTAAAGCAGAATAAATAAAAGAAAAAAAATTGAAAAATTGGTCTTAATCAAAATTTAAAACTTTGGCACTTCAAAAAATGTCATTATAAAAGTGAAAAGACCAAGCTAAAGACTTGGGGGGAAATATCTTAATTCACACATCTAATGAGATCTGTATAAAAATATGTAAAGAACTCTTATAACTCTAAGTAATAAGAAGATAAATAACCCAATTAAAAATTAGCAAAAATTTTGACTAGACAAAGATATGTAAAGGGCTAACAAGCACATGAAAATGTCCAACATTATTAGTCATTAGGGAAATCAAGTTAAAACCATAATGAGATGCCATTTCATATTCATAAGAATGGTGATAATAAATTAAAGGCAAACAATGATACATGCTAGTGAGTATATAGAGAACCTGAAAGCCACTTAGAGTGCTGGTTAAATTGTAGTCTCACTCAATAACTTTAAAAAATAATTTAATAGTTTCTTAAAATGTTAAGCACAGAATTACCTTATAATCCAGAAATTGCACTCCTAGGTATCTAACCAAGAGAAATAAAAACTTATGCCCACACAAAGTACTATAAATGATTAATTATACACTTTAAACAGGTAAACCTTATTGTGTTAAATTATACTTCAATAAATCTGCTTCTAAAAAAATGTTGAGAGATTGAAAATATCAAAATATCCAAGTATATTTGATGTTATTAAAAGAAGATTATATATTACAGATAAAATTATTAGATGACTTGAAAGCATAGCAATAGAAATTATCCATAATGAATCAAAATGAAGAAAGAATTTAAAAAATAAGGTTAACAATGATAGGCTATGGGACAACTTAAAATAGCGTACTGTATGTGTAATTGAAGTCCCCAAAGGGAGCATGTGTGTGTGTGGGAAGGGGGGGAGAAAGGAACAGGCAAAAAAAATATTTGAAATAATGGATGAAACCTTCCCAAACTTAAAGAAAGATATAAACCTACAGATACAAGAAGTTCAATGAGCCCCAAGTACAAGAAACATGAAGAAAATTACATCAAGGTACATAATAATCAAATTCCTCAAAACCAGTGATAAAGAGAAATCTTATAAGCAGCCACAGGGAAAGAATCACATTACATAAAGAGAAACACAGGTAAGGTTGACATCAGTTTCTCGTCAGAAAAATAAACGCAAGAAAGAAGCCTAGAATACTATATCCAGCAAAAATACTTTTTAAAAACAAAGGTAAAATAAAGATTTTTTTCAAGCCTGCAAAGGTGAAGAAAAGCACCACCAGGAGACCCACCTTATAGCATCCTTCAGATAAAGAAAATGAAATAAAGTGGAAATACAGAATGATGGATGAGCACCAGAAATGGTAACTACAAAATTAAATGTCATATTTATCTTTTAAATCTCTAAGAAGATAATTGACCATTTTATACAAATAAAGAAAAGAAATCACAAAATATTTTGGGGTTTATAACAGATAAATGAATAGAACATATGACAGTGGCAACAAAGGCTGGGCGGGGCAAATATGCATTTACACTATTTTGAGGTTCTTATTCTACATGTGAGGCAATATAATATCAGTTTAAAATAGCCTGTGATGTTAAAAATGTATACTATCTGTAAAACAAATGCCAAAATAAATAAATTATAACTAATCCAATCTAATAAAAAAGTAATACGCAAATTAACCATCACTCTGCTACAGCCACAAGCCATGCCCACCAGCCAATCAGGAGAGAGTATGCAAATTAACCCAACCAAGATGGCTGCAGCCACAGAGCAAGCAGGAGGCTTGGGTTTCCCCAGCGATGGAGGAAGCCAAGCTTTCCACACACCCTGGCAGGCCCAGGCCTCCATTCAAGGCTACAAAGTTTTAATTATAGAAGATAAATAAATCCCAAGAAAAATGGCGGCAGCCACAGAGCTGGAGAGAGCAGGAGGCTTGGGTTGCCCCTGGCGATGGAGGAAGCCAAGCTTTCCATAGCCCTGGCAGGCCCAGGCCTCCACTCAAGGCTACAAAGTTTCAATTATAGAAGATAAATAAATCCCAGATAACAGGGCCTCCACTTGGGTCACCAGGGGGTGTGGCTGGCCTGCAAACCACTACAGGCCCCTTGCCCAGGCCACCCCATGCCCCAAGGGAACCCCCACCCTGATCCAGGACACCCTTCAGGGCAAACCAGTCGGCCCCCACCCGAGCACCAGGCCTCTATCCTATCTAATAAAAGAGTAATATGCAAATTTAACATCACTCCAACACACAAGATGGCTGCCCCTATGTGGTCAAAGACCTTACCCCCATGTGGACACAAGATGGCCACCACAAGATGGCCAGCAGGGGAGGGCATTTGGGAGGGACCAGCCCTGTAAGGGAGGGCAGCTGGGGGGGACCAGGCCTATAGAGGAGGGAAGTTGGGGGCAACCGGGCCTGCAGGGAAGGGCAGTTGGGGGGGACCCAGGCCTGCAGGGGAGAGCAGTTGGGATGAGGGGGACCAGGCCTGCAGGGGAGGGCAGTTAGGGGCAAACAGGCTGGCAGGGGAGCAGTTAGGCATCAATCAGGCTGGCAGGGGTGTGGTTAGGGGTTGAACAGGCTGGCAGGCAGAATCGGTTAGGGGCAATCCGGAAGGCAGGCAGGCAAGCAGTTGGGAGCCAGCAGTCCTGGATTATGAGAGGGATGTTTGACTGCCTGTTTAGACCTGATCCTACCGGATCAGGGCCTAAACAGGCAGTCGGACATCCCTCGAGGGGTCCCATATTGGAGAGGGTGCAGGCTGGGCTGAGGGACACACCCTCCTTCCCCCCATCCATGCATGAATTTTTTGCACTGGGCCTCTAGCAAACCAATAAAAGGGATGCATCTAAGTATTCAAAAATTATCAATTTGCCCCGGCCAGTGTGGCTCAGAGATTAGAGCGCCATCTTGCTAAGGCACTAACCATCTGCCCTGCTAAAGCACTAATCTTTTCTCCTACCAGAATCAAACTCTGGGTCTCCCAGCTTCTGTTAGCAATCCTAGGCTTTTTAAAAAGTAAATATATTTTATTGATTTTTTACACAGAGGAAGGGAGAGGGATAGAAAGTTAGAAACATCGATGAGAGAGAAACATTGATCAGCTACCTGCTGCACACCCCCTACTGGGGATGTGCCCGCAACCAAGGTATATGCCCTTGACTGGAATCGAGCCTGGGACCCTTCAGTCCATAGGCCGACATTCTATCCACCGAGCCAAACCGGTCAGGGTGGCTTTTTTTTTTTTTTTTAACAACAAACAATAATAATAACATCAACAACCACAAAACATACTTCCACCTGTCTTCTGCCTTCTTTTCTATTAGAAAAAGCTAGAAACAAAAAACTATTTCAAATTAACTATGATCTTTGGTAAGAAAAACTCTCAATGGGAAAGGCATTACTGTATACACTCTATGAACAAAACATGTTCCTCCATTTTACCGGTACTTTATATGAAGTAGTGAAGTTCCTTGTCTTTCAAGTGCTTCAAAATTTAAAAGAATAGCATTACAAATGCACAATTGTCTATGAATACTGTGTCTATGTTGGAGCACAATAAAGAATTATGAATCATTTCCACCCAGTGTTGTAAATTTAATTTTCAAAAATATTATAAAATGAAGTAACTATTATTATAAAGATGTTTTAAGATGACATTTAATTACAATGTAGGATAATTTATTTTACCAGCTAGAGTGTCTTGGGCTAATTGCATTTATTTATGTTTTATGCTTGTGCCATCATAACAAACAACCTACTCTATATGTTTATTTTACCTTTTTTCTTGTAATCTTAAGAGTTATTCTGGATTTTTCTCTAAAATTTGGTAATGCTTCTTAATTGTAAGGGAAACATTTTGTTGCCCTTACACCTCCCTTATGGAAGAATGCTTTGATCTCTCTAGAAGTTTAATTGCATTTCATGGAATGGTTCCTCTTTGCAATTAGGTCTAGGCTTGGATGCTGATTATATTTTCTTTCATGTTTCCATTCAATCATTTCAGTGGTAAATGTTCCGTTTCACCAATGTGTGCTTTCATCCCAGCCCCTGATAACAGTAACTTTTGAGAAACCACATTCCTTCACCTGATAAAGATAGGCTCTCTGATCACCCTTGGAGTGTTTTGGCAAATTAGCCTTTGATTGTGTTAATTATTCTTCCCGTTTACAGATAGCTATAGTTCAAGTTAAGATACTGTCATCTGTCTTATTGGGTTCACTCTACTAGGAAGGTGATCATCATTGATAGAATAATAATCCTTGTTTATTAAATGAAATGAATTATTAAACTTTAATGAAACTATTTGGATTCACTTCTCTGAAAAAAAAAAAAAAAAAGAAGGATTTTATCATGGTAATTGGCAGTGATCTGTCCAGATTTCTGTCTAAAGACAGAATAGTCAAGTTCTATCCAAAGGACAATCTGCTTGTTGGTTCTGTTTCTAAAATTTTCATTCTGTAATCTTCTAAAGACTCAGTTAATATTAGCACCATCGTTCTCTGATACTAAGATAGCAAAGGATCATATAGTTTGAGAAAAGAAAAAAGAAAGCAATGAAATAGAATTGAGTGCACACTGCTTTGTTTTCTCATACAGGCTAATCAATTCTATTTAGGAAGTGTGTTCTAGTGGTTGGAGGTGAGCCGAAAGTTTCACGAGCAATTCTAATAGAAATTTAATTGTCCTGGGTAGAGTGCACCAGCAATGTTGGACAATCAATCTGTATCTCAGTTTCTCCATCTGTAAACACACACACACACACACACACACACACACACACACACACGCACGCACACACACACATGAAACCCAGCAATACCCAATTATCTTAGAAATACTAGTATACTAGTATATACATTGGCCAAGGTCTGTGTATAAAAATGACCTTACAACTGCTGAAATTATCTTTTTTTGTAAGATTTTAAGCCAAATCAATGCTCAACCAGTATTCAACTATAGCTAATTAATTTTGTTATTGCCTTATTTATTTACCTTCTCATCTATTCAAAAATATTTGTTGCACACCATTTAAGTGCCAAAAATTATACAAGTCACTGTAGATACAGCAGTGAATGAGAAAGACAAAGTCTGTGCTCTGGTGTAATTTACATTCTAGCTGTGGCCTGGGGACAAAACAATAAAATAAAAGGACAATGTGAAGAGGGGCACTCTTTAGAGCGGTCAGAGGATTCCTACCTGCAAGGGTAATGCTGAGGTCAGATGAAATAACAAAGAATGTTCCAGGCAGAAAACATCAAGTACATGCCCCTGGGATGAGAAATCATTTATTAAAATACAGAAGACCAAGATGATTCAAGCGTAGTGAATGTAATAGAGAGTGGGCTGAGATGAGGTTTAGAGGAAGAACGGGATGCATCATGTGCATAGTAGAGAACACAGTAAAGACTTCAGATTATTCTAAATACAATGGAACACTTTTGAAGAGTTCAGGAGAGATGTATCATGATCTGATTTGGTGCCTGTTGTGAAGACAATGAGTTATAAAGACCCAGAATGCAAGCAAAGAGAACCGGTAGAAAACTCTTAAGGTCATCTTAAGTGAGCAGTGATGGCAACAGTGGAATTTGTAACAAGTTATTGAATTTCTGGAGATAAAGCTTAAATGTCTCATAATAGTTCCGTTTAGGGGGGTCAGAAAGAGGAAGGAATCAAGATGACTTCAGGTTTCTTAGCTTGAACAACTGGGTAGTGGTTGGTGGCATTGACTCACCTGGGGAAGATAGAAATAGGAAGAGAAATAGGGCAGTACATCTAAAGTCCAGTTACAAGCCTGTTAACTTAAAGTTACCCTTTAGGCATCTAAATGTTGATGTCAAGTAGACAGTTCTATGTATGAATGTGGCCCTCAATCCAAGTCTGGAAATACATATTAGAAGGATTCACCACAGAGATAGAATTGAAAGTGCACAACAAATGGTAAGTAAATAGGGAAGAAAAGATTGCCTGGGATAGAGTTCTGGGGCTTTTCAATATTTAGAGGCTAAGCATGAGGAAGGAGCCAACTGAGGAGACTTGCAATAGTGGGAAAACATGAAATACCATGATATGGAATCCGTGAGAATGAAGTTTCAAAGTGGATAACTATTTTCAGTGCTTCTGAGAAGTCAAGAAGATGAGAATTCTTTTTTGAGACAGAAGTTATTGTTGGTCTTGTTGGAGCAGGTTCAGAGATAGGCATTGGATGGAAACCTAAGGAGATAATGAGGAAGAAGTTAAGAAAAACAAGAGTGTACAGGAGAAAGGGAAAAGGCAGGGGCACATCTTTATGAACCTGTGTCTCCATACATCACTGTTAAAGCTAATACGCACTTTAAAGGTTAATTCTTATCTTCAGGATTTTCAGTTTATTTTTGTTTGTGTTTTCAGGACCTTTATCAAACATTTACTTATCTTCTTTTTATGACAAGACACTGTTCTAGACTCAGAATTTTCACTAAGGAACAAGGCAAGCAAAGAGAGACATACAACAAATAGTAGAAATAGTGGACTACAAGGTAACAAATGCTTTGAAAAAAAAAAAAAGTAGAGCAGAGTAACACAGACCTGAAGTGCTAGGGTTATAATTTAAGTAGGATGTTTAGTTTAGGCCTCACTAAGATGGTGACATTTGTGTAAAAACTTGAGGAAGGTGAGAGCTCAGTTGGGTGGTTTATTTGGAGGAAAAACATTCCTGGCGGAGGGCACCAGTAATACAAAGGCCCTGAGGCAGCAGTAAAGCAGGGAGGGAAGAATGACTCAGAGTGAAGTGAAGAAGAGGATCAATGCAGGGAAGGAGAGAAAGGGGTAGCAAGGGCATTTTCTTTATTCTGAATGAAACAGGGAGCATGAATTACAGAGCTTGAGAAAGGAATATGATCTGTCTCACCTGACAATAATGCAGCTAAGCAAGATAGTGCCTTGTATCAAGACAGGAGTGGAAGTGATGAGAAATGGAGTTCTCAAACTGTTTTGAAAACAGAAGTCCTTGTTGCCTTAGTTGTCAAGTATGAGAGAAAGCGGAGTCATGGATGACTCCAGTGTTACTGAACTAAAATTTGAGAGGATATAGTTGCCAACAGCTGTGATGGATAAAGTGGCAGGTGCAGTAGGTTTAGGAATAAGTTCATGCTGTGTGAGAGGAGATATTCAAGTAGAGATGTCAAGCAGGCACTTGGATATACATGTCTAGAGTTTGGTACCTTGCACAGTGACGGCTAAGAGCTTTCAGAACCATGACAAATCTATTACTACTATTTTCTCAGTTTCACTTAAAACCTATTCAGTTAAGGCCCCCAAACACACATGATCAAGTCCTGTTGGGATGCAAGAGCAGAGAAAAGAGTGAACACCAACAAATCTGTTTCTAGACGAAGAACACAACATGGATAATGCCAAGAACAATGCAGGCTAACCAGGTATACCTAATACAGTTTCATTTACCCACACTAAATGTTATGGAACTTTCAACCCTGCCCTTTGGACCCATAGAGTAGGGCAACACTCAATTGAAAGTTTCCCCCACTATAATCCCTATATCAGGCTCAACATATTAAGTAAAATGGCAGCAAGAGAGAGGGTTATCTATATATGTAAATGCCTAAGCGACCTATCGACCATTCGACCATTCAACCGGTAGCTTTGACGCGCACTGACCACCATGGGGCAGACGCTCAACGCACAGGCATGGAAACATGGAACAGACTGATGAATCTCAGAGGGAAGGGGTGTGGGGGAGGGCAGAAAGAGATTAACCAAAGATCTTATATGAATACTAGAGGCCTGATACAAGTGCACCAGTGGGGTCCCTCGGCATGGCCTGCGGGGATCAGGCTGAAACCAGCAGTTGGACATCCCCCGAGGGGTCCCAGATTGCGAGAGGGTGCAGGCCAGGCTGAGGGACCCCACCAGTGCACGAATCCGTGTGCTGGGCCTCTAGTCAAGAAATGATAACACACAGTTAAACACTGGATACAGTATGTCATATCTTGGCAGTCCAAAGAAAGATGCCCTTGACCCAGTTTATCTTTGGCAAATGTTTCTGTGTATATATGTCTCTCATACAATATGACAAGGGCAAAGAGATAATAACAGGCACAGTTAAGCCTCGGAAAACTACAGGCTTCAAAAAACAATAAGGAAAATGGCGAACGACTCTGCCTCTGATTTGAAATACCCGGTGCAATTAATGATTGCCATTACATGTTCCCTATTAGCCTGACTTGCATAAGTATAAGGAAAAGTTCAGGGTCTAAGAGCTAATCAAGAAAAATATCACTAAGCTTTGGGGTCAGTTAATTAACAGTGAAGTCATATTTTTCACGGTTAAGTCAGGCTCTTCCTTTTGACCTGATTTAATTGCTGCTTTTAAAGTCCACTGGAAGAGTATTCTTGCATACAAAAATCTATCGAAAGTCATCACTCTTTGGAGGTGTGATGAGACCAGACTTAAAAACACTGGGGTGTAAGTTTAAATTGGCACAATCTTTGTGAAAGTAATAGGGATTGTGTATTGTGAGGCAACACAAATCACTGTGTAATAATATAGATGTGACAATGCATATTAAGTGGCAGGGAAATATCAGTACTTTTGCCAGACTCATAAGGTTTGTCCTATAGAAATGTGGGTAATGATGATAAGCATATACAGGTATTTATCATAGCATTATTTGTGACAGTAAAAGCTCTGGGTCCTAAATGTCTCAAATTAAAGTATTCAAATCAATTACAGCAAATTCATTGACATAGTATATAACACTAAAAAGTAAAAATACAGTAAACGAATGACAGAAGACAGTTTTTATGATTGAGTTGGGGAGTATTAAAGCAGCAAATAAAATTTTACTTTTGAATTATTTAAGAATACTTATGCATACTTCTTATATATATGGAAATGAAATACTTTAATAGTCACTATTTCTGCAATGTAGACTATGGGTTCTGGTTAGTTTTTGGCTTTACCTTTTTTGGTTTTTGATGTTTTCTATTATCCGTGTGCAATTTTTATAATACAAAACTAAAGGCCTGTGCACGAAATCGTAAGCGGGTATGGTCTCTAGGCCAGCCTGCGATCAGGGCCATCTTCACACCAATTCCCTGTTTGCCATCCAGCGATGGGAAATTGACGGCTCAGGGAGGGACTGAGAGGTTGGCCTTTCCTGCCCTCTCACCAGCCCCACCCCCACCACCGGTCGCCCTCTGTGTGTGGGGTGACTGGTGGGGTGGGGGCCTTGGCCTGGCACTGCCTGCACCCCCCGCCACCCACCCCGGTTCCCCGTTCACCATCAGTGGAGATCGGAGCCTGCGGGCCGGCGGGGAGGGACCAAGATGTCAGCCCATTTCATCCACTTGCCAGTCACACGCCCTGCCGCCACTCACCCCAGTTCCCCATTCCCCACCGGTGATGGGAGCTTGATGGCCGGGGGAGGGACCAAGAGGTGGTCAGTGCACCTCATAGTGACTGGTCGAGTGGTTGTTCTGGTCGTTCTGCCGTTATGGTCGCTGGGCTTTTATTGTATAGGATAATTCAACTTGTTCTTAGAAAATACAGTTTTAAGCCTTTTGGCTTAGTGTGCTACATCCTCAATTTTTGGTCACTTAAGAGAAGCTTAATAAACCTGGTTGTAACTTCTGTTTTCTTATGAAGCTAGTACTCATGAAGAAAATAAGTTTGGTTTTTTATGAATACATTTGATGGTAATTTTAGGGCTAGATGTTGCTATACCTCATACATTTCAAGAAGTGAATTCAGACACTAAGAATTGTGAATGTTTTTTTCTAAGTTTTTCTGGGAAATTAGAGATATTCCCATTTCATCTTTTGATAAAATAAATACCCTTAACTACTGACACAAAATATGAACGTTTAACTTTGTGAATAATAATGTGTGTATTTAGTAGATAATATTGTATTTTGAATGCAAATATACATTTATTTCCATCCCCTTTTATAAGAACAATAAAGACTATAATGGAGAGATGAAGAATTTCTCCATTTGATGTCAATATTTAATCACTAAGATTCTTCTTTCTACTGTGAAACATATGGTATACGTTTTCAGTAAACATGATGAATAAATAATGAAGAAACTTACATTTTGAAATAAGGTAAGGTAGCAGCCAGTTTCCTCTGTGAGACTCAAATTCACCTGTATCTTCCTCTGTTGACATGGTGGGTCTGCTTGTTGGGATAAGATCACATTACCAGCGCCTGGCACGAATTCTGCCTCGAAGCAAATACTTAAAACCACCTGTTGACAGGTGAAGCTGGTGAGATAAAATCCAACACATAGATGCTTCTGATAATATACTCGAAGGAAAAGGATGTTGCCATTTATAGGAGGCATAGGGTAATTTTTCATTTCAAACAAAAAGAGCATTTCTTTAATAATGTAAATGAAGGAGTACCTTGGCAAATATAAAATAGGTTCCCTCTGAAAGAGCTAATTTATATTTAGAAGTAGTATTCATGTTTATGTCTACATTTCATAGTTAGCACTTAAAAAAGAAAAGCAATTTTATTGACCAATGACTGTGATGTGTTTATATCAAACATTTTTATTGCTCTTTCTAAAATGCAAATTATTTATTGATTTTTAAGGTGCTGGATGCATGAGTTAGGCAGTATGGTATTTTTAAAATATTAAAAGCACTAGTTAATCAACTCCTGACCACAAAAGGAATTAACATTTAATTGATCTGACCTTAAGCTTTCCAGCATTGCTGGCAATAATAAATCCATCTATGAAGATAGCAATTCCTAAAGATGATTCTGACTGATATTCACCCAGATGGGGATATGTCTCTCTATGTTGGATCTTCAAAATCACCTGAGAGAGCTTGAATGCTTTCATATCCCTGAGTCCCACATCATACCAACTAAATTCAAGTCTCTGGGAGTGAAGCTCTCTGGGGGTCAATATTTATCATGCACCTCAGGTGATATTTATACACACTGAAATGAGTAAAAGTTAGTAAATCAATATTTGTATATAGTATTTAAGGATTGAATAAACACTAATTTTCAAACGAGAATGAATTATTTCACATATATGTAATACATATAGTATATAGTACAGAGTAATTTGACGACTCCTAAAATCTATAGATGAAATGTGTTTTCTTTTTTGTTGTTGTTAATCCTTACCCAAGGATATTTTTCCATTGATTTTTAGAGAGAGTGGAAAGGAAGGAGGGAGGAAGAGAGAGACTGAAAAATTGAGAGAGAGAGAGAGAGAGAGAGAGAGAGAGAGAGAGAGAGAGAGAGATGTGAGAGAGACACATTGAATAGTTGCCTCCTGCACACACCCTGACAGGGCAAAGGATTGAACCTACAATCCAGGAATTGAACCCATACTCTTTGGTGCCCCAGCCTGCGCTCTATCCGGCCAGGGTAAAATGTACTTTCTTACATAATAATTCTAACAATTATAATTATTTATTAGTACGTTTTTAAATGCCTTGAAATACAGGAACACAATGTGCCCCTTTCCATGGGTAGACACATCTTCAAAGCACACTGTGCTGGAGACAAACAAGATGCTCTAGGTGGTGGGTGGGCCCCCACCTGGAAATTCCTGGACCAAAGACCCAGCCTGGTCCCAGACGTGCCGCAGCGCTGAAGACATTGTTTTCTGTCATAGCATCTCTGCGCCTGTGCCCACATGCCATATCCATTAACGCCGTAAGACCTTAGATATTAGAATGAGGGAAGCCTAAAGAAATATCAAGGCTACAGTATCCTTTGCATGAAGAGGAAAGATTTTCTGGATAACTACTCATTTTCCTATTCCCTCAAGATTATGCCAAATGAAGTAAACAAAGTAAGGGAACAGAAAGCCGCCCTAAATAAAACAGAATTTAGGGGAAGAAAACATTCGAGGCAGGAGAGGGAAGCAGGCATTTGAGAAAACCCGTACATCGCTGCACATTTGCATTCCTGTGACCTATTTTAATTCAGAAGTTTCAATATGGCAGTGCCAATTCTTATTGGTATGACATTCAATGCTAACCCACCAGAGGGCAGGCATTTTATAAATAGATTTCAGACAACAATACCTCAAAGGACTGCTTTGTGCTGTGTGCTCTGACTAAACAGTTCTTGAGTGGGTAAATCCCTGTTTTTCTATAGGAACTTGGGAAACAGCGCATCTCTGCATTTACGAAGTACGTAATTGGTTTCTACTTGCACCTACTCTTCAATTGTCCTTCAGAAATTCCGATGCCCATATTTCCATGCAAGCATTATTTACTTTCTGATTGGACGCACCAAGTCATTTCTATTTATGAACGCCGTCTTGTAATAAAATCTGGCATTTCTCATCACTACCATTTGCATTCTACTTTTATAAAATTTAATACATGTCAGACATGTGCATGGTCTCGAAAATAAAAAGACAAAGAAGAAACCTCCTGTATGTCAGTAAATATCCTGAAATTAGCTTGTCAAGGAAAAAATTCTCATGGTCCAGACCCAGTCTGTCAAATATGGTAGCCATTAGCCACTTGTGGCTATTGAGCACTTGAAATGTCCAAATTCCGATGTGCTATAAGCATAAAATACACATTGGATTTTTGAAGATGTGCAAAAATATGTAAAATATCACAGCAACAATGGTTTAAATTAGTTACATGTTGAGAGAATACTTTGGATATAGTGGGCTCAACAATACACGATGTTAAAGTTGGTTTCACTTTTTTTTTTTTTACTTTCTTATGATGTGGCTATTAGAAACTTCTAAATTACACAGGTGGCTCATAGTATATTTCTATTGGAAAGCACTGATCTAGGTCAAGATGTGCACTGCTACTGTTTCGTGTAGCGATGAGGTTTGTCAATATTGCAACATAACTTCATATTGTTCCAAGTAGTGGGAGGGTTTTGATAGGAACTCTTCTAGCCACTAGTTTTAGGTAGATTAACTGGCCTAATTAGATCCAAACTGTTCAAAGAGCCCCAGAGGAGGGAGGGGGAGGCAACGTGGATTCATACAAGCTTTCCAAGTCCTCAAGTCACACATTCCTGGTTGACTGGTCTGCTTAGCCAAGCTGAAACCAGTCTTATTGTCATGTGGGGCACATTAATTGGAGAGCAGACTAATTTGCAAGAATGCGTTAGTGCCCTTTAAAAGGTGATTTAAAATTCAAAATGATGGAAATGGCATAAAAGCATGCTTGTCTGATTACTCTTTAGAATCCATCTGGAAATCTCTACCATTTTTCTATTTTCATTGTTAGACTTCAAGTACACAGTAAAACCTTTAAGATTCCCAAACATTGCACGCTCCACCCTAGCAACAATAATTATTCTTCTGTTAAATACAGACTGGGGATTTCTATCATCAGACACATGGGGATTATAAATGAAAATACAATCTGTAGTTTTAATCAGAGTTCCACATATAGGAATGAAACAAATATCACAGCAACACCACCAAACATATTTGCAACTGAATGGGGGGACATTTTGCCTTGAATCCAATAAAGCTTACAAGAATTTAAGGAAATACCTCCACCTCTAATATAGCTGCTATAAGACTAATAATAACTTATACTTATATCCACTTTATAGTTATGCATAATTTTACATCCATTATCACATTTAATCCTGACAAAGAAGAATGACATTATCATTTCCATTTTGAAGACAAGGAAACAAATGTTCAGAAAAATAGTGAGTTTATACAGTCCTTTGAATTACAATTTTCCAACTGTGCTTTTTCATAATCACACAGGTAGAAAGTAAACACTGTACTGGCAGCTCAAAGACCAAGCCTGGGGCTCTTACACCGGCCCGGTGGAGATGAATAATATGAAGGGAAAAGTGAGTGGACAGTGTTATTGGGAACTGACTTCAAAGAAGATGACCTTAATTTTGTGATTTACAGAATGTAAACCTAAGAGCTCTTCATTTTGTTATGCGTGCATAGACTTTTCACTGTATAGTGTAACAACAAAACCACATCTTACTATTGTTTCATTAAAGAATCTGTGTTGGTTTTAATTCAACAACATCACATAGTTGGCCCAAAGCAAGTAATGTAATGAGAGCAAGAGCTCCAAGTGGCCACTTTCTCTAGTTTATTCCGAGTTCTCACACAAAATCCATTCAATAGCACCGTCTTAGAAGGGGCTCAATAATACTGAACAGAAAGAAATTTTCAGGGTTAAGACAAATAATGAACTATGGGATTTGTTTTGTGAAGAGATTTAGATTTCTCGCAGACATACTTTTGCCTTTAACCCTTCAACTTCATATAGACATACCGAGTTCTCTGTGAAAACATGGGAAAGAAAAAGCCTTCAGCAGTAAGTAGGACTTTTGTAACAGTGGAAGTCGGCTACAGGTTTCAATCCATCAATGCTAATGGACACCTCTCTGAAAATCTATGCTTACCATAGCTTTAAGAAATGAAAGCAAGCACCACCTCTTCTATACTGTTTAATAATAATAAAGAACAATCAAAGCCAAGTTATGAACCACCTAAATCAAGTTCATGCACTCAAAATATGTGCTGGCCTTAACATATTAAATTGACAGGTGGCAGAGTTTGCCACCCAAAACATGGCCTTTTAAAATCCTGATTATTTTAAACTGGCTATTTTTAAGAAATGAAAAACTTAGGAAAAACTTTTCACTTTCCCATTAGCTGCCTAAAAAGAATCCATAAGGACATGCTCTAGAAAGGGAGCTATCATCATAGGTAATTATAGTTGAATATGAACTGTGATGGACAGAGAGGAACCACTTGATCAAAGTCCTCTCTGTGTCCCTTTACTACATTTGCTTACCAAACATGTGCTTCTCTATCTCCATGTGAGTATCCTTCCTCCCCTTTAAAGTCTAGACCTTTGCTCCCTTTTCCCCTTAGCCTAAGATGGCATCTAAGCCTCAACGGTCTGGTTTGTTCTTAGGTCCGATATGTACATATGTAATTAAATTTGGTAGTTTTCTCCTGTTAATCTGTCTCATGTAAATGTAATTCTTGGGCCAGCTAGAAGAACTAAGAAGGGAAAGGGGAAAATTTCCCCTCTCCCATAAAATCTAACTCTAATGGCTCTTTCTTTGGTCATTCACACTTTACTATATGCCGTAAAATGTGAATAGTCAGTTAAATCTTACTGGATGAGTGGCTAAAAGAAAGAGTGAATGACTGAACGGTGTGCTGGCATACACAGGTGCTTGGATTTGTTTTTCCAGATAACACCAGTGGTGGCTGGGCTCTAACCACACATTTTGCATGGAGTCCCCTGTGTGATTGGTGCTGGCTCTCAGGGAGGGGCACAGGACAGGGCTAAGCACAAGAGCTTTCCTCTGTGATAAATGGAGGTCTCATTCCAAAGCTTAAACATAGTTTTGGCTTTACCACACATTTGGTCTAAACCAGCACAAGCACCCATCGATGTCAGGGAGGAAATGTGCCCTCAAAATCCAAACAAATGACATTGGTCTCAATAACAGTTCTTCCCCCTACTGCTAGGTTTAGCCAACATGCTTTTTTTTTTTTCTTTTCCTTTTCCATTTTTTGGACATGATACCATAATGCAGTGACTTCAGAATCATAAATACTTGGCAGTATAACTCAAAAGCTGAACAATACAGCTTGTTTGATTTTATATATTAAATACACTGAGTGTCCAGATTATTATGATCTCTGAATGCATAATAATCTGGCCACTCAGTATATATCCTATATAATAAAATGCTAATATGCAAATTGTCCCCTCGACCAGGAGATAGACCAGCAGGCAGACTGGCCAACTGCCATGTCCCCTCCCCCTGGCCAGGCTGGCCAGACCCCACCCATGCACAAATTCATGCACCGGGCCTCTAATATGTATATATATATATATATATATATATATATATATATATATATACACACACACACACACACACACACACACACACACACACACACACTGAGTGGCCAGATTATTATGCATTCAGAGATCATAATAATCTGGCCACTCAGTGTATTTATGCAATATTATATATAGAGCAAAAATATTTAACAATTTATGACATTCACACTTGGCCATGCTAGATGATTAAGACAAAGACAATGTTTGTCCTCTTCTAGAGCCAGCCGAGAGGTGCAGGGATTGAGCTAGAATGAAAGGCTACATCTGCTAAAGCCATAGTTGACCAACATGATGCCTGGGAATTCCTGAGTCAATTTCCACTCAACATTGGAAAAAGTGAGTTGGAACAGAAAATAGACCCTAATTTCATAAAGAAGAAGAGGCAGAGCCCTTGATTCAGAATGTTGCATGCCACCTCCCTCCCTTGCTTGTCCCATCTCACAGGTGGAGTTTAGGCTGAAGCAGGCTCTGCTCCGCGCTTGGTGCCCAGAAGTCTGTCTCTCCCCAGTCCCTCCCCTCAGATCAGTGGCAGGAAGAGAGCCAACAGTATGTAGGAAGAGTAGCATAGCAACACTCAGTAAATGACTTGCATATGCTTTTTTTTTTTTTTTACAGAATCAGAATTATTATATTCTGATTTCCTACTTCAAAGGATTTTAGGTGATAGTGTATTTCTTCAATTTTCATTTTTAGAAAAATAAACCTTTTAAAAATAAAAACAAAGGAAGTGGCTTCATACCTTGAATGCACTCAATGCTTACTAGCCTTTGGGCACATTAACACGAATCCTAGAAAGAAAGGCAGACTGTGCCATCATAGTTTACACTTTGGAAGTCAATACAAAAACAAATGACAGTCATCGACCTGTCCTAGGACTTTTCCTTATTTCTTTCTGTTTATCATTATGTGAACTTCTACACTGCTAACTCCGTAATATTAACAGCAAGTCGTGGTTCCCTGAGAAGCGGGCCCTTTGGTTCCCCCAGGTGGAGATGAAGAGACAGGTCCTTCGTAGGAACACAATTCCAGAAGAGAAGTCTGTGGCTTTGGACACGTGACACAGATAGCATGGTCTTGGATGTTACACAGCAGACAAAGAAATCCTTACAATTTTAGTGTTTTGCTATTGAGGGACAGCTTTGGACAAAATGCACCTTCTCAGAGGTGACTCTCTTTGACTCTATAATAATTTCTTGAATTAAAGATGCCATCAACTGTAAAATGCACTACTAAATTAAAAGCAAATAAAAGACAAATTTCTAAAACAAATATTAAAAAGAAAAACTAACAACAGTGATTGCTAGAGGTGGGGGTGAAGGAGGATATAGGGGGCATAAATGGTGATGGACAGAGACTTGACTTGGGGTGGTGAACACACAATACAGTGTGCAGACGATATGTTGTGGAATTGTGCTTCTGAAACCTGCATAATTTTGTTAACCAGTGTCACTCTAATAAATTCAATAAAAAGGGGAAAAAAAACACTATAGATACAACCAAGTCCAAGCTTTGGAGTTAGTATGTAGTTCTTCATATCATTCTATAAGAAGTCAATACTTTTCAATATGTCTAGGTTCACAGACTAAAATGCCCATTTAGAGGTAAACTATATACTAGTAAATCCAAATAAGTTTTGTGTTACTTTCAACCTATTAATAATACTTCAACTATGCTGTCTGATTTAAAACAACAGAAAGGACATTCACTCACTCACCAGAAGGGTGTGTGTGCATGTGCGTGTGTGTGTGTGTGTGTGTGTGAGAGAGAGAGAGAGAGAGAGAGAGAGAGAGAGAGAGAGAGAGAGAGAGATTGTGTTGGGGATCGAAGGAGAAATTTTTACATAAGACTTAAAAACACATTAGAGGAAAAAAATACCAGAAACTAGATTACTAGCTAGTGGCAAATGCCTGGTTATTCTTTCTCATCTCCTTACTCTTTTGTGACAGGACCCTCTTGTGGGCTCACCCCCGTTTCTCTAGTTGGGATCAGTCCTGTTCCTAGGAGAGACAAAGCACTATTTAAACTCTCAAGGAATTAGTTTCAAGCCAACTTATTGACTGATGCTCCTCTGACTTTATCTCACAGTTTACTATTTGGATTTGCCTTCTTATTAATATTTCTTTTGACTAAGCATCTCATGTCCATTAATAGTATATACAGTAGTCCAGTTTCCAGCTCTGTGACCCTGCTTTGCCCTGACCTATTTTCCCATGGACTAGAATTCTGATCCTTAACCCAAGCTATGTGACTGTGGCCCTCTGCCGTACAGAGTCTACTCAAACATCACGCACCCTTCAGAACTCTTCCTCGATGCCCCCTGGCAAGCCTGGGCAGTCCTGATGAAATCTGTATTTCCTACCTCCACTCCTGCTGCAACTGTGCTCCAAGCGTTGGCTCCTCTCCCACCTCTCAGACTAGGGTGGCCAAGCAGCCACGGCCAAACCACCAAGCCCTTCTATGGAGCTGCTGCCCAATAGTGTCTGTGTTGTGGACATGATCTGACCCCAGGAATTCAAAGAGAATTGCAGCCTGTTTTCTCTGTGATGAGGGAATAGGATCTCTCTGAGCTGTACTGTGACTGTAATGTTCATAGATTTGTTTCCTCACAATAACGGCAGGAGCCCAGTGAGCACCGTGGTTAAACAGGTGACCTCTGGACTTTCTGTGTTGAATTACTGACTCCAAACCATACCAGTTCAGATAAGTCACATAATCATTACAAGCTTTATTTCCATCATCTGAACATTGATAATGCTTGTACTTATGTCATATGATTGCTGAAAGGCTTGAATGGGAGAAAGCATGTATTTAGCAGTGTATCTGACACAGAGAATCAATAAGGTTTAACAGCATTAGTATTATTTTTATTGTAATTCGTCTGGGCCTCCATCATGGAGAAAGTACGTCATTATATCTTTGTACCCCTAAGGCACATTTCAGCTTTAGACATCCTCAAATTCCAACACGCTGAGCCCCCAGCTTTTAGCTTAGCACAGCATCTTGGTTCTTCTGAGTGTTCTCCCCAAACACTTCTGAGAATCCCATGAGTATCATATGTGTAACGTTATTGTCTCCCTCCGTTGTGGCTCCTGAGAAAAACACTGTTCCCTTAGAGACCATGGCAAGGAGGGGGAGGGCGAGTGTTTCAGATATAATTTAGAGCCCCTGCCTGCAGTTCTGCAGTCCTTTGCTAGGGCTCTCACAGTCATGTGCTGCCCCAGGCTGTCACTCATCTCTGCTTACCTCCTTTCTCCTCCGGGACAACCACTTCCTCTGACTGGCAAGCTCCTCTGAGTCTCTGAGGCTCAACACTTCTCTGAATTGTGGGGAAGACCCTCCTGCTCTTCCGCCTAGCAGGAGGATTATAGAGCAGACTGGTTTAACTTGCCACAACCTTTTCTTCCCAGAGGATACAAGTGCCCTAGTGGGGGCTAAGGAAAGGGGCAGGTAGGGGGGCAAGCCTCAATCCCAGGCTTGATCCGGTCAGCCTTTCAGACTTCTTCCTCATCCGCAAGGAGTTTCTTTCAGGGGACCTGTTATCCCCGTCTGCAATCTTGTTTATCCCCATCTGCACACACTCTTGCCTCTGATCTATCAGACAGCTGTCTTTGTATGAATGTCTATGTAGGAATTGCATGAACTCCAGTGCCTACTATGGTTCAATCATGTAACTCCTAGGGTCCATTCAATCAGGGAATGTAATTATTTTCCAAATGATCCATGTCAGTAAGAGAATTGTCTTCCCAGAGTGAAATAAGTGGAGGAAAATTGGAAAATTGGTAAACAACACAAGTTGGGATCACTGTCCTCAGCTTACATTCTAGTGGGAAAGGTAGGAAATAAGATAATAAATAAAGTAATCACAGATTGTGATAAGTGCCACACAGAAAATTAACAGGGAATTACAAAGCAAGGGTCAGGAAAAGGCTGAGGAAGCAACATTTGAGCTGAGACTCTAAAGAGGGAGGTGAGCCCTCACCTCGAGAGTGGTGGAAGAGCAACGTAAGACCATTGAAGAGCTGTGAACAGAAAGCGACATCTTTCGGTTGATGTTTAAAAGGTCATTTTGGCTGTTTGAGAGAATAAACTGAAGGTAAATCAGCTAAGAGAGAAGGCCAGTTATGAGAGTGTTACAGGACTGCAAGAGCTCAGATGGTGATAATGCAGATTAAGAAAAGGGATAGATTTCATATACATATGGAAAGACTATATTTAGCAACAATTTAAGTCCCAGTCAAAGAAAACAAAGCACCCATTCTTCTGAGTAGACCATTTTGGTGAGCTAGAAAAAGACTTTGATGTTATTTCTTTCATTTTTTTCAATTGCAGTTTACATTTAATATTATTTTGTATTAGTTTCAGGTGTAGAGCATAGGTATTTTTGAAGATAGGACCCACAGGATATGATGATGAGTTGAATGTGTGGAAAGGAGGGAAATGAAGAGGGAAAGATGAATCAAAAGTGTCCTGGTGGATAACTGTGCCATTCACTGAGCTGGAGAAGATTGGTAGAGAGGATTGGGGAAGGGGGTCTAGAGCTCTGTTTGGATGCAATTACAAATCACATGTTGCAGACATTACTCTTACATGAGCTCATGTTTCACTTATTTTTTCAGAAGTCTGTAACTGGAAAACTTTTAAAATCCTGGCATGCCTTTATGTCTTAATTTCTATTAAAACATATCGTTTTTTGTTGTTGTTAATCCTCATCCGAGGACATTTTTCCATTGATTTTGAGGGAGAGTGGAAGAGAGAGGCAAAGACAGAGAGTTCGGGAAACATCGATGTGAGAGAAACATCGATGTGAGAGAAACATCGATTGGTTGCCTCCTGCAGGACCCCCGACCAGGGCCAGGGCTGGAAGAGCAGACATGCTCTTGACTGGAATCGAATCTAGTACGCTTTGGTCTGCAGACTGATCTCTATCCACTGAGCAAAACTGGCTAGGGCTATTAAAACATATCTTGAGTGCACCCTTATATTTGAATGTCTGCCTAGTTATAGAATCCTAAGATAAAGTTACTTCCCCTTAGAATTTCCTCCGAGATATTGCTCTATCATGTTCTCATAGCATGAGTTGCTTCTCATAGTCATCATAATCTTGTTCTAGTATTAATAATCTGCTTTTGTTTAGCTCTAGAAATTTCACAATTTTTTTCATTTTATTTTTAGCATTCTGAAGTCATATACCAAAATGTTATAGATGTGTGTTTTTTTAAAAATCTGCTTAGCCTTGTGTATACTTTCAGTCTAAGAATTTATCTTTTTAAAACTTCTGGATAATTTTTATTGACTAGTTCTTTAAATATTGCTTCCTTCCTTTTCTCTCAACCTGAAGCTACTAAATGGACACAGGCATTTTGGATAACCCTCCATGTCTTGGTCTTTTGGGGGGCACTCTGGGAGAATTCATTGGCTTGGTTTTCAAGCTCTATAATTCATTTTTCCTCTATGTCTCTATTAAGTTACTTTTATCAAGTTTTACTTTAAACCACTGTCATTTTCATTTTTGAGATCTCTAATTGGTTCTTTTGCCTGTCAGCATGTTAGTTATTTCATGAGTGTGCTATTTTCCTTTATCCCTCTGAGTTTATCCATTATTCTTTTTTCAAGCTCTTTCCTCTTTGCTCCATTAGCTGTTTGTTCTAATGTAGGCACTTGTGTTTATTGATTCTATTGTTTGTTTTTAAGCTTTTGTTTTTCCCCAGTGCTAAGCGATTCTTGATTGCGTGTCCACCTTTGAGGTTGTGACTTCCTGGTAAACACTGTCTGTCTGAGTCTAAGACCCACTAAGGGGAGGGATGGGAGAGTCTGCAGAGAAGCTCTTCTGGCTGGGCTACCTTAGCTATGTGGAGGGGCGGGACCTGCTTCCTGGTTCTGTTCCTGGACAGCTAGTCTTCTGGGGGTGGCTGTTTCCCATTTCTCCCAGCCACTGCCAGCACCCTGGAGGTGGCCATGTCTCTCTGACCCTGGCCCGCACATACCTATCACTACCGGGAGAGAAAATCCCCATCACAGCTGCTTGGGCCAGATCGTGACAGTGCTGACTCAGCTGCTCTTGCTGAGTTTTCCCACCAGCCCTCCTGTTATTTCTTCTAGGCCATCTCCCACTTCCAGTGCTCAACAACGCCAGTTATATCTGTCTGCCGTTCTCTGGGATTCCTAAGAGTTTTCTGTTTGTTATTCCCTTTTGTTATTCTTAAGCACATTTGTACACGATTTCTTTATTTGTTTAGTTACCAATATCTGCCATTTTAAGATATTTTTATGTGAAAGGGAACTACTTAGCTCATGCTCAGCTTACTATATCGATGAGGAGGGTATCTGTTAGACATGCAAGTAGATATTTGTAGGCACATGTATGTACAACTCTGAGGAAGTGGCAGGGAGCCCTGGACTAGAGTTTTGCTGTTTAGATCAGGGACCCAGCAGGATACAGAGAGTATGAAATGCTGTGGGGCTAGGTGAATTCCTGAAGGAAAGAATCCAGCTAGAAAAAAGAGAGCCTGCAAGTGATAGCACATAGAAGTGCTAAAATTATGATATATATATATATTGACATTTATTGACTAATGACTCTATCTTCTTAAATGATATCAACTGAAGTGGTAATGGAAACACCAGAGTTCATGAACTAGAGATACTTAGAAAGATGAGAATGTCCTACTGCATAATTTTACTTGTGAGAGCTATGGGTGTTTACCCTGCCTTTAGCTATTGTTTGGGGACCCAGTATCTGAAATTCTGCCTGGCACAATGACAAGAGGTGAGAGGTTTGTTTTCCTGAGAATCAATAAACAACTAATCCTAATCTGTTACTCCTAGTTCTCTGATTCAGTGTTTTTCTCTACTACCTAGTAGCCATTTCTATGCTAAACATTTTAGAAAGGAGTCACGGGGAGAGAAAAAATAGACATTTGCCTGCACCACATTTGGGATAAGGGTGTTGTGCTCTTCCATGATTTTAAACACTGAAGTTATTCTAGCTCCAGGCAACCTGAAATTCCTTTCCCACAAGCCTCACGCATGCAGGGCCTCACTTTTATATGGCTTACCTTTCAACAAACTGCTTACCATGGTAACCCTTGTCTATATGACAGGCAGTTATAATTTACTTGGAAAAACTGCAACAAAGTGTCATTTTTTTAAATAAACTCTTTATATATTTTCTTTTTCAGTGATTTCCAGTGCTTCTCTTGTGGTTTCATGCTCCTTGCAAAAGATCACTTATAAATGAAAAAAATAATTATTCAGGAAACCCATACGCTTGCTCAATATTGGTGATGGGTGGGGTTGGGACGGTGGTGTTAAGAAAACAATTGACTTTCTGACGATATCTTTGGTGCTACAGAAGCAATTTTCAGATAATACTTGCCTGAACCAAGTTCTTTGTTTTATAAAAATGTGTGCTGGACTGAAGTGCTCTAAGGTTTGAGAAGAACAGAGAGCCAAGCATAAATGCAACCCAGTTTGAACCCTACTCTGTGCCCCTGGGTGTGTGTTCCATTCGGAAACATTCAAAGATAGTTCCAAAAATCCTGCCATGGCATTGTGTGGTTGTTGCTAACAATAGCAGTCAAGAGATGTTGTGTGATCATGAACAATTATTTGCATGAATATGTTCACAGATTCAGTGAATCGCCTGCCAAAAGGCAGCGAATGTCGGACAATACTGCCATATTTCAAATTCAAATATTGGTATTTCGGTGATATTTACTTCTGCGGCACAAACATGTTTGGATCAATATGTTCCATGTCACTAGATCTGTAATTCAAGCACCCCAAAAGCAGTAACAACTGCAGCTTTGCAAAACAATTGCACACTATTATCCAAATCAGATTATAATCTACACTTGGCATCCAGTGAGTACAAAATATATTATGCAAATGAGCTTGGTGCTCCAGGCCCAGAGCATGAATGGAATTAGTTTTAGGCTCAAGAGGAATCTGGCCATGACCAAATGATGGGGGAATATATGACTCAGAGGATTAATCATTCGTACTGTTTACTGTATAATAGATGCTCCTTCCAGAGGCCCATCGTCAGCTTCCCAACTCTCAAGTATAAAAGAGACTGGTGAAAAGTTCTCTGAAAGAGATCTTGAAAAAAGCAAGCTTTTGATACTGTTACATTTTGGTAACACTTGAGGTTTTCTTTGTTGTCGTTGTTTAAGCTCAAGCCATCACTTTAATAACTTTAAAGGTTAATATAAATTTAGATGACCAATTCTAAATATTAGTGTAGTAATTTCATTACTTGCATAATATTTGGCAAAACTTTAAAATGGATCAGCTGCAAATGTTGGGTTGACCTTCTAAACCTGTGTTTTCTAGGCAAAAATATCCTGTCGGCTTACTTTATGGAAATTTTGCAACTGATTGAGAATGGATTTGAGAACCAGACTTGGATCTAAATGTTTTTAAACCCAAAGAGGTAGGAAATAATATTTTTACTGCTTCTAAGTTAGTTCTAATTCAGAACCCAGGAGCAAAAATGAATTTCAGTGGATTAAAAATATGGTAATTAATACTCGATAAGTCAGTGAGTACTGTAGACAAAGAAGCTAGGTAAATTATTAGGCCAGGGCATCCTTATTTAAGAAGGACTGTAAAAAACAACAACAACAGAATAAAACTAGTATGGGGGTGGAAAGAACAGAGGGCAGACTGACTATTAGACTCAGGATGAACGGAATCAATAATTTTCCATTCATTTCAAGAATTGCTATGGTAACTAAAACCTGTTTGAGGCAGGACAGTACTCAACAAGGTATTATAATTAACGAGGGGAACAAGGGTAAATTAGTTACATTGGTTGAAATAGAGGGATTGTAGAACTGGATTTCATTGTGTGGGGTAGATGGGTCAGAGTTGTTCATTGGGTTAAGTGTCTTCAGGTGCTAGGTGTTGGAGCAGATAGTAAAAGTGAAAGTTCATACTTTACCAAGTGCCTCAAACTTGATTATTCTTGTGCAGAGTGTTGAGAGGTGGAATAAAAATAAAATAGCATTTTGAATGCACGTGTTGTCTTTCTCTTAGGATTCTCAAATGATGCTGCCAAGCCCATGTTTAAAAGGAGTAAATAACTACCTTGAATGCTGCTGACAGATCAAATATGATAAGAACAGAAAGGTGTCCCAGTGCATTTAGCATCATGCTCAAAAGTAGTTTTTGTTGAGTGATGGGAGCAGGAGTCAGAATGAATTAGATTGACAGGAGAACAAACATGAAGAAGTAGAGAAGTCAAGAACAGTTCCCCTTGCTGTGAAGGGGAACAGAAAAGCGGTTCTGAGGGACGTGATGAGGGATTCTGTGGAGATTTGTTTGCATGGTTTGTAGAATGAGAAGTATGGAGCAGGTTGAAAGCAATTGAGTGTGGTCCATTAGAGAGACATATGTCGCTGATGGAGCTTAGAAGGGGCCAGGCTGAGCTAGCGAATGGGGCTAGGCGCCAACACCCTTTCTTAAAAGGAAAATACACGCTTGCTTAGTTGTTTTAAGGGTAAAACATCAAAATGTTTGTGGAGTTGGTGGCAGGGAGATAAGAAAGTATTACTCTAGTTTTTTCTACTTTTACAAAAATATGTTTTTCTTGATTTTTTTTTTTTTTTTGAGAGAGAGAGGAAGGGAGAGGGATAGAGAAATGGAAACATGGATGAGAGAGAAACATTGATTGGCTGCCCTGACCAGGAATCAAACCAGGGACCTCATGGTTCTTGGGTCAACGTACAACCACTGAGCCACGCCGGCCGGGCAAGCTTTTCCTACCTTTTAATGCAAGAATGAAGCTGATTGGAAAGGAAAAGTTGATGCAGAACATTTGAAAAAAAAGGAGAGGTTATGAAATTGTTACCTTGGTAAGCAAGGGATGAAGCTTATTACACAGAAATTATAGGATTCCTGGACCATTTTTGAGAGTCCACTTGAGATTTGAGATAATAAAAGTAAAGTGAAATCAATCTGCTGCACTGGGTCATTTTTCTGTAAGTACCAGCCTCCAGAGATGGCTTTGAATTTGTTCAAAGGCTGGGCACTCAGAGCCCGTCTGCACATGTGGGGAGTTCAGGCTTTGTTTCGTTCCTGGACCCAAATTCTGGTTACTAACTATGAGCCCTTAGAAGGCGTGTCTTACTTTGTCAGTATCTGAGTTTCTCCATCTATAAAATGGAGATCACAATAGTGTCTATTTTATTGGGCTGTTGGGAGGATTAAACTATTTAGACTATTTAAAGATGCAAAATGCTTAGACCACTCTGGTATTACACGTGCTCAATTATTCTTAGCTAATAATTTCCATTATTTAAAGCACATCAAGTGCTCAAGATTTAGAAGCGATGATGTTTTCCATCTGTGTAAAGTGAAACAAGTAGAGTTTTGAAAGTATGAAACCATAGTAATATATAAGTAACTTTCTTGGATTTAAAAAATGTATACATGGTTTTAGGAATCATCATTTTTTAAGAAAACCATTCATAGCTGTAAAATTCCCTTGTTTCTGAAACTCAACTTTTCACAGATTTCCTAAAATCAATCATAATTCATACAGATTAAATCTAAGTGATAAATTCAGCCTGAAAATGAGAATTCACTTATGAACAGTTTTCCTCAAATTTTAGAGTCTGAAAGATTTGGGTGCATTATTTTATTAATTTGAATTTTCTGCAAATAATTTTTGAACCAATAATGTCAGCTATGTGTGTAATACTTTGAAATTGCACAGGTTAAAACAATAAACTGATATTTCTGTTTATTTGTGTAACTTTTCAAAAATGCTTCCACATAAATACAAGTAAACACGTGGTGTTCTTCCTGTGCAAAGCCCCGTGAGAAGCACCGTAGGTATGCCAGGTAGAATAGGCAGACTTTCTAGTTCTCCAGAGATTTATTGGTTATTATATTTGAGCCTCAATATTTTAAAAGGAAAAAAGGCAAGTATACTTAACTCATTTCATAAACAAGGAGACAAAAGATTTTAAAGTAAAAAAATACACAATGTGTGTAAGAGATTGTGACTCCCAATCTCATTTTCCCAGAGCTAATATAAAACGTCAACAGCGAGAATTACCTGGGCTAAATAATTTAGAAAAACAGACACATTTTTACCACTAATACTGCTACTGCTACTACTAATTCAGAGTAACTTCTCATCATGTACCTTGGAAGACTGCTACTCAAGTATCAGTGCACTCAACATATATGGAGAAACTCAAGGTTATGTGTATTGATCATAAAAAATAAAATATTTCCAAATGCTATAAGGAAATCAAAAGTCATGTGGAAACCATACATGATATCATATACAGGGTATACCAAAAATGTA
The DNA here is from genome assembly GCF_951640355.1 of Cnephaeus nilssonii. NCBI lineage: Eukaryota > Metazoa > Chordata > Mammalia > Chiroptera > Vespertilionidae > Cnephaeus > Cnephaeus nilssonii. The sequence continues at coordinate 40,865,577 of NC_137075.1, forward strand.
TACACACTTTAAATAATTACATAAAGTAGTGTTTATTAAAATACATTTCATTTTCAAAATGTAATAGAATCTATAGACATTGTGTGTATACATTTTTGGGGAATACCCTGTATATATATAAAATCACGACCACTCTTATACTAAGAAATTTTTTAGTTTTTGTTCTTTTTTATTCCTCCTTTTAAAATTATTGTTCTTTCTGTTTTTAAAATAATAAAATCTAGAGATCAATGTCCCCATGGCACATTTCAAACCATGAAATGTTGCCTGAAAAATCTATAAATCAAACAGGTCTAAACACCTGGATTCTTTGAGGATTTAGCTTTCTTGGTTCTGTTTTTTTAAAGCTTTATTTGGGGTATAACTGACATACAAAAAAATTGCACATATATAATGTATACAATTTTATAAGCTTGGACATGTACCTATGAAACCATCTACCATAACTACAATGAAGTCAAACATATCCATCACCTGGAAAAGTGTCATTATGTCCCCCCTTTTTGTGGCATGAACACTTAACATGTGATCTACTCTCTTAAAATTTTAAGCTCACAGACATCCAAGGTGGCGGGGGATCAAGTGGAAGCTACACTAACCTCCTCCCAGGACCAAACTGGAATTACAACTGAATAATCAACTGAAGACTAGCTGGAGAGAAGCCTTATAACCAAAGACTTAAAGAGGAGGCCATGGAGATTGGTAGGAAGTACAGAGGCATGAGAGGGCTAGCTGGGCTCCGATGGGCAGCAGCTGAAGGTCCTGAGGGAGACCTCAGTTGGAACGGGGGCTTCCCCTGAGAAGTGTGGGGTCTAAATTTTAAGCTTACAATATCATATTGTTAACTATTGCCTCTGTGTTTATACAGTAGATTTCTAGATCTTATTCATCTCTATATATAAAAGCCTAAGCGACTATTATGACTGATTGACCGAACAACCAGTTGACTGGCCACTATGACATGCACTGACCAACAGGGGGCAGGTGCTTAATGCAGGATCTGGCCCCTGGTGGTTAGTGCACTCCCACAGCCAACCTCCCACAGCTGGCCAACCTTCCACGGTCCCTCCCCACAGCTGCCCTGATTGGCCCTGGTCAGGACTGGGCCAAATGGCTCTGATCCACCCCGATAGCCGGCCAGGCCAAGGGATCCCACCTGTGCACGAATTTGTGCACTGGACCTCTAGTCTTGTATAACTGTAACTTTATACCCATTGAGTAACTCTCCTTTTCTTGCTTCTCCCATCCTCTGGCAACCACTATCCTATTCTCTCCTCTATAAGTTTGACTATTTTAGATAGTTCATATAAGTAAAATCATGTATTACTTATCCTTCTGTGGTTGACTTATTTTACTTAGTCTAATGTCTCCCCTGTCTCTATTTATCTTGTTGCAAATAGTAGGATTTTCTTTATATTTGACTGAATAATGTTACATTGCATGTATATTCCACATTTTTAATTCATTCATCTGTTGATGGGTATTCGGATTGTTTTTATATCTTGGCTATTATGAATAATGCTGCAATGAACATGAGAGTGCAGGTACCTTTTTAAGATTCTGATTTAAATACTTTCAGATATATTTAGAAATGGGATTGTTGGATCATGTGCTAATACTATTTTTAATTTTTTGAGGAACGTCCATATTTTTTTCCATAGTGACTGCATCATTTTACATTCCTACCAACAGTGTGCAAAGGTTTCAATGTCTCCATGTCCTTGGCAACACTTACTACTTTTGTTAGTGTTCCTTTATATGAAAGACAACTTTAAGAACAGAATCTAGTAGATGGGAAACATGGTTGTCTTCTGGGTTTGTTTGGTTAAGATGGGAGAAAGGGGTCAGGAAAAGGGGCTATCAGTTAAAGCTAAGGATTTTAAGCTAGAAAAAATGAAACTATGTTAAATGAGAACAACTGAAGAGTTTAACAGAGCAATTCACTGAAAATGAAAAGTGATAACAACATCTCTTGCTTAGTTAGACCAGAAATACCAATTTTATTGCAAATGGACTTGCTTGGTAGAAAAAAATCACATTCTAGGACTCCATTTAAGAAAAGTTAAAAAAAAAGTTTTAGTTAAATACTAGTTATTCTTGGCTTTGTATTCTATATCATATGAAGAGAAATGATACTAATTCTGTGATTTTGGATTTCGGTTTTTCATCTTATTAACCAACACAGCTGTGGTTTAAAAGGTCTTTGAATTTTCTACAAAAAACAAAACAAAACAAAACAAAACACACACACACACACACACACACACACACACACACACACACATCACAAAACACATTTTAGGACTTGTCATTGATTTGTCTAATTTTAAGAGTCTCTAATTTCAAAATGTTATATCTATTTTCATAACATTTTATCTAGAAAAGATTCCTTGCTATTACTTTTGCAAACTGTTATATCGCACAGCACGTGATGAATTGAAATAATAGCCTTCTTTTGAGCCATCCCATTGAGCACTGTTACCTACAGTAATAGCAACTTATCAGCTGATTGATGACTCAAAGCAATTAATGAGCTATGGAATCCCACCAGGCCTTGGTAGAAGGATTCTCTTTCAATGAATATATTCGGTAATATAAGCAACAGAATTAAAAGGAATTTGACTCAACCTTACTTATGTTTGGCATGAAAAACTCAACCACAGTCAGTATCTAATACATAGTTATAAGTAGTCCCTTCTTAAATCTCAGTTGGTATGATTCGGGAAAGATCATTTCCCCTCTATCTTCCTGTTTAGATTGGGTAGCACACAGGAAGACTTGGGAGCCACCATTTAGAAAGTTAGTACTTCCAAACAGATAAAGAGGGAGGATGTTTCACAAACACTCAGGGAACCTGCTGATCATTACTGTCCTATTGTGGTCAGGAGTGGCTCTTTGGCTCTGATGCTGACACCTGCTTGAAGGATAATGACAACATTTTAAATGAAGGGCACAATCATAAATGCTTTATTAATATTTATTGAATTATTCCAAGATGCAGTCGCATCCTTTAATAACTTTTTGTAATGTAAGTTATAAAATTCATGGGCAACATATTTTAATGAATGATGTCATAATAAGCTCCTAGAATGTTGCCATAACACAGCTGTTGTTAATTAAAATAATGTATGCACCTGCTTCATCCATTAGATTAGTAGTATATAAAGCGTATTAAAATGACCAATGCAATTTTTTAAAAAATCATTATTTGGATGAACCTTCAGCTACAATGACTTTTCTTCCCCCTCATAGGCACCTGTCGCCTTTATATTTGAAAACACAAGAGAAAACATAGGTCACCCAATGTTTGAAGGTGTTCCTAAGTTAATAACATATGCACATTAGTTTGTTTTCTGCTCTGTGTGTGCTAGATCTACTACCTGAACATAATACAGAGGGACATCATTATTTTATACATATGATTTTGGTCTTAATCTGCTTTCTTAAGGCCCAAGAAGTGCTCAAAAACTGTACATCCCACCCAGCATGTTCCGGACCTCACAGAATATTATGCCATTTGAAGATTCATCTTCTCCCTCCATCAATTAAAGTGCTGTCCTTTGTCCATACAATGCCATGCATTTTTGGAACCTATCACAAAATTAATGAAGTTTGTAGAAGGGCAAGTTTTCTATTGTGTAAATTTCTGCTTTGACCTTACAGAACTGTTTCCTCCATTCCCCATTCATTTCTGTTCCCATACCCTTTCAAGTAATGTTTTCAATGGCATTCACATAACAAAACATGAATAATAGAGCCTGGAAAATAGAACTTTTCCTAATAAAGTAATTGAAAATAATTGTTAATTAGTATATGTATTTGTCTGTTCGGGCTGCCATAACAAAATGCCATAGACTGGGTGACTGAAACACCAGAAATTTATTCTCTCATAGCTCTAGTGTCTATGAGTCCATGGCCAAGTTCCTGGCAAGTCTGGTTTCTGGTGGGAGCTCTCTTTCTGGTGTTCAGAGGGCCGCTGTGTCCTCAACATGGAAGAGTGCACTCTCTGGAGTCTCTTCTTATAAGGACACTAATTCTATTGGATCAGGGCCCTACACTTATGACCTCATTTAACTTAATTACCTCCTAAAGGTCCTATTTTCAAATATAGTCTCATGAAAGGTTAGGGCTTCAATGTATGAATTTGGGGGTGGAGGTCACAATTCAGTTTGCAGCAGTATGGATACATATAGATGCAAACAAGGCACAAATATTTTTTACCCCTAACTTTTCCACACGAACATCTTGACTACAAAGGGATTTTAAGAGTTTGTATTCTGAAAACCACATCTTAATTAATTAAAAAAATATTTCCCTAAGTTCTATAAGCAAGAAGTCCCAAATTCATTAAAATTTTATCCTGTTCATAATTGAGCTTATTCCTCATCCAAGACAAATTTAGGTGCTGAGAACACAATGGTGAATATGACAGAAAGGTTCCTGCTTTCATGCAGCTCACATCCTGGAGTGGAGAGAGACTGGAAACTAATATGAAAGTACATAAGTAAGCAAACCTCTGACACTGATAACTGTTATGAAGGAAAGATAATATTATAATACAGTGCCATAGCTACTGTAGATTGTGTGGTTTAGGGCACCTGAGGAATCACAATGTGATGGGGGGAAAAGATAACTGTGAAAACCATCCCACATACTAATAATTACAAATACATGAAAATGCTTGAAGGCTGCATTCATTAACTACTAAATTAAAATTATTATTCACAAATAAGAAAACTATGTCAAGCATCAACACACTATTTTGTGTAGAATCGGCAATTCAGAAATTTCTCACGGTTCTCTGTCACAATCATCCTAAACATAAATAATTACTTTTTAAAAGTTTTGACTAAGCTCCTCTTTCCTGCCCACCACTGCTAGCTTATAGTTGGATCAAGGAGAGAACTCGTTCTTCTCTTCACATGTTTTAAATCAGCGACACACATTAGTGTCTGCAAGGATAGAAATCTGGGGACTGTCGGGAGAAGGGTTCAATGCACAGATTCGTTAAAACGGAGATGACCAATATTTCACAATTCTCGTTCCTCTAATGAGATTGAATTCTTGACTCAATCTCACATCTTTCTCCTGTTGGGAGTAGTCACTAGCGTTTGGCCCTTTTCATTTAAACATTTCACTTAAAATGTCTAGCAGGTACATTAAAGTCTAAGATGGCTTTGTGACAGCAGGTGGGAAATAGGAAACTGTAACAATCAAAACTGGACTTGATTCGTACAGTAAAACGACGGGATCGCCTTCCCTTTGGTGAGTGCCGGGGGAGGGCAGCAATCTTGAAAACGCTCTCCAGATGCCCTGGGCTAGAAGCAACCAGGTGATTATGAGTTACATATGTTTCACATTTGCTAATAAAAAGGTGAAAATCACCCTAGTTGGCATTATTCTCATTAGAGGCATTTAAAGCAACAGTAAAGGATTAAAATTAATTAAGTCATGAGTAAATAAAAAAGGGAAGGATTGGAAACATGCCCCCATGTTAATGTGGATCCGCTCGCACACTATAGTGCAGAGAGATACAGCAAATCCAGTGCATTCACAGAAAAGTTACACTAGGGAATACATGTATAATTAAAATGGCCAGGCCAATACTGAGGCAACGGAACCCAGATGACCAACTTGTTCGCCTCTCAAAGACAATAAAAATAGGGCTGCTCCACCCTTTGCTACTTACTTTCTCTGATACCTTCTGGCTCAATCTCTAGAGCAGGGGTCCTCAAACTTTTTAAACAGGGGGCCAGTTCACTGTCCCTCAGACTGTTGGAGGGCCGGACTATAGTTTTAAAAAAACTATGAACAAATTCCTATGCACACTGCACATATCTTATTTTGAAGTAAAAAAACAAAACAGCAAAAACACCCACATGTGGCCCGTGGGCGGTAGTTTGAGGACGCCTGCTCTAGAGTCTTTAGAAACTTGGATTTTATAAAGTAGGCAAAGCAAAGGTGAGGGTGCCATCCTCCATCAAGCAGCACTGATAGAAAGACAACAACGTTTCTGCATAGCTCTGCATGCTTACTATTACTATACTTCCAAATTAAATCCCCAGATCATGCTAAGAAATCTTGATTTCAAAACAGCATGGCTGAGATTGCTTTTTCTACCATCTTTATTAGTGCAAAGGAAAGTGCGCCTTCATGCTATCATTCTTCCCAGCAAGTTATTTCAGATAAAATTATCTTCTCACACATATGCTACATAGCAGAAGTCTGGAGAGGGGAGTGTATTTGAAATAGTGAGTTGGAGTACTGACATCCAAAGCTGAAATTAACTCAACGCTGTATTAATCTAGGTGGAATTTAGTTACACTCTTCTGAAGTATTATTTTGAAATTGGTAGAATCACTGGTTAGTCATTTCTCATCTTAAAATTGCTGTATGCCCTAAACAATCTTCCTTTCCCTGCTTTACTTATAAATTCATAAAAGCTTCTCATTTCGCACCAAATGAAGTTGCAACTTATTAGCCCTGCTTGGCAATCTTGCTTCACAAAATTGCCCAGATTTATCTGCCCCTTGAATCTCAACTGCCTCTTGCCTTTCCTCCTCCCTCTGCATGGTGGTACTTAGGTTTTTCTAACCATGTGCTTTCAGACCTACATACCTCTACACACTCTGCATAGCCCGCCTGTCATGCTCTTCCTTTCCCCTTCATGTCACCTGAAGTGCTTCTCTGACTATTTAAATAGTCTTTGTCTTCCAGACCCAGATCAAGTGTCCCCTCTTCTTTGATATATTGCCAACTCTCCTAAGGAGAAGTAGCTGTCTCTGTCATGTACCTTGATTACAGCTCAGTGTGGTTTACACTAGAGTTCTCGAGCACAGATTTTGCCCCCTTGATCACCACATATTCCTCTTCTTAACCCACAGGGTCTGTGACCATACTTGGCATGCAGTAGGTAGCTGGTACTCACCGAATTAAGTTGGCTTTGAGAATGTTAAAGATTTCTTTGGGCATCTATCTTGATCTGGAACACAAGGGTGACCACACAAGCAGAGACTCATTAGCCCTGTTCCGAGAAAGGAAATCTAGACAACAGCCAATCAAATCTTTCGTAAGGGATCCCAGATGAGAACAACCTTGTGCTGGAGGATCAAGACAGAGCAGGTTGAGTTGGAGGTTCTTGAAAATAAGCCTTGAAAACGCTCTGAGAATGACCACAGTGAAAAGGCTCCCTCTGTAGAGTAAGCATGACTACTTTGCTCAGTCATCAATCAGCCACACTGCTACTTGTTCATTAATGGATACAAGTTTCTTCCCTGGTGGGAACAACACTTGGTTACATTTGTGAAAGGAGGATTGATTTTGATTGACTCAGACCCTCTGTTTGCCGTGTCACGAACAGGTAGTTGGATGACTAATTGAATGACCGGCCTCTCATCGGAAAGCTCTGGCCCCTTCGCCTAAGCCACTTCATTAATCAAGTGCCCACATTGAGAAGGAAATCTTTCTCTGAGTTGATGGAGCTGTAGATTTGGTACCATGCACCCTAGTTTAGTAAGTGAACACAGGTCAGGAAGGCAGGAGCCTGGGTTCGAGGACTGGACCAGCCCAAGGTTTAACTTGGGAGCTGATAGCAGATTGTAATGAGCTCAGTCTTCAGACACATTTCCTGGATTCTAACTCCCCTGCTTACTAACCTTAGACTTCCTGCAGGTGATTTTCTTCTCTGAGCCACATTGCCTTCATTTCTAAGATAGCGATAAGAAAAATCCTTTGAAAAATCAATTAAGGTTTCATTGACATGCTATCAGGAAAAAGTCTGACATAGTAACCAGGACAAAAACGATCCATTTTGACCTACATAAATGTTCAATAAATGTTTATTTTTACCCCTACTAACCCCAATAGTTTTGTCTCATCCGTTCAGGTAGGATAACATCCTGCCTTTCTCAGAGTGGACAGGATTGAGCAAGTGGGACTTACATTAAACCTCGGCATTGTCTTTAGAGGGCTTCCTTGGGGGAGAGATTGACAGGCCCTGGGAAAACTGGGTACTGACCTTGGTCATTTAAGCAGAGGAACAAGTTGTTGAAGCATGAAGTGGTTCTCAGCAGGGCTGGTGTAACGGGAGGAGGATAGGAACAGCTCACGTAATAGTGAAGGATTTATACGACCATTTTCCTTAGTTACCCATATCCTAAAGGATACACATTGGTTAAGACCACATCAAGCCCAGTGAACTAAGATATTTCACATAATGCAGGGAGTGATGAACAGAACTTGCCTCTCGCCAAGGAAATCTACTGAAAGGGTCATTGATCTCCTCATCCACAAAATGGGGATAACTGTGGAACAGATGCTTGCCTCCAATGGCTGTTACTGTGATCACTGTACATTTTGCAAAGACATTAAAACGCGGTTACAAATAAAATCTCCAGATTTATGTTTGAAAGGCTTCCTAGTGATTCCAAATTCCCACATGCAGCTGACATTTGATAAATATACCCCATAACAGATAAAAACATGTTTCTGTAAAAACAAATTTCTGCGTTCGATTCATTACTGAAAATGCATCTGCAAATCTACTTTGCCAATTAATATCTAAGCTAAGCTTCCTTGACTAGAAACCAATTAATTTGAAACAACACAGTAGCTTTGATTCAGAAGTTCCAAGGCTTGAGTGCATTAAACATTATTGATGAATCTCATTCTTGAAAAGACATAGGATACAAGAAGCATAGGATATATGAAAGCCTATAGTTCCAGCACAGACATTGAGTATTCTTTCAATTTCCTACACTCTTTTTTCACAAAATGTGTAACTTAGTTAACATATGCTGACTGTTCTCAGTAATTACACACCGTGGAATAATGTCACTATTTACGCAGTGTATCAGGTCTCTTAATCACTATCTTGAGCTACTTTCTGTATTTGAACACTTGGGGGAAAAAGTCTTTGGAGGGGAATTTAAACTAACAACCACTGGTTCCATCATCAACTGGGGGCTTAATCACCAGTAGCATAGCCATTTACATTAGCCTCCTGTGGATGACTAGACAATGTAGCCGATGAACCAGTGGGAGGCACCTGTACAAAATGGGCAGTAAAAGCCATGGAAAGGCTCATTCCCAATTAATAAATGAACCAACAAACCAATGACAACCTCATTGGCACTTTGGATGACTGATTTCGCCTTATTGTCAGTGGTTAGTTTCCCTGGGGAACAGCTAGTCCTATTTCTCATGTGGCAGGTGATTGAGCAAGTGAGGACTACTAGTGTCTGGCAAATGGGAGCATGGGCTCCTTCCCGTGCTCAAGTCCCCCTCCCATTCTGTGGGAAATATAGCAAAGGCCATCAGTAAGTGGACTGTGAGACCTTGGGGGGCCTGGCCAGCTCCTCAATCAAGAAAACATAGTTTTGATCCTACACAGCTTTCACTCGTCCCCCTCCCCCTGCATGCCCTGTGTTTCTCTGTGTTCTGTACTCTATGAAACTATATGAAACAACAGCACTGGCTCGCCCCCGCCGCGACGCCATGCAGCCTGTCCATAGGCCAGATGGGACTTAGCAGATCAACTTCACTCGTGGCAGTGGGTTTGGTGGCAAACTTGACCGGTCGGCCATCACCACCGGTGCTCATGTAAGTCCTAATAAATGGTACTATACATGTAAAACTTCTAGGACAATGCTAGGCACTTAGTATGTGCTCAGTGGATGTTTATCATTGTTTTATAGATGGATCAGAGATAGATGATTTGGATCCTAAACCCAACTCCTAATCTTTCTGTCTTTCTTCTTGTATGAGGAAATAGTGTCTACACCCTAGGGAAAGAAATTATAATGTGAACAGAGGCCCAGTGCATGAAATTCATGCATGAGGGGGGATCCCCTCAGCCTGGCCTGCACCCTCTCACAATCTGGGACTGCTGGCTCCTAATCACTCGCCTGCCTGCCTCATTGCCCCTAACCCCTCCCCTGCCTGCCTCATCGCCCCTAACCTCTCTGCCTGCCTCATTGCCCCTAACTTCTCTGCCTGCCTGCCTCATCGCCCCTAACTGCCCTCCCCTGCCGGCCTGATCTCGCCCCCAACTGCCCTCCCCTCCCTGCCTGATAGCCCCTAACTGCCTCTGCCATGGCCCTCACTACCATGGCTTTGTCTGGAAGGATGTCGGACATCCGGAAGATGGCCGGTTGACCCAGTCTAATTAGCATATTACCCTTTTATTAGTATAGACAGATTATATAGAATAGGATTGCTTAAATGGGGGGGGGAAGCCTTTTACAGCAGGAGGAGATGTTCTTGGCAGACAAAAATACATAATCCCTATATCTGGACTGATAGCCAGCCATATGCACTATACTGCCAAACCAGTTATTAAAAAATTGAACCACTTTCTTACACCTTACACCAAACAGCTGTTGCCCTTAAAACCCCTCCTCAGCCCCCACCTTAGGTTCTGCCTTCTCAGTTCACCCAAATTAGGTTCTGATTGGTTGGTTTCTATGCCAGTCAGTGTCAAAAGCTCCATCTCCTAGGCAGCCATTGGCTCCTGTCACTTCACCCAGATTTGGTTCTGATTGGTTGGTTTCTATGCCAATCAGCATTTCCAGGCCTATCTCTGGGCCTGATCAGAGAGGAAGGGCTGATAAGCAGCCCCCGTGGCTGCTGGTGAGACCTGGAGAGAAAGCGAGGCAAGGGCTGATCAACAGCTGCCATGGAGGCTGTGGATCAGACCCTGCTTCTCTCTCCGGGCCTCTCTCTGGGCCTGATCTGCAGCCCCCTTGGAAGTCAGTGCTGGGTTGTCGCAGTGCCTGCAGAGTGGCAGTCAGTGCTGGGTTGCTGACTGCAGGACTGAGTTCCGGTGTTTGGTTGTCTGTTCAGTCGTTTTGGACGTTATGGACCTTGGCTCTTTATATATATAGATATACATAGAGCTTCCTGGAAGAAAGGTAGATAGATAGATAGATAGATTATTGGGTATAGTGGATGAGTGTAGGTAAAATTATAGCAATATTGGCAATCACTAAATAAAGCACATTAATAAGATGAACATCTCTTACACTGTAGCTAAATAGCCAGTTACATAATTTCTATGTGTATAAAAACTGCATTCACTGGGGTGGGAAGGGATAGCATGGAAGAGAGGAGAGGGGCACTCCAAATAGTAAATTATCTATAGTATGTAGACCTTAAATAAAATAGATTTTTCAAAAATTTAGTTTTATTATATGCATGTAAATAAATGATAGATTACTGGCAATTACCATATTGATTACCTATAAACAAATTAACACAATGATTTTTAGTACCTGATTACATTTCTTAAATGGGTTAAATGCTTTCCCCTTGAAATATATTTTCTCTTGCCCCATCTAAATTAAAATATGGAAGTATATGTTCTTTACATATTGAGAAAATAAATATTCATAAAAATAAAATAACTTTTTTTTCTGACTACCAGCCAATATGGAAATTAACAGTTCATTCTCTGAAGTATTTCTCTAAGGTATTTCTTTACTAAACTATGTAATAAACAATTAAGGTTTATACAGAGTAAAGAATATCAACTAAATTCAAATGCATTTATTAGAGGCTCTTACCTATAGAAAGAAATATGAAGCAAGTGGAACCTTTACCTTTGCAAATCCTGACAAACTCCTCTTTAACCCAGGAAACCCGCACACAATGTTTGCACTGATGAGATGCTGGATGGCTCTTCTTCCAGGATTCGGTTCCTCTAACTGGATCTGATTAGAAATTTGTCATGTACAAGGGAGAAAATCTATGCTCTACTTGCATTTCTGCAGTCATAAATGGCTCTTAAAATTAGTATTCTTATCAGAGAGTTTCTGAGCTAAGCGGTATCTTTTGCATTTCAGATGAGAAATAGGAAACTATGGATTCACTTCCATTTGGTGACAGAGGGGAGTCTATAGCCATGTCTACAGACTTTGGATGTAAGGTATTTCACATTATTTTATCTGCGTTTCCACCTGTTAGACTTGGGGTTTCTGCTATGAAAAGTCTTTTCAATGAGATTCCTCTTTGCTATTCAAGTAATTGGTTAACTGGAGGCTGTGTGTAGATTCACAGCTTTGACTAAAAGGAAACGGTAAAACAAATAATCTGTGGGTAAGAAACACTTCGATGGCAAAATCCCCTATTACTGCCTATGGGCAGGGGAGGCTAATGTGCAGCCACACAGAAAACAGTGTCCCTGAGACTAAGATTTGCCTTCTCCCAGCCAACATGCATAGAATACACGGCAACCTGCAACATCTATACCATGCGTTTCTTATACACAAGCATTGTGCCTCCTTTAACCCCATGCCTTGAGTCTCTCAAAATAGTTGGCACAGACTGCAATTTGTGTGAATGGAGGCAGAAGGAATGGGTGAAAAGTTGGTACTTATCTAGCTATCTGTTTATTTTTACTGAGAGAAATCCACTACTCACATCTCTGTGGAGACACAAAATCACCAGGAAGAATTATGTGGCTATATAGTAATCCTATGTAATAAAAGACAAATATGCAAATAGACCAAACTGCGGAACAACCGAACAACCGATTGATATGATATGCACTGACCACCAGGTGGTGCGAGCAGAACATGGTGGGCGTTGGCTGCGGCGGGATGGTGGAGCAGGTGAGTGGGAGCACCAGACCAAGGTGGGGTGCCGGTCGCTGCCATCGGGGTGAGCCTCTGGTGGTTACTGAAAATTCTTTGTTCCTGTGCTCCGCAGTCCTGCCCGCTGCCTGCACATGCTGCTGGCACCAGAGCTGCTGCTCACACCCACTGCCAGTGCCGGGTGCTGGCCCCAATTGCTCGGTGCCATCAGCGGGTATGAGCAGCATCTGTCCACCCCAATCGCTCCTCAGGGTTTCTCCACCTCCCCCTGCTCCTGAGGGGCGATCAAGGCAGCAGCTGCCGCTCGCACCCACTGCCAGCGTCGGCCCTGCTCGCACCCACAGCCGGTGCCAGAACTGCCGCTCGCACCTGTTGCCAGTGCCTGGCGCCAGTCCTGATCGCTCAGTGCCATCAGCAGGTGTGAGCAGTGGCTGCTGGCTTTAATTGCCCCTGAGGGCTTCTTCACCTCCCCCTCCCGCTGAGGGGTGATCGGGGAACGGGGCAGCAGTTGCTGCTTGCACCAGCTGTTGGCGCTGGCCCCAATCACTCTGCACCTTCAGCAGGTGCAAGTGGGGCCAGGGCCGTCAGCAAGTGGGAATGGCAGTGGGGGCTGCTGGCAGACAGGGGAGTGGGGGCCGCGGCAAGAGGGGCCGGGCGGGGGTGGGGAGGATGGGCTGAGACCCGCCCCTGTGCCTACCACAGCCTCTCAGCCCACAGTTCCTTTTAAGGTGCACAAATTCGTGCACTGGGCCCCTAGGGTAGATATAAAGCAGTAGGCAGCTCTAACCATGGAAGGAGGGATAAGAAATAATTTGCGACTCAAAGGTCATTTGAAAAGGAGAGAGGTAGCCACACATGCATGAGACCCAAGAAAACTTTTGGGCTGGAAGTTTATCTGGCCTCTTCACTTTCATGGTTCAAGTTCTAGGAGGAATTGAAGTATTCCTAAATGGTTTCAAATCACAAAATAGGTCAAAGACTATATTTTGAGAAACAGGAAAGTAATGACCAAAGGAGTAGAAGCATTTAGAAATTTTCCTCCTTCCCTAAAACTAAGAATGGAGACAGAACATGTCCCAGTAGTAAGAGAAGTTAGAAAACCAGCATGTGCTGTATTTACAGTTACTTAATTTATCTTCTTTATCATTATCATTATTATTTTAGCAAGCTTAAAAAGGTGATTGGAGCCAGATGTGGATGAGGTGACAGTGTAGCCAGTATTTAAGGTAATTGAGAAACTCAGAATAAAATGTGTACTCTTACTCTAACTCAAAGGGAATCTGAGAAAATCTGGTTTAACCAGATTAAAATGGGACAATTTAACAGACCCAAGTATTAGATGTACTCAGGTTTCTTTATGGTTGGATTCTGCCTACTGGGCAAAACATGGGGTACAAATAAATTAATTGTATACTCCAACAGTTTTAAGACTTGATGATTTTTTTTCAATCCTCATCCGAGGATATTTTTCGATTGATTTTTAGAGAGAGTGGAAGGGAGAGAGGTTGGAGAGAGAGAGAGAGAGAGAGAGAGAGAGAGAGAGAGAGAGAGAGAGAGACATTAATTGGTTGCCTCTTGCACATGCCCTGACCCGGGCCTGGGATTGAGCATGCAACAAAAGTACGTGCCCTTGACTGGAAATCAAACCCATGACCCTTGGGTCCTCAAGACGAAGCTCTAACCACTGAAAAAACTGGCCACAGCAAGATTTGATAAAATTTTGATGGGCATTTTCATTTTCAGATTAATTAGCTGGCAAAAGAGGGTAATGATGAAAAGGGATTTATTTGTAAACAACTCCACTTTTGCTTAAATTGAAATAATATTCACAGAAAGAGATATACCGTAGTCCTGATTATCCAAGGTTTTGCCTTCCAAGGTTTCAGTTGTCCTGTAGTCAACCACGGTCTGAAAATATTAATGGAAATTTCCAGAAATAAACAATTTATAAGTTTTAAGTTGCATGCTGTACTGAGTAGCATAATGAAATCTCCCGCGGTCCCACTTGTCCCACCAGGACGTGAATTATCCCCCTGCCCATTGTACCCACGCTGTATGTGCTCCCTGCAGTCATGCAGTAGCCGTCTTGGTGGTCAGGTCAACTGTCGCAGTATCACAGTGCTTGTGGTCAAGTAACGCTTATTTTACTTAATACTTGCCCCAAAGCTCAAGGGTAGTGATGCTGGCAATTCAGATATGCTGAAGAGAAGTTATAAAGTGCTTCCTTAAAGGGAAAAGGTGAACATTCTAGACTTAAGGCATTTTAATCCTTTCACATCAGCACAAGAAGAGAAAGGGAGAATACATTACAATAAGATACAGGATTTTGAGAGAAGAGACAACATTTACATAACTTTTATTTATGTACATTGTTATAATTGTCCTATTTTATTTTGATTGTGAATTTCTTACTGTGCCTAATTTCATATTACCTTAAGTATATTAAACTAATTCAACTTTATCATAGGTATAAGTGCATAGGGAAAACATAGTGTATATGGGGTTTGGTACTATTTGTGGTTTCATGCATCCACTGGGGGTCTTGGAACATAGCCTCTATGGATAATCATCAGCTGTGATTCACACTTGTTTTCTGAAGCTAACTGAATCTACTCCTTTGTACCTTCCCAACAAGAGAGCTGCCTTGGTTTACTTTATACCAAGAACATCTATTCCTTTGTTTTCCACTGACATTCCTTGCTGAAGTCTTGAATTCTTCAATAACTCCTCACTTGTCCCTTAAATGAAGAGAGTTCTCCACTGCCTTTTCCCAAGCTCCAAAAATGACCCCTGCTCTCAGTTCAGGAGTCCAGGATGGTAATTAGCACTAGTCCATGACTATTTTGTACTTTTTTAGAATATAAGATATTTGACAGCCAGGACTATTGCAAGGTTTGAGTTAAATATAGAATCTTAATATAAAAATGTTTAAATGCTATTTAGATTTGAATTACATATAGAGAATAAATATGCTAATAAAATCTTTCAGAAATATTAGACCGGGAAATTTATTTTAAGAAGTTTTGTTCTTTTAAAATTTTGATTTGTTAGGCAAGTATTCTTTTGCAACCTACATAGCACTCTTTTCAACTTATATGGAGTTATACATGTAAGTATAAAGTCACATAAAATAAAAAAAATTATAAAGGCATAGACATTATTCAAAATAAAATGAATTGTGAATAGTTGTGTCTGCCTCGGGGTGGGGCGGGGAGAAATAAGGGAATATGTTATTCTAAACAGAAACAGAAGCAGAAATTTTACTTTTTATGATTTTGCTTATGAAATATGGATGAAAGATCATTTTTATAGGGACAGCACATGAGGCAATCACCTATCTGGCTTAAAGAAATCAGTGAATAGTCAAGGTACATAGCAATAGAAATTAATATCTAGTTAACCAGTATTCCACTTTCTGTGCTTGGAAATTGTGCCAATCTTTTATGCTTAGTGAATATCAATAATTTATTAAAAGCAAACTTAACAAGAACTTAAACTTTCATTTCATTGTTTACTAGTCTAGTGTGAACTTGGATTCTCTTATTATCAGGGTTTGTAACAATGCAGAATGAAGATCAAACCTGGATCTGCCTACCCCAATCTCATTTGAACTTATAATCTCTCCTCACATCTGTGGGGTGTCTAGATGATCATATAGACACTCATTTTAATAAAGCAGTTCAATTAAAGTATTTATTAGCAAGGACCCCATGGGAGAAGCCACATTGTGGAAAGACTTGTCTGAGAGGGATAAAGAAATTAAGCCAAACTCATTAGCCCTAAAAACTAACACAAAATTCTGCAAAACCATCAGAAATCAGCATGAACAGAGACTTAGTAGATAATGCCACATGTTGGGTCCATTTTCTAAATACTCAAAGCATTTGTGTCAGAAATTTTGCTACACATACATTTAGATTACACACATTACTGATATGGCATGACAATATGCTGAGTGGTATTAGTTTGTTATTAAAGTTGGTAAGAACACCTTAAGAATCTATCCTATTTTGTGGTAAAAAATCAAATGCATATTAAAAAGTTAAAAAATGCCACGAAGTGCTAATAATGTCTTATACCCTATATGGGTTTCATGGGAGACAGTATTCTGTATTAAAAATCCAACGTCATCAATCATTACCTGGTAATTAATTGACCTAGGGAAGGTTAGATCATAAGCTTCAATTTTTCCTATCTATAAAATGATTTTTATAGTGGTACTAGAGGCCCGATGCATGAATTCATGCATGGGTGGGGTTCCTCGGCCTGGCTGGCGATTGGGGTGGATCAGGGCCCGTCTCGCCCAGTCCTGATTGGGCCTATTGGTCTGGGAGGTTG
Source organism: Cnephaeus nilssonii (assembly GCF_951640355.1). NCBI lineage: Eukaryota > Metazoa > Chordata > Mammalia > Chiroptera > Vespertilionidae > Cnephaeus > Cnephaeus nilssonii. Next base: position 40,882,505 of record NC_137075.1, read on the forward strand.
GTCAGCCGGCAGGGGGGAGGGACCGTGGGAGGTTGGCTGGCCATGGGAGGTTGGCTGTGGGAGCACACTGACCACTAGGGGGTAGCTCCTGCATTGAGCATCTGCCCCCTGGTGGTCAGTGTACATCATAGCGAATGGCTGACCGGTTGTTGGGTCGACCGGCCGTAACAGTCGCTTAAGCTTTTACATATATAGATTTTACTTATAGATTTGTTTAAAAATTAAGTGAGGTGAACACTATTAAGCATTTAGTAAAAGTCACTTAGTTTAAATTTTCAACAAAAATATTTGGTGATAATAATGTTAATAATGATATACCTAAATAAATCCTTATCTTGCTACAAACATATACCAATGATATAGATGAAATATATTGAAGAACAGCTGACTTTGGCTTTCAGTTAAGATATACCAGGTCAATACTAATTCTCATAACAATTAGAAAAGCTGACAAGATTACAAAAAAAATTATAACTTTATAATTTTTAGAACTAGAAGGATTCTATTTGCAGAGAGGATGAAAAGTAAAGTGAGCTGGTAGTTTTTGACCTAGTGATTCCACTTCTGGGAATATATCCCAAGAATCTCAAAACACCAGTCAGAAAGAATGTATGCACTCCTATATTTATAGCAACATTATTTATAATAGCTAAGATCTGGAAACAGCCCAAGTGCCCATCAGCAGATGAGTGGATTAAAATTTAAAAAGCTATGGTACATTTACACAATTGAATACTACACAGCTGAAAAAAGTAAGGAACTCTTACTCTTTGTGACAGCATTAATGGACCTGGAGAGTATGAAGCCAATCACACACAGATAAATACCATATGGTTTCACTAATATGTGGAATCTAATGAATAAAATAAACTGATGAACAAAATGGAACTGGAAGCATGAACACATGGAACAGACTGGCCAGCATCTGGGGGGATGGGGGTTAGGGTGAGTGGATAAAGAAGGTGAAGGGATTAGCTAAAGCACATATATGCATACTCCATGGACAGGGACAATAGTTGGGTGAAGGCCAAGGGAGAGGAGGTGGGGGTGAGTGGAGGTAGGCAGAGGGGACAAGGGAAGGGGAATAATGTCAACATTAAAATATTTTAATAAAAATGAAAATAAATATAAAGATAATTCAGTATTAGGAGAGAAAAATTGTATATGATTGTTATATATTTAATCCCACTTGGACCTAACAGTACCCCAACAATAATAAGGTTTTAAAATTATGCCTTAATCTTTAAAAAAATTTCTTCCTTGAATCTACCTTGAAAGTCATAAAAAAGAGATTAGCTTCACAGATTTTAAACATAGATTTCCCTTAATGTTTTATGTAAAATCAGTCAAAAGAGAGATCTGTTAAATGATTGAATCAAAATTTCTCTTTCAAAGTGATATCACTCCTATATCAGTGATTTATATAGATTATTTACCTACTAAAGCACTCAGAAGTAATATAAAATATTTTCTCTTATGTTCATATACTAAGCTTCGTTCATTAGTTTAAGTTTGGCAATCCTGATTAGGACCAACCATTTCTTTGGTTTGCAACTATCTATAACACTCTCCTAAAGTTATGCAATAAAAGTCTGTAAAACACAAAATCAAAGCTATAACAAGTAAATATTTTAGTCATAATGATGACAGTGAGTAGGTAGTAGTGATCTACCAGAGTTTTGTTTTTGTGTGTATAAATTTAAATATATCCCATATAATAAATAGGTAATACGCAAAATGACTGTCATTCCAACACACAAGATGGCCACCCCATGTGGTCAAAGATGGCCACCCCCATGTGGACACAAGATGGCAGCCACAAGATGACCAACAGAGGAGGGCAGTTGTGGGCGATCAGGCCTACAGGTGAGGGCAGTTAGGAGTGACCAGGCCGGCAGAGGAGGGCAGTTGGGGTTTACCGGGCTGGCAGAGGAGGGCAGTTAGGGGCGACCAGGCCGGCAGGGGAGGGCAGTTAGGGGAGACCAGGCCGGCAGGAGAGGGCAGTTAGGGGCAATTGGGCTGGCAGGGGAGCAGTTAGGCGTCGATCAGGCTGGCAGGGGAATGTTTAGGGGGCGATCAGGCTCGCAGGAAGAAGCAGTTAGGGGCAATCAGGCAGGCAGGCAGGCAAGCGGTTGGGACACAGCAGTCCTGGATTGTGAGAGGGATGTCCCAGATTGGAGAGGGTGTAGGCTGGGCTGAGGGACAGCCCCCCCTCCCCCCATGCATGAAGTTCACGCACTGGGCCTCTAGTGTATTTATATTAATAAATTATTTTGTTTTTGAAATTCACTCAGACTTGATGGTATTTTTAAAAAAATCTTGGTTATATTTGGATTTGGATTTCTATATCATTGCTCTTATTTAGAAAATTAAGGAAGATTGAGTTTTATACTGGTGAATCTTATCCTGGACTAGCAGAATCCTTCAACTACTTTTTTTTAATCCAGTCTTTTTAAAAATAGCTTTATTGAGATATAGTTTCCATACCATAACTTTTACCCATCAAAATTATGCAATTCATAGTTGTGCAACCATCACTTCAATCTAATGTTAGAACATTTTCATCAAGTCCCAAAGAAAGCTTGTACCTAATAGCAGTCACTTCCCATTCCTCCCTCGGTGAACACTAACCTAATTTCTGTCTACATATTTGCCTATCTTTCACATTTTATGTCAATGGAATTATTAAATATGTGGTGTTTGCAACCAGCTTTTCAATTACATAACATTTTTGAGGTCCATTTAAGTTATTGCACGTATTAGTATTCTATTCCTTATTATTCCTAATATTCCAATGCATGAATATACCATACTTATTTATCCATTGATCAGTTTATGGGCATTTGAATTGTTTGTATTTGTTTGCTATAATGAATGATGCAACTATGAACAGTCATGTACAAATTTTTGTGTGGATATATGTTTTTATATTTCTTGGGCATATACCTAGGAGTAAAATTGCTATATCCTATAGTAACTAAGTTTAACTTATTGAGGAACTGCCAAATTATTTTCCTAAGTGGTTTCACTATTTTACATCCCCACCAGCAATATATAAGGGTTTCAAATTTCTCCACATCCTTCTCAACATTTTTTATTGTGTCTTTTTTATTATAGCCATTCTAGTGGATGTGAAGTTGTATCTTATTGTGGTTTTAATTTGCATTTCACATGAATATCATTTCATGTGATTATAAGCTATTTGTATATCTTTGAAGAAATATTTATTCAAGTCCTTTACCCATTTTTAAAATTGGTTATTGGTATTTTTATTACTTAACAGTAATAGTTCTTCATATATTCTGGATTCAAATCCCCTATCAAATATATAATTTGAAAATGTTTTCTCTAATCCTGTGGCTTACATTTTCACTTTGTTCATGCTATTGTTTGTAGCACAAGAGTTTTTAATTTTTAGAATGTCCAATTTATCTATTTTCTTCTTTTGCCACTATGCTTATGGTTCTGTAGCTAATAAACCATGGTGTATCCCTAAATCACAAAAATTGATTCTTATATTTTTTTCCAAAGGGTTTCATACTTCAGCTCTTTTATTCAGGTCTATGATCTATTTTAAGTTATTTTTTGTGTATGGTGTAAGGAAGGGGTCTAACTTTGTTCTTTTACATGTGAACATCTAATTGTCCCAGCGTCATATGTCAAAAAGACTATTCTTTCCCCAATGAATTGTTCTGGGCAGACTTGTCAAAAATTAATTGACCATAAATGTGAGGATTTATTTTTGGATTCTCAATTCTATTCCATTGATCTGTAGTTCTATCCTTGTGCCAGTACCACACTGTCTTGAGAATCTTTTAAATTTTAATAACCATTTTTCTCACAAGAGAAATGTGTGAGTGTATGTGAGAAAGAGACAGAAAATGAGAGACACCTTATTAAAGTCTCTAGGAGGAGCAAAGAGAGCTTTGTTTCTCTTGAAGAAGAGAATTTTCCCAGAAGCTCTTCTATGTCAAGAATATTTGGAAAACACACACCACATTGCCCATTGGGGTTGGGCCTGGGGGTTGGGGGTGGGGGTGGGGGAAGGGCAAACAATTAACATTTGTTTATTAAAAAGTTTTGAGAAGTGTTTGGTTTCATTCAGAGTTCTCTAAAGTTATATAGCCAAGAAAACTTTTTTGGACATATATAACATGTAATAATAACCCACGGAACAAACTTGGTGCAATTCTGATATAACCCATGTAGAGTATGGGGAAAGCAGACCCAATGGCAGAATGAAGGCATCTGGCTTGGAACAGTTTAAATTCTAGGAGCTGGATGTCTTAACTAACCATTTTGCAATATGTACATATATCAAAGTATTACATTATACACCTTAAACTTACACAATATTATATGTCAATTATATCTCTATAAAGCTAGAAAGAAATTAGAAGTTGTAAATTTGTCGGGTGAATGGAGGAATTCATTTGAATTATGCCATTTGTTCAGTTTTATTAATAGCCATTTTGATTTACTATAATTTGTAGTAGAAGATGCATAAAATCTTAAAAACAAATAATTATTTGAGCATATTTATATTTTTATCAAATTTAATTGTAGAAATATATCCCTCCCACATCTCTCTTCTTTCCTCCCTCTTTTTCTATTTTTCTCTCTCCATCTCCCTGACTACTATTACTCCCTATACTTCAATGTATTATTGAAAACTTGAAAGCTATCTGGGCAATGGGAAAGAGAAAATGTCAATTTAATTCCACAATCAGATTAATTCACTCTGTAAATAGTTGAGCCATAAATGTGGATTATATGTTCAAAACTCAGAGCTCGCTAAAAATTTGCTCTGGTCTAAGCAGTCATAATAAAAATATATTTTGTGTAATTGTGTGTATAATACAGGAAAATGTCTCTTGTGCTCTTTACCTCTACCCGCCCCCCCCCCCCCCCCCGTTTTCAAGTCTCCCACTCTACACAGGAGAGGGATAAAGACAGATAGAAGCACGCTGATGTCACATCACTGTTGTGCATAAAGTCTGTCTGAGTATAAAGTATGGGTTTTATTGTCCACAAGACTCAACCTTAGTTTTGAGTTTGAGTTCTGTATATTTGAACATGCCAGGTATGGATGAGTATGATTTCTTTCCTAGACCAGCTCACCAGGGCTTAATGTGAACCTTAAATCAAGCCTTGTGGTTGCAGTTGGTTATTTGCAGTATATTACAGACCTGCATTGATTAATTTTATATCTGGGGCTCAGAGTCGACCAGTTCAATCTTGTGAACACTGTATAACATGACTACTGCGGCTAGACTTAAAACATGCAATCTTATTTTCAATTCTAATTTTAATATTTTGTAATAGGCTATATGCATCTCATTTGTATTTATAAATGAGATCCCTGTGAGTTGGAAATAAAACTGCAAGCACATGTTAATCATATATGCAGAACTCCAGGACTGGGCATAAATATATATGCACCTGTGTCTGTAAGCCAAAAAAATATCAAGGTAATGGGGGGTCAGAGGTTCAGGTTACTCTCCTCTCCCATGATTTGAACAGAGGTTAAATATACTTAGAATAATTTACAGTAGGTGCCTTCTAAAATTTAAATCACAGAAGCAAGTTTTAACATTAGTAAATAAATTATTTCTAACCCAGGGGCGTATTTTTATTTTTAAAAAAGAAAGACTGCATATTGTTTCTACTTAACAGGCAAATATATACTCTCTCTTTGGGCTCCTAGGTCACAAAAGGTGGTTATCCTGTCACTGTGGCTGATTTCTGAAAGTGTGACAAGCATTTAGTTGTCAGTTCCCATCTGCAGTGTTCAGAAGCAACATTACATCAGCAGCAAGACACACCATTTTATGCTCTTTTGAAGATAATTAGAGTTCCCTTTTGTTGCAAATAAGATGTAAAACAGCTATAACTGCTGGAGAACGTGATTAAAGCAACCTCTATAGAACCCCATTATTCTAGACAGATTCCTTCAGATGCATAATTTCCCCATTTTAAGAAAACATAATGCATGCATATAAAATTCAAATTGTCGAGACACCTCTAACAAAAATTAGTACTCTATTAAGGCATTCTTAGTAGCTGGTTAACATGTAAAACTCTTTAAGAGTATTTTAACATAATCATGAAATAATAGTATGTGTCACAAAAGGTAAACATTTTACAGTGAGAGGATTCTTTAGACAAGATCCATGTATTTAACTTTCTTTGTACTTACAAAACTTTTGACAGATAATGTGTGAAAAGTTGTATCCCAAACATCCCAAACTCATAGAAATATGCACGCAGACTTTCATCATCATGTGTTTCAATTCTAAGATAGGTGGTTGTGCACACACATAGACACACATGCATACAGATGTACACCAACTTCACACATGCACACACATAGACACGGAAGTGTAATTTATTTGAAACACTAGCACTCCAAATATCATTTTTACCAGGTATCCTATAAAAGCCAAATATATTAAAGTAAAATAGCAGGTGTGCACCAATATTGTATGGACCACAGGTTTCTTCTCAATAATTTCTTTTAAAAATATATAATGTTCCAAACCCTGTAGAGAAACATGCCTTTAAAAAAGATTTTTTAAATGACTTATCACTCGATGCAGGTCTTATCCTCTTGCAAATATAACCTAAGAGGCACACAGCCACGTAAGAGATTCCACATCCTACAAAATAACCTGGGGCCTACTTGCTCATGGGGTGTTCATTTATTTAACAAAATAGAAATGCTCTTTGATAAAGACACATAAAGTGGTGATTAGTAACTTCCGCCAAGATTGCCCCTACACTGACCATAACTTTTTCAGAATGGTTGTAATTATAAAATCAAATTCTTGGTCGACTCTGCTGGGAAGCTCAACATCCTAACAAAATGTTATTAAAGAAGCTTACAAACGAATAATCATTCTCAACAACTCGCAGCAGCCTTCCCAGCGTGACAGTAGGAGAGACGAGGAAGTCTGAAGGCGGGGGCTGAGGAGGATGACAACAGTCTCGGTCAGGAGAATGGACGGCGCGAGGCTCCTCGGGAGAAAGAATTTTCACCTGGAAAGAGACGGCATGACGAACACCGGAGAAGTGTGGATTGTGGGACACTGATCTTATTAAGAACTCATGCTAATTTGCACACTGTCTCCTGCTGAACTGGAAGCAAGTTTACCACTGGGTTTGTTAATTTACCCAGGACACCATTATCTTTGGTTCGACTTAATGTATCAGAGTTGAGGTCATTAACTGCTGGGCTCATGATTATCCAGCATGAATTACCGACAGGATAACCAAAATAGATTTGTACGCTGACTTCATTTCTCTGAATGCAATTTTTCTCCTCCGCTGTTATTTAATTTCTATCTCAAAACACTAATTATTATATTATATGTATGGATATGTGTATACTCATGTGCTTTTTCTGTGATTAAAAGAGTACACACACCGATGTTCGCAATGGAGACTGCCGTTCTGATGGGGTTTCTAGCACTTCAGAATAGTAATGCAGTGGCTAAATAAAGTGTTCAGGGAGGGGCTCAATGGAGAAAAAAGGGGGACATCCCTAATACTTTCAACAATAAGGATACATTTTAAAAAAAGGATCCAGCTTTCTCTTGCTAAGGTTGCAAAGAAAGAAAGTTATGGTCATGTGAGGATGTTTAATCAGAGTAAAACATATATAATTATTATGGGAGCTTTGCATTGTCCATTAGCATTGGCGTGGGCTGTTCAACATTCAGAGTGAAGTCGCCCTGAATCTGCTCTCTCTGCTTTGCAGACATTTTACCTCAACCATCTATCAATCATAGCTTTAAAACTTATGTTCCAGCCCAAGTAAACACTCTGTTGGGGGGAAAAAACACACACACTAAGAAATCCCTCTGGTACATTTATTTTAGCTTACAGTTCAATAAAATCACTATGAACATGCATAAAAAGAAATCTTGAAATTAAAAGTTAAAAGGGAAAGTGCATTCTTAGAAATATTTGTGGTTTCTGGTTAAATAAACACATTTTCATAAAGCTGCATGTTCAATCTATTTTACATAAATGGAACAAATCAACCAAAAATTCATTTACAATTTTTATAGTCTGTACCAGCCCATTTCTAATAGCAGGGAACACTTTTGTATCTCTGCATGATATCTGTGGAAAGAGGTGAATTTTCATTTACTTAATGCAAATATTCATACAAGGTAAACTCTTCAAGCATCTATGAAGCGTGCTTCATGGCAGCTTTGTGGCAATAGGAAAATAACATGACATAATTGTACAATAAATGGAGTGCTGCCACCTCAAAATTACCTGCAGCAAGTGTTGTGAATAAGAGAATAATACTGGGAGTCTGAGGTGTGTTTTTTGCTAGTTTTTAAGCAACTTTGCTTACAAATGATTTAATTCTGATCTTATGTCGTTGGACGTTATGACAATCTTATCTTTAGAGCTGAAAAATTAAGATTCTTTTAAAGCTTTGCAAAATGAAAAATGCATTTTTAGTTGATGTGCTAAAGCTTCCAACTCCATAATAAACATTTAGCTAACACACTAAGAAGGTACCAGTATGAAGGGTAAAGAGGCTAGTTTTAGAGTCATTGCATACAAGAGTTGAGCTTTTATATCTGTTGCCTGAGGAGGCATTGTCCAGACTCATGCTTTAATCACATTCTTTTCCGAGTAAATTCGAATATTAACCTTTAAAGCAGAAGTATGATTTTATATTTTTCATTCACAATTACTATTGACATAATGACCCAGAAATCACTCAACATATAATAATATATTCTGTCACCTGGTTTTAAAATACCTCTTGATGATGGGGTTTTCAGCATAACAGGGTTTCCTATATCACGGAAGAGGAGTTCAGCAGATTTACTGAGTATATATAAGTAACGGTTAGAAGATCATGCTTTCAAGTTGGTGGAATGGTATGTTTCATTTTATTCTGGGGCTTGCTCTACTTAGGCATATCCAGAGTGGAGACTATGACCTCAAGTTTACACTGGCTTTTACATATTCCTTTTCCAAGCCCAACTTTTGATATTTTCTAACAAATTCAATTTGGGGCCACAGTGGACAGGAATCCATTCTAAATGTAGGCAATAGCATGTTTAGAATAATGTGGATGTACAGTGGCCCACCCTATAATTAAACCAACTTCTAAAATGCACTTCTGGATGCTAGTATTACCAAGGAAAACAAAGTTTGAAATTATTTATTTAAAAAGGTTACACTAACCTGAAGGACCATATTTTAAGGCATTAACTATTCTCCTAAATTGGAAGCATTGTTGCTATTATTTATATACTAGAGGCCCAGTGCATGGATTCATGCACTGGTGGGGTCCCTCAGCCTGGCCTGCAGGGATCGGGCCAAAACCGGCTCTCCGACATCCCCAGAGTGGCCCCAGATTGCAAGAGGGCGGTTCTTGGGTGACACACCCAGGAATCAGGCTCCCTCATCTCTGGTTCCAGGTGCATCACCTGAGAACGGCAGCTGCCAAGTCACCGCAGCTCAGCAGCTCCTGAATTGAGCATCTGCCCCCTGGTGGTCAGTGTGTGTCATAGCTACCAGTCAGAGTGTCTGCCCCCTGGTGGTCATTGCACATCATAGCTCCCGGTCGGATGGTTGAACAGTCGTATGGTCGCTTAGGCTTTTATATATAGACTAGGAGCCCAGTGCACACATTCATGCACCTTGAAAGGAACTGTGGGCCACGAGGCTGTGGTGGGCACAGGGGTGGGTCTCAGCCCATCCTCCGCACCCCTGCCCGGCCAAGCCTGCCATGGCCCTGGTCCCCTGTCTGCTGGTAGCCCTGCTCCTGCCGCTCCCACGCGCTGATGGCACCGGCCCTGCTCGCACTCCACTGCTGGCACTGGCCCCAATCGCTCTGCGCCATCAGCAGGTAAGAGCGGGTGTGCGGGGGCTGTTGCCGGCAGTGGGTGTGAGCGGCGGCTGCCAGCCCCGATCACCCCTCAGGAGCAGGGGGAGGTGAAGAAGCCCTGAGGGGCAATCGGGGCTGGCAGCCGCCGCTCGCACCAGCTGATGGCATCGAGCAATCCCTGATGGTCAGTGCACATCATAGTGACCAGTTGTTCGGTTGTTCAGTTGTTCTGGTGTTTGATCTATTTGCATATTAGGGTTTTATATAAATAGATAATTTATTAATTAGGTGTTATTGCAATAATTTTATTAATTGTTCCTTACCATAATATTCTAAAATCCAAGTATAAGGTTCTTGAAAATTAAATCTCAATTGAATCTATAATAATAAAAGCATAATATGCTAATGAGACTGGACAGCCAAATGACCTTGCACAAAGCTGGGGCTGCAAGGGCCGAGCTAAGCCACCACAGCTGCGAGGGCCAGCTGCTACAGCTGTGAGGACTGAGCCCTTTGCACGAATTTTGTGCATCGGGCCTGTGGTATCTTAATAAAAGAGAATAGTATGTTATATATGTATTGAAAAGACCATAATTTATGTGAATTAAATCCTGGTGGATTAAAACTTTAGAAACAAAACTAATCTCTAATCCTCCCCCAACACACCCCTGCACCCCCATACACAACTTCACTGTTAACTTCAATTGTTCAGATACTAATAATTTATCAACTGGACAATATCCTCCTCACTGGTTTTTGATGTCTTTTAAGCTCAAAACTGATGAAAAAGTAATTATTTTAAAACACAAATTTGATCTTGTAACTCTGGCTTAAATCCTTCAGCAACTCTTCATGGCTTTCAGAATAAAGTTAACACTCCAGAGTTTAGCACATAGACCCATCACCACATGGCAGCTGTCAACTTGTTAACCTCAGGCTTTGCTACTCCAAGTGGTCCCCTGAAACAGCGCGCCATTTCCTGTTTTATTTTTACAAATAGTGCCTTCATTTGGCCAAATTTTACTTGTCCTCAAAACTCCAGTCATATTCCCACCATTTGTTGAATTATCTGTCCCTCCTGCACACCAGCCTTAAAAGGCCAATGACTTCGAATTTTATGTCTAGGATAGATCCTAGGGCATTTTATATGGTCAATATTTGTTTGTTGAATAATTAAATGAATGAATGTGTGAAAGAAAAATGTCCATTCAACTGAATTTGCACAAACAAACAAACAAACAAAAATGTGGTCTCCATGACTGCCGATTTGAACTGAATGAAGAAGTTAATGACAATTGTGCATTATCTCAGGGAAGAATGTAGGTTGGTAAACTATTAACTATTTTTTTTCCTCTTAGTGCTTTCCAGTTCTTTTGCCCTCCCACATGTTAATAGTAATTTTTTAGCAACTTGCTTTGATGAGTCTTCAAAGCACTCAACTTAGAAACAACAGCTCTCATATAAGCATAACCAATGGACGCAAGATACTGGGGGGTAGGGGAGACCAGGGGAAGGTCAATGGGGGGAAAAAAGGAGACATATGTACTACTCTTTGTAATACATTAAGCAATACTATAAAAAAAGAAACAACAGCTCTCTTCTCTTAGTCTTAGTTCATCAGTTTACATAATATTTAATTAAATTACATAATTACAAGAACAAGCACAACTGACATAATCAAATTTGGAGGCAAACACACTGCCTCTTGGCAAACATACAACTCAACCAATGGGAGAAGTGTGTCAACACACTCGCCAGGAGAGTTCAGAAGCAGACGATATCATCAGGTTTGTGCAATATGTGGAGAGAATCTGTTAGTCCAGAGGTAATTGTGAGGGATTAGGATAAGAAAGCTTCTTCTGTTTCTTTTTTTGTTGTTACTTATTTAGGATCCTGCAGTGTTTTGAAGTCAGTATTCTAAACATAAATTCTCAACATACAGAAGCAAAGCTCTAGATGTGCTGACAGGCACAGAAGATGGAGCTGCATGGATTTTGACTCCAGAATATAACCTGGACATCTCTCATTTTTAATGTCTGATATTCACTAATTCTCTCCTTCAAACAGCAGAGTACACACACACACAAAAAAAGAAACTTGATTTCTGGTAGAGTTTTTCTTTTGTTTTCTCTTTAGCTCCTTCAATGTGAATAGACTATAATGATGAAGATTAATATTCAAGAACTCATTCAGTTTCTGACTTTGCATTATGACAAGCCATAGGACTCACCAAATAATGTTGTTTTCATTTAGAAGAAAACGGAGGTGCCTCTTAAAATCTTTGTGTTAATCTGAGTCATTTTTAACCAGGGTGACCTAATTACAGAATTACAGAGCTGAAAACAACAGCGATGTGGAAGCCAATGTGCCAATTACAATTATAAAACCCCGAGGACATTTTATATAAGTACTAAACACACTTTTTTGGGGGGGGTCATAGCTGTCATCTCAAATTCATGAAAAAAAACAAAACTTTGCTGAAAAACAAGGAGAGGGGTTGGTGGTGGGGACAGGAGGGACTCAATGTTCTCTCTGGCAGAGGAAATAGTTACAGGGAATGGATGTGTGGCAGCCAGATGTTTCTAGTAATTTCAACAATACCTTAGCTAAGCAGTTCCCTAAGTAATCTGTACAGGTTGATTTAAAAAAGAAATTGGTGGACTCCTGAAATAATAAGCCTATCTCTTATCACTGTCATTCATTCTCCAAGTGGTGATCTTAGACATTTTCCTCTTTTTTTGTCTACAAGTAATAGCTCTCCTAAACCTACCTTCTTTGGAGATTCATGAAAAGTGATTTTTTTCTAGAAATCATACAAATGTGCATACTATGGCATAATATATATATATATATATATATATATATATATATATATAATGTAATGTAATATATCTCATCTAATATATTTTATCTCAGAAATTATAATTACCCTAAGGTTCAACAACATACCAGGTACCATCAATATTCCCAAATTAATTGGGAGTTCCTGGTCTACCAATACCATCAAACAAATTTAATTCTGCTCTCTGCTTTGGAATTGGTCACTGATGGCCTAATATTCTCTTTTTCCATGATTCCACAAAACTACTAAATCGGGACTTTCTTGCTTCTTGAAATGCTTGCAAATTTGCCTTTTGCCTTTGCCACTCTCTGGTGAAGATTCCTATCCTCCCCATGAAGTAAGTCTTGGGTTTACAGATTAAAATATACAATTACATTTGCAAAACTTGCTAAGACTGGCTCTTAGTTTATTCGTGTGTTGCATGCAGGACATTGTGGCTGTGTCTTTTTAGATAGCAGCTGGCATTTTGAGTGGTTTTTGCAAACCTCAGCAAGAGAGGGTATCTGGAGGGAAAGCTGTCTTCTTTGACATCACAATTATTGGCCTCAGCAAGTGCTGGGCCTACCTTGTCCTGATCTGCTTGGGCTCTGATGCAGGCAGAGGCTCACACCACTTTCTCTTTTCTCTGCTAAAAGATTGCTGATTCATCAAACCCCACTTTTGACTCCAAGGATTATAGTTGACCCCTCCCTGTTTCCTCTCTTACTCATCATGTTATTCTCAGCCTTACAATGGGAAACACCTGGGAGACATTAGTCTGGTTGTAACAATAGAGAAGCAGGTCAAGAGCTGATTCCAGATGAGATCAGAAACAAGAGTTGGGAGAAAAAAAGGAGTGTGCAGAGGACAAAAGAAGAGTCAGGAGGAAGGAAAGGAAACATCTGAACAGTAATGCTCTTACCTCCCTCCCGCCCCACTTCCCCATTGGGTCCATGCGGCACTCTCCTTTCTTCTCTGCCTCCTCCCACGTCCCACCGCTCTCCATGCCCAGACACAGGGCTTCCAGAGAAGGTGTGGAGTCCTTGCTTCTCCAGCCAAACCCCTGACAGCTTGCTTCAGGGGCTGGCACTTGGCAGCAGAAACAATAATGACCACGACCACTAAGATGCAGGACTAAACACCACATGCATTCCTGGAAATCCACCTCCCCTCCAATGACCCACCACAGAAGCAGCTGCGCTGGGTGGAGAAAGCGGGGAAACATGGTCCCAGCCAGGCACAGGCCTCAAACCATAGGCCAAAAAACCTCCACGGGAAGCTAAAATAGATCTCTAATCCCGCAAACACCGGAAGGCATTTGCCACATATGACAGCGCCCCAGCAATGGGTCTGATAGGGTTGGGTTCCCATGGCTTTGTGGTCATTGGCAAGATGAAGCATCAACCCAAGTGTGCTATCAGTTCTTATAAGCTGCCAACCCAACCCACCCGCACCTGTCTGGCTGAGTCATTGACCTGGCAAGATGGGAAATGCTAATTTGATTTTCTTTGCCTTCAAAGAAATGATGTACCCCAGGGGTGTGTGTGTGTGTGTGTGTGTGTGTGTGTGACCAGAAATAAAGGGATACTTTAAAAACTTAAGCCAAAATTAACAAACAAAACATAGCATTGCGACAAATGGAGGATTAGGAAGGCAGGAGGTGTCATTATGAAATGTAGGCACACTGGAAGTCTCCTGTACTTGCAGACTGAAGGGTCCCGGGTTCCATTCCGGTCAAGGGCACAGGCCCAGGTTGTGGGCTCAATTCCCCAGTCAGGGGCATGCAGAAGGCAGACAATCAATGATTCTCTCTCATCATTGATGTTTGTATATCTCTCTCCCTCTTCCTTCCTCTCTGAAATAAAAAATTGAAATATATATATATATATATATAATTTATATATATATATATATATATAATAAAGGAGACAGAAACCTTGTCACTGCTCACCATGGACAAGCTCAGAACTCCAGCCAAGGGAGGGATCCCTGGACCCCGCCCCGTGGGTGAAGGCACCCCGCAGCAGGTGGCCCCTACCTGCGGAGGAAGCCCAGCAGCCAGCAGGATGTTTGTCCAGGAGGAGAGCAAAAGGGGAGGGGACTATTTTGAAGTCAGAGGAGGGTGAACAGAAAGGAAATCGCATCACCCTTGCCCCCAACTCTTTCTCTCTCACACACACACCTACACACACTCTCCATCTCCTCTTCAGTTCTTTTCCGGTTGAGCTGTTCCCACTCTCCCCTCTTCCCGCTCCCCACCTCCTGCCACCGTCCCCGGAGGAATCCCAACAGCACACACACACGAGGAGATATTAAACAAATGCCTTGGCTCCAGACGCCGTCACTAAATTGGGTATAAGTACCCACTTTTCTGACCCCATTCTACATTTACGTAAGAAGAACAGGCTTAATTGCCCCAATCCCACGGCTATGTTGACATATTTCCAAATGATTACATAACTTCCCCACATCCTTCGCCGCGAAGGAGTGTTTATCAAAAGCGTGGAAGCTGACAGGATGGCATGATTAGCAGGGCTCTGAGCCGATCGCGGTGCCGATTTGTTGAGGCTGATTTTAACTCTAGTCACTTACAGACGGGATGCTTCCTGACACATCGCCCTCACGAAGGTAGACGACGGAATAAAGGCGTGCAAATGCCGCGATGGAGGGATTCCAGCGGCAGCAGCGATGGCCGGGGAGTCCGGACTTACTCTGAAATTACTGCAGGGCTAATGGCGAAAACACAGTTTGGGGCTCACCTCCATTTGGGATTGTCTGCTTATTTAAGATGCATATGTGACAATGATGCACCACCAGGAGAGTGAACTCCAGTGACATTTCCTCCGGAGGCAGGAACAATAATATCAATGTGACTAAACGGTTGTGGGGGAGGGAGGGACGTTTCCTGTGATTGCCCATCCTGACAGGGTCCAAGCTTCAGCAAGGGAGCGTGTGTCCTTCCTAAACACAGAGGCGCAAAGGCAAGTGCCCACCATGAGGTAGCCTGTATCCCAGTAATCTTGTATCAATAAAGAGGCAGAGATCATCAGAAATGGCCCTCAAAAAAGAACACTAATCAAATGCCTAATTTGTCTCGGTGCAACGGGACCACACAGAACCTGTCTTATTTGGCATGTCAAGTACGTTTTCCTTTCATTG
Organism: Cnephaeus nilssonii; assembly: GCF_951640355.1. Lineage (NCBI taxonomy): Eukaryota > Metazoa > Chordata > Mammalia > Chiroptera > Vespertilionidae > Cnephaeus > Cnephaeus nilssonii. The sequence goes on from NC_137075.1 coordinate 40,898,347, forward strand.
CCCCCCCCCCCCCCACTATTCTTTTGAGGGTTATTGTATAGCCGATAATAAGATAGAAAATTGGGTGCCACTTGCTCATAACTAACAATGGAATAAGAACAAGGTTGATAAAAACATATTATAGACTGAAACTGAATAATATCCCCTGCCTTCTTAAGGATTGATTTGGCAAATCCAAAAAGCTTCTTCCTGGCCCCCAATAATGCTTTGGCTGGAGGGTTGGGGGTGTGAGGCTGAGGTGGGGATGCATTTGAGGCAACATTGTTTCCCTGACCAGACCATCAGATGTGTCACACTGGTGGGGGCAGTTAGCGTGGCGAAGGGAGCGGTGCCTGAAGCAACCAAGACAAGATAAGAGCTCCCTGCCGCTCACTCTCCAGTATAGGGGCTGCAAATAGATTTTTCTGAATCTGCTGTAATTATCTGGAGAGGAGTCCACAGATTCCACAACAGTGTTGGCATTTGTGCTCCGGCTTCCCACCACCGAAACCAAGCCAACTCCCCCACAGGTCCTCAACTGCTCCCATTTTCTGTGTTTCTCTCTCTCTCTCTCTCTCTCTCTCTCTCTCTCTCTCTCTCTCTCTCTCTCTCTCTCTCTCGTCATCTCCAGCTTCTGATTGCTTTGGCTAAAAGGTCTGGGTTTATTGCCTGTTTCTTCCTTACCTCTTCCTCCCATTCCTTCTGTTTTATTTTACCTACTTTGGAGGAAGAGAAGCATAGGAGAAAGATTTCCAGACGCTTTGATTAATGGGCATGCTGCTGAATACAAAGGTTTTGTTGCTGTGGAATCCACGGGCAATGGTACCCAGAGCGGTGCCAGCAGTCTCCAGGCTGGCTGAAGAACAGGCAGAGCTGAATGGCCATCGTTCTGGTGTTCCACTAGAGATTGCTAACGGCTTCTTCTATTGCATATTTGCATTAAGATTTTTTTTCTAAAGGACCCAAAGCACTTTTAAAAATATTTTACAGTTATTTTTAAATGATCATCAAATTTAAAAACTGCAGAACTATCAAAGAACATAAAAGGTAGTTAGAAAAAAGAAGTATGAATATCTTTAAAACATAGGAAAATACTGTTGTTTTCATCATAGGTTAAAGATATTTACATTAAAAAGTAATGAGATTTTTTTCACATAATGGAATGGTTAATATATACAGCAAAATTCAGAGTACACAGAGTTAGTGTGAATGTGGCGAGATTGACACTCGCATATGATGTTAATGGCAGAATACATTGGTATAATTTATTGGAGGTCAATTTGGAAATACAGATCAGCATTTTGAGTGCATATCCCTTTTTAAATATAATAAACTTTTTTTTAGAGTAGTTTTAAGTTCACAGTAAAATTGAGCAGGAAATACAGAGTTCCCATATAGCCCTGTCCGCCCTGTACACAACCTCCCTCACTATCACCATCCTGCACCTGGGGGGTACGCTTGTTACCACCTATGAACCTACGCTGACACGTCGTTGTCATCTAAACTCCATACTTTACATTAGGGTTCACTGGTGGTGGTGTTCATTCAAAGGGTTTTGACAAACGTATAAGGATATGTTTTCACCATTATAATATCACTAGAGGCCCGGTGCATGAAATTCATGCATGGGGGTGGGGGGTTCCTCAGCCTGGCCTGCACCCTCTCACAATCTGGGACCCCTTGGGGGATGTCTGACTGCCGGTTTAGGTATCCCTGTGGGATTGGACCTAAACCAGCAGTTGAACATCCTTCTTGAAATCTGGGACTGCTGGCTCCTAACCACTCACCTACCTGCCTGCCTCATCGCCCCTAACCACTCTGGCTGCCTGCCTGATCGTCCCTAACTGCTTGCTTGCCTGCCTGATCGCCCCTAACTGCTTGCCTGTCTGCCTGATCACCCCTAACTGCTCACCTGTCTGCCTAATCGCCCCCAACTGCCTCTGCCTTGGCCCCTGCTGCTCTGGCTTCGTCTGGAAAGACATCAGGAATGACGTCTAGATGGTCGTTCGGCTGTCCAGTCTAATTAGCATATTACGCTTTTATTATTATACATTCAGAATAGTTTCATTGCCCTATAAATCCTGTGCTCTGCCTATTCATCCCTCTCCCAAGCTCCTGGCAAACATGATCATTTTACTGTCTCAATAGTTTTGCTTTCTCCAAAATGTCATTTAGTTGGAAACATACAATATATAGCCTTTTCCTATTGGTTTCTTTCACCTGCATATTTGTTTAATAACATGCATTTGTTTCCTCCATTTCTTTTCATGGCTTGATAGCTCATGTATTTTACTAAATAATATCCCATTGTCTGGATGTACCACAGTGTATTTATCCATTCACCTACTGACGAACATTTTGGTTACTTCCAAATGTAGGCAATCATGAATAAAGCTGCTCTAAACACCCACCTGCAGGCTTTTGTGTGGACATGTTTTCAGTTCATTTGAGTAAATATCAGGGAACGTGGCCACTGGATTGTACGGTAGAAAAATGTTTAGCTTTGTAAGAAACGGCCAAACTGTGCTTCCAAAGTGGTGGCACCCCATTGCATTCCCATCAGCAATGAGTGAGAATTCCCGCTGCTCCACATCCTCACGTGTTCAGTGTTGGCAGTGTTTGGGGTTTTAACCATTCTAGCACGTGTGTAGCAGTGCCTCGTTGTTGTTTTAATTTGCAATTCCCTAGTGACATGTGACGTTGAAGCAAAGCACTTTTTATATACGTCCATCAGTGAATGGTACATTTGAATTAAAAATTAACTCTGGAACTATGATGATATGGAAAACAAAAAGGACACATTTGAAATAAGCCATTAAGCCATCCTCCCATCAGGAATAGAGACACTTCAACATCCCAAAGAACATGGCACATACATATCATGGTAAGTTTTGGTTCAATACACCCAGAACAGTGTGCTTCACACATTTTTGACCATCACCTGCAATTAAAAAAAAACAACAAACACATTTTACTTTTAGAGTGAATACACACACACAACTGAAACAAAAGCTTCGGAAATTAATATTTACTGTTCCTACATATACTTTACTCATTTCAACTCTAAGCCAACTTAATATATACTCTTTCTTCCATTTTATTTCTTAAAAATAGTGGTTTCTACCATCAAAATCAATTTCATGACTCATTAATGTGTTGCCACCCTAACTTAAAAATAATAAAATCAAAATAAGCTCATTTTAAAATCGGTGTGTGTGTGTGTGTGTGTGTGTGTGTGTGTGTGTGTGTAAAACATAACCTGAATTCTCAGAATGTCAGAGAATGCTACCATTTTATTTCCTCAGTCAGTTTTGATGGGGAGAAATAGGAACAAGCATAGAGCAATAGAAGAAAAGAGAAACACTCCCACGGCCCCTGATGGCAGAGAAAGGGAAGAGTGGAGGTACCATTTCATTCGGGTCTAGCTCTGATTAGAAGTAATATATATTTTATGAAGCTTAGCATCCTTATCTGAAAACGACAACAACAAACCTGACAGCAAAGAATGGAGAGGCGGTGACTTGACTGCAACCCCAGAAAAGCCCGTTTCCCTTTTTGTGTCTCAATTCAGATTGGCCAGAAAAGAAAGCCTTTCCGCCCATCTGAAGCCAAAGTCCTGGTTTCCTAGAAGTTCAAGATGAAAGAGATTCAAGCCAGGTCACTGTTTTCTATTTCAAGTAAAATTGGTGTCTACTTTGATCCTACTGTGAGGAAGAAGAGACAGCATTCAGCATCTGGTGTTCATCACCTCCAGCTTGGATTCAGTGATTTAACCTTCACCCTTGGTAAATTTTATCAAGTACCACCTCATCTAAAACAGCAGCTGGGGAGGTGGGTGGGTGGTAGGAGGTCAACAAAAGAACTTGTATGCAAATATGCATAACCCAGGGACACTGACAATAGGGTGGTGAAGGCCTGGGGGGACATTGGGGGCGGGGGCGGGGGGGGGGCGAGGGGGGTGCAGGGCTGGGATAGAAGGGGTTAATGGTGGACAAAAGGGGACATGTTGCAATATTTTCAACAGTAAAGATTTAAATTTAAAAATAAAATAGCAGTTAGGGAAATTGGAGGGTTACAAAAAATACAAATGTGAAAAGCTTTGAAAAAGTTAACAGAGCTTTATATCCTGATGAGCTTACCTATTCGGGAAATATAATCATATTCAACCTCCATGGTTTGTTACCCAGCAACAAATTGGTTATGGGAAAAACTTAACAACTTGAGATATTTCATATGCCAGATCAAAACCCCCACGTTTTCTGCCCACCACCTGTACCCTAAAACACCCACAGAAGAGATGACTTAGAAAAGAGGGGAAATATTATCATTTTAAATTAATTAAGCACCATGAAGGTGTTAAGTGTTGTTGAGAATAATATATTCAAAATAACACATGAAAATAATAAAATCATCTCTTGCTTATTCTTCCTGAGGCAAAAGTTTGATTTATTTTTTCTCTCCGAGTCTGTGTGCCCGATGGTTTATCAGATATTTGCAATGTACGATGTGCAGATAATTTTTTTCAATCTTCAAAAATTATAAAACATTGGCATGAAATCACTTTTTTAAAAAGTTGGTTTATTCCCCCTCTGGTGTCAGGGATATGATGCTGTTTCGCTGGGCAGCTGGAGATGGGCTAATATAGCTCCTACAGGGGGAGGAAATCACAGGACAAAGGGAGCAGATTTTGAGGCAAGAAAAACCTCTCAATAAGATAAACATCTGGGGCCAGAGGGGACAGGTAATCGGATCCCCCGAGTAGCTGTCTCGGTGGCAACATGCCTTCTTTTCCACCACGGAAGTAGAAACTCCCCCCAAGTCCATTCGCGCCTCTGTTTTATTTTAGGATTTCAAAACTTAAGTCAAAGTTATTAACCAATAAACAAACAAAACATATAATAAGAAAAGTCTCTGAATTTGATCCAGCAGTAAGATCCTGGAAATCAGTCTTAACATTATTTACAAAGGAGAGATTGCTGGTAGGAATATGTATGTTACATTTGCACACTGTAGCCAAGGGCATGTAGAAGTCATTCAGGTCTCCTTGCCACCTTTCTTCCAGGTACAAATCTACAAAGTCAGTTTCTGGCCTGAAAATCACACCCGGGGAAATACCTTCAATGAGTACAAGTTTCTCCTGAACCAAAAATATGAATGTATCTCCTTTCCTCACCCTCCTAATTGTTTTCCACCCCCCAGTTTCCCAACATGATAACAAAGGAAAATATATTTATCTCCAAGATACTTGAGCAAACTCCAACAAAAGGCAGCACCTTACCAAGGCACTCAGAGCCACCCTGAAATACAGAATTTTCGTTTAAACTTAAAAATATATCTTCACATTTTTCAGCACAAATGAAAAATAATTGTACATAGAACGCCTTATTGAAGTAGCCACATGCGTAATGGACCCATATGCCCTTCCTTCCCTGTGAATAAAATACCAGCTCCAGGTAGCCAATCTATTTCAACACCTCTAAAGACTTATTTGTAAATCTAATGAGTTACATTATAAGGGACATGTCAAACCATACACTGATAATGAAATTTTGTATGCATCAGCTTTGTAATTGTACCCAGCCAATATGTACTCGTGTTCACCTGGTTTTATGTTCTTGATTTTGTGTGTGTTTATAATATTTTTGTTTTGAGTATAATTGCTACAAGAATCCTTGATGCTTGTTCTCAGCGGAAGTCTTTATTGTAGTTATGTATTCTGTACAAGAGTGATGGGAAGATGGGGCTGGAGTGATGGGAAATAAAATCTCGGTCTTTGAATGTTGCTTCACAACTAGCCTCTTAGCCACCAAAGGTTTGGGTGTTCCGTCAAGCCTGGCTTTCTTGCTGCCTTTCTCTACCAACTGCTACAATGGTGATTTCGTAGCATGAATTTCTTTGTTGACAGACAGGTACATGCTGTTACTAGACAGCGTATCTGAGGGTTTTTTCCTGCAAAAAACGAAAGTGCATTCGGAGCGTACACAGCACCTGCACTAAACGAGCACCACTTTGGATAAAAGGATACTTGTCATCAGCTTAAAGTAACAATGCGTAATTCAGTTCGAATATGTTTATATAAAATTTCTCATATAATGGACTCTCTCCTGGCCCAAGTTCATGAAACTTCACAAAATGTAGCTACTTCCAATTGACAGATCCTAAAAACAGTCCCACAACTAATCAAACAAAAACAGTGAACTTAGCAGGAACTAACTGGGGACTATGTTTATAGACATATATAGATGCACACATATATGTTAACATTTGACTGTGATTTCTGATGCATAGTGTCAAATGACAAACACAGCTATGATTTGAGGTGTGATTTCACTCAGTCTGCATGTCTCATTCTCCTGTTTACATTTTTAAGACTTTTAAATAAATGTATTTATTGTTGACAGTATTACAGATGTTCCCTCCCTCTCCACCCCCTTTCCTCCCCTCTGCCCAGCCCTATCCCCCCTCACCAGGCCTTCACCACACTATTGTCTGTGTCCATGGGCTATGCATGTAAGTATAGAAGTTCTTTAGTTTATCTCTTCTTGCCCCCACCCCTTGAGGTATGTCAGTCTGTTCCATGCCTCTCTCTCTCTCTCTCTCTCTCTCTTTTTTTAAGAATAGTTTATTGATTTTTTAGAGAGAGGGGAAGGTGGAGACAAAGAGAGCTAGAAGCATCAATGTGAGAATGAAACATTGATTGGCTGCCTCCTCCATACTCCCTACTAGGGATTGAACCCACAACCCCAGCATGTGCCCTGATCTGGAATAGAACCAGCACAGGACAATGCCCAACCAACTGAGCCACACAGGCCAGGACTCTCCTGTTTAACTTGTAAAGGCCAGTTCAAGGGGCAGCTGAGGTGTTTCCTCAACACTAATGGAGCCCTGTGTGAGGGGCTAAGGCCACCAGGCAGGATGCTCAAAGCCCAGTGCCGGTGAGCTCACTCTGCAGAGAAAAGCTGCACAGTAAGCAGTGACTGAATGTCCCTCATATTCCTCAGTTGACTCCCTGCTTCTGGAAAAAGAAAAGAAAACAATTGCTTTCCCCTACTTCCTGCTCTCCTGTTAGGTCTTTGAGTTGATCTTCATGGGAATAATTTTTGGTCCAGAGGCCCTGTTCTATGGCTTTGAATAGATGTTTGATACACCCTTATATTTCCGAGTTAGGATTGTCCCCTCTCTTTGTTAAGGCTCCAGCACTCCTCCTCAATTTTACAGAAAATCATAACAAAATATAAGATATGAAGATCCCTCAGGGTGCAGACTTTGACTTCTTCATTTTGCAAATGAAAATATTGAGCTTGAGAAAAGGAAGTGATAACCCCAAGGTCACACAGTCAACTCCTGGCACAGAATGACAGCTGGGTCTCCTGACTCCGAAGTCTCAAGAGGTTTCTCCTGAACTTGCTTCTGGGGCGCTCCCCATCAATCAACCATATGTTTGATTGCTTTGATTCTCTGGTTCCTTCATGATTTTTTTTAGAGCAAATGCATTTTTATTTAGATAATATGTATATTTTGAATCGCTATAGATATTTAAGAAATAGATATTTAAGAAGTGCTTGATGAAAGGATGAAGTTTCTAGTGTGCTCTCTGAAAAAATTTTAAAACTATATTTCATATAATGAAAAAAGAAATACAACAAATTCCAGGAAAGGAAGATAGAAAAGTGGTCCTCTGTACAATAACCCTCTCTCCACGCCTTGATGTTGTGAATGTAGGGTTGGCCTTTCTAGCTTCTTGCTCACCCTCTGAGCATGGTGTTCTTTTTCTCCACTTAACTGGGGCATAACATTTCAGCATCCCATTTGCAGAGGTGAAGCTAAGAATAAGCAGTGTTCTCTAGACGGCACAGCAAGTCACTGTGACCCTTGCGAGTGTGGCAACATGAGGCAGCTCCCACTCTCTATGACACACAACTGCTTCAGTTTATAAACATCTGTAGGACCATGGGGTGTTGCTTTCCCTCTATTTATGAATGTTTGATGCAACTGCAAAGCACTTCTAGTCCTGCTGCTTTTGTGTGAAACTGTGCAGAAAGATTGCTCGGTGCGTGTGGAATATAAGACAGATTTTTTTTAATACAGCACGCAGTCAGAAGCATTCATTTTGTTTAGTGTGTGTGGCATTTGGGGGACGTTCCCATCAGTTTAAATGCAGATTGTTTAAATGCAAATTGTAATGCAGTATATTCTCTTGAATTGGGAGCAAATGTTCATCCTACAAAATTATGAGGTTAAAATACTCTGGAAGCTTACTTTTAAGGATTTTATTTACTATATACAAATCAGAAAACATATGATGTAAATAATCAGAGTTTAAGTGCCATTGTTTTATTAATATGACATAAGATATTTTTCTAGGCGAATAGCCACATAAAAATTAAAGCAGTATTTGAGAATTAAGTACATTTTAAAAGCTCCATATAGCCCTAGTGGGTATGGCTCAGTGGATAGAGCCTTGGCCTGTGGACTGAAGGGTCCCGGGTTCGATTCTGGTCAAGGCAGGCAGCCGATCAGTGATTCTCTCTCATCACTGATGTTTCTCTCTCTCCCTTCCTCTCTGAAATCAATAAAAAATATTTTAAAAATAAATAAATAAATAAATAAATAAAAGCTCCATATAGTTAGGATGTGTGTTTGCTTGTTTTTGTTTTTTTCAAATGCCAGATTTTTTTTTTCCTTTGTCCTTTTAAGAAATCCCAGTTATTGCCAAATAAAAGACGCAAGGGCAGTTAATGACAAACATTGTAACTTCAAAGCTAAAAGTAGAGCAAAATATAAAATAAATTTGGTGTCACTGCATCATTTCCCACTAACACAAGCTCTGCCGAGGACGTGTCGGGCCCTGGTTTGATAAAGGAAAACTTTGAAATAATCAATGTGACTGACACTCAAAGAGTAAGGAACCCTTCATTTTTTTTATATAATTGAGAATTTTTTGATTGTCAAAAGAACACACTTCATGCGTTTCTAAAAATAACACACAATACCTTAATGTCACATCTAGGAAGCTTATTTCATTGATATATGCTGCATGTGTTATTAATTATACTATTAATATTAAAAATGCAATAAAACACTAATCAAGGCTCCATTCCCAACAAGTCATAATTAAATAAATGCCACATTCCTGATTGTGCTAAGGCCAATTAAATCTAATTTCTCTTCTGTTTCCACACATAGGCTGCAGCTGTATATGCTCTCCAGGATAATTAATTGCCACCAACGCCCGCCTCTAAAAGGAGATGTCTGAAACTGGGAGCAGGACATGTGCCCCTGAGACCAAACATGGCCTAATGCTGTTTGGGATGTTCATGGTTCCTTAATGACCCAGAGTAAATTTTTTCTCTCCACAAACTGCCATCCATTCTGTCTGTCTTTTGTGCATAGAACTACTCAGGGTGCTTATCTTCATCAACACACTCGGGCTGCATAGGAGCCACGGGCAAGGTAGGAAGGGCTCCCCACTTCGGTGGTACCAGCTCCAGGAATTCGCCTCAGAAATTTCCATGCCAGGGAAAAAAAGTCAAGAACCGTCTGATTTCACTCACCTGTGGGGTGCAAAACTGAAAACAACAAATGAAAAACAAGGCAAACAAACAAACAAGACTCAGACACAGACCACAGTATGGTGGTTCCCAGAGGGGAAGGGAGGTAGGCGGGATAATAAAGGGTAAAGGAGGTTAAATATATGGTGACAGGAGGTTTGACTTTGGGTGGTGAACACACAATGCAATATACAGATGATGTATTATAGAGATGTATACCTGAAACCTATATACTTTTATTAACCAATGTCACCCTAATAAATCCTTTAAAAAGACAATAATAATAATAATTATAATAATAATAATAAAGATCGTCTATGCCAGGACATAATATTCTAAATGGGTTGAATTTAAATAAATTTTTAAAACTGTATTAGAAAATAACCTACAGCTCAGAAATGGCATTTGGGGAAGGAGAGAGAATTACAGGTTTTGTATTTGGAATTAAACTTCAAAAGAAACCTCAGATTGGCCCAATAATTGTTAGAATATGATAACTGAATATAGTCTCAGTGGAAATATTAGAAACTCTTTAGAAATAAAGACTTGGCCATGCATAGATTCATAGATTCTTAAAGCTGAAAGGAACCACAAGAGTTAAACAGCCAACTTCCTTCTCTTAAGGACAGGCTGCTTCTAGCTTGCTCCTAACAAAGGAATATCAAATCTATTTGTTAAATCTCAGCAACAGAATATACTTTTGCTAATCAGACACTTAATGATCCCCTTATAAATCTGTGTTTAATCTCACATCATCCTGCTGGACCAGTTTACTGGGAGAGAAGGCAAAGAGTTCGTTCCCCTCTCAGATAATGCCATTCGAGATGAGATTGTTATTCAGCTTCACAATTCTCTTCTGCAAGTTACACATCTGAACCCCTTTGCCTTTTCCCTCCAGATTCCCCTCACCACTCTTCCTTTGTAGAAGCTAGATAGAAAACAAAAGCTGAGTGGTCCCAAACGCAAAGATTGTGTTATGTCCCCCAAGCCAGACTGTTTGAATAGTTGCAGCATCTTTCTAGGGTGTTAGATGCTCATTCTGTTTCGTTATCAGCTGGTTAATTATCCACAAGGAAAGCTTTTTGCCACACCTGCAAAAATGTAGGCATCCCCCATCTCATACTTGTAAGCTTAGCTGTCTTACCAAGGGGACCTGCCCTGTATCCATCCCCTTTGTTTACCTCTGACCATGCCTCACACGTTACAAAGTCACCCCTTTGTTATATATATATATCTCAATGTTAGACAGTACCGGTCCATGAGTGGCCCCTAAAAAACTCCCCTAGCTTGAAGCTGATTTGTGGATAACCACCCTTCAAGTAGACTCTGCATTTAACCTCTTCATGCTGGTATTTTCTATTTCACCTGAGTTTTCACATTCCATGCACCTACACCCTCAGTGAAACCCTATGAGGATGTATTCATTACAAAATGCCTGTGTGTATGTTTCTCTGTGGGGATGGAGAGTAAATTAAGATGTCCTTCTAAGATCAGTAACACCGTGGCCTGGGATGCTGTAACATTTAACCACAGGTTTGATCCAACTTCCTTTGTAAATCACCATGGGCATGTGCTTTCTGAAATATGTATGTGAATTATTGCCTTATTTTCATACTGTGGGCATTGTTTATTATGGAAGGGCCATTAACCCTGTAAGATGCAGATAATCTTCCACTTGCTTGTCTCCAGCAGAAGATCATTTACTGTCACGCTGATTAAATATATGATGACAGCGAAGCTAGTAACGTGCAAGGTATGGGCACGGGAAGAACATGCTTCATGCACTTTCTCGGCCGGCTCTCTGCACAACAGTTTCTGTATCTAATTTGATACTTTTCAAATAAAGAACATCACATTACTAGGAGCCATTTTACCCTGATATGCTCACATACATTGGTCTCCGGAGAAAACCCAGATAAAGGATTTATATAAAAATTGTACTTACAAAGTAACAGTCCTGATTAAGTTTATTATGAGTATGTGTACTCTCGGTGCCTCACACACTGAACTCAACGTTTCTTCCTTAGCACAAGCAATAAAACGAACCCCATGATGACCTTCCCCCAGACAAGCACTAAAATGATGGTATTCCCCAACTTACTTTTAAATCTAAGCTCCCAATGAAAGCTTGAATGTGGTACACAAGGATAGGGAAGGACGCATCTCACATATCCACGTACATAAAGATACATTATAAATTACATTTTCTACACCCTGTCGCTATACACACACATAAGCCGCGATAATTTAGTTATTTACTATGTACTACTAGTGGTGTAAAATGTCATTTTCTAAGAATGCACCGGAGGCTTAAGTCAGCATTTTTATGATATCATCTGCACTGGGAAAACATTAAAGGCTCAATATTTAATAAACATAATAAACATCCCCATGAAACAAATTGTTCATAAACTACCTGTTTAATTTTTCAGGGTTCCTGAACCACATATTTTCTTATTAGTTGTGAGCCTGCTGGGTTGCAGGATAGATAGGGCCTGTCAGGGATAGAATATATGTAGCGGTTTTATGAATTATTTCTGTGAGGAAAAGCCTATTACAGCTGACAAGAGGGTGATGATATTAGCCCATCATCATTCAGATGGCACCACCCTTCCCCCTTTCATCCGTCAGGCCTCTTGTACGGGGGCTGTAAGCCACACCGTCTTTGCACAGCCAACACAAAGACAAATTCTACTCTTTCTCTGAGTCCATGAAACATTTAGTATTTCATTTTGAATCATGGCAGATGACAGAAACAAATGGCCTAATGAATCTCACTTATTGTCCCTTGCAAATCTGAAGATGAGCTAAAAGTAAAATCTCTCTTTCTTTTCTCTCTTTATTTTTCCCCCCCCAATGTTGATGCATTCCTCTCCCTCAGAGGTCCCTGCTGCATTCTAATTAGATATTGAGATTGCAGAATTATTTTTATAAATAAGTCGTTGCACCGCTCTCCGGCCGCCCCTCCCCTCACCTCTCTCTATAAGTAACCTTTGGGACAATACATGTTTTCACCCATTTTATAGCTTTATAAAATGTAAGTAGAGCAAGAGACAAAATCAGAAGGGAAAATAACACGTACGTCTTTAATGTATGTGGGGGAAATGGCAACTACTCATCAAATGGCAATGAGGATTATATACCTTTTTGTTTTATTTAAAGGAAAATTAAATCTGCCCAAATCCTCTCCAGTGCCTAGTTACGAGTTGCTTGGCTGAACTTATAAAGCTTTTGTGGTTACTTTCCTAGGTGTATTTACTTTAAATATGGCATTGAAATGTATAAGGGGTTTGTTGGGTGGAGCTAACCTGGAAAACAAGGAAAAGACTCTGAGAAAAGACTCCACTCGCCTATGGCATCATTCCCTTCTGTGCTGTGTGAGAGGTTCTCAGCCAGGCTGAAGACAGCGGTGCTCTCCGGTGGCCGGACAGACACCACCCAGTAGGAGATTGTCTCCCTGCTCCTCCCTACCTGCGCTGTTTAAAGGAACATCTGGTCCTGGTGTTGGCTGGCGCCTTCAGCTGCAGCAGTCTGCGCTGATAGCCTCGCGTTCCCAGTAGCCCACAAAGGCACAGCCATGGAGAAATATGCATTTAACAAAGGGACAAAGAAAAAAAAATGCAGATTTGAGGCTAAAAATGGGGAGAAGGGTAGGAGTTAGTGAGAGAAAGAGAGAAAAATTCCTCTTTGGCTTCTTTGCCATGCCTTGGCCTTTTTTCTCCCTTTTCTCTGTGACTGTAATGGCTTTTTCACAGCCATTAGAGTTGTCAAGTAAATTTTTCTTAGTTCAAGTATGTACAATTGATCCTGATAGATGTTAATAGCTCCCAAATGAAGGCAAAGTCTGCAATGGACACACAGGAATAACAATTCTGTGGTTAAAAAGGAAAAAAGAAAGTTTGACAATTGATGCCATAATATAGGCCAGAGGCACTCTAGGTCAAATTTCCCTAATTTGGGGAGTAAAATTTCACCAGTGAGGCACCTAAGTCATGCAATATTAATTATATTGTGACTAAATTTATTAAGATTTATGTTTAGATAATTTCATAATAGTTGTTTTCCATAATATAAATTTTGACAAGCCACTTGGGAAAAAATAACATTTAAATATCTTATTTTAAAAATATTTTTGAGAAAGAAGGCAATATATGAAAGTTTGGTTTTAATGTTAGAATTTCAAATATTTCTAATTGAATTTTTGCTAGATGTAAAGACTGTGATTAGAAAATAACATATCAGTGTACTTCTATTACTTTTATTATGCTCTGAGTTACTAATATAAAAAACAATAATGGCATTTTTTCACAGAGAAAGAATTTTATAACTAATGGCTATTTATTCCATAAATATCTGAACAGGAAGAAATGTTTACAATCCACATATACCAGAAATTGAAATCAAGTGAGGAAAGTTCACGCTATAAACAGGACATTTGCAAATGCTCTGGTCTAATAGTTGAGCATTGTCTCTTTCTTCATTGCCTAATGCCCTTTGTGACTTCTTGTCAGTGTCTGAGGCCAGCCTAAGTACCAGGTAGAATTTAAAAATATTAATTGAAAGAATCAATGAATACTTTATACTATACTTCATTCAATATCCTGCATATTATCAGGATAAGAAGGGGAAAAACTGGTTGACTAAAGAAAATGTATACCAACTTTCAAACATATAGCAAACCAAACCAAAAATAGAACTAAAAAGAAATGAAAGGAATAAATTCACCCCCAAAGACTTGCACTGTTTCTTAAAAGACTGCACATGTAGCAGGGGTGGAGAACGTGCGGCCCACAGGTTGTATAAGGCCCGCAAAATCATTTGGTCTGGCCTTGCCAAGGCATTAGAGGTGAGTTAACTAAGTGTTTGACCAAATATAGCAGGCTAATTTTAAAAACGATAATTTTGTATGGCCCTCAAATATTGTTACAAATATCCTAATGCTCCTTGGCAGAAAGAAGGTTCCCGCCCCTGAAAAGCAATGTTCTATGGTGTCATGGTGAAAGAAATCTCTCCCAGGAGTGAGGGCAGGGCTTTCCATCTTCTTGCCTCCTGGCCAATATGCTTTTTTCTTTTTTAATTTAGATTCTTTATTGTTTAAAGTATTACATAAGTCTCCTTTTCCCCCATTGACCTCTCCCCACCTGCTCCCACCCCCCAGCACATGCCCTCAACCCCCTACTGTGTCCATTGGTCATTGGTTATATTTATATGTTTATATGCATGCATACAAGTGTTTTGGTTGATCTCTTATCGTGCCCGCCCCGCCCCCCCCCCCCCCCCCCGGCTCCCTTCCTACCCTCTCCTACCTTCCCTCTGAGGTTTGACGGTTTGTTCCATGCTTCTCTGTCTCTGGATCTATTTTTGTTCATCAGTTTATGTTGTTCATTATATTCCACAAATGAGTGAGATCATATGATATTTATCTTTCTCTGACTGGCTTATTTCATTAAGCACAATACTCTCCAGGTCCATTCATCCTGTTGTGAATGGTAAGAGTTCTTTCTTTTTTACAGCAGCATAGTATTCCATTGTGTAGATGTACCACAGTTTTCTAATCCACTCATCTGCTGATGGGAATTTAGGCTGTTTCCAAATCTTAGCTATTGTAAATTGTGCTGCAAAGAACATAGGAGTGCATATATCCTTTCTGATTGGTGTTTCTGATTTCTTGGGATATATTCCCAAAAGTGGGATTATTGGGTCAAATGGGAGTCCCATTTTTAATTTCTTTTGAGGAAACTCCATACTGTTCTCCACAGTGGTTGCACCAGTCTGCATTCCTACCAGCAGTGCAGGAGGGTTCCTTTTTCTCTGCATCCTCTCCAGGACTTGTTGTTTGTTGATTTGTTGATGATAGCCATTCTCACAGGTGTGAGATGGTACATCATTGTCGTTTTGATTTGCATCTCTCAGATGATTAGTGACTTTGAACATATTTTCATAAGTCTCTTGGTCTCTGTATGTCCTCTTTCAAAAAGTGTCTATTTAGGTCCTTTGCCCAATTTTGGTTGGATTGTTTATCTTCCTTTTGTTAAGTTGTATGAGTTCCCTATAAATTTTGGAGATTAAATCCTTTTCGGAGATAACATTGGCAAATATGTTCTCCCATGCAGTGGGCTCTCTTGTTGTTTTGTTGATGGTTTATTTTGCTGTGCAGAAGCTTTCAAACTTTGATGCACTTTCTAGTTAATCAGCTCACATCCATTTTCTTATATTCGTAAGTGGCATCTTTTTCAATTTCATTGAAATACCTACATGTTCAGAAAGATGCTAGAATATTTTTGTCAAAAATAGATATAATATAGCAAAATTTTCAAGCAACTGAAGTTAGACTGAAGAAAATAAGAGGTGATACACAATGTTTGTGTATACCTATGAAAGGGGACAGGAACACTGGCCAGGCGATATTAGGTGGAAACCTTTGAAACTGCTGTTTTTGTAGGTCAGAAACTGTTGAATATTAGCAATTTCATGTAGTTCGGCCTAATTAGATACAGCATTTGTAATAAGCTTAAGTTGCACATTTCTTTTAGAAAAAGAAGTACATAAAATGGCTCAATGATATCCTGCAGCCTGATGAGGGGCAGTTATTACTTCCAAAGTCAACATAAAATTTCATTAAAAGAATTAAAGACCAAGAGTTCAAGAGACACCTCCAGAAGTTTACTTAGTTTCTGACAGCATTATTCCTCTCCTCTGCTCCTTAGAGGAAAGGCCCGGTTTTCTCTGCATGGTACTTCCAACTACCCTGCCGCCTTCGCCATGTAAGTCAATATGGCTCTTTTCTTTCTGTCTCACATTCTTGGCTCCACAGAAACTGTCAAGAAAAATTTTAAAATAACATTATGGTGACACGAATCCATGACAGGGCCCCACTCTTGATTGCATGGGCCTGCAACCAGTGCAGACACACAGAGCCCCCAATACAGAAGTCCATTCCCCTTTGGGGTTTAATGCCTTGCAGTCACAGTCTAAATTATCAATAAATGTATCTTTGATTTTTAAAAATAATTCTTTATTGTTGAAAGTATTACATATATCCCCCTTTTTTCCCCATTGACCCCTTCTAGCCCCCCCCCCGTCCCTACCCCCACCCTAAGCCTTCACTGCCCCATTGCCTATGGCCATGGGCCATGCATATATACATACAAAGTTCTTGGTTGATTACTTCCCTCCCACCCTCCCTCCCCTGCCTTCCTTCCGAGATTCTGTTCCATGTCTCTGGATCCCCTCCGTTCATCAGTTTATTTTGTTAATTAGATTCCACATATGAGGGAGATCATGTGATACGTGTCTTTCTCTGACTGGCTTATTTCACTTAGCATAATACTCTCCAGAAGTCCAATGGGAGGATGCACTCGGGGCTTGGAGACTCAGCTCATGTGTGAGTCCAGACTCCTGCCACCTCCCAGGACCAGTCCCTACTGCAGTCCAGAGAACCCCTGCCCTTCACCCCAGCAGGGGCCAAGGCTGAGTTGGATGTACACACCCCAGGAGTCCTGTATCCCAGGGCAAGGTCTGCAGTTGCTTATGAATATACTCTGGTATACTCTGGCTAAGGAAAAACAAAATTTAATAGCAAATATAAAAAAATACCATGATAGGTCAAGAGAGACCATAGTAGAAAGGAAAAGACTTTTCCTTTTCTTGCTTTTGAAGCGGGGAACCCCACAATTTCATGTTTCAGTGGGCACTGCAAGTGATATAGTCAGCCTTGTTTAAGTGCATTTATAACACATATGTGAGAAAGTATAACTGCCAGCGAACCTTCAAGAAGATGGTTTGAAATCTTATAAGGGAATGTGTGTATGAGAGAGAGAGAGAGAGAGAGAGAGAGAGAGAGAGAGAGAGAGAAAATGAGGGGGAAGGAAATAGGAAGGAGAAAAAATGATCAAGAAATCTATTTGAGAGAAAGTTGTCCAAAGCACAAAGAGTAAAACTAGCTCTTCCTACCTGTAGTAAATTGATTAAAAGATAATATCAGAAAGAAAGTTAAAAAGGAAGAAGGTGTTAATAGCATATTAAATAAGCTCAATGTCCTCTTATTTCCTCACTAGAGGCCCAGTGCACAAAATTCGTGCACGGGGGTGTGTGTCCCTCAGCCCAGCCTGCACCCTCACCAATCTGGGACCCCTCAAGGGATGTCCGACTGCCCGTTTAGGCCCGAAACGGGCAGTCAGACATCCCTCTCACAATCCAGGACTGCTGGCTCCCAACTGCTCACCTGCCTGCCTTCCTGATTACCCCTAACTGCTTCTGCCTGCCAGCCTGATCACCCCCTAACCACTCCCCTGCCAGCCTGATTGATGCCTAACTGCTCCCCTGCCAGCGTGTTTGCCCCTAACTGCCCTCCCCTGCAGGCCTGGTCACCCCTAACTGCCCTCCCCTGCAGGCCTGATCACCCCTAACTGCCCTCCCCTTCAGGCCTGGTCTCCCACAACTGCCCTCCCCTGCAGGCTTGATCACCCCCAACTGCCCTCCCTTGCAGGCCTGGTCCCTCCCAACTGCCCTTCCCTGCTGGCCATCTTGTGGCGGCCATCTTGTGTCCACATGGGGGCAGCCATCTTTGACCACATGGGGCAGCCATCTTGTGTATTGGAGAGATGGTCAATTTGCATATTACTCTTTTATTAGATAGGATAAGAGTATGAGTCTAAATGCAGATGATTTCAGCACAACCTAGCTGAGACTATGTCAGAGGTAGTAGAAGAGTCTATAGATTTGGAAAGGTTTGGGAAGCCTGGGATACACTGAAAAAGCAGGAGGGGACCCCAGAATCCGGAAGAAGAAAATTCTGTGCAGTTTAAGGTCCTTTAAGGATACTCAGAAGATTGAGCTTTGCCAATGTTAGCAGATTCCATTCAATCTGTATATATTGCTAGAACACTTTCTCATGTTATTTTCTGCTAAGTACTTTTATTTCCCCATAACCACATACTGAGAATGGTAGTTGGGCTTTCCAAACACATTTTTCATGGCAGATATTTCCGAGAGTGTGGGAGAACGAATAGTCAAGTAAAGGTAATAGTCAAGTAAAAATAGTCTTCTTGGGAGGCTGCTTGTGACAACTGGTTCCTGCGTTTATGTGGTGCTAGGATGATATTCAATTCCTTCTCTGAACATGTAGAGACTGAATGTATGTACTTGTTAATTTCCCTTAGACACTGTCTTCTAATTTTAGATTTATTTTTCTGTGCCTGTATTTTATCCCTTGAACTCCTAAATTTCTTGAGGATATATAACCTCTTAAACACAGTGATTTCCTCTTAGTAGGTTCTCACTCAAGCTGTTAATTGATAATTAGGATTAAAATCAACACTCAAGAACTCTTTATCTATGATCTAACTTTTAATCTCTAACAGTCACTGGGCCATTTGTGTGTGTGAGATGCTCTGTCTGCTCATGAAATCCTCCCTTTTGTTCTGCCCACAACAAATCTGTCCCGTTGCCAAGACCCAGATCAAGTGGAACCTCCTACATGACGCTTTCCCAATGAACATCCATCAGCCTCTGTGCTCTGGAGGAGCAGCAATCACACCATGCCATATTGTCCTGCTAAATCCAACACCAAAGAAAGCTAGTTACTCAAGCCCCAAGCCCGATTACTCTCAGACTCTCCTCTCTTCCTCTCTCCCCCTTCTTTCTCCCTCCCTTCATCCCATGTGGAAACTCAGACGTCAAAACTATAAAATAGCCAGATAAGACTTATAGCACAGTAGTATTGTTTAGTATATGCTCATTTGTGAGTCTGTCAAAATTATTATTCTCAGAGGAGCTAATTATTGCTTCTGTAGGAAATTGACTAAAAAGAATGTGCCTAAATTCCATAATTAAAACAAAATGAGCAATAGGTGACAAAAGTGTCCAAAAAACAAACAAAGTCCGATGGGTTTAGAATAATAGGCAGAATTATAATAATATCTTGTTAGATCTGAGACAAACAGTATCAACTTCTTCAAGATATTTTGGATAGTCTTTAGAAAATTCAAAATTTTGAAACAGTTAATAGTTTGCCCACAACTTCACCCTTACATATATTTCCCCTTTATCTGGAATGCCTGACACTGCTATCATACTTTATGACCCAGTTCATTTGTTCCCTTTATATAGGGTAATGCAAAAGTGGGCTTACAGTTGGTCATATAGAAAATAATATAATAGTTAATTAATAATCTATATCATAAAAGGCCTGTGGTTGTGATGCCATAACAGCGGAATGACCAAAGACTGGTCACCAGGAGGCTGCGGGTGGGCGGGGCTGCGTGCATGGTGAGGCGCCAGGGTGGGTGGGGACTTGATTCTAGGTCCTGTGTCCAGCCTGGCACGGAGGGAGTCAGTCTGGGTCCCATTGGCGCAGCAGGTCAGGGTATCCTGTGATATCGTGTGCTGGGCTTCTAGTATAAAAATAATTTGTGTTCCGCACACTACTGTAAACCTACTTTTGCCTTACCCTGTATTGTATTGCTTTTGTTGTTGTTATAAATGGAATTTTTATATATATCTTAACATAGTGCATTGTTGTTGTTTTTTTAATATATTTTATTGATTTTTTACAGAGAGGAAGAGAGAGGGATAGAGAGTTAGAAACATCGATGAGAGAGAAACATCGATCAGCTGCCTCTTGCACACCCCCTACTGGGGATGTGCCCGCAACCAAGGTAAATGCCCTTGACCGGAATCGAACCTGGGACCTTTCAGTCCGCAGGCTGACGCTCTATCCACTGAGCCAAACCGGTTTCGGCATAGTGCATTGTTAACGTATAGAAATGCAAATGATTTTTGTATGTTTATTTTGTATCCCAAATTATACTGAATTTGCTTACCTAATGCTAACAATTTTTTTTGGGGGGGGGAGTCTTTATAAACTTTTTATATTAGATCATACCATCTGCAGAGACATTTTTTCCCCTTGCAATTTTGATGCCTTTTATTTCTTTTACTGACCTAAATGCTCTGGCTAGGACGTCCAGTACTATGTTGAGTAGGAGTCTGCATTCATTGAGATGATCATATGATTTTTTATCTCTCATTCTATTAATGTGGTGATTTATTGATCTGCATATGTTAAACAATCCTTGTATCTGAGGGATGAATTCCACTTGTTTATGGTGTATGATCGCTTTATATGCTATTAAATTTTGTTTGTAGGTGTAATCATATACAAAAACTTTACCCTTTCACACCACCCTGCACATTTTATGTTTTTGATGTCATAATTTACATTTTATATAGTGACTACCCATTAATAAATTATTATAGTTGTTATTTTTAATACTTTTACCCTTTAACCTTTCTACTAGAGTTCAATGATTTATATACCACCATACTACAGTATTAGAGTATTCTGAATTTGAATATATACTGATCTTTACCAGTCTGTTTTACTTACAATTTCTAGTTATTAATTAGCATCATTTTATTTCTATTTGAAAAACTTCTTTCAGCATTTCTTGTATGTCAGGTCTAATAGTGATGAACTCCCTCAGCTCTTATTTATTTGGGAAAGCCTTTATTTCACTTTCATTTCTGAAGGACAGCTTTTCCAAGTAAAGTATTTTTTTAAAATATATTTTTATTGACTTCAGAGAGGAAGGGAGAGAGAGATAGAAACATCAATGATGAGAGAGAACCATCGATTGGCCACCTCCTGGACGCCCCCTACTGGGGATCGAGCATGCAACCCGGGCATGTGCCCTTGACCGGAATCGAACCTGGGACCTTTCAGTCTGCAGGCCAACTCTCTATCCACTGAGCCAAACCAGCTAGGGCCCAAGTAAAGTTTTTTTTTTTTTTCTTGGTCAGGTTTTTTCTTTTAGCACTTTGAATATATCATCCCACTATCTCTTAGACTTCAAGCTTTCTGCTGAGAAATCTATTACCTTTATAGGGATTCTATTGTATTTGAGAAATTTTTTTCTCTTGCTGATTTTAACCCTTTGCACTTGCTTGCTTTTTTCTCGATTCCTTTATTCTACTTGGGATTTAATTTTTTAAATACCCCAGATTTTACAAAGCGCAGTAGTAGAATAAAAAACTGGAGTTTCTTTTCATACAAACTTATTTATTTGGATTTTTTTATATTTCAAACTATTGATACATTCAATACAATTCGACATACGAGCTGCTACCGATGCTAACCGTATCGAGTCACACTCGACATTCGAGTGCAAAAGGTTAAAATTCCCCTGTTTGTCTTTAATTTTAGGCAGTTTTATTATAATGTATCTTAGAAAAGATCTTTTGGGATTGAAATTATTTGGAGAACTATAAGCTTTCTGAACACAGATATCCAAATTTCCCCCTAGAATTGGGAAGGTCTCAACCATTATTTCCTCAAGTAAGCTTTTCCCCCCTTTCTACCTCTCTTCTCCTTCTGGGATCCAATTATGTGTACAGGCAATCCTCGGGTTACGTCGCACTCGACATATGTAGTTTCGTGGTTATGTCACCATCTCCCATTTATTTATATAAAAAAAAAGTTCCGTCATTTTGACATATGTACATTTGTGCTTTATGTTTTTTATTATTTATTTACCACAAGTAAAGGTCAGGAATTGTTATCTTTCTTTTAAATTTTTTTTTACTGTTTCACTTCATTATTGCTGTGCACGTGCTCCATGTGAGTGATGTAGGTGCTTATGTAGGTGGGTTCCAACTTACGGCGAAAATCGCATTACGTTGCGCCATAGGAATGGATCTCTGACGTTACCCAAGGACCTACTGCATGTTGTTTCTTTTAATGGTATTCCATAGTCACTATAGGATTTCTTTACTCTTTCTTTTGATTCTTTTTTTCTTTGTTCCCCTCAGATTGGATAATTTCAAGTGACCTGTTCTCTACTTCACAGACTCTTTCTTCTGCTTGATCAAGTCTGCAGTTGGTGCTCTTTCTTGCATTTTCATTTCATTCATTATATTCTTCAGCTCCAGAATTTCTGTTTGGTTCTTTTGTATAATTTCTCTCTGTGTTAAACTTCACATTTTGTTCATGTATTGTTCCCCCCTTTTTTTATTAAACTGTCTTTCTGTGTTTTCTTGTAGCTCGCTGAGCTTCCTTAAAACAACTATTTTGAATTCTTTATCAGGCAAATCACAGATTTCCATTTGTTTGGGGTAGTTTCTGGAAAATTATTGTGTTCCTTTGATGGTGTCATGTTTCCTTGATTTATTATGTTCCTTGAAGTCTTGCATTGTTACCTTTGCATTTAAAGAAGCAGTCACCTCCTCCAGTCTTTGCTGACTAGCTTTGGGAGAGAAATAATTTCCATTAGACCTATTAGGAATTCTGAGACTTTCTTAGACTTTTTTTTTTTAATGTATACTACTGCTCCATACTTCTTGTTCTCTCTTGGGGGAAAAGTCTTAAGATTGTATGTCTTCTCTTGATCCTACAAAGCCAGGCCAGGTGCTGATAGCCTCCTATTTGTTCTTCCTGGGTGGGATTAAAGGCTCAAGTTTGTGTGCTTTCTCTCAACCTTGCAATGAGGCTTTCTTTCTGTGAGTGCTTACTAGCTGTATGTAGGCTCACCCTCATCACCTTGAGGGGCATGCATAGAGAGCAAGCCATTCTCTTTTCCAATGTGTGTGTGTGTGTGGGGGGGGGGGGGCGTTGTGTGGGTGAGGTGTACAGAGTGTTAGGGGTTATAGATGAAATGTTTCCTGAAGATCATGAGTGGTCTTTCTGATGTAGTCTACAAAGCTATTATTAGGTTTCATGTCCCTTTGAAATCCTCTGAGAGCCCTGGCTGCTGTTCTTCCAGCTGCTTGCCTCCCCCTAGTCACACAGCACATCACATTATTCTGGGTGTGGAAAAAAATAAGTGGGTCTCTTTGTCAGCACCCCACATAGCCAGGGAAGCTGAGTGCTCACTCACATACCTTCACTTTCTCCAGTGGGAAAAATCACAGGCTGGGGCGGGGTGAGCAGATAACACAGGAGTAGTGTAACTGTTCCTCTTACTCTCTTTTCTGTGTCTAATCTCAGATTTTCTTTGTCCCAATGACATGTGGAACTTCTGTTCTGGACTCCTGGACTTCCATAAGGGCACTCTCACATATTGGTTAGTGGCAAACTTGATGTTCTCTCCAGAAAGACAGTACCAAACTCTCATCCTGCTATTGCTATGCCATCACATCTTGTAAAATGTCAAGATTAAATTAGAGTATGCTTCTTTTCAATCAGCACTATATTTTTGAGGATCATCTATGATGGTACATGTAGTTACTAGTTCATTCATTTAAACTGTTGAATAGTGTTTCAATTTTTAATATACTGTTTTTCTTATTGATATGAATTTGGTTGTTTACTTTTGTTTTTTTCTTATTACATTAATTGCTTTTAACATCATTAAATGTATCTTCATGTATAATAGCTTTTTTAGTATGTACATAAGGTTCTTAATTTTAATATAGTAAAATTTATTAAATTTTCTTTATAGCTATTATTTTTCTCACTTAAGATATTATTTTCTACCATGAGGTGAATATATTTGATTATCTTCAAGTTTAAACTTCCCTTTAAATTATAAGTTCTTGATTCATTTGAAACTGATTTTTTGTATATGATAAATATTTTTTCAAATGAAATATTTGTCCCAGCAACATTTACTAAATATATTTCCCTTCTTCATTGATTTTAATGCAATCTATGTCCATACATGCATGCATTTTTATATGTATAGGTTTCTTGGCTCTCTGGTTTGTTTCATTAACCTATTTTCCATTACAACACCAAAACTTCTACACCTTGTTAATTATTTTCCTTTATAAGGTTTGATATTTAATAGGACAAATCTTTTTGTCTGATGATTTTTTGAAAGTTTCTTAGCGATTCTTAGCCTTTTTTTATTCCAAATAAATTTTAGAATGAGTTTGCTATTTAGATCAGTGAATATACCAGTTAGGATTTGTAATGGGATAGCTTTGAATTAATGGATCTGTTTTAGAAGAACTACCTTTTTTGGGACTACTGGATATTTGATTAATGAACATGTTGTATCTCCCCATTTTAATATGTTAATCAATTAAATACTACAGTTTTCTTCCTAGCAGTTTACCACATCCTGTTTAAGAATTATTTTTAGATAGCTTATATTTCTAGTAATTTAAATGGCACTTCTTCAAGAGTACATTTTTTTTAAAATTGGTTGTTGCTTATAGGTAAAACTGTAATTGACCTTTGCATGTTGAACTTATACCTAGCAACTTTTGAATAATTTTTCAACTAGAAAGTGAATAAAGGGCATTCCGGTTTTGGCAATATGAGTTAAAGTACCAAGGGACCCATTCACTGCAGAACAAGTCAAATCTGAAAAGCCACACTATTTGAGACCTCTCTTGCTCACAAATGGCATAGGTGGTCTCCAGGAATCCCTCCATTCCCAAACAAATAATAACAAAAGCAGAAAAGAAACCATAAGAAATGTCAAGGCTGACAAAAATTGAGTATGTATTATAGCATTGTGGGTGAGGATGCAGAGCAGTGGGAATTCTCACTCACTGCTGGCTTGCAGGGCAAGCTGCTAAGTTAAATGTTCAAATCACCTTGAAAAAATAATTAGACATTTTTTCTCTCAAAGCTGATCCATCAAATATCTACAACCTAAAAACCCCATTTCTTAGGTATAAGCCTGTGATAAAATCTTATGCATATGTACCAGAAAATATACATGAATGTTGAGAGCAGCCTTCTTCATAAGAGTAAAACACAGGGAAAAAATTAAAAATTTCCATCAGGACAGTATATTATACAATGAATTGTTATACAGCAGTAAATAAAAGAAACATATATTAGTATATACAGCAGCATGGATAAATCTGCATGGAAGACATTCTGTTGAGCAAAAAAAGCAAGTCTAAGAAGATAACATACAGTATATACCATTTTAAAGAACCATCAAACAGTAAAATTAAACAATATATTCTTAAACATTTAATATCTGTGATAGAATCCCATATTTTTAAAAAGCAATGGAATAGCAAACACAAAATTTAGGGTGATGATGTCTCTGAGGAAAGAATCATAGGGATAACATAAGGGAGGAACATACAAGTAGATGCAAATTATTCGTAATGTCCTATATATTGGGCTAAGTGTTGGTTTTATGGATGCTGATTGTATCATTATGCTTTATTAATAACACTTATATAACTTAAATATTTTGTATATGCAAAACATATTAATATAATAAAATGAATAAAGATATGAAAAATATAAAACATTTATTCATCACTTAGGAAATTATCATTAAAAACTTACTAGTGCCAGATATCAATCTATGTTCCAAGAATTAAACAATACCAAGTACCAATATTAAACAAGACAAAAAATGATAATCCCTGAATTTATGAGACATGCATTCTACTAGATTCAACTAAACTAATTTATGAACTAGAACTTATCAAAATGAAAGTTATCTAAAGGATAAATAAAAAGGAGTCAATATTTTCATTTTAAACAATGAAGTATTTTTAAATTACCAACAATCTGGACAAAAGGAGAATGAATAAAATCTACTTAAGGAGTCAAATCCCTCCAACATATTCGTCTTATTCCATCCTTTCTTAGAAGAACAGCTTCAGAGATGGCCAAGGACTTTGATTTGAAAGGCCAGCCAACTGAGAAAATTATTGTTTTAACTTTTTAAAGAATTTATTTTCTATTTAATTATTAACATAATGTGAAGACCAATTGAATTTTTCTCCTCTAAATCTCCAGTACACATGTGCTAAAGAGATGAAGTAATTGTCTTTAAGATTCAGGTGCAGACATGGACCAACTGTACCTTGGTTATAAATACTAACCCTCTGCCTATACCTTCAGAAACTCTATGTGAGCCTCCAACCAAATAATAGCATGTTAATATTCACCATTGACTACCCCACAGTAGAGAATCTGGAGGTCATCACATTCAGGGTGTTAATGAATTGAGCACTCTTTCAGCTAAGAGCTGCAGAATTTTCTTACCAATCATAAAAATTACTAATGCAGCTACAAAACATTCTAACTCCAGTTTGCCATACTAATAAATGTTTCTAGATAGCAAGGCTGCCCTTCTCCCATGTAAATAGGGAAAATAGGAATGACAACAGGGAAAAATAGAATCTAGCATAAACATTTCAAGTGATCTTTCATCTTTGAATGTGAAAACAAAACAAAAAGATAGTACTTACTGCCACCTGAGTGAATATTTATCATTTAATTTTGGGTAGAATTATAGCATATATTAAGCTAGATTAAAAAGTTTTGAGCACTAATTCAAAGTAGGATGTTTAGCACTAAATGTTGTAAGGTATGATTTAAAAAACAAAGGACTTCTACTAAACCCAAAAGACACCTTGAAAATAGCAAAATACGCCTTTAAAACTTAGTGGATATACCATGTTAATGTAATATTACTAAAGGTTAGTAAATATCTATTAGTTTTTACCTGAATTAATAAGTGGGACTACACCATTCTGGGATGAGTCTAAACAGATTTCTGAAAATAACTGACCTTAACTAGACTGAGATCAAGAAATCCTATCCAATAGAGAACACAATTCTTTTTCATAAAAATTGATACAGAAGCAGAATGCACTGAAAGAAAGAGTGCTAAAACAAATAAAAAAGAGATTGTTGTTTTGGCCCCAAGCTTTTAAACTCGAAAAATTGAGGCATAGACCAAGAAAAAGTCACTTATTCATCATGGTAATTCGTTCAAAATTGGATTGGTTACACAGAGGAGTAAAGGAGCAAAAAGGGGCGTTCAAAGCCAGAATTAAACAAAAACTTATGTATCAAGCATAGTACTTGGTACATAATAATCACTTAATAAATGGATTTAATATAGAACCAGCAGTACCATTGTTACTGGTTGATTTAGAATTAATAATCTTTAAGGTTATTGGCATCCCTTTTGGATATTTCTCAAATCACCAAATAATATGTAGATTATGATAAACTTGACCAGAAGGGCCTGACTTGTTATAATGAGTTAAGAACAAAGAAAAACAATACAAGTAAAATCATCTACATTTGCACATTATTGTCAAATGAATATTTAAATGAGGAAAAGAGATATTTTGATAATACCCTCAAAAAAACCTTTTCTGAGGAAAAAAAATAATAAGGGGCAAAGACATGGTAAAGTTTTCTAAAAGTAATCTACCTTTTGTAATAAACTATCGTCAGATACCTAAGAAATTCCATCTTACTCCCATATGTTAATATATTCTTTAAATATAAAATCCAAATTAAAAACTGATTCTTAATAGAAAGCTTTTGTTAAAAGTAACATTTTGAAATGCTGTCAGTAACTATCATAAATATTTGAGAAGTTAATATTTTAATCTTCAACTGTAGCACAGAAAACACTTTTAGTGACAGACAGTGCTTCATTAATGGAGTTCTGTGTGTCTAATTGCTTTAGGCACAGTGAGCTGCATTATTTTGACACATGACATGCAATTAGTACATGGTCACACGGCTAACGGGAGATTTTACACCTTTTTTCCTTTCCACATTCAGAGTGAATAATTAGCATATTTTTTTCTGCGTAGAATAATAATCAGAGCCTTAGATCCAGAAATTGCCTAATGAGGTAAAATTCCAGTTGTTGACATTAATATGTGACACATTTTTTCAGTTGTTAAAGTAAACCTTGTGCTACCACTTCATTTACCCTTTCCAAAGTGCCGTACGAGTTGAGAGTTACGTTGTTCTTCATATAAAATTGTTGAGAAGACAGATCTCAATAGATGTTTTATAGCATTATTTCAGTGCTCTTCACACAGTAGGTACCAAATCAATACTGCTGGTAAATTTTAAAAGGATACCTATTGGTATCTTCTTTTGTTATTAAATGATTGTTGGCTTTCAAAATAGAAACAGATTATGAAGCCACTATATGTTATTTTTGGCAGTTCTTAGAATAAAAAAAAATTAATTATTTTACAACACAAAAGTAGATCCAAAGAGTTGAAGTTTTCATCAAAATGTTCTTAATTGGATTTAAAACATTTAGCAGTGGTAGAAAGGTTACCCAATATTTCCCTAGAGCAGAGGCAGATATTTGTGAAGATAAAGATTAACTTTCAGGGTCTATCAATTAAACGGCTCCATCCAAAGCAAACATTGTATTCCCATAATTTTATCTTCCTAATTTTGTCTTTTTTTTTTTCTAAAAGAGTCTTCCTCCCTAGTCTTGTATGTTTCAGGCCCCACACAACCTGGCTATGCCCCTGATAAAAACCATCATGCCACATAAATATAAGCTCTTGGATCCCTCAAGAAGAATTTTTTTTTTCCTGAGAATACTGTCCTTTTTATTTCTATTTTTGTTTTGGATGAAAATTAAGTAACTTGGAGAAAGTCTATCAACAACACTATTACTTATTCAAATTGTCTGACTTTAAGACTGGATTTAAAGTCGCTACCCCTATAATATCCAAAGAATTAAAATTGACTGTCCCCTTCACTTACTACTTAATAGGATCCTGTAAAATGATTAAGCATTCAAAAATTAAACTCAGGGATCAAAATATTCACTTGTTCTTATGAAATGTGATGTGTAGTACATAGGAGATGCATATTGAAAGCAAAGATTAAAAACAGACACTGCCATTGACAGGATAGAAGAAATCAACTACAGAAGCACTGACCAGACTTTAGTTTCTGTAAAGTAAATTTGTATAGGCCAGAATGATTTTAAGACACACATATGGAAATTGGAAAGAATTCCACTACTATCAACTGATGTTAGTTCCAAGGGTCTTAGTTAATCAATGACATTATAATTTTTTAAATGTTAACTATTAATATGTGAGAGAATATATAAAGTCAAAAATCTTAGGGTTATTATATTATGACCTGTAGTAAATGACTTCCTATCACTCTACATGCATAATATAACCAGGGGGAAATTCCATCATATAATCTATAAAAATCGGTGACAACTCTTATTCTATACCAGATTACTTGTGAAATAGGAAAAAATATGAACCTATCATATCACTATGACTCCTAACCAAATTATTAAAATGATAAGTAAGGTGAATTTTCAGTTTGTAAAGTAGCCAATGTTAGAATTGGCATTCATATAATATCCACTCTTTTTCACCAAAATGAAAATATCATTATGTCAGAGGGAGAAGTAGGTATAAGAATGGCTCAATGTTGGGAAGTTAGATAAGGAAAAATCAGTTAGCAGTGTGTGTATGTTGACAATAAATAAAGCAAGTTTCAAAGGACAGCAGCACAAAATGTATGACTCACCAGCAAAAATAAATGATTGCACATACACTAAATATTAGAAAATCTACTGACATCTATCTATCTATCTATCTATCTATCTATCTACCTACCTACCTACTAGAGGCCCGGTGCATGAAATTGGTGCATGGGGAGGGTGTGTCCCTCAGCCCAGCCTGCACCCTCTCCAATCTGGGACCCCTTGAGGGATGTCCAGTGGGATCGGGCCTAAACAGTCAGTCAGACATCCCTCTCACAATCCAGAATTGCTGGCTCTCAACTGCTTGCCTGCCTGCCTGCCTGATTGCCCCTAACCACTTCTGCCTGCCAGCCTGATCACCCCCTAACCACTCCCCTGCCAGCCTAACTGCTCCCCTGCCAGCCTGATTGCCCCTAACTGCCCTCCCCTGCTGGCCTGGTCGCCCCCAACTGCCCTCCTCTGCAGGCCTTGTCCCCACCAACTGCCTTCCCCTGCAAGCCTAGTTGCCCGCAACTGCCCTCCCCTGCAGGTCTGGTCCCCCCAACTGCCCTCCCCTGCACCCTGCAGGCCTGGTCCCCCCAACTGCCCTCCCCTGCTGGCCTGATTGCCCACAACTGCCCTCCTCTGCTGGCCATCTTGTGGTGGCCATCTTGTGTCCACATGGGGGCAGCCATCTTGTGTGTTGGAGTGATGGTCAATTTGCATATTACCTCTTTATTATATAGGATATATATATATATATATATGCCCAAGTGACCATTACGACCGAATGACTGGAATGACTGGAACAAATGGTCGACCAGTTGCTATGATATGCACTGACCACAAGGGGGCAGATGCTCAACACTGGAGCTGCCCCCTGGTGATCAGTGCACTCCCACAGCCAACCTCCTGTGGCCCCTCCCCACCCCAGCCGGCCAGCCCCCTCATAGGCCCTGATTGGGGGGCCGGCCGGCCAATCTCCTGTGGTCCCTCCCCCTGGCTGGCTGGCCCCCCCAATAGGCCTCTATCACCGGTCAGGCTGAGGGAACCCACCCGTGCATGAATTTGTACACCAGGCCTCTAGTAATCTATAATAGTAATGGACATAATTAACTGAGCATATGTTTTGTCCATATGCTTTACATAATTTATCTCTAACATTCATGGCAGCATGCTAGATGCATTTAATTGTCCCATTTTATAGGTAAATAAACTGTGGTTATTTTCTACCATTCTAATTTAGCTAAGCTGGGAATACATTTACCAGAATTCCCTTCTCTTTGTGGTTTCAGGGTAAGCCCGGCCACAGAAGCAGTTTGCATGCTGTTTGGAAGAGCAAGGTGAGGCAGCAGCCCCTAAGCTCAGGGATCAGTGTAAGGCACCAGGTGCCATTCAGGCTCACACAGGGCCCTGCTGACCTGCTGCCTCACCTCGTGTCTCCTCCTTTGGCTTCTTAAAGTCCCAGCCAAGTGCCTGTGTGTCTCGTGACAAAGGGCACTGACTTCGTCTGCAGGTCACCCACATCATCCAAAGTGGAAGCAGGGAGAGACAAATGCAGGTACCGGTGTGCTCACAGGTTCCAGTTCATCCTGGCTTCCCCCTCCTTCACATGCGGTTTCCATTGCCCGCTTCCAGCCCCACCAATGATCTGTAACACCTTCAGGCCCACATTCCAATGCAGAGGGTTCTTTACTAGCTCTCACAACTGTCTCAGCCTTGTGACAAATCTCGAAGTTTCCACAGACTCATGCTTCCCTAGTCAAACTGTAAGTAATCCAGAAAACAAAGCTTCAGAAAGAAAAGCAGGACTCTCTGATTTCCAATCTTAAGATTAAGCTACATAAGGCAGCATCTTTACATACCCTCCCTTTACCCAGACGGACTTGAATTAGGGGCCTTGCCCACAATAACAGATGATCAGCCATAATCTCTTTGACCCACATATATATCAGGGCAAACTTCTATTTATTGGACATCTGCTCTTCTTATCATC
This sequence comes from Cnephaeus nilssonii, assembly GCF_951640355.1. Taxonomy (NCBI): domain Eukaryota; kingdom Metazoa; phylum Chordata; class Mammalia; order Chiroptera; family Vespertilionidae; genus Cnephaeus; species Cnephaeus nilssonii. The sequence goes on from NC_137075.1 coordinate 40,930,062, forward strand.
TGCAATGAGCCTTTGAAGTGCCCTAGGCACCTCACCTCCTCCCTAGCTCAGGATGTCTTAGATACCCATATTCTCTTTCTACCTCTGAACCTCTCACACATGGGGGGTCTCTGACTCTCTCTTGTGTGAGATTCCCATACATACGGATGTATTAAATTTGGCTATTTTTTCTTGGAAAAAAAAATCAAAAACAAAAAGTGATTTGATTAGTGATGACATGTTCCTCCCCCAAACACTACAAAAACACATAAAAGAATACATCCTAAGTAACACAAAAATATATACTTCAACCTGTGAAATACTAGTGAAATACTAGAGGTAATCATAAAAATTGGCAACAAAACTGAAATGTCTTCAATCTTTGCCTTTAATTATTATTCTCCCAACAGCACGAGCCAGTGCAAGTACAAATGAGATTATAAATCTTGATAATGAAGAGAAAAAATAACTAGGTGATCTTATTGTATAATCAGAAAGTTCATAGGACTCAACTGAAATAAATAATAGAATTTATTTTTCTAGCTAAGTGGCCGATAAACTCATTAATCTAGTAAGTGACAGAGGAAAGGTCTGCCTGACTTTATGGTGCTCTGCCAATTCTGGAATAAATTCACCAACATATGTGTGTGCTGTATATGCAACTTATGGAAAGAAAATTATACATAATTTCACATATTTTAAGATATAAGCAATTATTTGATGATGTAAAGAGGTACAACATACTCCATAATGAAAAAGGTAAATATCAAATTCTTGAACAGATCAAATTCTTCCCATAGTAACTAAGAAATCTACTGTGTTAGCAATAAAAACAGTCATGGGGCCTTTGAAGCCTGAAAATTTACTTTAATTCTTATCTAAGAAAATAGAGTCAGGGGTATCCAAGACAATGATGACAAATGGTAGGGAATTCAATGTGACTAACCCTATCAGATGTTAAAATACTTCATTAAATTACAACAATGAAACCCGTGGGGCAATGATACACACACCTATATACAGATCCTTGAAGTAAAAATAACCCAGATATAAACACTATCCTTTTTCCTTAATGAAAGGGGAAAAAAGCAGTGCAGTATGAAACTTTTATTTAGTAAATATTAGAACAATTGACCAGGAAGATTGAAGAAGAAAAACACACACAATTTGGACTTTACCTTATTTCAAATGCCAAAACAAATTTAAAAAACTTACAAACTAAATCACTCTATACTTACCCTGGCTAGGTAGCTCAGTTGGTTAGAGCATCATCCTGATACATCAAGGTTGTGGGTTCTATCCCCAATCAGGGCACATAGAAGAATCAACGAATGCAAAAATAAGTGAAAAAAATTTATGTTTCTCTCTCTCTCTCTCTCTCTCTCTCTCTCTCTCTCTCTCTCTTAAATTTAAATCAAATTTAAATTTTTATCACTTTATGTAGCTAGACAATATATTTAGATGATCAAAGTATAAAACATATCAAAAAAGAAGAGAGTATTTATAAAACTCCTATAAAGTATATGAAGTGTTGAACTTAGAAACAATGGGAGAAATTGCAAAGGAAAAAAGTGACAGATATTACACTATGAAATGTATTGTTTATATTTTCTTTGGTGAGACAAATAAGAATAACAGGCATATTATAGGCTAGTGCAAATATTTACAGCAAATATAGCAATAGGGTTGCTTTTATTACATTAATCATCAAAATATTCATAAGCAGTCATTAAATGTCCATAATTAAATGGACAAAGGATATGATTAGATAATTCACAAAAGAAGAATTACAATTAGTAAATAACATGATGCAAATGTTAACTCTTGCTAGCAATCTCATACATGCAAATTTAAATAATACTGATACCACATTTCCACTTACCAAATGTGATCTGTGCAGTTATGTATTTTAATATTTTCATAAAATAATCCTAATTTTAGAAATATGTCATCAATAAAATCCCCAATACTGAAATTCTCCGTATAAATATATTCATCTCAACATTGCTAGCAAAAAAACACACCCTTAAATATTCAATTAATCGTGGTACACTTGATGCAAGAGATGCACTTTATGAAATAGATGTAGCTATTGAACAGAGTGGCTATGAAGATTATATAGTCATATAAAAAATATTTTGACCATGTTCATTTTAAATAGCAAGTTAAACCATTAATATAGTACAGTTACAACTGCAATACAGCTTTATTTTAAATTAAAAAAAATAGCATGGAAAAAGAAAGAAGACTGCATGAAAATATACCAAAATGTCAACAGAAAGAAAGAAAACAAATAAATAGTTAATTAAATTATAAAGTTCTATGTATGTTTTATGTATCATATACTGTATATGCTGTAGATCCCAGGAATGCTATAGTCCTTTATCAAGATTCTGTTCAGGCTTAGAATTTTATATGTTTAACCTAGCATTTTCCAGGGCTATGCCATTCCATTTGTGGGTATTTTGTGGACCACTAAGTCCCACATGTTTTAATGTTTGACACACACTTAGCAAATTATGTCTCATTGTGTAGTCGAGCAGCTTGTTTTCTCTTCTGCCTAAGTATTCCATTTCTTATTCTCATGCTATAGTCAATACTTATTCAAAATTACTCTAATATATATTCAAGATCATACTTTGAATTATAGTCCCTTTATTATTATTTCACCTGTTCCTCTTCACTGAAAAAATGTTAGAAATTGGTTTGAATAGATACATAATCAGAAAATTAGAAAAACTGTGTAATATCTATGAATAAAAGAGGAATTACGTCTACCTCCTCTCTGAGCCATGTTATACAAAAACAGGAATCATTAATTTAGTGGCTTTCAGATCTGTTTTCTTGCCTCTCTTACACTCTTTGCTTACATTACTTAAGAGAAACCATTTTCCCTAATTTAAATATTTGAAATACCATAATTTCAAAGGTACTTTCGTATTTTAATAAATTTTAAACCTAACATAAACCTGTAAAACAATTATCTAAAAGTTTAGCGTTTACTTCACTATTATTTTTACTATCCAGGAATCAACAATTACATATTTACAAATTTCAATGGAACGAATTAAGCTAATCAGAGCACAAAGATTGCTGAATCTCATCTTGTGCAATTTAAATTTATTTTACACATTATTCTAATTTTTAATTTCTGTTATTCACTTACATAGCACCTGAAGAGTGAACAGTTTTCAGATGAAATCACATGATTGAGCATATAATTTTAATTGTTTTGAACACCTTCCAAGAAAGGAAAAAACTAGTTTTAGTTTTTATTCAATGCTTTATTCCTTTTGCACACCACATACTCAGATTATAAAAACAACTCACTTCTGAGTACACATTCATTTCAGACTTTCCCCAATTGACGAATAGCCCTTGCCTCACAAAACCCACTCAGCAGAGAGAACTTCTCATGCTGACGGAAGCGGAGCTTTTAGTCACTGTAAATATGTCATGCTTTCTTGAGGGCCTCTTGGTTTATCAGTTCTGTCTTGTTGAAGATGCAATTTCATTTATTCAACAAATTTTACTGAGCGTGTTTTCTTTCCAAATGGAATTCTGCTGAATAGGTTTCAGATACTATCAATAGCCTTAATTTTTTTTCACTCATATTTATTTTTTTAATTTCTTAGTATAAAATACACATGACATAAAATTTACCATTTTTACCAATTTCAAATGTACAGTCAGTGATATTAAGTACATTCATATTGTTGTACAACCATTGCCAACAATCATGTCCAGAACTCTTTTCATTTGCACAAATGAAATGCTGTACCCATTAAACAATAACTCCCCATTCTCCTCTCTCCTCAGCCCCTGGCAGCCACCATTCTACTTTCTGTCGCTATGATTTTGACTACTCTAGGTACCTCTTGAACAAGGAACCATACAGTATTTGTCTTTTTGTGACTGTTTTATGTCATTTAGCATAATATCCTCAAGGCTCATCAATGCTGCAACATATGTCAGAATTTCCTTTTAAAGCTAAATAATATTCCAGTGTGTGTGTGTGTGTGTGTGTGTGTGTGTGTGTGTGTGTGTGTGCCACATTTTGCTTATGCATTTGTCTGCTGATGAACATTTGAATTGCTTCAATGTTTTAGTTATTGTGAACATGGGTGTAAAAATATATATTTTTTAAATATATTTTATTGAGTTTTTTACAGAGAGGAAGGGAGAAGGATAGAGAGTTAGAAACATCAATGAGAGAGAAACATCGATCAGCTGCCTCCTGCACACCCCCTACTGGGGATGTGCCCACAACCAAGGTACATGCCCTTGACCGGAATCGAACCTGAGACCCTTCAGTCTGCAGGCCGACGCTCTATCCACTGAGCCAAACCAGTTAGGGCTAAAAATATATTCTTGTGACTCTTCTTTTTTTTTATTTTTTTATTCTCACTTAAGGAGGATATGTTTTTATTGATTTTTAGAGAGAAAGGAAGAGAGAGAGAGACTGATTGGTTGCCTCCTATATGTGCCCCGACCATGGATCGAACCCACAACCTAGGTATGTGCCTTGACCTGGAATTGAACCCATAAGCTTTTGGTGTATGAAATGATATTCCAACCAACTGAACCACTTGGCCAGGGTGTGACCCTTCTTTTAATTATTTTGAGTATATAGACAGAAGTGGAACTGCTGAATCATATGGTAAATCTAAATTTAACTTTTTAAGGAACTGTCACACTGTTTTCCACAGTACAGTGCCATTTTATATATCCACTAAGAGTGCACAAGGGTTCCAATATTTCACATCCTTGCCAACACATATTTTTTCTTTTTCTTTTTTAAATAGCAGCTATCATAATGGGTGTGCGGTAATATCTCATTGTAGTTTTGATTTACATTTCCCTAATTGGTGCTGTTGAACTTACTTTCATGTGCTTATTGGAAATTTATATATCTTTAGAGAAATGCCTATTCAAGTCCTTTGCCTATATTTGAAACAGTTTTGTTGTTGTTATCAATAACCTTTTAAAAATTACATCTTTTTAAGAAGCCTATTGCCTCCTAATTAGTCTTCTAAAAGCAATATAATGGTAGCATTGCCTTTCATGTGGAGATCATATCTTTAAAGTGCATTCACAGAAGCTACCTCATTTGAATACCATAGCCACCCCACCCTTGAGAGAGATAAAGCCATTTTATTGGAACTCTTTGAGGAAATCCCATAAAAAGTCTCAAAGAATGCATAGCCAGAACTCTGGACTCCTAAATAAACGTTCATCTAGCAAAATTAGACCGTTTGTCCTTAATTGTTCTGAGTCTTCTCTCACTCAATACTTTCCTTCTTTTGGGAATAAAATGAGGCTAGCAATGAAAACATCTCACTCTCTATCCTACCTCCTTTGATGCACATGCCTGGTAAAAAAGGCTTCAGATGAACTCGTTTTATATTTTACTGTTGTCAGCCAGGACCTCTGTTGGCTTCTCAGACACCTTATTATGCTCTTTTTTCTTCTGGACTCACTGGTTGTTTTCTCTTAGTCTTCTTTGTGGATTTTCGCTCCTCTGCTCAATATCTAAATATTTAAGTTTTAACATTCCAATCTTTCTCTTTTCATCAGCTCACTTTTCCTGGACACACCCCCTTCCATGGCTTTAAGTCGCTACAGGACAATGACTCCCTAATTGATAGCTCCCTCCCCAAACTTGCACCAGAACTTCTTGCTCATTTATCCAACTGTGTTCATGACATTCTCACATAGCCATCTTAACATAGTCAAAGTAATGTGGCCAGTAAACAGAGGTCTTGGTAATCAGCTCTCCAAAACCTGGGTCCTTCCTTCAGAATCCCCATTTCAGTTAGATGGCAGCCCCATCCGCCCAACTGCTTGAACTAACAATCTGGGAGGCTACCTTTGATTTTACCCTTTAATATACACGCCTTCATCCATCAATAAATAAACCTTAGTCTATTTTCTCTGTCTTTACTGTCACCACCATGATATCTCACTTAGACTGCTTCCATCACAGGCTAACTGGTCACGTTGCCTCCATGCTTGGCACCTACAGTGCACTTCCCAAACAGCAGATATTAACCATGTGAGAACTTAAATGAGATCATGTTGCTCCTGTGCCTAAAGTCTTCCACTTACTTCACAAGGCACTTGAAATCCACTCTGCTTACACTGAATTTCAAAGTCCTGTATAATAGACTCCCTGTTTACTTCATCTTTCCTTTCTTTCTGCCTTGTTCCAATCTCAATGGCATTCTCCTAATTTCTTGAACACATTGGGCTGTTCCTCATCTTAGGACCTTTGCATGGTTACACTACATAGATTGCTCTTCATCGTGATATTTAATGTCTGGCTCTTTCTTGTCATTCAGAAATAAACGCTGATAGGAGATTTGACTTTGGGTGGTGAACACACAATACACTATGTAGATGATGTATTATAGAATTATACACTTGAAACCTATATAATTTTATTAACCAACTAGAGGCCCGGTAGACAAAATTCGTGCACAGGGGGGGGGGTGTCCCCTCAGTCCAGCCTGCATCCTCTCCAATCTGGAACCCCTTGGGGGATGTCCGACTGCCGGTTTAGGCCCAATCCCCGGCAGTCGGACATCCCTCTCACAATCCAGGACTGCTGGCTTCTAACCGCTCACCTGCCTGCCTGCCTGATCGCCCCAAACTGCCTCTGCCTGCCTGCCTGATCATCCCAAACTGCCTCCCCCACCAGCCTGGTTGCTCCCAACTGCCCCCCCCCGCCCCCACCCCCCCCACCCCCGCTGCTGGCCTGGTTGCCCCACTCAGCCTGCTGCTCAGTCGTTTGGTTGCCCCTCACTAACCCCCCTGCCAGCCTTGTCGCCACATGCACCCTGCTGCTTGGTCATTTGATTGCCCCTCTCTAACCCCCCTGCCAGCCTGGTCACCCCACGCAGCCTATTCAGTTGTCCGTTCAGTTGCGATGGTCACTTAGACTTTTATATAGATAGATTTTGCCCCCATTTAATTAAATAAAAATAATAAAAATAATAATGGAAATCCTGCCCCCCCACACACATTCTTCTATGACAGGAGCCCCTTTTTCCAATTTCTCTATCTAAGATCTCCTCTTAGGATTTTAGGTATCTGTGCCACTATGCATTTGGAGCTGGTTTGGGGAAAAGGAAGGGAGAATAAAAAGAAAAAAGGGGGGAGGTATATAACAGATGTCTCACAAAGAAAATGTATCAAAAGTCAATCGGTGTATAATTGGGCAGATCAGCGTTTCAGTAGAGTATGCTGCATTTGGGCAGAGTCTTGTATTCTTATAAGTCCTTTTGTTGCTGTCTGAGGAAGCAAAAGATTGTGTATTTCTATTAAACATTTACAGTCAAAATCTTAAAAATAAAGTTAACCAGGTGTGAGTTAATTTTACATTGTTTACGCAATATTGCTGAATTTATATCATGAGTAAGTGGGATGTCTTTGAATTTCTGGTCCCTCTCACCAGTGCCATGCACTCCAATTTTATCTCCATGAATAGTCACCCTCTAGTATGTTCCTGGAGCTCTTGAGTCAGTGATAATGAAGTAATGATAATGAAAAGGAGAAAAAAATCAACAGATGAAATCTTCAATGATAACAACATATCAACATTCCTTATACATGCATATTCTAGATGAATATGTGGAAATTATATGAAGTTAACATGCACAAAAGGACTATGTAGCTCCTATTTGTTTTTGGCATTATTCTTGGCAATTTAGAGGTGGAGACTGGTAACATTTTTCAGAAGATAGTTATGAACAATAACAAAAGCCCAGCAGAAATGGGGATAACTTTTTGCTTTTGCTTACCAAAAAGATATCATCTCTACCTGTGAGTCAAAGGATCTTTTATTCAAATTCATCCAAGATACAACCATCACTTCCAATACATTGGACATTTGTCTATAACAAATGTAGGTTCATGAGAGTAATAGAGTTACATTTTTATTTTATAGCTCTATCATTATGGGGTGAGTTTTCTTTAAAGAGGACTTTATTATTTCTATCACCTTCCTAATTGGAATCAAAGTGTCATAGTTTTCAAGAGGCCTCAGAGGTCTCTTAAACATTTGAGAGTTGAGCATACTGGTTTCTTTTGATTATCAAAAAGTGTATCGGGGAATCATGGATCCAATTTGATTATTACTCTTGGTAAGATAAGGTGATGCTAAGCTATTATACGATGAAGAAGAAAATAATGAAATGTCTCTAATATGTCCCATTGCATATCCCTGTCAATGTATTTTGGAATTATATTACTCTATTCTTGGAAAATGTGAAGATTCTGATAAGCAAAAGCTTTTCTTGATAAATTTATAGTTACAATGAGACTATGATATTGAAATTTGACAGCAAGATTTATTCCTTTAAGCCAAGTCAATAGATTGCATATATACACTGATTATATTATGATAACCAAACCTATTACAGTATTGCTAAGCTGTTATCAGAAAGGCAAATACTTAAAAAATAATAATAAATATAAAAGAAGAAACAATCATATTACTGGGTCTATTCTAAAGTAAGAGAATATTTACTCTCATTACTTACTTAGTGTGTCTTGGGTGGATGACAATGTTTAGTAGAATTAGAAAGCCATGACTAAATTTCCTAAGTCAGAACTATTTCACTGTTTCAAAGCTGTGATATGTAACTACTGTGGTTTTTAAGCACTTGAATAGTGGCTGGTCCCAATTGAGAAATGTTGCCAGTGTAAAATACACACCTGATCTCCAAAAACTTAGTTAGAAATAAAGAATATAAAACATCTTATTAACAATTTTAAACTAATTATTTGTGGAAATAATAATATTTTGAATGTATTAGGTTAAGTAAACTATATTATTATAATTAATTATATTTCTTTTTACCTTTTTATTAGAAAATTTATAAATACCTAGATGGCTCACATTTGTGGGTTATGTATTTCTATTAGCGATTTTCTAAACCATAGATCCTAATAATATTAAGATTGTTGGGTAGAACATATACTTATTATACTTAGGACACATTTCCATGAAATTTTCTAGCATAATGTTTCCAGTAATCTCTAAGCAATTCTGCATGATCCCTTGGTTTAGCTATAATTTTTTAATTCTTATTTTCTTGCAGTGTAAGCCTTATTATATCTGGTATACATGTGTGGGGATTGCAACTACTTATCTTCATATCTATGTGTTTTTTAAATTGGACTGTGAACTCCTTTAAGAAAATGATGCATTAGCCCATAGTCAATAACATAATTCTTTGAGGAAGAAATTAACAGCATGTTTTATTCATTCTATTTATAAGAAGATTCTACCTTAATGAACACTAAATAAATGATTTTTCCTGGCTTATTTTACTAATTGTATCAGTTAGGATACTACTAAACTAATCACAGTTAAAGAGAGGCTTTCCCATTCAGTCTGAAAATTCTTTTATAGAATCTCTTTTAAATCAATCATAGGGGGAAAAAACAGATAGTATTACTGTACTTAAAACCACAGAACTACATTATTTCTGGATTTTTATTAATTTACTCAATCCATGTCTACTTAGTTCCTGTTATATGTCTGACATGGGGATACAAAGACTATTAAAACATTACTGTTGTATTTAGATAGCTCACAGCCTACATGAGGAAACGAACGAATGTTCAGAGTATTCTCTTCTATGACTAAACATTGAGCAGGTCATAGTGATGGAGAAAGCTATTAGCTCTACCTGGCTTTATAGCAGAATTTAGGATTTAGCTGAGATTATAAAAGGTGAGTTAGTATTTGCATATACAATCACACTGGTCAGGTGAAGTAGGTAGAGTTCTAGGGTAATCCACAAAGAGAAGGAAATAAAAATGGTGGCAATGAGAAATAAAAGAACAAGTAATTTCATATTTTAGAATTAAGGAATGTAGCAACAGGGTCAGGTAATTCATTTATTCAGTCTATTGAAGCAATATTTATTGAGAAAGTTTAGTGTATATTTTACTAAGCTCTAACTCTAGATTTTATTTGCCTCTGTTCAAATTCTTTACTACTCTCTAATCACGTGATCTTGGATAAAATTTATTTAACATCTTTAAGCCTCAGTTTGCTTGTCTGTGCACTGGAAAGATAATGATAATAGCAATTACAATTATTAGACTTATTACAAGGCTTAAATAAAATAATCCACTAAAAATGCTTAGCATTGTCAATGCTCTCCCATCAAAGACTATCAAGAAATTACTTATAGTTGGAGAAGCTGGGTTTATTACTCATTATAGGAAAAACATAACAAATAACATGAGGAACCAGGAGTGTCTCACTTAAGCAGTGCTAGAACGGATCTAAAATAGGATTGGGGCTTTGGTTGGGTGATTTGGGGAAGATCCAAGAAAGGAGGGGTTTGCTCTAGACTACGTGCTATTAGAACGAAGGTGGGATTCTGTGATGGGGCATTTCAATAAATCGGATGTTGGATGTGAGGGCGATCTGGTTGCGACATCTGTCACCCCATTGATCGCCAGGGTTGATTCGGCTGATCTGGCTGGCTAGGCGGGTGTCCCCCTCCTCCCTCACCGATCCATGTGCGTCCCTCCCGAAGCTGCGCGCTCAGTCGAAGAGGACGACCTTCCCCCCCCAGAGGAGAGGACCGGTCTTCGGTCAAGGGTATACGAGTAGCTGCGCTCCCCTGCTAGAACCTCCAAACAAGCTCTCAATAAATCGGATGTTTAGACAAGGCAGAGTAGTGCAAGGCTTAAGGCTACAATTGGTAAAGAAGTAGCAGGAACTCACATTAACCAGGACAGAGGAATATTTGCTATTTTGCACAGTGACCTTGTTTTCTTCAGTGCTTACTTAGATCAAGTTAGAAAGTGGCCCTGTTTTGTCTCATAGTCTCAGAATGACCTTGTCTGATTTAGTGGGGTTATTTATGTCCCACAGGAGAATAACATGGCTTAGCTATCACTGTCAAACCAATTCCTAGATGTCAGGGCTGCTTTTTTTTATTTTTGTTTACTTCTCAGCATTGTACCTAATACATAATAATCATTCAGTAAATACTTGAAGTTACTTTCAGATGTCAAGTAAATGGAGAGCTTATACTGTGCTCTGAAGAACTCTTATCATGAACCATTTGCATGGCCAGGTAGAGGTGAAAGAGGCTGCAATGGAAAATAATGAAAAAATAGAGAGATGGAAGGAAAACGAGGAAGATGTGATATCACAGAAGCCAAAGGAGGGAATCATTCCGGGAATTGATAAGATTAGAAGCCCAGTGCACAAAATTCATGCACAGGTAGGGTCCCTAGGCCTGGCTGGTGATCAGGGCCAATCGGGGCCTTCTGGCTGCCACCCGGGGCCTTGGGGCCTTCCTTCCCCGGCTACTGGTGGCCAGCTCCTGGCCAGGGCCTTCCTTCATTTCACACCACCCCCTGGTGGTCAGCACACGTCATAGAGAGCGATTGAATTCCCAGTGGAACTCCCAAGGGGACACTTCGCATATTAGCCTTTTATATAGAGAGATATTGCTAAGAAGTCAAAGAAGATGAGTTTTGAGCCCTGGACTTAGCAACGGGGGAGGCATTGGCATCCTTGGTGAGAGGAGTTTCAGTGGATAAGGGCTGAGAAAGGCAGGCAGAGGCAGGATGAGAAAGAAGCAGAAGGCGATTGCTTACAGAGGGGGGAGTAAAAGTATGTTTGCTAAAGGGTCACGTTGGGTCAAGGAAGTTTTAAATTATTTTTTAACAAAATTATTTTTATATTTAAATATTGATGGGATGATTTCAGTCAAGAAGAAGAGGTTAAGTATATGGCAAAGAAAACATTGATAATGAAAGACAAATTGAGAATGAATGGTTTTTAAAAAAGCTGGCAGGAAGAGAATCCAAAACAAATGTGAATAATCATTGGATCCATTGTGGGGTACTTTTATTATTGCTGATGTCTTTGTTTTTTGCTTCATTCATGGTGTTAGTCATAAATGTCTAGATAAGGTTAAACCACTGAAGGATTCTGAACTGCTAAAAAGCATAATTCGATTTGTATTTCAGAAAGATGACAGTGTAAAATGGAATAAGGGTCAGAGGATTTCAAAACTGCAGGCACAGGAGACATTTAGGAGGCTAGACTAATAGTCCTTTAAAGGAAGGTAAGGATTTAAATGAAAGCAATAAGAGTTGGGAGAGAGAAGAGGGGAAGACGGTGAAAGTTCCCAAAGAGAGAAAAGCGACATGATATGGTTTTCAATTGCAATTTGGTGTCAAAAGTGTAACTGAAATTGAATGTTAAGAGGATAACGGCTAGGATTTGGACTCGAGTTACCAGGAAGAAGGTGGTGCCATTCACTTTCTGAAAAATACAAGAGGAAAAGCAGTTTTGAATAGCACTATCAGGGGAGGGGAAGATTACAAGTTTGTGAACTTATTTATTCATTCAGAAAAATTCTTTAAAATCCACTTTATGTCAAGAACCATACTAAACTGCAAGGAAATAGTCATGAACCAGGGAGCTGTAATTCCTGCCCTATTGGAGCTTAGAGTACTTTTACTTTTTAGTTTGAGATACTTTTAAGACATACTAAATAGATGTGTTAAACACCTTGGTTGGATAAACTGATGTAGGATTTAGAAGGAAACTCTGGGTTGAAAAAGGAAACATATATATACACACATACAGGGTGTCCCCAAAAATGTATACTCACTTTAACAGCTGAGAGCTCAATTTTAAAAATGAAATGCATTTGAATAAAAGCTGCCTTCATAATTATTCAAAATTTGTGCATACATTTTTGTGACATCCTATATATACACATATATATGGAGAGAGATAGAAAATATTGGCATTGTTTACAGTTTTCTTAAAATGTGTCCATGTGTCTCCCAGCCTCAAACAGCATGAACAAAACAGAGCATAATTAAGGAAGGCAGACTTCCTAAAAGTGGCCTAAGATCTATGGCTAATTAATTTGCATATCCTTTGGGATTAGACAAAGGGTTTGAATTGTAGCTCTGCCCCTCTGGGTGTGAGAACACAGGTCATCCAATATTTATGGAGCACCTGCTATGTACTAGACCTAACGTAAAGCCCTAAAGTATGCAGTTAGTAATCAAGTCATCCTTGCTCTGGAGAAGTTTCTAGATGCAAGAAGCAGGTTGATTTTCATGATGCCAACATGAGGAAAATATCTTTCCCATAGCATTGTGAAGAGTAAGCAAGGCAAGCATGAAGAGTGCCTTGCACCTGACATATTTTTTCAGCTAACAATGGAGTTAGCTGAAAAGTAACATCATCTTTTAGGGTCACAATGCCACTAAAATTACATTCTGCCAAACATCAGCCACTACTTCTGCTCCTGGGAATGCTGATAAGTGTTGAAAATAAAATGTTACATTTATTGGCTTGTTTTTAAGGAATATTGTTCAATAACTGCATTTGGATGGGCTGATTCTACAAGCCAGAGGCAACATTTTCTTTGTAAGATAAAGATATGCCAAAACACCCATTTGATGTAAACAATGAATGGCACACATATCCTGTGAGGTCATGTCCCACTAAGTCTTCGTGAGTTAGCTTTTTGGCAATTTTTTATCTGCCTTATTCAATACCTTCTCTAAAAGGGTCAGGAGAACTTAGAAAAGATAATTAAGAATCCTAAAGGAAGAGAATCATAGAACGGGGGTGTCTGCATTCATTTTCATTAGTGTTTGACAGTATATTGCATACTTAAAATTTTTGTACATCTGTGTTTTTTAGCAATTGCTTATAGATTCTCAGCCTTTCAAATTCATATGTTGAAAAGCTGAAGACCCTTTGACTGGTCATAGTACTTGAGGGACTATCGGCCAAAGTCCTGTTGGCTTTCCAGAATCAGTGAACTATTACGAAAGGCCTGGGAAGTTCTCAGTGTTACTTTCTTCAGGCAACCATGTGCATGCTGCCACACATTCTCCTCACAATAGTGTGTGGAACATATTCAGTACTTTTAACCAGTAGTATGATAAAATCTTCTGGGAGGGCTGATCTCTAGGAGGAGTAATTCTCACAAGGAAATTTTTCTCTGAAGTGAACAATGTCTAAGAAATCTAACTGTACCTCTTATAAGATAAATGTGTAGAAGAGAGAGAGAGAAGAGTGCAGTAACTCACATGTCCTGGCAAACTTAGCTTTCTTTAGAAAGAACACATTCTCAAACTTCACTGTGCATTAACAAAGTGATTGCCTCTTGGGAATATTCTAGAAGTATTTAGAGCATTTTTTTTGTTGTTGTTCACATGGAACAATGGAGAAAATCACATTAAACTGCAATAAAGCATCCAAGTATTTTAATCCTTTTCCATCTATCTTCCACCACAGCTCTGAAGTAGTGTTAACCTATTACCATTTCAATGCTTAACATCAGAGGTGCAAAGGAATACACACATCTATTCAGCACCAGGCTTTTTGTCTGATTATAGATATAAAGTCTTTTAATATCAAATCCCAAGGTGCTAGGGGAAATTGTTATGAGTGAGATTTGACTACACACTGGTCTTTGGGGTCAGGTGGTTTGGGGTCAGATGGGCTGTGTCAATTTTACCTAATTCATGAGGTTTTTCAATATAGTAAAGAAAAGGGAAAATCAAAAACTTTATAGATCTAATTCACGGAAAACTTTTGTATTAGTCAGGGCTCTCCAGAGAAAGAGAACCAATAGGATGAGAGAGAGAGAGAGAGAGAGAGAGAGAGAGAGAGAGAGAGAGAGAGAGAGAGACTGGTCATAGGAATTGGTTCACATGACTATGGGAGGTGAGAAGTCCCCTAATCTGTGTCTGCAAGCTGGAAAACTGGGAAAGCCAGTGGTTTAATTCAGCCTGAGTCCAAAGGCCTGAGGACCTGGAAGCCAGTGGTAATGATATAAGTCCTAGAGTTTTTCACCTGTAAACCAGGTGCCCCAATGGACAAGTGCAGCAAAAGATGGATGTCCCATCTTAAGAAGAAAGAGAGAATTCACCCTTCCTTCTGCTTTTGTTCTATTGGAGCCCTGGATGGATTGGGTGATGCCTGCCCACATTGATGACAACAAATCTTCTTTATTCAGTTTACTGGGTCAAATGCTAATCTCTTCCAGAAACACCCTCACAGACACACCAAGAAATAATGTCTTACCTGCTCCCTGGGCATCCCTTAGCCCAGTCAAGTTGACACGTTACATTAACCAGCACGTCCCCTACCCCTAAAATCTTTGTGACACTCAGAAAGTAATATAAACTTTTTGGCCCCTGATTTCATCTATAAAATGTTAATTACACTATATTTGTAGTTTTTTAAGGATTAAAAAGTGTCTATACGTCTAATACATAGTAGATAGTCAGTATGTTGAAACCATTGTTCTTAATTATAAATATTGTGGATTTTCAACAAAGGTAACATCTGAGATGCAATGATTATAGGAAACAGCAGCATTTTAAGTGCACGTCACATGTAAAAGGAGATTTGAGATCATACCCCATTCTGTATGTCATGAACGAAGCAAGTTGGACTATAGAATATGATTTCTGAATGATGTCTACCAGTTCTATTAGTTTTAACCTTTTTTCTTCAACTTGTAGTTTCTTAAACTACCTGAAATACAAATTTTAAGATGACCCCAGGACCTCCATCCCTGTGTTTTATGCCCATAATTCAATTCGCTTATGTGACAAAGGTGAAGGGACCTTTGTGGTGATAATGAAAGACCCAGATTAGTCGACTCTAAATGCATCAAGGGAGATATTACCCTGGGTGGGCTTGACTTAATCAGGTGAAGCCTTTTAAAACAGGACTTGGGCCTTCTCAGAGGTCAGAGAGATTCTCCTTGTGGCCTTGAAAAATAACTTCGATATCGTGAGAGGTGTGTGGGAGGGTCACATGGCAAGGAACTGAGAGTTAACTTCCGGACCTGAGAGTGGCCCTTGGCAGCAGCCAGCAAGACGAGGAAACCTTTGTCTTATAACTGCAAAGACCAGAATTCTGCCCAAAATCACGGGAGCCTGACGGAGAGTCGCACGCTTTAGAAAGGACCACAGCCTGGTCCTTCAGTGCAGCCTGTGAGACTCCTGACCCACAGAAATGTGAGGTAACAAACGCATGTTTTTTTAAGCTGCTAAGTTTGTCATTTAATAGTAGAAAACTAATACAAAATGCATCTTTTTCTAGTCTTCTTACAATCTATGTACATGCTGAATCAGGAGAAGATACTGCTTAAAGTTTTACTTTGGAATAAAATGTTTTGAGAAAGCAGGTCATTTGAACCTGCTCAAAGGTCGAGTTATTTAAATGCAGGATAGGGGCAGGGAACTATTTTTCTTAAAGAGGGAGAAAAAACTTCACTTTCAATTCCATCAACAAACTATGCACTTTTATCAATAACTAAACCAGTCTAAAATATACTGGTTTTTAATTAAAGACACAGTAACTTGACCAGTATCCTAATAAAGCAATTGAAATGTTAGGAGACCATTTAATTGGAAGGAATGACTGTTTACCAGCATCAATAATATAAACAATCTTATATAACTAATTATAAGTAACTGGAAACCCTTAGGAGGCTTAATAAGGATGTAAATGTGAATCTTTGAATTTTATTAGCGGTTTTAACATTATATAAGTCAGTCTAAGACATTTATGGGTTCCAAATATGACCTAAAAACTTAATATCTAGATATACAAAAGTCATAAGCTTTGGAAAAGAGGAAAATAAGCTTGAGAATGACCTCTTATTTCTTATTGAAACCTGTACATGTTAAAATAGATTAATTGAGATAGATACATAGTTATTCAAGTTTAAGATATGGACCCATGACAAAGAATAGGAAATTAATGATTCAGCATCTTAAAATCATCACATTGGATTTGTTATTACCCTTGAAGAAATATACTGAGGGCTCACAACTATGAAGAATGATAGGTTACAAACTCAGAAGCAAAAATGACTACTGGAAAAGTGGCAAAAATGAAGAAGTACCTGTAAGCCACATGCACTTTATTTTTTTAAAATATGTTTTTATTGATTTTAGAGACAGAGAGGGAGAGAGATAAAAATATCAATGATGAGAGAGAATCATATATTGGCTGCCTTCTGCACACCCTCTACTGGGGATTGAGCCCACAACCCCAGTATGTTCTCTGAGCAGGAATTGAACAGAGACCTTTCAGTGCATAGGAGAACTCTCAACCAACTGAGCCACACTGGCCGGGGCTCACACATTTTATTTTTTGTGAGCCAAGAATACATTGGTCACTTTAGAGGACTTATATAAATAAATTTTCTTCCTGAGGACTCACAAATTTAAATCTGAATGTGTGTGTGAATATATGTTTGAGCATATGTGTGTGTGTGTGTGTGTGTGTGTGTATTTACAAGTATGAATGGAAAGATTAAAAGGACATACAAGAAAAATCAAGATTCTTCTCCCCTTTCATAAATGAACTTAAAAGCTATGTAAACCACCTTCTTACCAGCACAAAGAAAAATTGATTTGCAGTTTCACATAAGTAGATTATTCAGTGTGAAGGTTATACTCCAGAAGTCTCCTAACTATTCTACCTTATTCCTGATACAAGTTAACTCCTTAAAAATAGCTTACCTACCCCTAGCCAGGAGAGATGGGAGTTCACTGACTCTACTCCACATCTGAGAGCTGGTCCAGTCTGCCAATGGAGTTGAGGGAGCAGTGAGAATATCTTGATGGCTACTACTCATGAGTCTGTCATCATTTTTAACTTTTGTATTTGGAGGAACATGAAAAAATAATTCTGATCAATGTTGGCCAAATAATAGGCATAGCTTCTCTAGCTGATCAAGTGAATATTAAACTTCAGTTAAAGCTCCTCCACTACAGTAGTACCTAATTTTCCTATTTTAAGGAGATAGCTTTGTGAACATGAGCAGGAGATTAACACTGGCTTCATCATTACTTTTTCAATTCAACAAAAATCAAGTCTTTTTACTGTGTAGAAATACATGTTTATTATAGAAAAATTAGAAAACATAAGTAAGTAAAAAGAACATAATTAAAAGCATCCATATCTCTCTTCCCATGTCAGTAGAAAATCTTTTCTCCCTTTCACCTAAGCAAATATATATCTATATGTATAAACATGGCTTTGAAAAATACAATAGCTTACATAAAAATTAAAGAAAAGTCTTCAGGTTAGCAAAACCACTCTGGGTTCTATAGCAATGCAAGTTGGAGGGTGCAGCCACGAGTCCCCACGGGGCCTCTGAATCACAAGGGTATGGCCATGATATAGAGTAGGATGTGATAACATTTATCAACAACAATATCTATATTTTCATGGATCCCAGCAATGAACATAATACTTGTCACGTATTTAATAGGTTGAATTTGTGTTGTAATATATTGACACCATACTTGTATACAAGACTTGCTTCAGGGTATAACTACATTCAGCATCGAATAGCAGGCTAATAAAAACTGTAGCAGAAACAGTTTTATGACCCTCTGTTGAGTGGGGTTTTACAACATATTATCTTATTGCAGACATCTAAATTAAAGGTTAACAAACACTGTTTAATGGGTTGTCTGAATGAATGTGCAATGCATGAATACATGCCTCTTAGAATTTTCATTAGTTTTGATACTCCACATGCTTTGTGATTTGGGTTAAGACATGACTGTAAATGGATGTTGGCTCTTGACTGACTCTTCTTGGTAATACAAAATAGCACATTTTGTTAGACTTCCTCCAATTAAGTGCATATCCACCATTAAAGCAATCTGTCCTCATTTTAACAATGTCATTGACATCTACACTAAAACTCATGGGGCCTTTGTTCTTCTTTCAAAATCAGTAGCATGTATATTTATATAGAAAACTTTAAATACAACAACAAATTTAACCCTTTGCACTCGCTTGCTTTTTTCTCGATTCCTTTATTCTAATGCTAACCTTGTCGAGTCACACTCGACATCCGAGTGCAAAAGGTTAAGAAGCCTTCACCTCTAAGCTATACAAATATTTTAAAATGGGTTACACAGAAGATGTGACTTTACTAAGAAAGAAAAACCCACAAAATTACATATTAATCAAAATGGATTAATGAAAGTAAAATATAAATTACTTTTCTTTCTAGTGTAGAAATCAAGAAATATGGTTTATTGTATTACTAAATGTACTTAAGTTAATAAAAATAATTTATATTATTGGGCACTGAAAGTAAAAACCAGTATATAAGGAGAGAGAAGATGGTGGCTGGCAGGATGGCAGTTAGGAAGAGAGTGTGAGAGAGGGAGCCAAAGGAGAGTGTGTGGACATGTGTGGTGTGTGTGTGTGTGTGTGTGTGTGTGTGTGTGTGTGTGTGCGAAGGACAGTTAGACCCTGCAAGAATTTCGGGGGCTGGCAAACCAGGCGCTCTTGGATGGGGAGCCCCCCCCACCACTGCAGGCACACCCAGGCGGCTGGTGCTGGCACAAAAATCATGCCATCTTGAAGGGCAGAGCTGCTGTGACTAGAATCCCAGCCTCACCACCACCCAGACTAAACTCAGATGAAAACAGACACACTACAGCCAATCTGGACAAAGACCTGCTACCACAGCTGCAGATTCATGGGCACTGATTCCACCCATACAAGTGTCATGCTACTGTGAGTCCCGGAGTGTGTTCTCCTCCCACCCACCCGCCCCAGCAGCACAGGTCCCACGCGATATGCGCGGCGCTCCTGCTAAGCCCGGTGCTGCAGCTCAGGCCCCACAAAACTGGGTGCCTGGACCCTTCAGCAACAGCAGAAATGGGGAGACGAAAAAGCAACCTCCAAAGGAAAGGAAAGGAGGAATCGCGCCCCCCTCCCCACCGCCGCAAAAAAGAATTCAGAGTATTGGTCATACAATTCATAAACCAGATGGACAAGAAAATCAATAACCATTGTAAGAACCAAGAAGAAATCAAAAGTGATCTAGCTACAATAAAGAACACAATGGAAGGCTTCAACACTAGCCTAAGAGAAGTGGAGGACCGAATTAGTGAACTAGAAGATGGGGCAGAGAAACAAGCCCAATCTGAACAGCAATTAGAAAACTTAGAAAGCAGGATGAGAGCCTAAGGGAGCTTTGGGACAACATGAAATGAAGTAACATACGAGACCCTACAGCCAATCTGGACAAAGACCTGCTACCACAGCTGCAGAATCATAGGAACCAACTCCACCCATACTGGTCTCAGGCTATGTCCTTCAGGGGTGCCAGAAGGACAAGAAGAGCAGCAAGGATTAGAGAACCTATTTGAAGAAATAATGACAGAAAACTTCCCTGATATAGAGAAGAAAATAGTCACACAAACACAGAGAGTCCCAAACAAGATGAACCCAAAAAGACCCAACCCAAGACACTTCATAATTACAACGGTAAATGTTAATGAAAAAGTGAGAATCTTAAAGGCTACAAGAGAGAGGTACCTATAAAGGATCCCCCATTAGATTATAAAATGATTTCTCAACAGAAACACATCAGGCCAGAAGGGAATGGAATGAAATATACAAAGTCATGCAAAGCAAGGGACTAAATCCAAGAATACTCTATCCAGCAAGGCTATCATTCAAAATTGAATGAGAAATCAGGAGCTTCACAGACAAAAAAGGGCTAAGAGAGTTTATCACTACCAAACAAGCAATGTAAGAAATGCTAAAGGGACTGCTGTAAAAAGAAAAAAAAAAGGTAGAAGGAAAACAACAGGCACCAAAAATATAAATGGCTACAAACAAGTACCTATCAATAATAACTTTAAACATAAATAAACTAAATGCTCCAATCAAAAGATATCAAGTGGCTGAATGGATAAGAAAACATGACCCATATATATGCTGTCTACAAGAGACCCATATCAGAACAAGAGACTCACACAGACTGAAAGTAAAGGGATGGAAATATATCTTTCAGGCAAATGGAAATGAAAAAACAAACAAACAAACAAACAAAAAAAACCTGTGGTAGCGATACTTATATCTGACAAAATAGACCTGAAAGTGAAGGCCATAACAAGAGATAAAGAAGGCCAATTCATAATACTAAAGGAATTGATACAACAAGAGGATATAACTCTGGTAAAAATATGTGCACCCAATGCAGGAGCACCCAAATACATAAAAAAAGAAACTTCTGGAAGCTATCAAGGGAGAGATCAACAGCAATACGATCATTGTAGGGGACTTTAATACTTCACTAACATCATTGGATAAATCCTCTAAACAAAAAATCAGCAAAGAAACAGCAATCCTAAATTACTCACTAGATCAGATGATCTTAATTGACATCTTCAGGACATTTCACCCCAAAGCTACATAATATACATTCTTCTCAGGTGCACATGGAACATTTTCAAAGATTGACCACATATTGGGTCACAGGCAAAGTCTATCCAAATGCAAGAAGATTAAAATCATATCAAGCATCTTCTCAGACCACAATGGCATAATATTAGAAATAAACTACAATAAAAACAATAAAAAAATTCAAACACTTAGAGGCTGAATAGCATGCTATTAAACAATGACTGGGCTACCAAGGGGATCAAAGAAGAAATTAAAAACATCCTGGAAACTAATGACAATAAAAATACAACAATCCAAAACCTTTGGGGCACAGTAAAAGCAGTCCTGAGAGGGAAGATCATAGATCTATAGGCCTACCTCAAAAAACAAGAAAAAATGGTAATAAATTATCTAACCCTGCAACTTAAAGAATTAGAAAGAGAGCAACAAGAAAAGCCCAGAGTGAGCAGAAGGAAGGAGGTAATAAAGATCAGAACAGAAAAAAATGGCATAGAGACCAAAAGAAAAATACAAAAATCAATGAAACTAAGAGCTGGTTTCTTTGAAAGGATAAACAAGATTGTTGAACTTCTAGCCAGGCCCAACAAGAAGCAAAAAGAGATGATGCAAATAAACAAAATCAGGAATGAGAGGCAAAATAGCAACAGATCCCACAGAAATACAAAGGATTGTAAAAAAAAATAAAAAAATACTATGAACAACTCTATTCCAACAAATTAAACAACCTAGAGGAAATGGACATATTATTAGAAAAATACGTCCTTCCAATACTCAACCAAGAAGAGTAAAAAAATCTCAACAGGCTGATAACTAAGGAGGAAATTGAAGCAGTCATCAAAAAACTTCCAGAAAACAACAGTTGGGCCAGACAGCTTCACAGCGGAGGTTGAACAAACATTCAAAGAAGAACTAAAACCTATCCTCCTCAGACTATTTCAAAAAATTCAAGATTAAGGCACACTTCCAAGCTCTTTCAATGAAGCAAGCATTACTCTGATCCCAAAATCAGATAAGGACAACATAAAGAAAGAGAATTACAGGCCAATATCCCTGGTGAACATAGATGCTAAATTTTTCAACAAAATTCTAGCAAATCTGATCCAACATTACATTAGAAAGAGCATATACCATGACTAAGTGGAATTTATTCCAGGGATGCAAGGCTGGTACAATATCCACAAATCAATAAACGTGATACATCACATAAACAAATTGAGAGAAAAAAATCACATAATCATATCAATTGATGCAGAAAAGGCATTTGACAAAATCCAACACCCTTTCTTGATAAAAAACTTTCAGCAAAGAGGGAATTGAGGGATCATACCTCAACATAATAAAAGCCTTATATGACAAACCTACATCATACTCAATGGGCAAATACTAAAACCATTTCCCTAAGAACAGGAACAAGACAGGGATGCCCACTTTCACCACTCCTGTTTGACATAGTACTGGAAGTGCTAGCTATAGTGATCAGACAAGAAGAAGAAATAAAAGGCACCCAAATCAGAAAAGAAGTAAAATTGTCATTATTTGCAGATGACATGATATTGTACATAGAAAACCCTAAAGACCCCATAAAAAAAACTACTAGAATTAATAAATGAATTCAGTAATGTAGCAGTATACAAAATTAACACCCAGAAATCTATGGCTTTTTTAAAATACCAATAATGAACTCACGAAAAGAGAAACTAAAGAAGAAATCCCATTTACCATTGCAACAAAACATTTAACCAAGGAGGTAAAGGACCTGTATTCAGAAAATTATGGGATGCTGAAAAAAGAGATAGATGAAGACATAAACAAATGGAAGAGTATACTTTGTTCATGGATTGATAGAATCAACATCATTAGAAAGTCCATACTACCCAAAGCAATCTATAGATTCAGTGCAATCCCCAACGGCATACTTCAAAGACACAACTCTCCAAAAATTCATCTGAGATTAAAAAAGACTCCAAAATATCAGCAGCAATCTTGAGAAAGAAGAACAAAGTTGGAGGGATCACAATACCAGATATCAAGCTATATTACAAAGCCACTGTTCTCAAAATTGCCTGGTACTGGTAGAAGAACAGACATATAGACCAATAGAACAGAACAGAGAACCCAGAAATCGGCCCAAGCTATTATACTCAATAAATATTTGACAAAGGAGGCAAGAGCATACAATGGAGTCAAGACAGTCTCTTCAATAAATGGTGTTGGGAAAATTGGACAGATACATTCAAAAAAATGAAACTAGACCACCAACTTACCCCATACACAAAAATAAACTCAAAATGGATAAAGGATTTAAACCTAAGATGGGAAACCATAAAAATCGTAGAAGCCATAGGCAGACATTGTCATAGCAATATCTTTACTGATACATTTCCTAGGGCAATGAAAACTAGGGAGAAAATAAAGAAATGGGACTTCATCAAAATAAAAAGCACAGCAAAAGGAACCATCAACCAAACAACAAGAAAGCCCACTGCATGGGAGAACATATTTGCCAGTTATTTCCCATAAGTGTTTAATCTCCAAAATTTATAGGGAACTCATACAACTTAACAAAAGATAAACAATCCAATCAAAAAATGGGCAAAGGACCTAAATAGACACTTTTTGAAAGAGGACATACAGAAGGCCAAGAGACATAGGAAAACAAAGTCACTAATCATCTGAGAGAAGCAAATCAAAACTGTAAATATTTCTCTCTTTTCCGTGACCAGCACTGCTAGAGAGTGGACAGGAGTCCTGAGTAGTGGTGACAGGGGATTGAGAAAATGAAAGAGACAGACACAAAGACAGTAGGGAAAGCTGGGACCAGATGAAACAGCTGTCCTCTGATGGAGAGACCAGGACCCAGAGCCAATACAGCATGTTTATTTTATACAGTAAGATACCAAGAAGTTTTACTAAAATTTAAGATAAAGAAAATATGTGCATTCTTGTGGTTTCTTTGTAATCTTCACTTCTGGGTGGGCCCAGATAATTGTGTTTGTTCCTTGTGCCTGGCTGGATTTAGAGATAATGAAATCCACCCCCTGGCGTCTGAGTTAAAGGTCAGACTGACAACACATCTGCCTCTGGCAAGTATGTTTCCAGGGCATGGCTCTGCCAGGAGCTACTGGATTCAGACGACAATCAGCTCAGGGGCCTTTCCCAGGCGCTCTCTACACAAAACAACAATGAGGTACCATCTCACACCTGTCAGAATGGCTATCATCAACAGATGAACAAATGACAAGTGCTGGTGAGAATGCAGAGAAAAAGGAACCCTCTTGCACCGGTGGTGGGAATGCAGACTGGTGCAGCCACTGTGGAAAACTGTATGGCATTTCCTCAAAAAATTAAAAATGGAACTTCCATTTCACCAAGTAATCTCACTTCTAGGAATATACCCCCAAAAAACAGAAACAATAGTCAGAAATGATATATGCACCCCTATGTTTATAGCAGCACAATTTATAATAGCTAGGATTTGGAAAGAGCCTAAGTGCCCATCAGCAGATGAGTGGATTAGAAAACTGTGGTACATGGTACATCTACACAATGGAATACTATGCTGCTATAAAAAAGAAGGAATTCTTACCATTGCAACAGCATGGATTGAACTGGAGAGCATTATGCTAAGTAAAATAAGCCAGTCAGAGAAAGATAAATATCACATGATCTCACTCATTTGTGGAATATAATGAACAACATAAACTGATGAACAAAAATAGTACCAAAGACAAAGAAGCATTGAACAGACTGTCCAACCTACGAGGGAAGGTGGGGCATGAGGGGGTAAGAGATCAAAGAACTTGTATGCATGCATTTGAGCATAAGCAATGGACACAGATGGGGGGATAAGTGCATGTGCTGGGGGTTGGGGGTGGCTGGGGACAGGTCAATGGGGGAAAAGAGGAGACTTATGTAATACTTTAAACAATAAATAATTTAAATTTTTAAAAGTATACAAAATTTATGATATATATATATATATATATATATATATATATATATATATATATAGTAATTATCAAGTCTAGAAATATTCTGGAACATTTTTAATGCAAAAAATAATATGTGCCCAATAAAATGGTACATTTTAATTACCAAATTTAGATGGTAATTATTCAATCTTATTTACTACTGCAGCTACAATAAATAGGTTAAAATTTAATTAATATTAAATGTGGGGAGAAAGATTAAGTTTACAAAATAGAGAGAAGGTTCTGCTTTAAAAGGAGTAACTTTTTCAATACTCACACAAAAGTATATCCTATTGTAGAAACGTGAATTATAAACTAAAATATGGTTGTTTTTTTTACTATTACACATACATTGAATTACCTAAATACATTGTATTAGTATTACCTATATTTGTCAATCTGTATAAAAGTTCTCTTAGTTTTACAAAATTTTCCTCATTGATAGTTATTACAAATAAAATATTAAATGAAACCTAACTACAAGGATAGAGATATTGTAATCATTTTTCTGGACTTGAGTTGCTCTCTCTTGCAGTGGCTCTTAGAATACTATCTACTAAGCATTACAGTTCGATGGAGTCATGTATTTTCTCCCTTAATAGGATATAAGTTATTTAAAGTAAGGATTGATATTCTGCCTCTCCAAATCTCTTACAGAACTTTTCCCAGCACCTTTCATATTACAAATGCTAAGTAAATGCCTTCCACTTAGATACAACAATTCCATAATTAGTTGATTATCTCCACCTCAATAGTTTTCCTTCCACAAGATTGCTCATCTCAGTAAAGTTTCCAACCAGAGAGCTGCCCCAGCAAAAAACCAGGCAGTTATTCTTGACTAATCCCTGGTTCGTGTCCTGTGGTCTCAGAGGTCCTATCTCAACCTAAAAATCCTAACATTTCTCCAATCTAGCTCCCTTTTCTATCCCACTGCCACCATCTCTTGGAAGGCCCTCTTCTTCTTGGCATCCATCCCAAGAGTTCACTTGCTCAATACCTTTCTGGTATTAACACCTGGAGAATATTTGAGTTCTATTTCCTAAATCCAAATCATGACCCTCTGTGGCACTAAGGTGACTTTTGTTCAGTCCATTCACCATTTTTGAGTATTTCCCAAATTTGCTCCAGAAAAACAAAAAAAACAAAAACCTCTGCAACCTCCTTTATCTCTAATTTCTAAACAGGAGTGACTTGTTATTCATTTGTGGCAGAAACAAAATTCTTAATGTTGCTTAAAAGCTAAACATATGGTATTAACATATATTAAATTAGTGCCAACAAAAATTAAAATTTGGAAATAAAATGCTACATAAAAAGACAAGAGTAATCCATTTTAGATTTAAAGGACTTTACACAGTGATCAAATTTGGGCTTTTTCTTTTGTATGAGTTTTTAAAACACAGTGATGACTTTCTGGAAGGTTAGTTGCCCTCCATTCAAGTGAGCTCAGTTATTGTACCTCATCCTCTAAATAGAATCATTCCCCTAAAATCACCACCTGAGCAAAGAAAAATACTGTCACAATAGTGAGCTATTGGTACATTTAACTGAGTTAACTGTTTCTGAGATTACTTTATGTTACATCCAGGCAATCAAAAGCATGTACGAGAAATAAGCACATTTAAAAAAATATATTGAATTTATTGGGGTGGCATTGGTTAATGAAATTATATATGTTTCAAGTGAACAATTATGTATTTTCTTATGGAGAAAAATATAGTGCATGCTACCAGAAATGTTACTATAAAATCCTGATGATAACTGAATTCCAAAATTATTCATTTGTGCAATATACATTTCCTAAGGTCTTCCTGGGTACAGGCCAATGGACCAGACTTGTCCCACAGGCTCACTCTTAATTCTCTATGCCTTTTCAGGGGGCAGAATCAGGTTCTCAAAAAAGAATAAAGGCAACCAGCATATGGTATTTAGTGATTATTTTAACACTGCATAGGGCTCATGGGGAGATTCCTGGATAAGAAGTTAGCTGTAATGGGAATAGCATACAGTTTGGAATCAGGAGACCACAATCTAAACCATGTGTTAAACTCACACTATCTAAACTTTTTAAAGTCATTTAAATTGTCTAGACTTAAGTTTCTTCATTGAATAAGCACTAAGCATTTTATTGAGTAAACATTAAGGGAGAGAATAATAGCTAGCACTTGCTAAGTATTTCAAACCTGTGTGATATTCTGCACAGTTGTTGCATTAATCCTCACAACAATTCTATAAGGCAGGCACTGGCATTGTGATTTACAGATGGGGAATCAGAAGCACAGAGAGGAGGGGAGGCACCAAGGTCAATAGTAAGTAAGCAGGAGAATCTAGATGCAAACCAAGGAGATTTGACTTTAGAGTTAACACACTTTACCACATACCATGATGCCTACTCTATTAGATCACTGTGAGGAGTAAATAAGATCATTTTGAAAATATGTCTTATAAATAATAACATGTTATATAAATTTTCATCATCTTGTTGCAATTATTAGTCTAATAGAGGCCTGGTGCACGAAATATGTGCACTGGGGGGGGGGGGTGTCCCTCAGCCCAGCCTGCACCCCTTCCAATCCATTACTGCTGGCTCCTAACTGCTCACCTGCCTACCTGCCTGATCACCCCTAACCACCTCTGCTTGTTGGCCTAGTCGCCCCTAACTGCCCCCCCCCCCGCTGGCCTGGTCGCCCCAACTGCCAACCCCATCAGCCTGGTCACCCTTAACTGCTCTCCCTTCCGGCCTGTTTTCCCCTAACTTCCCCCCTGCCAGCCTGATTACCCCTAATCACCTCTGCCTGCTGGCCTGATTGCCCTTAACTTTCCCCCCTGCCATTTTGGTCATCCCCAACTGCCCTCTCCTGCTGGCCTGGTCTCTCCCAACTGCTCCTCTGCCATCCTGGTTGCCCCCAACTGCTCCCTTGCTGGCCTGGTTGCTCCCAACTACACCCCCCACTAGTCTGGTTGCCCCACGCAGCCTGTTTGTTCAGTCGTTTGGTCATCCCTCACTAACCCCCCTGCCAGCCTGTTTGCCCCACGCATACTGCTGTTTGGTTGTTATTGTTACTGTGATGGTGTCCCAGACAATTTGCATATTCCTCTATTATTAGTATATATGACTAGCAGAAGGCAAGGGGTACATCACATAATTACATGAGATATTTTGATGACTTAAAGTACTTTACTTATCTTCATATTAAAGCTTATATCTAGAAACTAGATTCAGTCACAATATTTAATGTCACTTAATTGAAAGAAGTGCAAATTTAAATATACTTTTTTTTTTACTGTTATAAGACCACCTAGACAGCTTTATTAGGTTGTTATGGTTAATTCATTAACTGTGAGTCCAAATTTATGGCTTTTAAAAATTAACTTCTGATTTTAACTTTACATGGAATTTTTCTTCCCATTTAGACAGTTTGTACCTGCCAATTTGCACAACCATTTATCCATTCATTTACTTATTCACTCAACAATACTTTTTGAATATCTGATTTGGGTTAACCCCTCTGACAGAGGTTTACGAGATATAAAAGGATGTAGCAGGCCCAGTCCCTGCCCTCCAAGGTTCACAGCTAGTCTTGGTGGTTGAGTAGGAAGAGAAGAGAGTTATATAAGTAATCAACATCAGGAATTAAGTATTTTCATATCAGAAGTTACAGGTTGCTATGTGAGCAGGAGAACCTGGGGACCTAACTTAGTCTAAGGAGTCAGATAAGCTTTCTGGAGATAGGCATATAACATGTAAGGGCTCAAATGAATAGAGTAAAGCCAATAGGGAAGGGGAAATGGCATAGAGTAGGTAGCACTCCAAAGAGATTAACTGAATTGGACATGCACTGGTTTCCCACAGTGGCCTTGATACCACCTGCTACCACTCATTGGGCTCTATGTCTTAAAGAATAATCTTTAACTAAAGAAAAGGTATTTTGTGGATTTTCGTAGAATTACCATTTTCTATACAGAAGCCATGCCTGAACAGCATTCTGAACTTTGATTCTACAACATATGGTCTTTAAACTATGATTGAGCATAATTGTCAATACTAAGTGATTTATGATCACCTTTAGATAATCAGGCATCATGTTCTATTGATTGACATGCCAAGTACTTGATAGCAACAGATATTATGCCTAATGCAAATAATTATTTTCCCTGTGAGTTTAATTAAGGGTCTTCATATTGATGGAATTAAAACTGCAGTGGCATTTGAAATGCATCACCCAAATGAAGTACCCTAAGATTACCCTATTAAGATTTGTAAAAGATCTAAGTAATTGCCATTTCAATTATTTTATTCCACATATGTTATTCCCCTCAAGAAATCAGAGTCTCTGCATATATTCAAGTATTGTGTAAGTCATGTTATCACATATTTCATTATTTTCATGGACAAAATTGTTCACTAATAGCACGTTGACATCTGATAGAGGAGCAAATGCTTGTTCAATACTTAAATTTAGGTGTTCTCATTACCTATTATATACCTATTAAGAAGTACAAATTCCAATTTAACTGAGAATTCCATGTTAATAGCATGCTTTATAATGAGATTATTTGTTATCCCTACGCCTCACCAGCACTTATTAAACCCCTCACTATACTCAGCAAATTAATGTTTTTACCCACAGCCTTCGCATTTCAGACAGTGTGATTTTTAAAAAGCAAGCTCAAGAAGAGTGTCATTATTGTTAACTTTACCTTATATGTCCTTAGTGTTTAGAACTCTCTGGCATGCAAAGGTCTCCCACAGAGGACAGAGAAAGTATTAGCCACAGCAAAGGAGACATTTATCTCTCTGCAATTCAGATCAGATTCTGCCTCCATGCCAGCCTAAACAAAAATAACTATTAGGTAAGATATTGCTGTACTTTATTAGACTATTAAACTCATTTTTAGATGACCAATTTTCATATACATAAAGTTGTCACCTCAGTAAAGGCAGGTAATCTCCATTCTATTTAGGAAATTAAGACTTAAAATGATTAAATAATGTTGTTGTAGGATTCAAACTCAAACAAATAATCCAAAGTCTGCAAGAATAATCTACACACTACTACTTCCCAGGTGTTAAAAAGAATAGGAAAAAAATTTTCTTTAATGAGAGTTATTTGATTTTCAAAAATGAGTGACCCAAACCAAAATAAAACATAATAAGCTCCCCAAATGCTGTCTTGAGTCTTTTAGATTCTGACCAACTCATCTATATTTCAAGAGATTAAAAAAATAAAAAAAGGAAACCCTGACAATGAGTTTTAAAGATTCCCTTTTACTAAACTCTGTTTACTAAAACTCTAGCAGTAAAAAAAAAATTTGCCTTGTAATATTATGGAAATATAGCAAACTCATCATATGGTTGTTTTATTAAAGAAGCAGTTTTTTTCAAAGTAAAGAAATAAAAGAACAGATGTACAATAAAAAGAAACCACACACTTTGTTCCGATTCTGATTGCCCACATGGTCTGCTACAAAACATGTAACTATTTCCTGTTCTGATTACCCCTGAGCATACCACTAAACCAAATTGTTGTATCCAATGGCTATCTTTAATATAGAGCACAAATATTTTATTCACAGAGAGCACTTGACAATTTCCATCCTGAACGCATACTAGTAATATTTTTGCTGCAATATTTGAGACTATTCAAGAGCTCAATCTAAATTCTAATTCACTTCCAAATACTTTTTACTTCTATGAACTATGTTTATCTTCATGCCTTTAAGGAAGTAATTAAGATTATCCCTAATTTACAAATAGGGAAACAGAGTCACAGGTTGATGTAACTCATTTAAATGAACCGACTTGCAGAAGAGATATCCTAAAAACGATTAACTATCCCTGGTCTGCTTTGAAGTTGCCATTGAAATGACTACCCATGTATGAAAATAGAAGACTATGTCTGTGGGGCATGTCACCCATCAGAATTCCTGAATTGTATGTTACTGCAGACATTACTGGAATGAAGGGCCAACTAAGTCTATAACTACTGTAGAGCATCTGAAAAGTACTAGTATGTCGATGGAATCCCAGAGGATCCACCAACACCTCCTAATTTGATTGGGTCAGGACAACTGACCCCCAGCAGAGGTCACCGGGGAGGGCTTTTTCTCCTGCTGTGTCCAACCAAGAATGAGAGCACTGGCTCCTCCTAAGGGCAGCAGAGTGAGGCTAAAACAGGGCCTCCTCGTTCTCTGACAGGACTCCCATCATTTTGCAATTGCTCTGTTAAAATGATGACATCCATTTTATCCCTTCATCTAGGTCCGCTTTTCAGAACATCAGCATATTTTCACATGCCAACAGTGGTTTTGTGGTTTTTATCTGTTGGTTTTGTTACTCTTACTGGTTGGGGGGATCCAGGTTAATCTTTGGATATTGGATGGATTTTGCCTGAGAAAATGTGATTTTATGTTTAACTCTACCTTTTATATTCAGATGAAGGAATAAGGAAAAAGTTAACAGTTGGATACAGTTTTACTTTATCAGTTCAGAAGCTCAGTAACCCAAGTTGGGAACATCCTAGAATTGAGCCAGTGGCCATTGCCCCATTTTTTCTTGGGTTGGTTGGCTGTTATGGTTCCCATTTGCTAGGTAGGGGATATTGATGGCAGATAATCTCTCTCTCTCTCTCTCTCTCTCTCTCACACACACACACACACACACACACACACACACACACTTCCAATACCAAACATTAGCAGTTTGGATGAAAGGAGTCCCAGACAATCACAAAGAAGTCAGAAAAATCAGGTAATGAAAAATAGAAATATCAGTTGGTAATAAGACTGATCTGAGAACCTGGCTTAAATCTTAGGCTACAACAGTGTTCCTAAAGGCTTATCATGGATCTGAAAGATAGCCACACAAACTCATTAGCACAGCTGTGCAACATGGAGGCTGGCACCTTGACACAGGGGTCAGGGAACGAACACCAGATATGTATCCTCTGTGAGGACACAGCCAGAACACGGCCGCCTTCTCTGAACCAGGAGGCAGGTCCTCAGCAGTTACAGAGTCTGTCTGTGCCTTGGACTTGGACTTCTTAACCTCCAGAACTATCAGAATTAAATGTTTGTTCTTGAAGCCCACTCTCCAGTCTGTAGAATTTTTGTTAGAGGCTAAGAGAGTTTCCACATCTTTCTTTCCAATCATCAATAACCAATTTGAATAGATAGCACACATTCCACTCATAAAAGCAACAAAAAATATAAAGCGCCTGGGAATAATATGTAAAACTTTCATGGAGAAAATCATATATTTTTACCGAAGAATATAAAAGAAGACTAAGGGGAAATACCACTGCCACTGAGGTAAATATTTCATATTGCAAAATGTCAGTTTTTCTCTAATTCAATCTGTAAATTCAATACATTCTGAAACAATATTGTGTATGTGTGTGTGTGATACACAGGAAAAATAATAACTGGATAGAAATTGGAATTCAATATGGTGATACAGGTGGACTTTAACCCTACTTTTAGTAATTTAATTTTATATAGAAAGGAGGTGTTTGGGTATTAAATGTGTAATTAATAACTAATTTTAAAATGACTGGAAAGATATTTTCTCCATTGTTAATTAATTTCTCTCTGAGCATTTTATTTTCTTATTTTCTTTTTATTCGTCCTTTTTGTAGTTCTTATAATAAACATGTAATGCTTTTATAATTTTATATGTATATATTATATCATTTTTTAAAAATATATTTTATTGATTTTTTACAGAGAGAAAGGGAGAGGGATAGAGAGTTAGAAACATCAATGAGAGAGAAACATCGATCAGCTGCCTCCTGCACACCCCCTACTGGGGATGTGCCCGCAACCAAGGTACATGCCCTTGACCGGAATCGAACCTGGGATCCTTCAGTCCGCAGGCCGACGCTCTATCCACTGAGCCAAACCGGTTAGGGCTATATATTATTTTAAAGTAAATACCATATTGTCAAAAAAGGGAAGGCCACCTGACTCTTAGGCCAGAATTCTATGAGAATACATAATCTAGATTCATTCCACAAAAAATATAGGCATAACAGGAGGCTTGGTTGCTGTTGTTTTTCCCCAAGAATTCACTTCTAGGTCTCCAAAGGTTAAACATAAGCTAAGTAGTGTAGAATTCTATAATCCAGCTCTGTGCCACTAAGTATCATCTTTTCCCGAAGGCCTGTGTATATTCTTGCCAAGGATTCATGGGTTGTACCAGGGAGCATTTAAAGATTATAAGGATTTACATTCATAAGAGCACTAGTGACTAGAAATTCACTGAGAAGTCAGCATGTGTTTATAGAAACTCAGGTTTTAGTTAGCTAATGGCCCAAGGTCACTACGGACAATAATAAACAATCTTCATCATCACTTTCACACTGTGTTTAGAGGTGCATATGAAACAGAGCAGCCAAACCAACTCTGGCAATTAATAGTGGGATTGAGATCATAGACATAGTCAAGTCGCTAGGGACAGTAAGAAATACTGGCCGTATCAGATATACTCAGTCACAGTTCTTCCACTATTATGGCAAAATAATAACAGATCAAAATCAAATTTATAGTCTCCAAGATGGTAAATTTTAATAGTTTCAGTGTGTACTTATGTAAGGCAGACTTTTTTGAAAGCTTATTTCTGAGTCATTTGAAAAATTGTTGTGGTAATATCTCAGTAATCTAATAAGAAAATTACATTCAAGCTGTATCAAACATGAAAAATATTAATTGTATTATGGAAATGTGTTTCTCCTTGTTCCTTTATATACTTAATTCAGAACTGTGGGCATTGATCATGCTTCCTGAAAATATCTATATAGATAATACAGGGAAGCGGGGACAGTGTAGGTGCAGTATATGAATGTGGAGAGAATTGGTTCTCCTCTCCATAAGACTGGCATTTCTTAACCAAGTGAAAGAGACAAAATTTCTCCCTTAACTGACACAATATGAGGAGTTTCCACAGACAGTTACTTTGTCTAATGAGTTTCTTTAAGAGAAACCAAGGACAATGGTGGAACCTGAGAGAGTAACTCTGGTAATACTCTATTGGACAACATGACATGTTGAATTACCAATTTCTATCAGATCATGTCTAATAATAGATATTTTAAAATATGATTTTCTTCTGTTAGCTATAAAATTAGTGAGTCAAACGTATTTAAAATATGGAATGGTAAGTTATT
This sequence comes from Cnephaeus nilssonii, assembly GCF_951640355.1. Taxonomy (NCBI): domain Eukaryota; kingdom Metazoa; phylum Chordata; class Mammalia; order Chiroptera; family Vespertilionidae; genus Cnephaeus; species Cnephaeus nilssonii. Next base: position 40,964,441 of record NC_137075.1, read on the forward strand.
GGCAAAACTTTACTTAAGATATGGACTTTGTTGTAAACAAAAAGTAATGCTTAACAGAAAGGAAAAAATAAACTGTTTTTCTACAGTAGCTAGAAGTCCTTGAGGCAGATATTCAAACAACTTCCCACCAGATTGTCTATAAACACAAAACAAAACTAAACCTCATACCAACACCTGAATCAAACCCTAAGAGACAAATTATTGTCAGCATATAGCAGAAATTCACCCTAAAGATAGGATTGACAGAATAGAGAAAGCCGACTCGTGCAAAGAAGAAAATGTAAGAAAGCTTCCTTTCTAGTTACTCTCTGGTTCAGATAACCTGTAACTTTCAGAATTCCTGGGCTTCTTCCTTTCCTGGATCCATGGTATATCTGTGATAAAGTATATTTTCATCTTCCCACTCTCAGCCCCAGTCTCCCAATGAAGTATGAAGAAGCTCATAATGTTGAGTAAGTGAATGAGTTATTTTTTCTATTTTCATTCGGACTTAGAAACTCATGGAAGTTGGAAAAGCACTGGTTTTTGGCTCAGTGTTTCTGTAAGGGTTAGCCCCAACCGAAAAAAGATTTAGAGCTAGGGGATAGGAGCGAAGAAGACCAAGAACATCAAGTATTAGAGATATGGGAATGGGCACCAGAGCATGTACTCCTGCTCTGGCCCTTGGAGGCACACCTGAGAAACCACCACCAGACCCTGGATACCAGGAACTGTGCTCTGAGCTCCTGCACCACCTGTTCTCCTGCCCTATTGCTGAAGAGGAGATTTTACCTGCATCCAAGTGTCCAGTGAGTAGAGCCAAAGAACAGCCCTATACCTTGGGTGTTGACAAATAATGGGAACAGAAGAGGGGTCTTTTTAAAATAAAAAGATAAAAAAAGAAAAGAAAACCAACAATAAGGAGCTGTGAAAAATACAGTCATGGTAAAGGAACTATTACCCTGAAGACTCACACTTTAGCTCTCTTCTGAAAAGAATCCTATATAATAATAGAGGAATATGCAAATTAGCCGGGACGCCATAATGTCACGACTGCTCAGCAGGAGGCATGCAGAGCAGGAGCAGGTGGGTGGGGACTGCCATCACCAGGAGGGCCTCCACACGGCCCAGCCCATGGCAGCCCCCGGCAGAGGTTGCCCCTGCGCAGCTCAGCCCGGAGGCTTCTTGGCGGCGGCCCCCGGTGGAGGTGCACACAGGTCCGCTGTGCAGCCCGGCCTGGAGGCTGCCTGGCCCAGGGGCGGCCCCTGGCTCTGCTATCTTGAGTTTGTGGTTTCCAAGAAAACAGCCAGAAGGGATCATAAACCCTCTGCAAATGGCTCAGCCGGCGCCTATCTAAGCGGTGGATTCGTTTAAATAGAGCCTTTCCTGTAGTGAATGACCCCAACCCTCCCTGGATCAGGCAGGTTCCTGTGGAGTGCAATCTCCATGCAATACAATGGGTCCCCAGTTTTGTCTCTGGGGATCTCATGTGTGTTAGCTCGGGGCAGCGGGGAAGAAAGGGAAAAGGCGTCACATGGGGCAGCTCTGGCGAGCAAGCAGAAGGAAACCATGTCTGGCAGACACTCCCCTGCCACCCCCTTCAACATGTAAGAAGAATAAAATAAACCAATACAAACACCCCTCCCCTGCCCTGGGAGAGATCTGGGACCTAGGGGCATCCCGCCCAGGCATTGTGTACCTGCTTCCCACCCCCTTCATCCAAATGGACACGTTAGGGGGTTAAAAGGAGGAGGAGGAGCCTTGCAGGAAGGGGATCCCCGGAACCACACCCCTGCCCTCCCTCCCGACCTGACCTCTTGGAGTGCAGGGCCTGACCCTGTCCCCAGCAGATTTGCACATCCCAGACCCTCCAGTGCTTCCAGGCACTGGGCATTCCCGTGTCTTCCCTGCCTCCCAGCCGCTGACCCTCACTCTCTCCTACCCCAGAAGCACGCTGTCCTCCCCATCTTTCCGTCTTTATAGCCTAAATGCATGGTGGGCTTAGTTGCTTCTCCATGGATTTTATTTGATAAGAACCCAGAGAAGTCGCTTAGCAACTGAGCTGCTCAGACTTCATCAGGGACAACGAATGACACACCTTACTTGGCTTTGATAGCAAAGCAATCTTATTCTTTTATTTTTTTAAATTTATTTTTATTGATTTCAGAGAGAAAGGGAGAGGGAGAGAGATAGAAACATCAATGATGAGAGAGAATCATTGATCAGCTGCCTCCTGCATACACCCTACTGGGGATTGAGCCCACAACCCAGGCATGTGACCTTGACCAGAATCAAGTTTAGGACCCTTCAGTACTCAGGCTGAAGCTCTAGCCACTGAGCCAAAACAGCTAGGGCAAGCAATCCTACTCTTAAAGACCTGATTTTTGTCATAAACAAGTGGATTTGAATCATATGAAACCAATATACATTTTTTAATGAAATGTCTCATCATTTCTACTAATGCAATTCTACCTTAAAGCTTATGTTGTACAATCTATACTAATAAAAGGGTAATATGCTAATTAGACTGTATATCTTCTGGACATCCATCTGGATGTCCTTCCGCACAAAGCCACGGTGGTGGGGGCTGAGGCAGAGGCAGTTATGGGCAACCAGGCCGGCAGGGGAGGGCAGTTATGGGTGACCAGGTGGGCAGGGGAGGGCAGTTATGGGCTATCAGGCAGGCAGGCAGAGGTGGTTAGGGGCAATCAGGCAGGCAGGCAGGTGAGCAGTTAGGAGCCAGTGGTCCCGGATTGTGAGAGGGATGTCCAACTGCCGGTTTAGGCCCATAGGGATCAGGCCTAAGCAGCAGTCAAACATCCCCTAAGGGGTCCCGGATTGGAGAGGGTGCAGGCCGGGCTGAGAGACCCCTCCCTCTGTGCACAAATTTTGTGCACCGGGCCTCTAGTCTAGTATAAGAACCATAAGAAACTGGGGGAAAAGGCATCTAGCACCTTCAATAGCATATAAAAGTACCAAACATGGAAGCAGAAAGCCATGAAGAAACAATGAGCCGAGTCAAAGGAACAGGATGAGATGCAAAAATAATGAATTTTATGACAAGTAAATAAATTGCAACAATCCTATCTAATAAAAGAGTAATATGCAAATTGACCATCACTCCAACACACAAGATGGCTGCCCCCATGTGGACACAAAATGGCTGCGACAAGATGGCCAGCAGGGAAGGGCAGTTGGAAGGGACCAGGTCTGCAAGGGAGGGCAGTTGTGGGCGATCAGGCCAGCAGGGAAGGGCAGTTGAGAGGGACTAGGCGTGCAAGGGAGGGCAGTTGGGGGCAATCAAGCCTGCAAGGGAGGGCAGTTAGGGGTGACCAGGCCAGCAGAGGAGGGAAGTTGGGGGCAACCGGGCCTGAAGGGGAGGGCAGTTGGGAGGGACCAAGGCCTGCAGGGGAGAGCAGTTGAGGGGGACCAGGCCTGCAGGGGAGGGCAGTTAGGGGTGACCAGGCCTGCAGGGGAGGGCAGTTAGGGGCAATCGGGCTGGCAGGGGAGCAGTTAGGCATCAATAAGGCTGTCAGGGGAGTGGTTAGGGGGTGATCAAGCTGGCAGGCAGAAGCGGTTAGGGGCAATCAGGAAGGCAAGCAAGCAAGCAAGCAGTTGGGAGCCAGCAGTCCTGGATTGTGAGAGGGATGTCCGACTGCCCGTTTAGTCCCGATCCTACCTGGATCGGGTCTAAACAGACAGTCGGACATCCCTCGAGTGGTCCCAGATTGGAGAGGGTGCAGGCTGGGCTGAGGGACACACACCCCCGTGCACGAATTTCGTGTACCAGGCCTCTAGTATTATTATAAGCCACAACGGAGGTAAATGAGGGATTGGGTCAGCATGGTGAACTCTATCACATGACTCCCTTCCCTCCTGTTACAAAGTCCATGAAATAACACACACAAAAGCTTTTTTTGCAAATAACTGATCTGTAACAGTGCAGAGAAAAATGTATGTAAAAAAAAGGGAAAAGACTGTTAGATTTATGAAAAATTAAAGCTGAAGAAAATTATAAGTCTAAAAATGTATGGAGATAGATCATTATGGAGTAAGTATTGTTTGGGAGGAAGGAGTTTCCAAAGCAACGGTTAGTGGATACAAGAAGCCCTGCAATTTTCTTAAGGAGAAAGTTGTGTTTGCAGAAGCTAAACAAGTTAAGACCCACCCTCACCCAAACCATCCTTTGACAACCCATTATTTATGCTTTTATAAGTAAAAGACAGCAGAGAGTAGAAGCACTAGAGCTGGAGAGACACAGCAATCACCCAAGTAGGCAAGTTCTCCCATGAGAGATGGGGAAAACCTGAATGCTGCCAAAAACTCTTGGGTGGACCACTTCAGGGGGCAATATAACCCTCCCTACCCTCCCAGTCACCTGAGGTTGCTGTAAGTATAGCACACTAATCAACAGAGATAGGGAGTCTTACATTCAAAAGTGATCAGATTATAAAAATATCATAATCATTTGATATTCCTATTTGAGAACTAGCACCATTAATGAGAAAAACCTATCACCAAAAAAAAACTAGAAGTAACATTAAAAGAAACTGCACACATACAATGTTAATAAGGCAAACAATGTCAGTTGGTCATAATTGCCTTTAATAATCTCAGAGAAATCCAAGACTATATCCATGAAAAATAAAAAGTAACCAACAGAGAATTTTAAAACAAGGTTCTGTTATAAAAGATATTAAATGTGTTCAAAAGAAGACAGAATAGAATAATGAATGCCCATGTTCTTCTCATGCACCTTCAACAATTACTAGCGACTCATGTTTGCTCATATTTCATCTATACGCCCACATATCCCCCACACCAAATTGTTTTAAAGAAGTCCCATATGGGATACTGTTTCACCCATAAATAGTTCAGATAAATTTTTGTTAATTAAAAATTTAATTAGCAAAATAAAATAAAAAATTCCATAGATTGGCAAAATACCAACTAGACCCAGCCAAAGATGATATTGAGTGACCTGGGAGACAGGACTAAGCAAATCTCCAAGAACAGGGTGCAAGAAAATAAAGAGAGCAGGTGATTCTAGAGGAGCAGGGCTTGAGACAAAGATTCACAGGCAAGTGTTTATTAAAGAAAACACTCTTAGAAAAAAACTTGTAAGGGAGAAGAGAAGCAGAAAAAAGGAAGTAGTCAAGCAAGAATGTGACTTCAAATGATGTCTAGCCTTATACAGTTTTATGGAACACTGTAAAAAAGCGCACCAGAGTTTTTCTCACCTTGAGGCAAAGGAGCTGGGCTTTCATATCATCACATTGGTAGTCATTGCCTACTGGCTGCTCCCCAAGCAAAGCAGCTACAAGTGCCCCAGGAAAGTTCTCCGAAGAAGGTGACAAGTGTGAACTGTCAGCAGCAATTTAGGCTGCAGCTGGGGAATGTGCTCCACAAACCAAAGTGATATTTGTCATCTGGGTGGGGCATCACCAGCAGCAGCCTCTGGTGGAAAGCATAATTGATAAGTTAAGTGACATGGAGAACGCAGAACTTTCAATATTTTCAAAGAGAAGTCACATAAAGATAGAAGAAGAAAAAGGAGAAAATAAACAATGAAATTATAACAGGTGACATTCATCAGATTGAAAAGATCCACCAATTGCCAAGCAGAAAGAAAACATTCAAAACTGGACATTGTTGTTCTAAAGTCTTAGAATAGTATAGAGAGAAAATGCTAAAAGTTTCCAGAGAGGGAAGCGGTCTAGCTACTGTGGTGCAGATTAATCTTATGACTAATGTTCACCAAAAAGGACACCAAAAAGGACAGTCATCTACAGGCATGAATGAGCAGCATAAATTCCAGGTTTACTAATGTGCATCTTGTAGAGTTATATGTGTGCTGCTGAACTCGGCATGTTGAGTTCAGTACACTGAGTGATATTAAGCTATATACCAATATGCCTCACACATAAGGAAAGGAGGGCAGCCACCATTTTGGGGTTGGCTCCCCAGACTTTCACACTTGGTGAAGACTCACTTTGCATAGGCTACTTTGTCAATGACCTGCTGGCCAGTGCATCCTTGTAGGACTGCTGGGAATCACAGCAGATGCTCTGAGCAGCTGCTGATGGCTCAGTGTCTTTTCTGTGCTCTGTTGCTACAAGTCTGTATCTATATTCTGAAGCCATATCAACTTTGCTTATGGTAATGATTCAAGTGTGAAATCTGATTATGAGCATGCAATCCATTAACCAGACCAGTACTGATCCAATACATCTACAAAGAAAAAAATCACATCAGAGTCAGACATCTTACTTATCACATTGGATGTTAAAACATAATGGAGCATCCTGCTGGCATGGATCAGTGGTTGAGCATCAGCCTATGAACTGGGAGATCACAGTTTGATTCCCGGTCCGAACACATGCCTGGGTTGTGGGCTTGATCCCCAGTGAGGGGGCATGTGAAGGGCAGCTGATCAATGATTCTCTCTCACCATTGCAGCTGATCAATGATTCTCTTTCACCATTGATATTTCTATCTCTCTCTCCCTCTCCTTTCCTTTCTAAAATCAATAAAAATAGATTAACAAAAACACACAATGGAGCAATAACTTCGAAGTCATAAAGGGAAATGATTTAACCTCTAATTAATGTGTGACAAACCATCATTTGAGTTGTGAGGTCTAATTAAAATAATTATAAAGCATGCAAAAATTCAGAAAAGACGTTAAATACAAGGAATAGTAGGGAATATCAGAGATAAGACTAAACAAATGTTCATTTATAGAGGTAAAATATAATAACTGACTAATCCCATGTGATCTTAACAAAAGAGGCAGATATGGAGGGGTTGGGGAAGTACAAAGGAGAGAAAAGAAAGAGTGTAAGGTTTCCGTCTTGCTTTGGGGAAACTGTATACCAGTTCAATGTAGACTTCAATAGAAAAACATAAATGCACAAGTCTGTTTTAAGATGTAAGAATAACCACTCTAAGAGTAGAAAAGTGTATGACTGTCAATCAACAAGAAGGAAGAAATAAAATAACAAGTTCAATCAACCCAAAAAAAAGACAGGAAAGGAAAGCAAAGAGCAGCAAAACATCAGAACAAACAGAAAACACAAAATAAACTGTCAGAGATAAGTACAAATGTATAATTATCCAATATAAATATGACTACTAAATACCCATATTAAAATAGACAGCATCAGAAAAATAGCTATTAGGTGAAAATCTGGAAATATATCAGAGCTATTTCACATTGGTACAATATCCCAAGAACAATTTAAAAATAAGTGCTGAAATTTGTAAAGGGAAAAAAGATTAAGACTCAAGAAGAAATATGGCAAACCCACCTAATCAGCAATCAAGAAATGAAGCAGATCTATCTCTGAGTGTTTATACAAAGAAAATGAAAAGACTAAATCAGAAAGATATCTACTCTCCTATATTCATTGTAGCATTATTTACAATAGCCAACATAGGGAAATAATCGAAGAGTCTATGGATGGATGAATGGAAAAAGAAGAAGTAGTGCATGTATATACATGATGGAACACTGTTTAGTAATAAAAAAAGGAGGAAATCCTGTTATGTGTGATAATGTGGATATTAAATAATATTTATCAAGCATGTTTTGCATATTATCTTTAATATCACATGAGACATATATGTGTTATATTATATGTTAAACTAGCGTTCCCGTTGCAGGAAAAATCCTGCAATAGGGTTTCCTGCTGCACTCTACCCTGCCCCGCCTGCTCTCCTCCCTTGTCCCCTGCCCCGCCTTCTCCGCCAGGCCCCCTGCTTTTCTCCCTTCTCCACCAGCCCGCCTGCTCTCCTTCCTTCTCCCCCGGCACCGCCTCCGCTCCTCCCTTCTCCTCCCCCCGGCTTGCTTGCTTCTCCGCAGCTTTGCTCCCTTCTGCAGCTCTTGGCTTCTTTCTACGCTGTCTTGATATGCAAATAAGCCGCCATCTTTGTTGGGGTAATTTGCATACTCGTCCTGATTGGCTGGAGGGCGTGGCTTGGCTGGTGGGCAATTAGCATATTATACTTTTATTATTATAGATGTCATATAAATAAAAGGCAATAGGCACTATTTTCAAAAACATATGGAATATATACCCCCCAAAATTAATGATTTACTAATTGTGAATTAGATGCCTTCTCATTAAAGTCAGATATTAATGCAAGGAGTATTGCTACTACTACTATTATGCAATATCATTCTTGCAGGTGCAACCAACAATATAAGAAATATAAATAATAAATATCCTATTTAATAAAGATGTAATATGCAAATTGACCATCACTCCAACACACAAGATGGCTGCCCCCATGTGGTCAAAGATGGCCTCCCCCATGTGGACACAAGATGGCTGCCACAAGATGGCCTGCAGGGGAGGGCAGTTGTAGGTGATCAGGACAGCAAGGGAGGGCAGTTGAGGGGGATCAGGCCTGCAGGGGAGGACAGTTGGGGGGACCAGGCCTGTAGGGGAGGGCAGTTGGTGGCAACCAGGCCAGCAGGGGAGGGCAGTTAGGGATGACCAGGCCTGCAAGGGAGGTTGGTTGAGGGTGACCAGGCCTGCAGGGCAGGGCAGTTGGGGGGAATCAGGCCTGCAGGAGAGGGCAGTTGGGGGTGACCAGGCTGGCAGGGGAGGGCAGTTAGGGGTGACCAGGTCTGCAGGGGAGGGCAGTTAGGGGCAATCGGGTTGGCAGGGGAGGGCAGTTAGGGGTGACCAGGCTGTCAAGGGAGGGAAGGTAGGGGTGACCAGACTGGCAGGAGTGGGCAGTTGTGAGTGACCAGGCCTGCAGGGGAGGGCAGTTAGGGTAACGGGGCCAGCAAGTGAGGGTAGTTAGGGGTGACCAAGCTGGCAGGGGAGGGCAGTTAGGGGCTATCGGGCCAGCAGGGGAGCAATTAGGCATTGATCACACTGGCAGGGGAGTGGTTAGGTGGTGATCAGGCTGGCAGGCAGAAGCAGTTAGGGGCAATCAGGCAGGCAGGCAGGTGAGCAGTTGAGAGCCAGCAGTGCTGGATTGTGAATGGGATGTCCAACTGCCCGTTTAGACCCGATCCCAGTCTAAATGGGCAGTTGGACATCACTCGAGGGGTTCCAGATTGAAGAGGGTGGGCTGAGGGTTACCCCCCCACCCCATGCATGAATTTTATGCACCAGGCCTCTAGTAGATATATAAAAAGAAGAAAAAGTAATTATCTTTGGTAAATGAAGTATCTAAGAGAATTAACTGAACAACTACTATAACTAGTATGACTAGAGTCAGTACATTGGAGGAATAAAATATTAGCATATCAAAATCAATAGTTCCTTTTAGAACAATAATTATAAAATACTAGAAGCCTGGTGCACGGATGTGTGCAACAGTGGGGTCCCTCAGCCTGGCCTGTAGGAATCGGGCCGAAACCGACAGTCTGACATCCCCCAAGGGGTCCCGGAGTGTGAGAGGGCACTCTGTAAAGTTGCTGTCGCTTGGCAGCTTCTGTATTGAGTATCTGCCTCCTGCTGGTCAGTGCACATCATAACTACTGGCCAGTTGGCTGGTCACTTAGGCTTTTATATATGTAGATAATAGAAAATAGAAAACCATACTCACAGAATAAAAAGCATCAACAATAACTTTCGAATGAACCTAACAATAAAAATCAAGACTTACATGAAGAAAACTACAAAACTTGACAGACTAACTTAAAAGAAAACTCAAATAAATGAAAAGATGTACTATGTCTCTGGATTGGAAGACTTAATTTTTATAAGTGTCTTTTCTTCCTCAAATAAATTGAATGCTTTCACAATTAAGATACCAACAGTATGATTTAAAGGAGTTTTTAAATTAATTCTAGAATTTACATATGTTCAAATGTTCAAAAATAGCCAAGAAAATTTTGAAAAAGAACAATACATCCATTAAAAATTATTGTGCTCTCTGTTTTCCAGACATTATTCTGGATGTTGGAGATAAAGCTATAATTAAAAATTATAATCTAGTTTTATGTCAAAACATAGCAAAATCAGTTATATAGCATTCAATTATAGAAAAGGTTTGCTATACCTACTATTTTTCCTATTGATTTTGAAGAGTTTATTTATACTAACTAGCAATAAAAAAGTAGGTGCAGGCAATGAAAAGCCAATGCACATACGAATAACACTTAATATGTATTAAGCACTTACCAAGCTATGCACCTGGTGTTAATACCATCGCTATTTACATTTGAGAAAACTGAGTTTTAGACATGTACTTTAACTTTGCCCAAGTAAGTGATAAATTCTATAAAGACCATAATGATGCCACAACATAACAATGTTTTTATATGTTCAACCAAATTATTAACTAAAGAAATAGATACTGAAATAGCAATGATTAACTACCAAAGTGATCATGATTTTAAAAAATATATTTAAAGTTGATTAGGGTACAATGTGGACATGTAAAATTTTTCAACCTTTCAGAAAAGCATTCTGACAAAGATTTTGTGAGTCTTTGATACAGTGTTTCCACTCCTAAGACTTTATCTTGAAGAAATGGTCAGAAATCTAGATATAATTTTACATAGCAGGATATTTGCCTCAATATCATTTGTAATACCAAAATATTTGTACTCAACTAAATGGTGAAAATTATTATAGTAACTTTATAAGATGAATGAGTGCATACATATTAAAAACAAATTTTAAAAAGAGTAATTAACCACATGGGACATGATAAATTAGACAATATTGAATAATGAGAACTTGTTACAAAATCACATGCAAAATATAAGCTCATTGCCAAATTTTGTATGAAAAATACATTTATATAAAGTACTATGTATATATAAACATAATATTTATAAATAGATAGGTATGTATATACAATATTAATACTTATTTATATACTAGAGGCCTGATGCACAAAATTCATGCAAGAGTAGGCCTTCCTTCCCCCGACTGATGGCACTGGCTTCCCTCTGGCACCCAGGACCCAGGCTTCCCTCACAGCCCTGGCTTTGTCTGGAAGGACTTCCGGTCTAATTAGCATATTACACTTTTATTATTACAGATATTTTAAAAGACCAAAATAATAATAGAGATTATGAAATTAGTGAAAGAATTTTGGTGGAGAGATATCAATTTTATTCTTGAAACTTTATTATTTCCCTAATTTTCTACAAATGGATATGTATTACTTAGCCAATATAAATATGTAACTGTAACTAAATGAAAAATAAACTGGGCAAGAATAATCCCATTGTCTTTCACATAGAATCCAATTAAAACTGCTAACTTTACTAAAGTGGTGTTGGTAAGCCTTCATCTGCTTTTCCTAATAGAGGGAAAATGCTAATTAATTTATGGGTAATATTTAAAGTTTATTTTATGTAACGTGTCAGCAGATGCAGTTAAAAGAGAAAAGTGTGTTTTATGGTCCTATGGAAGGTAATAAATGTCAGACACATGTAGATACAGTTATAACTTTATGAACACCCAGGGTAATGTGCACGAGGAAAACCTTACACAAACACCGAATGAAAAGACATGTTTTCTAAGCACAGTCAGGGGACTGTTTTTAACTCCACGTGTAATATAGGTGAGATGGAGGGTTAAGGACAGCCGTGCAGTGGTCTGACAATAAACCCCCTGCAAGTGTGCAGTTTGATGGGGTGTTAATTGAGTAGCAGGTGAACATAAATAGAAAGCACCAAGGGTGTGTAGGGGGGAGTCTTTCTGTTGATGAGGAAACATAAAAATGCTGAGCTCTGTAATAAGAAATAAAGACAATCTGGGGTTTATTTCTCTGGCTTCGTTCTAACCTCCACAGTATGGGCCTCTCTAGTTTAACATGCCTGCTGGGGAATAACAACATGTGCGGGTGACTACAGCATAAGTCAGTTTCCTGAAGCTTACACACATGCAGGGGTCTGTTTTGATTTTGTTTGCTTGATTAGAGCTAGATGCAGTGTTTTGTATGGTATTTGCTGCTTCCTGACATTTTTGGTTCAGAATGTCTCAAGACACATAGTACAGTGGCTGGGTCATTCAGCATCTAAAGTGAAAATTCATCAGGATTTCATCAGGACATAGACACCAAAAAACACAAAAAAGAGTGGATAGAAACACAAAGAATGACTCAAACTTTCTAAAGTTCAATAATTTTTTTTTTAAGAAAATGGATTTTTTTATATAGTTCACCTAGAAGGGTTATCTGAGAATATGCAAGTAAATCCTTGAATAAAACTACTTTCCAGCCGAAACCGGTTTGGCTCAGTGGATAGAGCGTCGGCCTGCAGACTGAAAGGTCCCAGGTTAGATTCCGGTCAAGGGCATGTACCTTGGTTGCGGGCACATCCCCAGTAGGGGGTGTGCAAGAGGCAGCTGATTGATGTTTCTCTCTCATTGATGTTTCTAGCTCTCTATCCCTCTCTCTTCCTCTCTGTAAAAAGTCAATAAAATATATTAAAACAAACAAACAAACAAACTATTTTCCAGTGTTAACAACTCACTTTTTCCCCCAGGCAATCACCACAACACAAATACATATATTACAGCCCTCACATTGAGGACTTACCTTTCTCTGAGAAATACCTCAAGAAAACGAAAAGATTGCCCATTTGAAAAGAAGGAGGGCCCTGCACACTACTTGTTACTTCTAACAAGGCATTACACACATCCAAGATGTGTGCAAGACATTTTCAACCTATTACATTTTAATAATGATAGTTAGTGTTTATGATGCATTTCCTGTGCACTAGGAATTGTGCCAACTGCTTCACAAACACCTTCCCATTGGAGCCTCACCACAATCTTGGGAGGTAAAAATCTCATAATTCACGTTTACAAATGAGAAGAGACATCTGTAGAATGGTGCCTCTCTTTCCCAGAGTCATTAGCTAATTAGTTATGTAGCCAGTTTTGAATGCACGTAAACTGACTCAGAAGCAGAGCATAAATCCCAAATGTCTACACTGTACTCTCTCTTTACATTAACTCTCTCAAGTTCCTGTAGAATATTCTCTAAACGAATGCGGTGGTATAAGAGAGAATCTTACTGTTCTAAGAGAGGTAAGGTAGAGTCCAAAAAAGTCCACTTCCTAACATGGTCTAGAGCCGTGAGTCTCAAACTTTAAAGTTCAGATCAATCAGCTCGGGATCACGTTAAAAGGCAGGTATGGATTCTGAAGGTCTCAGGTTGGGCCTGAGAGTCTGCATTTCTGGCTGCTCCCAGGGGATGTGCTGTGGCTGCTACAGAACACACCCTGAGAGCAAGTATAGTGGGGGTTTTTAAGTGGGTGGAAGAAACAGGAGTAAAGTTCTTGTTTTTCTGTACCCTTCTTTCCATTCTCTAATTTCCACAAAGTCACAGCTAGTTCAGAAAACAGATCTCGACTTCCTGCCTCTTTTTACTTCTACCTCATTCTTTTATCATGAAAATGAAAACTGAAATGCTAACATAAACTCAAATGCTATGATCAAAATTCTGGCAGAGAGACAGCCAGCTCAGATGTGTGTTAAGGAAAAACAATCCTGTTTCTTCTTTGTACTCTTTTGCAGATTACAGACTATTTTTATACAAGCTGTGAAATAACTCTCATAACTGAATCCTACAGATTGCTAAGCTCACAGGGCACAATCAAACCAACACGCATCTCCAACAGCACTAACTTCAGAAGCATCAGCAACAATGAGAGCCACACAAAGGAAGTTGGATGGGTAATATCTTAGGAGCCAAGATATTGCCTGGAAACCTAAGATTCATCTTGGGTTTACCTGTCACCCAAGCATATTCCTCTAAATGCAAACATAAACCCTCTCAATTTAACGTAACAAGCAGCATCTCTGTTCCATCTACCACTGCCTTGGTTTAGTCCATCATCACTTCTCACTTCACCATAGTTACCAAACATGGGGAGGGAGGAGGGTTCCTGTGTACCCTATGGACTACTTCAAGACCATCTCTATACTGCCTCCAGAGAAACCTTTCTGAATTATTAATCTAATGTCACTTCTTTGCATCACATCCTTCAATGGCTCCATATAACATCAAAGTTCCAACTTCCCAGTTCAGCACACATGGCTCCTTGTGATCAAGCTCCACCTGTCTCCATGGTTCCTTCCTTCCATTACCTCACATGAACCCCTTACTAGCAGCACAGGAAACCAGAATGCAGCTCTGCCATTGCATCACCCGTTTTACACTTTCATGCCTTCCCATATGATGTTTTTATTTGGAAGACCTCCCTTTCTCTCCTGCCCTCTCCTTTCTAGCTCTCTCCCCCACATGCCTAGCCAACTTGCGGATATTCACTTGAAGGAATATTCTGGAAGATCTGGAGGCTCCCTGAATCATCACATTAAAACAGCCAGAGCAACTACAGTAGGAAAAGCAAGACTCCCATAGACTACATTTACAATAATACTAGGTCACAAGGGATACACACAGACCCAGGATACAATTGGGAGGGGCTCAGTCACCCAAAACTACAAGACCCATTTGGTACAAAAACTATATGGGAGAAACTGAAGGAAAGGTGGAGGGACTAGTGATAACCCTGGAAACCGGAATCCCCAACTCGTCATCAGGTGCTCACTGGAAAGCACGGTGGGCCTTTCTGAGAACAGCAAAAGAAGATGGAAGAGGATTTTTGCAAGAAGTTCGAAGTATGACCTGATGATCCTAGAGAGTTTTGGGATCCTGGGTCTATAAGCTGTCAAAACTAACAAACAAAACAACTCCTACATCACAAAGCTTAGCACTAAGGAGAACCTTTTGAAATTACAGACCAAAGTGAGCAGGACAGGGACTGTGGGAAAAGGGAGAGAGAGAGAGAGAGAGAGAGAGAGAGAGAGAGAGAGAGAGAAGAGAAGAGAAGCTGAAATCAAGAAGAATAGTATAAGTGGAACACCTAACAAAGCTGAAGGCCATTTCTTCACTGAAGTGTCTAGAGAGATAGCTATTCTGGTTCACTCTACTCTTCTAAAGGTACAGAAAAAGTCAGTTTACTTTACAATGGACAGGAGCCAGGGAACACCACAGAATCACACATAAAATTAATATAAAAAATGAGACAATAGTCCTGGCCAGTTTTGTTCAGTTGGTAGAGTGCTGGCCCGTAGAAGAAAGGGTCTCAGGTTTGATTCAATTCTCCAGCAAGGGCACATACCTTGCAATTGAGAGTTCAATCCCTGGGTGCATGGGGGAGGCAACCAATTGATGTGTCTCTCTAACATCAATGTACAATGTATCTCTCTCTCTCTCTCTCTCTCTCTCTCTCTCTCTCTCTCTCTCTCTCTCTCTCTCCCCTCTCTCCCCCACTCTTCCCTCCCTTCCACTCTGCTTGGAAATCAGTGGAAAAAATATCCTCGGGTGAAGATTTTAAAAAAAGAGAGAGAGAGAATAAAGAGTAAAATAAATCCCTCAGATACTGGAAGCAAACCAGAAAAGTATGTCCATGAAACAGATAAAGAACCTAATGTTTCAAATGAGCTAAAATAAGTCAAGAAATGGTAGACCTTATAAAGAACAACATAAATCAGAAATTGAAAGCTCAGAGATGAAATAATTGGAGAAAAACATTTGAAAAGAGAGAGAAGAGAATTCAGGAAAGAGTGGGAAACTAAAAGAAAAATAATTATATCAAAGGTAATAAAGAAATAAACACAACAGAATATGCTTTA
Organism: Cnephaeus nilssonii; assembly: GCF_951640355.1. NCBI lineage: Eukaryota > Metazoa > Chordata > Mammalia > Chiroptera > Vespertilionidae > Cnephaeus > Cnephaeus nilssonii. The sequence continues at coordinate 40,980,046 of NC_137075.1, forward strand.
AGAGAAATAAATGGAAAACAGGAAAGTTTTATAGAAAGCACGAATTAAAGAAGATATTTTTTAAAAACATTCAAAAGTAAGGGATGGATATAGAAGATAGGCAACGATCCAATATAAATATGATAGTAGCCTCTGAAGTAGAAAAGAAAAGCAAGAACAGAATAAATACTAAACATCAATCAGAAAGAATATATGCACCCCTATGTTCATAGCAGCACAATTCACCATAGCTAAGATTTGGAAACAGCCTAAGTACCCATCAGCAGATAAGTGGATTAAAAAACTGTGGTACATCTGCATAATGAAATACTATGCTGCTGTAAAAAAGAAAGACCTCTTACCATTCGCAACAGCATGGATGGACATGGAGAGCATTATGCTAAGCGAAATAAGCCAGTCAGAGAAAGATAAGTATCACATGATCCCACTCATTTATGGAATATAAAGAACACCATCTATACTAATAATAGACAAATATGTAAATTGACCGCACCTCCACGACACCCGGGCCAATCAGGAGTGAGTATGCAAATTATCCCAACAAAGATGGCAGGCCTTTGGGCAACACACACGCGCACCGGTGCTGAGTGGCTGGGGTCCTGGGGATGCCACTGGAATGTCGGTCCTGTCAGGCTGGCCTTGGGGTGGCTGGAGTTCACAGTCCTTTTGGTTTCTGCAGCCCCTGGACCAGAAGCAGAAACCAAGAGCGCGGGGAGCACCAGGAATTTTGGGAATTGTAGTACTGGTGGCAAATGCATTGTGGGATCTCTTAGACACTAGAGCAGTGATGGGCAACCTTTTGAGCTTGGTGTGTCAAACTTCGCCAAAAAACTGAGCATAACTCGGGTAGTGTGTCACTTTGAGGAAAAAACTAACTCTAAGACTCTAGTCGCAAATGTTTCATCCTCGGCATGTGGCCGCGTGTCATCAGAAATGGCTACGCGTGTCAGTGCTGACACGCGTGTCATAGGTTCGCCATCACTGCACTAGAGCAAAGTGAGCCTGGAGCAAGTTACTGTTGCGGGTGGGGGATGGAGGGAAAGCAAATGTGAGAGACATAAGTAAAGTCAGAGTGTCAAGGAAAAATTAAAGGGAAGATATCCTGCAACTTCTAGGAATCTCCACCAGTGGAGCAAAGAAAAAAAAAAAGACTTCTATTATTCTGTGAGCACCAGACCAAACTGGGTTGGCATCTCAGACAATTCGTTCATAGATTGCAAAGACAGACAGAAACTCCCGGACTGGAGAGGGCTCCCCTGAGGGCTCCCAGATTGGAGAGGGTGCAGGTCGGGCTGAGGGACCCACCCCCCCCATGCACGAATTTCGTGCACTGGGCCCCTAGTAAACTGATGAACAAAAATAGACCCAGAGACATAGAAGCATCGAACAGAACGTCAAACTTCAGAGGGAAGGCAGGTCAGGGGGAGGCGGGGGGGAGGGGTAAGAGAGTAACCAAAGGACTTGTATGCATGCATATGAATATAACCAATGGACACAGACAGTAGGGGGGTGGGGCTGATGCTGGGGCGGGGCAGTGGGAACAGGCTGGGAGAGGTCAATGGGGGAAAAAGGAGACACATGTAAGACTTTCAACAATAAAGAATAAAAAAATAAAAGCATACTTGAGGGAAACTTCTAAAATCATAAAAATATTTGAAACTAGATATTAAAAAAGCATACCACATAACTGAGAAATCAGTTTATCATGTCTAATATGGGGCATATTTTACTATGTTTTTGGACTTTAAAGAAAAATTTATATATAGTGACATCCAGACAAAAACAACAAGTCATTTATAAGAGGAAAAATATCAGATTGTCATTGGACTTTTAGCAATAAATCTATATGACAGACATACTGTATTATATTTAAGTTATTAAAAAAAGCATGAGCAAGGATACAAATGAACTTCATGTAGAAAAGCTGAAAAATATTATGAACATACAAGTGCTCAAAGAATATCATGCCCTTGAACTCTTCCTGAAGAATCTATCAGAGAGGGAGCTTCAGACAGCAAAATTAACTTGAGAGGCCTTGGCCTAAGCAGCAGTGGTCGGCAAACTCATTAGTCAACAGAGCCAAATATCAACAGTACAACGATTGAAATTTCTTTTGAGAGCCAAATTTTTTAAACTTAAACTTCTTCTAACGCCACTTCTTCAAAATAGACTCGCCCAGGCCGTGGTATTTTGTGGAAAAGCCACACTCAAGGGGCCAAAGAGCAGCATGTGACTCGCGAGCCGCAGTTTGCCGACCATGGGCCTAAGGAATAGAGGTAAGTATGAAATATGCATACTTTCCTATAGAACTAAGGCTAGCGGCATACAATGGCTACATACCCTAAGCAATATTGATAAGGTATAAGTATCAAAAACTGCAGAGTACAATCAACTCACTGACTGTTTAATAGCTCTTTCTTGGGTCTATAAGACTGTTACATCAGCAATTGCTGGGTGAAGGGAGGAAAGAAGGATGAATAGGTCACCAGCTGATTTCATGATTGCTCACAACAGGAAACAATAGTCAATAGCCAAAAATGAGAAAAAAGAAGATGAATATATAAAGGTATTAGTACAAAAGTAATCATTAAGACAAATGTACAAACTGTCCTAAATGCCAGAAGGTACGTTTTAAGATTTGAAATTTACTAGTGGGGAAAGGGTAGAATTAGAGTGACATAATCAGAAAGAAAAACAAGACTTCTTTGATTATATGTTCCTTCCAAGATTTAATCTTGTAGATATTTTATGTAGTTATAAAATAAATTTAATTTACTGAAATATAAAACTTTAAAAATTAAAATAAAGTAAAAATGACCTAACTGTATAACCAGTGGAGAGCGTAACTACACAGAAAGGAACTTGTTCAAGTGAGTTTGAAACATGGTAATTTGGATTTACATCCTTGGTGGGATGTGCCCTGTGGATTAAAATTGTAGTAAAAACAACAACAACAACAACAATATTAAAAACAAAAACAAAAATAAATAAACTGTTTTTTGGAAATCATATTGTTAGTAGACATGCTGGTATTGGTTTTCTAAGATTGAATGCTTAATAATGGGACAAGCCAATCAGAATTATGTTGGTGTTATTAAAAGCAGGACTATTCACAGGTAAGAAAGAAGACTCTTTTATAACATGGATAAAGTTAAGTAAAAACCTTGCATTCTTGAATTTTAACTGGAAATATCAATATAAACTCATGATTTATTTTTTAAGTATATGTTTCCTAAGTCTATCCTCCAAAATGTCTAGAACCAATGACAAGCCCAGATAAAATAAGTACCTGTACCCCTCAGGATGTGATCTCTAAATAGGACATGTCACTAAAAACAACCAGGAATTTCTGGAGAAATTGCTGATTTCAGGTCCAGGATGGAAAGTATTCCAGATGAGCTTTGAACCTCTAATGAATTGATGAGCTAACTGGAGCAGTTCTCAAAATGTGGTCCTGGAACAGCAGCACCAGGGAACTTGTTAGGGATGCAAATTCTATGTCTTACCTCAGATGTACTGAATTAGAGACTCTACGGGTGGGGCCCAGCAGTCTGGGTTTTAACAAGCCTTCTAATTGATGTTGATAAATGCTGAAGTTTGAAAACCACTGGCCTAGAGCAATGATTATCAATGGCTCTTATCAAAAAAATGAGAAGCAAGCAGACATTACGTACCTTTTGACAGAGGTACATATTGTCAACGTATGCAGTAATCTTTCCCCTACACACACACACACACACAAAGGAACCTGAGTCAGAATAAGCTCTAGTTATAGAAAATAAATAGAAACATGTTAAATAATACAGGAATGAAAATTGTCAAACTCTAGACTGAGGGACATTGTGTAGGTTAAATAATCTAGTTTTTCCAACAAATAAATTATAAAGGAAATACATATATATGGAGAAAATCCTACAAATTAGAAGAGGACAATGACAATAATATACACCTTATGTGATCCTAATTCAAATAAATAAACTGGAAAAAAGAACATTTAGGTGCAATTAAATAACTGTGAACACTGACTATTCAATTATATTGTGGTTTTATTGTTGGGTGTGTGTGTTTTTTTGAGGTGATACTGTACTTATGTCTTAGAGATACATCTAGAAATATTTAGAGGTGAATTATATATTGTTGAGAAATTATTTCAAAATAATCCTGGGGAGGGGGTGGGGAAGTGGATAAAGTAAATAAAAGTGGGCTGAAAGTGGTTGATGCAATTGATGATTGTTGAAACTGAGTGATGTAATTAGACGTTTATTATAATATTTTTTCTATTTTTATGTATTTGAATCTTTCAATTATAAGAACTTTTACATCAAGCATCCTCTCTTCCCCCCAAAAAAACAAAAACAAAAACAAAACACACATACAAAAAAAACTTGGCACCACTCCCGACAAGATTTAGATAGCCATTTCCATGTTTCCCCATCACTGTGTTTAACGGTCTTAACTGTGATCAGTTCCTTGAGGGAAGTCTGCATTTTACTTGCCTTTATAACCCTAAGTGGCTACTGCCGTGCCTAAACACAGCATCTTTTTTCAGTTCAAACTCCTCACAAGAAACAGAAAGCACATTCAAACAGGGTGATGGAAAAGAGTTCAGTAAAACAATTATTTACAAGGATATAATCTGTGTTAAGAAAAGCAACAAGGGATGGCAAAGCACCTGCACCTACTGACAGCAGGAGGCCAATAGCTCCTCTTGCCCAGTGGGCAAGGGGATAGGAGATCTACCTGCAACCTAGTGAGAACTGTAGTTTTAGGGAAGGGCCACTGAGAGGACCTGCAACCTTTGTTAGAGGAGCAGACTTAGAGTCCTACAGAGAGGTTGCTGGGGACATAGCTAGTACTTCAAAGTCATTCCAAGATCCTGTTGGGACCATTGGTTGGCAAGAGAGCCTGTAATGCAGTCAACAGGGAGAAGGATAGAGAGTGGATCTTGATGGTGAGGTGAAATGTCACAGAGGCAAGCGACTTCTGACCATCCTTACAGGTTTAGGATGTCTCCAAATCATGATTCTCAAACGGTTTAATGTGTATGCACACATAGGTATGTAAGTGCACACATAAATGTGTGTGTATGTGTAATGTATGTGCATGTGTGTGGAGAGAGGGGCATTTGCTAACACCTTTCTCAGATCGATTCTCCTGCTCTCAGTCCACACAGCATAAGATTTGGAGAAGAAACAGATCATATGTGAGATTATCAAAATAGCCACAGATATTTCAGTTGATCATTTTATAAACACATTCTTTTTCTCTTCTCCCAGTTTTTCCTCTCTAATAAAGAAAATTTATTTGGATGCATACTGCATCACCTCAAGTTGTATTTCTAAGCATCATGCTAATATCAGAAACCAGTGTAAATACACCTGCTATTGTCTGTTAACCTCATGCTATTATTTTTAGACTGCCTGCGGCAGTGTATCAGTACTGTCAGAAGGAAAAAAAATAACACAGAATAAGGCATTTCCACATTCTTTTCCACAAGCCAAGACACAAAATGGGCTCATTATCAACATGTGGTTGCTTAGGTTCAAAATGAATATATCTTTAGCTTTCCAATAACTGCTGTAGATTTGTGTAATTCAGCAAAATGTAAACATGTGTTCCCCCAAGAATGATATGCTGCCAGGCAATGAGATTGCTCTTCCCAATTCTCCCTTGAAATAAACTAATCAAGATGGAAGATTCCAGGGCACAATTCTGAAGGGGAAAAAGGTAGGTTTTTTTCTTGTGTTTTTTTTTTTTTCCCTGAAGATCACAGTTGTTTCTACCCCATCAGTTCAAGCTGATGGCCTTAAATACAAAAGGCCTAAAATATGTTCACATAAAAAAAGATTTTTTTGGTGCGTGCCCTAGATTCTCATATGAGCTTTATCTGTTATATCTATTAACATCCATAGGAACTAAAACAAAATCATAAATGTCTATGCTTTCAATGATCTGCAACCACATCCCATACCACTGAGCTGGTAACAGGGACTTAAATTGGGGATAGTTAGTCTCTAGTACTAGTTTTGCAAATGCAAATGTTGAAGCATCTCAACAGACGATAATAAAAATGTACTATTCTTCATATTCAAAGATGGTTTCATCCTCTACCAGCAAGATGAGAATGGACATTTTCATACTAGCAATGGTGATGGATGGATTTGTATCATAGACACAGATACCTTTTTCTTGAAACTAAAGGGTTATCTTGATTGTTATAATTGACTATAGCTTTCTCTCTAAATAACTACTAAAATACACAAGAATCAAAACTATGACTTCTGCCATAAGGGCCACAAAGTTCCAAGCAGTTGAGTTTCCTAATGCATCTGAGTCATTTTAAATAACTGTAAAGTGGGGCATTACGGTTAGCAGAGCACATGAGCTACATTCAGAAAGGCTCTGGTTTGGGTTATTTCTGCCACTTACAAGCTGTGTGTGTGAATGTGGGAAAGCCACTAAACATACTTGAATCTTAGTTTTCTTATTTATAAACTATTTATAATGACTTCTGACCTACAGCTCTGTTTTGAGGGTCAAATAATAGAATGCATGTGAAAGAACTTTATAATTTCCTAAGTGCCATCTAAGGTAGTGAGCTCACTGGCCTCTGGTTTTTCATATCTGATCATTCAGCCTTGTCTGAGATTTGCTAACAGGATTCTAGTTGTAGTTCTGTGTTCATTTCTTTCTTTCCTTTTACCCTTCCTTCCCAGTATTTCACATCTCCTTTTTTATTTAAAACATTAATTCCCAATAAAAGTATCAAATCCAGTACTATAGAGAAAAAATTTTAACAAAGTTCACTCTCTCCCATTACCTTTACAAGTGAATCTATTTCTATCCCAGCTATAAGGATTGAAGTAAGAGAGACATGAATGTAAAACCAGGTCAAGAAACAGCCTCAGGATTGAGGACCCAAAGAGGTAGATGAGGGAAAAGGCCAGCCCAGAACAGCCAACACATAGGGAGGGTATACCTGGAGGAGAGGTGAGTCCCCAGCAGAAAGGAACTGGGTGAGTTCAATACTTTATGCAAAGAGATGCCAGGAAGAAGAAAGCAAAGTCATTTTAGAATGTTTTGATTCACCAGCAATTTCTGTGGCGAATGAAATTTGTAAGGAATTAAGACTGGCTAAATGCTTTAGCAGGAAAAGCATTGGAATAGTACTAAGAACCAGGGTTCATTTTATGTTTTGTCCCAAAAGTGTACGATAACTAGTTTGAGCAAGTCATTTGTTGTACCTGGACCTCAGGTTCTCCAACTGTAAAAAATCCAGATTATTCCTAAATTCTCTTCAAGCTTTAAAGGGCTACAGGAGTCATAACTAATTCATTTCTATTTTCAATCTGCAAAACAAGATTCACCTGCCAAAAAATAAATATTTATTTAAAAAACAGATATAATACTAAAATTTGTGGTTAATAAGGTTTTCAGGTTTTTCCATTACATGGGAAAATTTAAGGACTCTATATAAGATGGTTCAATGAGTATCAAATTAACATTATTTGCACCTACCTCTTCAAGATCATCCCTTAACAGGAATGCTAACACACAATAGCAGTTTCTGCCTAGAGTAACAAATCAAAATGTATTACTAGTGTAATATTTTCATGTAATTTCATGTCAATAAACCTTTGACGTGTGGAATTCTTGACTTTCACACATAAAGAAAATGATAATCCTTGGAATCTGAAAATTGGAAATTAGAAACTCCTATTTTGCTGCACTCTGCAACATTGGCCTCAGAAGAGAAAAGCACAGTCCACTATAGAAATGCCCTTCACTTGGTATAAAACTTTAAACTTAGCCTTATATCTTCTCATCAGGGGAGGAACCCTCTTGCCTTCAACATTTCTTTTCATCTTTTTTACCCTCTTTTTTGAACCCACAAAAAATTGTCAGAGTTGTCATATTTATGAACTATTGAAGAAGTAAGAGCAGATAAAAAATTTTCAATTTTATTTTGATGCTATTGTTGTTCTAATCCAGAAAAAAAAAATGTTACATTGAGTTAGTGAAAGAGGAGAAGAATAAATCTAACCTGGGGAAGAATGGGGAGATGTTAAACAAACAATTTGTCATGAAGTAGGGACTCACTACATATTTCATGTTGATAAGATCAGGAGCAAGTAAACTAATACACATGAATGCATTTAGTTAGCCATAAAATACTATGTAAATATATTACTGTCATCATTATTTTAAGCAGAGAAAAAAATGGAAAGGAGACTGAAAAATTACTAAAGAAAGAGATTCTTGCTAAGTGCTAGTGCCACCCCCACCGAAGCTGGGTTCTGGGTTAGAAGTCTCCTATCTCCATATGATGATATAACTCTTGCTTTCTTCAACTTTCCTCCCTTCACCCACATAGTATTGATGCCTAGATAATACCAGTCCCAGGTATATACTCAGTTCAATTTTTGGAATCGTGATTCATAGATAGACTCTCATAAACTCACTGAAAGAACTGCATGTTCAATTGAAGATGCAAGAAGTCACGCAGAGACACCTTCCATCAATTGCACATAAATTGTGTCGGGCAGCACAGACTTCGGGCTCTCCAGTTCCAGGTCCCTGAGTTCTCTGGGGCTAAGATGGCAAATGTAAACCCATCAGCTTCTCACTGACCCTTCACCACAGACTTTTCCACAGCCTTGCCCATTCATCTCGTGTGTATACATGCTTGGTCTCCATGGACACTGGTGAGAGAGAACACTGGATGCACAGGGGGAAATCCACCATCCCACCGGGCTAAAAACACAGCACATCAAAAAGCACTTCCTAGACAAGGAAGACGAGCAGTACCACCTCCCTATGTGGAGGACCATGTATGCATTACCCAAGATAGGAGAGCAAACTCTCTGCTCGGTGCTTCCTCCACTGCTACCAGCCTACCAGTTCTGGTGTTATTATTATTAAAACAAAAATGTTGAATGATGGTCCCAGAAAACCCTGCCTTTAAGCCTTCCTTCTTCTGCAAACAAAGGATTATAGGGACTCACAAGGCCCCAGAATGCCCTTTCTAGACACCATGACCCATCTTTAAATGTTAAGAGCTGTTGAGTCTCTTTTTGCATAACTTGACGCTTCAAAAACACAGACTTATTGTTATGAAAGCCCAGGTAGAACACAGGCCTACTGTTGCAAATACTTGGTGATTTCCCCCAGTTGGAGGAACTGGGGTTGGGGGAGGCGGGGGAGACAAAGGAAAGGAAACCTCTCAGCGTCTCAACAACAAATGTGTGCCCCTCGGAGGAGAGACAGTTCCAACTGTCTGAGTTCACTGCCAGGCCCTGAATAGAATTACCTACATGTCAGTCAGTCAAGGTAGTTTAAAATACCTGTGCTCCCAAAGCCAGGGTGTCATTATAGATTTAGCAGTACTAGCAGCGTTCTCTTTGTCACACAATGAAGCAATATGGCTAATTAACGCTCGCTAGGGAGCCTGAAATAATGATGCCTCTCGCTTCCTAGAGCCAATTACCCCAAATATTCAGATTACCTACCCACTCTTTCACTGAAAGAACTGTCTGGGATTTTTTTTTTTTAATTCAGGCATTATGTATCATGTAACGTCACATTATGTGATGTTGTGTCACAGCCTGACAGCTTACAACGAGGGATATGCTGAATATATTGGGTAGTTAATACCTGCCTGAATTAACAAGACAACCAACTTTCCAAAGAAAGAAAGTCTGAGGAATATTTGCTATCCCTCCTGGGATATCTGGAGGGAGTACATATCTGATTCACTCCATCAACCACTGAGTGTCACTGTTGCTTCTTGTAAAGACACATGAAAGAGTATTTGTCTGCAGAGATGGCACACACACCTACGTGTAAACTACAGATGGGTTCGCACAAAATCCTTAATGGACACTTACTCATAGAGATTCTACTTCAACCCTGTTTAAATGATCTCAGCCACCTAGGAATTGGGTATTGAAAGATGGGGTAATATAACGGAAAGGGTATGTATGGGTTTGGGATCAAGCAAACCCATTGAGAACCTGACATATGACCTGTATTTACTTATTTATTTCTTCAACAAATATTTATTGCATACCTAGTCTACAGGTACTCTGTTAAGGGAAGATGGAATATGTTCCAGCTCCATTTTTGTCCCCAAACAAGTGAAGCATGATACTGCCTCAGGGCCTTTGCACTGGCTCATACTACTGCCTGGGATGCTTTTCCCCAAGATACCTTCATGACTAATCCCCTTATCATCTTTGAAGTTTCCCAAATGTCAGCTTCTCAATGAAGCCTTTCCTGGCCAACCTATTTAAAACCCCATACCCTTTTCTTCCTAGCACACCTCATTCTGTTTTTCTGGCATGGAAGAAGAAATTTAGACAGTGTTGTCAGAGAAATCTCTTTGAAAAGGCAACAGAAGCAAGACAAATAATGAGAGGAATGGAAAGAAGAGATGGCTCATTTTCCTCCTCTGTAAACCAGGGATAAACACCACCTATCTAGTAAAGAGAAGAGTAAATGAGATAATATATGCAAAGTGCCTAGAATGTACTTCCTAAATATTCTAATTATGCCACTTACCTATTCAAAATGTTTAATGCTTTCTCATTTTCTTTTCCTGAACAAAATTCAAACTCTTAGATCAATACTAAATGTTCATTACCTGTTCTCTCAGCCACAGTTTCTCTTTTGAGATGATTCCTTTCATCACCAACTTCTTCACTTTCCACCAACTCTCTCTCTCTCTCTCTCTCTCTCTCTCTCTCTCTCTCTCTCTCTCTCTCCTTTCAATGCCCCACTAGTTGTCTCTCTGTGGAATAGGCATTCTCCCCTGAAGAAGCCTCCCTTTAACATGTCACCATCATCTGTGTCCCAAACACCCTCTTTGTTCCTCCATTATGGCATGTGTTGTGTCATATTAAGATTGGTACTTTTATTGCCATTCTCCCAAAGGTCATTAGGAGTAGGGCTTCATCTTATTCATCTTTCTAGCTCCCAATTTAGAGCCTGGGACATAGTAGACCCACAATACGTATATACATTTGAATCAGCAACTGAATTCATCCAATAGATCAGCATTTAGCACATAGTTTTTTCATAATAAATGTTGACACCAAAATAATATTGAATGTAAATTGCAATTTAAAAATAAAATAAACACATTTACATGAGAATAGATTTTTCTTTCTCTTTTGAATTAGTTTCTTAGGACAAGTTTCCACAACTATACCACATGACTATTATAAGGGCCTCTGCCAATCTTCCTATCCTTTCACTTGAAGCCAACAAAAATCTATCTACTTCAGCGCTTCCTTGACATTTGTTTTGCTTTTAGTTTTGTTCCAACATCCCAATATGCCACATTCTTTATAATAGTACCCAATAATTTACAGCAATTGTTTTAATAACTTTATGACACAAGATCTCAGTGGTTTAGCCAGTACTTTGAGAATAGTTTCAAGGCACTATGATAATCTTGTTCCCAAAACCTTATTAATGTAAGCCAACTCTGTCTAAAGGTAATAAGAGTAAAACATAATGAAACACTTTATTTGTTGGATTAAATTCGTAACACTACTATGCTATTAACATATAAAGACATGAAATGCTAAGAATCAAGTTTAGAATTGGGATTTGCAAGTTTGCATATTTCTGTTGACAGCATAATAGAGGTGCAGAAGCCATAAATAGTATTTTTGCCTTTCATAAAACTTGGTAAATCCAGCAAACATATCTCTATGTCTTCTTCTAGTTACTGTAAATGCAGCCTCTCACATTCTAAGGGGGTAATCAGTAATTCAGAAAAGTTATTCTTATTTTCATTGGCTACAGTGAAAATCTAGGACAGACATATCCATTCTTAATGTTTATTCTGAAGAAGGTTTTGGTTTTAAACATAGATTTAATATAAACCCCAAGCAAATTTTGCTAAATGCCTTACCTCTGCATGTTCAATCGATCTGTTAAAAATGATATTAAATATCTTCTGAGTTTCTTTCTTATTGGTTCATCAGAGTTGTGCTTCATTTATTTTTTTAATGTCTGGTATAACTTGTTTTTGCAAAGCTTTCTACTTACTCCTTTTAAAGAGGCTGTATAGGAAATTATATTTTTCTAAGAGTACATGAAAGAATTCACTGTAGTTCAAGCTTCTAAATCCAAAACATTTAAGAGATTTCACAAACTGACACAGCATGTTTCATTGGCTTTATAGGAAAAAGATGATCCAGGGTGAGAAAGAGCTCAGCCATCATCATTATCAGCATCTCTTGACCACAGAAGGCAAAATGAAGATCAGCCTGGCCCACTCCCAAGGCACTCCTTGGACCTTTTTGTTACCTCTTGTCTTGCCTACATGAAATATACTCTCAAAAAATACATGTTGAAAGAAAGAATTAAGGCATCTAGGAGGGATATGAGGATGTATCTCTCAAATTTGCTCAGAATTTGAGAATATTTGTGTTCCTCATAAGTTATCACCCAAGGACATCCATTGCAAAGAAGCAAGTGCTCTTTAGTGAGACATCGTCAAAACTTTCTCTCAATAGGCTTTTCCCTATAATGGTCCAAGGGCTAGTTCAAAGAACCATGAACAAACTGGCCCTGGTGGTGGAGCTTGATGTTATGTACATGTTCAATAATAAGAACTTATCCTCCTCAAAGCTGTTCGGGAAACAAATAATTACCCTGTCTTCCAACAGCAGAAATTAATGTTAAGTCTCCAATTTGGCACCAGTTCCCAATTGATAACAATGGACTCATCCCCAAAGAAGGGATAAAAACTACTCCTCATTGTAAGAGAACAGAAAGGATTTGCCTTTCTTGCCTGACCTGCATTTACAAGCCCAGCATCCATGGTCTTACTTATGACATATTCATCATCACAATATCCTCTCATGGGAATCAAAAAAGTCACTATATAGAAAAAGAAAGTGAAGCAGTGGGTTGATACCCATGGGATTTACCACGGACTCCATCATTTGGAAGCAGCTGGACTTATAGATGGTGGAATTGACCTAATGAAGACTTAATTGTGGCACCACCTGGAGGATGACAACTTACAAGCTTGATGCTGGCCTTTATGATGCCTATATGATGTGGAATATGCTCTATATCTGTGACATGATGTCATTTCCCCCATAACCAGAATGCATCAATTTGGGAACAAAGAGGTAGAAGTAGGTTTCACCATGATTTCTAATAACCCACTTGCAAAATTTTTGCTGCTTATCACTGCAACTTTGGGCTCTGCTGGTTTAGAGGTATTCGTTTCCAAGGGAAGAACACTTCCACCAAGGGAGGCATATAAAATTGAAATGGGTCCCGGCTAGTGTGGTTGAGCATCATCCCACACACTGAAAGGTTGCCACTTGGATTCCCCGTCAAAGCACAGGCCCAGGTTGTGGGCTGGATCCACAGTAGGGGGTGTGGAAGAGGCAGCTGATAGATGTTTCCTCTCATACCAATGTTTCCCTCTCTCCCTCTCCCTTCTTCTCTCTCTAAAAACCAATAAAAAAAAAAACTTTAAAGAAATGAACTGGATGTTGAGAGTGCCATTTTCATTTCTTCTTGCCACTGAACTAATAGGCAAAAGGTATGTTAATAAATTGACAGAAATTTTGGATCTTAATAAACAAGGGAAAATGTGACAAATAGTGGGGCAAGAAAGCTTGTGTCTCTATCCAAGAGATTATTTGGGAATTCCCCTAGCACATCTATGTCCGATAGAATGGGTCAAGGATTTAGTCATTCTTTATTCAGTAAAGAACTCAACTAGCTGAAGTGCTGAGGGAAAATGGATTATTTAAAGCATAGTGGAGGAAGGAAGTTCTAAATATCAATTATGGTCTGTGACTACTTATAGTAATAGATTTCATTAGCTAACTTTTTTCTTTTATGTATAGTTATGTATATTAACCTATTTAAATTTTCTCTTTCCACCCTACTGCTGTTTTATAGTACAAGTATACATTTATAATGTATTCCTTAGCTTATAGAATACCAAGGTAAGATTGTGATTGAAGAAAAAGGGAAGTGAACATTACTCAGAGCTAAACTGACAATTAATGGGTTAAGGGTCTCCCTTTGGGTGAGAAGTTAAGTGCTTTTTCACTTATACAATGGATAGTTGTATTATGTATAGAATCATATACTTTTATTATTTGGTAATATTTATGTACACTGAATAATCAGATACTCATGGTTATCCCCACAATAATTATTAAAATGATCGTTTGATACTATGAATTCACACTCCATATCTATTTCAATTCTTTCTATTTTACTCCCCTCTACTTTAGAAGCTAAAAACTACCTTTCCAAGACTCCCTTAAAGCTAAACTTCTGAATGTGAAATTAGGTATACGATAAAAAAAATAATAATACTTTGGTTGTTGTTTCTATGAAGCAAGGTCATAAAGATGTTAGTTGTATCTACAGAAGCAGGCTAATGTCTGGCTCCTCATGACTGTTGCGCCACATCTGTGATGGCAGCAATATCCTGATCACTGGACCCCAGCTATGGCCGTGGATTTCTGAACTCAAGTTCCCATGATTTCTTCTTTATTCTCGACATCCAGGTTGTAGCAGAGATGGTGGCTTTTCTGGCATGTCATTTCAGCAGTCTTGCTCCAGAAGTTATTCTCGGATGCTCAATATATCTTCTGCTTCTCTAGAACTTGTAATAATTTTATGGTAACTAATTCTGCATATTAAAATATTTTTGCTTAAGCTAGCTAAAATAGGTTGTGGTTGTTATGGCTGAATCCTAATGGAACCCAAGCTAAAATCAGCAAAAGGAAAATATCTGATTACTTTGGAAGGTAACACATGCATGGTCTTTTAGGTTATCCTCTTTCAAACCTGATTCCCAATCCTACTCTAATTATTTCTAGCAGTGGCACCACCATCATTCTAGTCACCCAACCTAACATATTGGCATCACCACCCTTGACTTCTTTCTTCATTTTTTCCATCCAAATCAATCCACATATCCTGTTAAACCTTCCTTTGAAAACACACATTACCATTACTACTCTGATGCAAATCTTCTTCACTTTTGACTTGTGTCCAGGATTTCCTTACCAATAAAACAAAGGCAAAAACAAATTGAAACTCCTGGTTAAAAGTAGAAATTTTAATATTCATATTTTTCTACTATGTTTTTCAAATTCAAAAACAAACAAACAAAAAACAAAACAGAGTAAAGGGATTTTTAAGAATAAATCCCAAGAACAAAGGTACTGGCTTAAGAGGCAATAGCAACAAAATGTTGAAAGCCAGAAAGGAAATAGAAGAGTGGCCAATGACAGAGAAGACATAAAAAATCTGACTTCTTATCCAGAACTACGAAAGCCAAAAAGCAACCTACTTAACACTGCGGAACGCTCCAACAGTCAGCATTTCACAGTACAGGGTTCCTTTGGGAGTAATTTGAAGGTGGAGCCAGAAATGGGAGAACTGATTAAAAATGTGGCTAAGTAAATATAAGTTCTCTAGATCTCCTCCATCACTCTGTGCAGCTGGACCACTGTCCTCCCTAATCCTGGAAGGAACTAGAGGTTTATTTGCTAATGACGATTGACTGGGAATTCCAGTTATATGCGGCTGAAATTGAGAAGATCAAGACAGTGCACATCCAGAAGGCTGAGCCTCCCACTTTGTCAGACCTGAGGACATGGTCAGCCAGACGTACACAGGGAGCGTGAGACTGAAAGAGTCTTCTCTGAAGCCCAAGAGGAAAGACCGAAAGAAACTGAGCTCAGGTGTTACCTAACAAAAGCCCAGGCTGATGATTCCAAAGTGACGATCCAGAGGATAAGCCTTGCGTAGGAGCTCAGACTTCCCATGGAAAATTTGTTTTTCTCCTTTTGAGTCGACTACAAATGCATTGAAAAAAGCCTCTAAGGGGAAAGCTGCAGGCCAGGACAAATGGGAAAGGGCCACGTGTCACAGAAACTTGGTGGCAAAGAGAACTTCACAACTATCGCTGACGTCTTCAGATAGGTAAGAAAAGATGCTGCAGCAAAAAGGCAAGAAAAAAGATGTTATCGGAAAAAGGAAATTTAAGAATAAAGAAAAGTTTTTGGAAGTTAAAAGCAAGAGAGCAGAAATTGGGGGCGGGTGTCGTTGGAAGGATCAAAGATAAAGCCACAGGAATCTCCCAGAAAGCAGAGGAAAAGGACAAAATATGTAGAATAGGCATGAAAAATAAGAGAATTAGAGGAACATTCCTTATAACAAAAAGACCCAAGAAGAGAGAAAAAAAAATAGGAGGAAGTCATTAAGTACATAATTACTGCATTTTTTCCAGAACTGAAGTACATGAGATTCCAGCATAAATGCTCTACCGAGGGCCCCACAGAGTGTATGAAAATAGACCACACCAAGGCATATCTCTGAAAATTCAAAACAGCAGGGCAAAGAGCAAAGCATAGAGAGAAAAAAAATAGGTTCAAATAACTACATTGGAAGGATAGAAAGACTGGAAGTAGGTAGGACACAGCACTATAACATGTCATTTAGAGTAGGTAAACAAAAAGAATCTGGTTGAAATCTGTTTTTTTTTTTCCCCCAAGTAGCAAAATAGTAGAAAGAGGGCTGAAGGATTACTGTTTCTCATAAGACTTGTAGAATATTTATCACTTTAAAATGTGTCCATGCATAATTTTGATGAAATTAAAAGCCAAATTAAGAAAAAGAGAGAAAATCTTCCACAGCATATCCTGCTTTTGATAAAATATCACTTTTAACATTTTGTCCCCTATTTTCCAGTTTTTAATAACTCCCATTTAGAATCATTTTGCTAACATTTAAAGTCACTTAAAATGTGATTTTAGAGCTCTTTTTCTTGTTTCTGAATCATATGTTCTAGTAAAATTGGTCTTATTAACCCTTAAATGTAAGAAGGTATGCATCTTTCATTATTCTCACATCACAACATGAATAGCCTTCTCATTTTTCTCTTTGCTACTGACATTCAAAACATATTATTAGCTCTCTCTTTGAATTTCTCTGAATTTATGATTTAATGTGACTTATTATATCACTCTCTAATTCTCACATGTATTAGCTCTGCTCATGACTGCCAAGTGGATATAGACTCCTGTATCCAAGCAGAATTTGAAACTGCACAAATTATAAATGCCAAAGCATTGTTCGCAAATTAAGAATAAATAAATGAATACATACATACATGCAAGAAGCTAATGCATAGTAAATCAATGTTCAACTTAAACTTGAATTTAAAGAAATGATATGTCTTTTCAGCTGGAAAGAAATAAGATGTTAACCCCAAATTGCTACATTCCAGTCTTTTCTTTAAAGACGTTTTTAAGAATTTGTTTACACATTGTATGGACTGTTTAGGCTTAAGAAATGAGGAGTCAGCATCCAAGTGAAACTTCTGGAATCGTCTTAGTCCACAATGATGAGCCACAATAATTTTCAAAGCCATGACAAGTCATTTTCTAGCTGAGAAAGATAGAAACATCTGCTATTACAAGTGAAACAAGAGACTGACAATACCCAGTCATTAGAGTGCACACAAAAGTGTCTTCTGGAGGGTCACTTGCCAGCATGAATAGTCACTGAGGCTGGGTGACCAGCTGCTATCTTTTCCTTCATTCTTCTCTTCCTCAGCCAGACCACAAATATCCAAACTCAATTCCATTTGAGGTCTTAGCCAGTGATCATACTCCTCCACCCACAACTCACGTACAAAGAAGCTAAAATGCCATCCTTTTCTGTGCTCTAAAATTATATAAAACTCTCATCTGTATTTTTTGTCATCTCTAATTTGAATATGAAGCTAAAATTTAGGCCCTTGTAGTCATCAAAATGGGCAGGAATGAGGATCAATGGATATGAAAGATGCACAGAAATAATTAAAGCAGATTGGTAAGAATGTACAGCCAGAGGAGGAAGACATCTGAGCCACACGCCTTTGAGCTTGGACAACTGTGTCTCATTCAGGTGTGGTACATCTCAGAGGCTTGGTCCCTTGTCAACCACTGTGTCACTCGGGAGTCCCGTGTGAAAGTCATGTAAATCCAACTCAAATTCTCTATTGAAAATATAAATTTGATTATTTGAGGAACAATAACCATCATCTATGTTGTCTACATTTATTTACTAAGATCTTTTCTAAATGATGAATATTTTGTCTAATGTTTACAGCAAACCTGTGAGGTTATTTCGCTTTGCAAGTGAGGAAAATGAGGCAGGAAAGTTCAGCCCCTTCCCCAGATTGACACAGAATTAAGTGAAAGAGTCAGGAATTTGGCTCAGGTCACTTTAACCCCACTCTATGTTAAAAGTATAGGTAGGAAAATGGGTTTAAAAGACTTTTAAATACAATATTGTACTTTGATCTCAAAACCATGAAACCACTTTTGAGATGGATTGAGCAGAATTTTAATGTCCATTTTATTAATAACTCAAAGAGATTGTGATTTCCCCAAAGGCCATTGTTAACTAAGATGATAGCTTACATTATTTAACTTCTAGTTTAAAAAAATCATTGCTTCCAAATGCTCACATCAGAGCTTGGAGATTTCCGAAATCAACATTCTCATTACAAACTGGTAAGAAACTAAAGATTGGAGTAGAGAGCACCTCCTTAAGGTCGCACAAACCCAGCCAGCTTCCCAACATTCCAGAGTTCTCTCCCCTGTGGAGGCCAATCCTCCCACGTGCCCCCCACACATGCTCCTGCTCACTCTGATTATGCTAACATTCAGGGGCTTTTGACTAAAAGGGAGATAGCCTCTTTCTCAGCTCAGAGGAAGAAGTAGCATGACCATTTCTTTTTCTAATTTTCCCCTGTGCACACTACAACAAAATTGACCATGGGGGTACCACTGTGATGACATGGATCTGTCAAGGTCAAGATCAGAAAAAGCCCAAGATATAAATATTTGGGATTTTCTGCTGAAAATGGTGCTCCTACCTTGCCACTGATGAGAGATCCTCCTCCCCACCTGTCCCCGATGCTATTACCATAGTTTCTCATTCCGAATTTCCAAAGCAAAAGATATATGAGATATTTAACATTTTAGCTGAGCCAATTAGAAAAATATAGAATATAGGCTAGAGAAGGAGAAAAGAAAGTGAAACTTTTATTCATGGCAACAACCAAATCACATACTGCTTTTAGCCACTATCACTCTATATTCTCAGTCAATTTAGGGATCATGGGCCTACCTTCAGGGATACAGCAAGCCCGGAGGAGAAAGCCAGCAGTCCCAACAGCCAAACAGCTCAAAAGGGGAACGTCAGGTGGGCAAAAAGAAAAAAAATGCTAAATCAGCCCAAACTGCCCGACGTGGGACATCAAAATGTCTATTCAGTCTAAGCGTTCTTATAGTCTTCTACCTGGAAGAAGTTTTAGATAATGTCTCCATCTCCCTGTTATCCACAAGGGAAACTGAGGCTGACAGAGGTTAAAGGCTTGGCTCAAGACTCACACAGAAAGTGTCAGAGCCTGAAATAGGACCCAGGTTTCAACATTCCACTACAACTAGCATGTCTTATTAGAGAAAACTTGAGAATGGCGAGGATCCATTGCTTTTATTTCTGGAATGAATCAAACATACATTTTCTCCTGTGTTTTTCCCCCCCTGCTATCCTGGAGTTTTTCCAAGGTCTTCGTATTTATCTTTGGATCCTGTGTGCTTCTTTAATCTGAGAACCCATGCTTTTTTCAGTATCCCATTTTCTCTGTTTTCTCCTTCTGAACATTTCATACGTTTTTAAAACTGTACTCAATGCCTCTTAATCTCCCATTTCCAATCATTTATTCACTGGCTGCATTCCACATACTTTCTTTTCCAGTTTATTAGCTCTCTCTTTGGTTGTCTTAAAATCATCCACTGAGATTTTAATTTCAATGGCTATATATTAAGTTGCAGAAATGATTTTATTTTTTATTTTTGGCTCTCTTTTAAATCTGCCTGATTTTTTTTTCATAGTACCCTGTTCTTTTTTTAAAATCAAGATGTTTGTTCCTTTTAAAATTATTTTCAACACAAATTTTATAGTGTTTCCAGACTGTTCTCATGTAACAAGTTCATGGAACTCTAATTGTCCTGTATGATTTGTTTTCTGGCTCTCCCACATGATTTTTGGGTTCCCTCGTGTGTGTATAATTTCAAGTGTGCCATCAGCAGCAATGGAGGTCACTTTTCTCCTGTGAGTCCTGTGCACTGTGGTTTGTGGAACTGTCCCTGTGGTGTCATTTTTAGCTTTCACTTTCCCCTTCATTTCTGGCATATAAAGAGCATTTAAAATTCTTCAGTGCTGTATCACTTTACCCAGCATTTCTGACTGTTTTGAAGGGAATATCTGTTGAACCCACTCAAAGTCTTTCCTTGCCTAGCACTGTAATGTTAGCACCTTCATGGACTAGCCATTTCCTACTAATTGAAATATTGACTCCCTAGCCTGGGCTTAAGACCTGGCAATATATGGTCATTCATCAGTGGTCTTATTTTACACAGGATATGTATGAATCTATCTTCAAATCCTTACCATGTGTTTCAACACATAAATATAAACAATGCCAGTCTGACTAAATCCCAAGGGATAAACTTATGTATAAAATACACCTCATGTCACTTAACTAGATATTTCCATAACATCTAAATTTAATTACAATAATGATACTACTACTAATAATAATAATAAGAGATAATGTTTTGGAGCATTTGATATATAGCTGGCATTACATGCTTTACATACATTATCATATTTAATGCTCACCAAAATTCTATATTATGAATCCATTTAAGATTGTCTCATTATAGCATTACTCACTAAGATCCTTGAGATGACAGCATTTTCAAAGACACAAAATAACTAAAATTTCTGCCATAGGTCTTGATGTCAAGCTTCTCCGAAAAGCATTGAATTGTGTCTCTAACACATGCCAAGTATTATTATTGCTCTTCTAAAGAGTTTTCCTTTTTTTTTTTTTTGAACAGTGAAAAGTGAAGAAATCCATAAACACATTATAAACAGAGTGAATATGATACATTCTGATATTAAGCTCTCAGTGTCCCCACTATCATTTTCTTCTATTTACCACAGTCACCCATATCATGAGAGTGAGAAGTGGCACATCACAGAGCAATTAGCTCCTCAGCATGCTTCTAGGATCAAAGACTTTGTCCACTCAGAGTATTTTGGTTTCTGAAATATTACTTTTTCCTTCCATAACTTTCATTTTGTTTAGTGGATTATTTCAATGACCTTATCGATAATGAGAGAAAAATGTCACAAATATTATAAAATGCATATAAATGTAGCTCACCGGGGCCTGGAAACACCACTGGCTGTTTCCTGGGAACACCTGCAACTCTGCCTGAGCTCTTTCCCCTGAGACTGGAGAAGCACAGGCAGGGAGGGAAGCAGGCCGAGCTGCAAGGGCCTCTGGGCACAGTTTCACACACAATGGATGGAAGTCGGTGGCTACTGTCCTACTTTTCTGACCCCTCGGTTATGTTGGAGATGCGTTCTACACTGTATTCCAGAATCCCCAGTGGCAGTGAGCCCGTGTTGTCCATATTTGATAATTGACTTGATGACATTCCCTTTCCCTTTATTAATTTTCTTCATTTCCCTGATTCATTTCCCCTCTTCTCAGCAATGTCTCTGGGATCACCTCCCAACTAAACCACTTGTACTCATCTATTTGTCTTAGACTTGGCTTCAGGAGAAATTGAGGTTGAGATGCTACTCATCTTCTTATTTTATAAAACAAAATTTGACTGATTGATTGATTGATTGCACGTGCTGTAGGAAGATGAACAGATTTGTAGAAGTCAGTGTAAAAAAATGTGTTTTTTTTAAATATACGTTATTGATTTTTTACAGAGAGGAAGGGAGAGGGACAGTTAGAAACATCCTTGAGAGAGAAACATTTATCAGCTGCCTCCTGCACACCCCCTACTGGGGATGTGCCCTTAAGCAAGGTACATGCCCTTGACTGGAATTGAACCTGGGACCCTTGAGTCTGAAGGCCAACGCTCTATCCACTGAGCCAAACCGGTGAGGGCGAAAATGTGTTTTAATGTTGTTTTATAATGGAATTAACTTGGTTTTCACTAATCAAGGAGAATATGTATTTCACTGTTGGGCCTCTGCAATTACACATTTACACTCAAATATCTGTAACTTTGGCAGAAAAGCCTTAATGGCATCAGCCAATCATATCAGCATAATCTCTTTTTACCATAGTGTTTCATCCGGCTCATGATGGCACTTCCGCAGTATTAACAGCACCCCATATCCCCAAACCGCAAAAGCACCACATTTTCATTTACTGCGTAAAGGCTTTCATCATTGGGTTTCTGCTTTTGCTCTTGCATGCATGTAATACAACCTTTTACAGAGCTCAAAAATTCAGAACACCTGCTTCTGATTTCTAGTAAAACTGTGGCATCTAGGACCCCCAAAACGTTCTCGGGCACCTCTGGGGGTATGTACATGCCAGCTTCGGAAGCACTGACCTGGGACACTCCAGTGGTTCCCCGCAGAGTGGTGCTGGTCTGTGTCCCCACGATCTCCAAAAAACCCAGAGGTTTTCAAAAGTTGTGCATAGGTAGCTGGAAATTATATTTACAATATCTTCCTATGTGTCAGGGATGTTTCTTTGTTTTATTAGACTGGTAAAATAGAAAATATTACCCTTAAATTGAACAGAAGCAGCTTCAGTTAAAAATAAAATTAGTGAGCACATTTATATTAATCTTCACTCTTCCTTACAAACTATTCTACTCTTGCCCAGATTCACTCCCTGTGTTGAGTCCTATGACATGTGTAATTGGTTAGATGGTCCATGGGAGACCTCACCACTGATAAACCCTCCCCAAGAAGCTAAGTCCATGGGTGAGAGCATATATTAGGCACAGTCTTCTTCACACTCAGGGTCTTCATAGCTAAGAATAACTGCAGTAGGCAGAATCTTCAAGACATTGGTAAACTGACAAAAATCCACTGAAAGATTTGTTTGCTTCAGTATCCACTGAAGTATTTTTTATTAAATATTAAATTGTGCTAATGTCTGATGAAGAAGATGACTGGATTTATAAAAAGCTTTGATAATTAAAAAAACTGTTTTAATTACAATTTCATTATGAGGAAATATGTAGAATAACTCAAACTAGGATAATGAAATATTGTCTAAAATAGAAACTCAGGGAACCACTGAAATGGACAGATAATTATCTGTAATTAAGATATTGTTTACTTCTATACAAAACACTTGAGGTCACTTAAAAAGTATTCCCTCCCTTCATAAAAGTCTATTTAATTGCCGTTCACTTTGTCAATGTACATTTATAAAATAACTGAGTAAGGTCTGGAGCATCCCTTGGGGTTTTTTTGTGTGTGTGTTGTTTTTTTGTTAGTTGGATCAGTAAAAATATGTCCTCATTTTTTTCTCCCTTCAGTGGTTTCTAAAATAATGAGACTTACTGAACTGAAAATTAAAGGGAATTAAAATCCCCTCTTCTAGGTTGAATTTTGTCCCCCTCAAATCCATAGGTTGAAGTCCTGACCCCCAGCATCTCAGAATGTGGAGATGTGGCATTTACACAGGCAATCAAGTTAAAATGAGGTCACTCAGGTGGGCCCTAGTCTAATATGACATATGTCCCTATAATGGGGGGTGGGGGGAATTGGAGACAGATCACACAGGGAGCGATGCATCCATAAGCCAAGGTATGCCAAGGATTGCCAGCAAAGCACCAAAAGAGGAGGGAGGCAAGGAACAGATCTCCCTCACAGCCCTCAGAAGGAGCCCTTCTTGGTGATAGCTGGACCTCAGACTTCCAGCCTCCAGAACCGTGAGACAATACATTTTTGTTGTATAAGCCACCCAGTTCATGCTACTTTGTTATGGCTGCCCCAGCAACCAATGCAGCCCCCAAATAGGCTCTCCTTGTATGTCCTCAGAGTGAACATGAAGTGAGAGCAAACACAAGACTAGGCATCTAGCAACTTGTGTTGTTTAGCCAGTTTCATCAATGACTAACCACAGGAATTTGAATATATCATTCAGTTGTTCTAGGTCTCATTTGCTTTGAAAGATGAGAGTACCATCTAACTAAATATTCCATAGTGCAAAAATCAGCACCAATTTGTTCAGGAGAGTGTATTCGTATATTCATTTGTACATCATAGGCTCTACAGAAATATGGACATACAAAATAGTTCATTGATGGCTACACATATTGGGAAAGAGGTCTTCACATTAAGACTAGATTTAATACAATTTTCTTTAATGGTGGGTTTCTTGTCTCCTTTAAAGCTCAATATACTAAAATTTAATTTATGCAAACCTTTTCTAAACATCTGTTACAGTGAGTGATAGATGCATATACTACTAGTAGTAAAATGTTTTCCCGTTACTCTTATAGATAATACTGGGCTACAGGATTAGCCATAAAATATCTATTCCCAGAGAATTTTCTATTACACTCTTTGTCTATAGTTTGCCAGATGAGTAGTGGTGGGTGCTTTTTTTTTTAAAGATGTGATTGGGGAAATGGCTTCCCTGGAAAACTTTCCCCATATCCAATCATCTTTACCAGATGCATCAATTTAATTCTTGTTTTAGTCTAAGAATAATAATAATCTGAGCCCAGGGCATGGAGCCAGTACTGACTCAGATATCCTGAGCCACATTCAATATGGCATGAAGTGGGCCACATCCTTTAGTTGCTATAGAGCAGGCGTCCTCAAACTACGGCCTGCGGGCCACATACGGGTGTTTTTTGCTGTTTTGTTTTTTTACTTCAAAGTAAGATATGTGCAGTGTGCATAGGAATTTGTTCATAGTTTTTTTTAACTATAGTCCGGCCCTCCAACGGTCTGAGGGACAGTGAACTGGCCCCCTGTTTAAAAAGTTTGAGGACCCCTGCTATAGAGGTTAAAGATTAAGAGAAGGATATCTCATTTAGTGTAATGGATCTGTTGCTGAAATGACCAGAAGGAAAAACTTTTTCATCTCCAATTCAGCATCATCTGCTAAGTACTCATCCTATATAATAAATAGGTAATATGCAAATTGACCCTCACACCCTCACAAGATGGCTGCCTACAACCAGGCCAGCAGGGAGGTTAGTGAGGGATGACCAAACAACTGAACAAGCAGGCTGTGTGGGGCAACCAGGCCGGCAGGGGGGGGCAGTTGGGGGCTACCAGGCCAGCAGGGGGGGGGGGGCAGTTAGGGGTGACCTGGCTGGCAGAGGAGGCAGTTGGAGGCAACCAGACTGGCAGGGGGGGCAGTAAGAGGCGACCAGGCTGGCAGGGGGAGGGGGCTGTGAGGGGCGACCAGGCCAGAAGGGGGGGTGCAGTTGGAGGCAACCAGGCCGGCAGGGGGGTGCAGTTGGGGGCAATTAGGCTGACAGGGGGGGCAGTGAGGCGCAACTAGGCCGGTGGGGGGGAAGCAGTTAGGGGCGACCAGGCCGGCAGGGGGGGCAGTTAGGGGCAATCAGGCCGGCATGCAGAGGCAGTGAGGGGCGACCAGGCAGGCAGGTGAGCAATTAGGAGCCAGTGGTCCAGGATTGTGAGAGGGATGTCCCACTGCCGGTTTAAGCCCGATCCCTGGGATTGGGCTTAAACCGGCAGTCGGACATCCCCCAAGGGGTCCCGGATTGGAGAGGGTGCAGGCTGGGCTGAGGAGACCCTCCCCCCATGCACGAATTTCACGCACCGGGTCTCTAGTACACATATATGAAGTGGAGAGAGTCATTTTTTTTTTCAAGTTCAAAAACCAGCCTCCATTACAGAGAAGAAGAGACCTTCATGAGTGTGTGGAACTATTTTTTTCTTTATTGATTAAGGTATTACATATGTGTCCTTAACCCCTTCTATTTCCCCCCACCCCCACCCCCCACCCCCCACCCCACACACACACTCATGCCATTACTCCCCTGGTGACTGTGTCCATGGGTTAGGCTTATATGCACGCATACAAGTCCTTTGGTTGATCTCTCCCCCTTACCCCACCCTCCCCTACCTTCCCTCTGAGGTTTGATGGTCTGATCGATGCTTCTCTGTCTCTGGATCTGTCTTTGTTCATCAGTTTATGCTGTTCATTATATTCCACAAATGAGTGAGATCATGTGATATTTATCTTTTTCTGACTGGCTTATTTCATTTAGCATAATGCTCTCCAGTTCTATCCATGCTGTTGCAAATGGTAAGAATTCCTTCTTTTTTACCGCAGCGTAGTATTCAGAGAAAAGGGAACCCTCGTGCACTGCTGGTGGGAATGCAGACTGGTGCAGCCTCTGTGGAGAACAGTATGGAGTTTCCTCAAAAAACTAAAAATGGAGCTCCCATTTGACCCAGTGATCCCACTTCTAGGAATATATCTCAAGAAACTAGAAATACCAATCAGAAAGGATATGTGCACCCCTATGTTCATAGTAGCAAAATTTACCATAGCTAAGATCTGGAACTTTTTTTAAAAAATAATATATTTTTATTTATTTCAGAGAGGAAGAGAGAGACAGAAAGAGAGAGAGAGAGAGAGAGAGAGAGAGAGAGAAACATCAATGATGAGAGAGAATAAATCATTGGTAGGCTGCCTCCTGCACACCCCCTTCTGGGGATTGAGCTTGCAACCTGGACATGTGCCCTGACCGGGAATTAAACTGTGACCTGCTGGTTCATAGGTCAACACTCAGCCACTGAGCCATGCCTGCCGGAGTGGAACTTTTTCTTTTTCCTTTCTGGGAAGTTAGTTCTCTCCTTCAATAAATAAAAACAGATCTCTTAGAATATATAATTCTCAAATTAAAGTGAGACTGGACCTTCTTGCTATTACAATTGCACATTAATTAAAACCTCTTTTAGGGGAAAAAAATAAATAAATGCAGGTGAGTACAATCATAAAATGGTTCTTAAATGGAGTGGCAAATAAAGCGCTGCCTGCTTTCAACTTGTGACTTGTCTGGCGAAGGGCTGCATATATTTGGTTCAGGTAACCACTTCAGCTAGACTGATACAGCTGTTGTTTCAGTGTTTGGCCAAATAGCCTTTTATGTTGCAATCAAGTAATAGATACAAGATTGACAAGTAACAAAGAAAAAGAGCTTTCAGTCAACAGGGACTAAAATCCATTATTGTGCTGTGTACACTGTGCCAGGGACCTGTAAACACATCTTCATTGATCCTGCAGAAAGATAGAAATACCTTGCATGGCTCAATCAAGGCCCTTTTCACAAAGGTAAAGTGCAAACAATATTGAAGAAGCAGAAAGAGACTGACATTATAGGCAAACAGTAAATAATGGTTGAGCGTAGGAAACCTATCTATAACATTTCAAATTCCTGTCAGCTCAAATGAAATGTATAACCTCTCTATTGCAACCTCAGAAAGATCAGAACATGGGGACTGTGCATTCCTCTTATTATCATCCCCTTTTTACCAACTGACCAAATCAATAAGAAAAAAAAAAAATCTCATTTACAGTTTTGCATTTTCATAGGTATCTCAGTGGATAAGCCTCTGAAAAAGATGTCATCTGTGAAGGTCAATATTTCACTTCTTTCTCCTTCCCCCCCCCCCCCAGTTGGGATCTGCTGCCATTTATATGAACACATTTTGTTGATTATAAAATAGAAAAAAATTAACATGCAGTAGAAGTAGAACTGGGTCTTTCTGCCAATTTGAAGTTTTATTGGAATTGCCTACTGCATCAATTCTACACTTCCACTTTCATTTATGTTTAAATACTTATAATTAGGAGAAGCTATTTGGGAACAGTAGACACCAATAAATACTTTGTATGGATTTCTAAAAAGGTTGGCAGGGTGGTGGGAAGCTCAGCATAGTTTATAAACAGATTCATCTGTTATGTAAACCTCCATCCACAATCATTATTTATCCATTATGGCTAATCAGCATTCCAGGAAAGGAAAAGTGAAAAGAATTGGTAATGTCTTAAAAACAATTGCTCTTATACCTGCAGATTCCTTAAATGCAGACATCAACCCACTAGACATTTAATCTTTTGTTCTTCTTTTTAAAAGGTGCCCAAGAAAAAAATCAATACTTCACACTTAAAAACAATGTTCTCATTTAGGTAGAGAATAAGCAAATAAGAAACAAATTGGATTACCCTTTACACCACTTATTATCCTGCCTCTACCCCCCTCCCCCTTTTCTCTCAAATATAAAAATACCAAAGGAAAACAGTCTCATTTAACTCAGGATGATAGACTATGCCTAAGTGTAGGGAACAGACATAACATGATCCTTTCAATACCTGAGATTCATATGTAGAGAGCGTTAATGAGGTGCTAACACAGCTCAAGGCGTGATCCTTTGATGTATGCTGATAATCAGAGTCCCAAGCAGATACTGAGCATAAAGCAATGCACAATTCTATCTTCAGGACCCAGGAAGAAGTTTTTGAGAATGAAACCAAACCCTGTAATGTAGACACTGAATCCTCACCCCCGTGTTCCATGCTTTACCCCACATTTCAGAGAAGGCTTGGCACCGTGGTGTTTCTTTAATAAACAGATGCTTACTGACCTGCTCCGTGCTGAGCACCAGGCTAGCTGTGGTTAGCTTGTGCTGGGAAACATCAGCCAGCACACTTGCACAAATTTAAGTTCCTCTCTGGAATGTGGGATGAATAATTTCTTTTTCAATACCCGGGACCAATGGAAAGGAATCCGCGCATTTCAGAATTTATACACACTCAGCTGAAACTTATGGTAAAATTGTACAAATGAATATTGTATTTATTATAGACTTTCTTCAGACTCCCTGGCACAATTCTCTGCCGGGTGAACATATGCCTAGCCTCCATTCGCCTCAGCCTTTTGGGCCAACTTTCAAAATACAACTATCTCCCAAGTCCCAGGGTAAAGGCTGCCCTCCATGGCTTCTGTTGTCATCCTGCGGGCAGAAATGCTCTCTTCTTCATTTGACAGCCCATCATGACCTGTTTCTGCCTTCAAGGATCCACTCACCATATTTGTTGTTATACAGTTTATTTAGGGTCAAGTTCACCTTCCCTGCATGGCTGGAGCCTACCCACAACACACTCAATAAGCTACCTTAGCATAGTAGTTGTAAAATAAGTACCTATTGAACTAAATCATACAAGTGTGAATTCAATGCTAAATCAAAAAGAAAAGGGACTCCTCAGTTTTAACTAAGGCTCTGAAGCACTCGCTCAAAAAGTTTACTCTGAAAGACTACTTCAATAATAGTAGTTTTATAAATAAAAAATAAGCACAATCACTCTCTTTCTTCTCAGGTTTTCTAACCAGAGTCTAATTCTGAATGAGCCCGAATTGAACTCAGAGATGTAAAATTCTCTCATTTCAACCAATTGTGATGGTTTATATCATGGGTAAGACATAAATAACACTTTACAAGAAATATTTATCGCCTATATTGCATATGTGTCATGGTTGAGAATTCAGCTCCATCCAAATTTGTCCTGGAGAGTGGGGTGAATTTTGATTGCAAATGAGGCCTAAATGATCCCATTTTGGAGAGAGTAGGAATCCAATAGCCAAAAGCTATGCAGAGCCTCAAAACATAAACCCCATTTCATCACTTTTCTTCTACAAGCAGCATAAATAAATCTCACACGCAACTACTGCCGTACTTCTCTCTTCTATGCCAACTTGTATGCCTTGAACACCTTCCCAGGTCTGAAACACCCAGCCATTTTCTTTCCCTGGATCTAAACCTATTTTAAAGACTGTCTTTAAGAAGCTTATTTCAATGAACTAGGTGCCCAACCACTAAAGATGATTTATGGCACCTATTTCCTAGTGATACTTAGGGTCTAAGAATTAAAGAGGACATAAAGAGATGATGGGTTGGCTAACTCCAGTACATAGTAAAGCAGAGTAGTGACAAGCACTGCTCTGTCATTCAGAGGACAGGGCACTTCGGTGTCATCGCGATGTTCCCATTACAGAGGAGGCTTCTCTGAGTAATATTAAATTAATCGAGTGTACATTCAAAAAATAACTGGGCTCAATTTTATTGTTGTTGATTTTTGGCTTCTTTCTTATTTTAAAATTTCCCCCCCAATCTTCATGCCTTAAGACATTCAGGAAACAATAGCACAAAACGATATACAATCTTAGCACTCGTGTATTTAGCATTCAAGGTTTCAATTATTTGTGAGCAACCCCAAAGACCCATGTCATGTAGAAATATATAATTTTGCTGGAGACTGTAGTGTGGGAATTAATTCCCTGGTTAGTGAGTGAGTCTAGCTGACTTCCTGGCAGCTTTATTCATCTTCACATAGCTAGTTGTCTACTCTTGTTATTTTGTCAGAATTTATAGAGCACATTTTATACATTTTGGTGCAATTTGGGGAAATCATTCTATTGCATATAAGTTGCTCATCTCTTATCTGCATGTCTAACAAATGATCTGATAAAATTTATAATCTGACTGGAAATAATTGGTGTCTCTCACTCCCAGGATAACACGTGTCCTAGGTTCCCTTACTCTCTTGTATAGGTTGCCATGGACAAAATTCTCTATCTTTTCTCCCATCTACTACTGTGTCTGCAAACATTCTGTTTTTTTTAAATATATTTTATTGATTTTTTACAGAGAGGAAGGGAGAGGGATAGAGAGCCAGAAACATCAAGGAGAGAGAAGCATCGATCAGCTGCCTCCTGCACACCCCCCACTGGGGATGTGCCCGAAACCAAGGTACATGCCCTTGACTGGAATCGAGCCAGGGACCCTTCAGTCCCCAGGCCTACGCTCTATCCAGTGAGCCAAACCGGCCAGAGCTGCAAACATTCTTTTAGGGACAAGAGCCCACCCATAAACTCATTCCAGACAGTTGAAGCCTGACCTCCTGTCTTAATTCCTTCTAGCACCTTTTCTCTGGAATTAGAAGCTGCTTCCAGTATTTCTCATATTAACTCTTTCCCTTAAAAATGTCCATGATACTCAACACAATGGAATAATAGAGAGTAATAGGAGCTAGATTTACCCTCCCACCTGAAACAACAACAGACATTGTACACCAGGTAGCACAGGGAAAAAGAGGCAAATAAATGATACCATACTAAGATTACCTTAGGTCTGATGGTTTGATCAATGCTTCTCTGTCAAACCTCAGAGGGAAGGTAGGGGAGGTTGGGGGTAAGGGGAAAGAGAT
Source organism: Cnephaeus nilssonii (assembly GCF_951640355.1). Classification (NCBI taxonomy): domain Eukaryota; kingdom Metazoa; phylum Chordata; class Mammalia; order Chiroptera; family Vespertilionidae; genus Cnephaeus; species Cnephaeus nilssonii. The sequence continues at coordinate 41,011,196 of NC_137075.1, forward strand.
CAACCAAAGGACTTGTATGCATGCATATAAGCCTAACTAATGGACACAGACAACAGGGGGGTGAGGGCATGAGTGGGGGGGGGAGGGAATGGGGGGATAAGGACACATATGTAATACCTTAATCAATAAAGAAATTTTAAAAAATTACCTTAGGTTATTACTTGGGATAGAATTTCCAGCCTTGTGCAGTGAACGGAGAACCAGAACTGCATAGAGGCTAGTCTAGTATGCATGATGAGACAGAGCTGGGAATGTGCAAAGTACAAGAAATTAGAGAGCACTGGACAGAGCACAAGAGAAAAGAGACCTGCACAGATTGCATTTCAGAACTGCACATGGTCTTTCTCAAGTCTTCAGCTGAGTACTGATCAGTATGTGCTATGAAGGAACTAACTACCCAAGTGTGGAAAAGATCTACCCAAACAGACTGAGGGGATAATCCCAGAGCTCACACATAATAGGATATTCTTCAGCCATAGAAAAACGAGGAAATTCTACTATTTGAGACAACGTGGGTGGATCTTTAAGGCATTGATCTAAATGAAATAAGTCAGAGAGAGAAAAACAAATATTGTATCATCTCACTTATATATGGAATCTTAGACGCACACACACACACACACACACACACACACACACACACACACAAACACACACACAAATTCATAGAAAAAGAGATCAGACATGAGGTTACCAGAGGCAAAGGAAAAGGGGATTGGGAATTGGAAGAAAGTGGTCAAAAGCTACAAATTTCCAGTTATAAGATAAATCAGTATTAGAGATATAATATCCAATATGGTGGCTATAGTTAACACTGCTGCATGATACATAGAAAAGTAATTAAGAGAGTAATCCTAAGAGTTCTCCTTACAAAGAGAAAAAAAAAATTATTTCCTTTTCTTTTTTATTGTAACTACATGCGGTGATGGGTGTTACCTGAACCTATTGTAATAATCAATCACAATATATGTAAATCAAACTATCATGCCGTATACCTTAAATTTATATAGTGATACATGTTAATTATTTATTAATAAAATTGTGAGAAAATACATTTAAAAAGAATAAATACAGAAAAACTGAAAACATACACAAAACCTACCCAGAACTCACACAGATGTTAAAATTAGTAGACAAAGTCATTAATATAATTTTTATCATTATATTTTATATGTTCACAAAGGTACAGGAAAGAATGAACATCTAAAAGAGACACATAAGTAAAAACCAAAATCAAATTTCAGGAGATGAAAATAACCAGGTCTGAAATAAAAACAAATATAATGAATGAAATTAAGAACAATTAGATTCTGCAAAGGAAAAAAATATATATATAGTGAACTTGAAGACATAGCAAAGTAGAAACTATGTAAAAGGAAACAGTAAAAAAAAAAATTACAGAAGCATAAGTAAGCTATAGGACATTTTCAAGCAGCCTAATATATAAGGAAAAAAATAGTTGAAAAGCTTTTTAAAAATATTTTTGAAGAAATAATGACCAAAATGTTTTCCTAGCTGTTTTTAATATTTTTTTTATCACTGACTTTAAGAAATGTGATTGTATCAAAATTCACATTAAATATCAGCCAGGGTCTGAAGGAAAATGCCTGGAGCAGCTGGCAATGTGGTATACTGTATCATGAACTCACCAAACCCAAGTAGGACATGTCAAACTCCAGAGTAATTGGCCCCTGGCCAGAGCAAGAATAGCCTTTCTTGCTCCAGCCCTTCCATTAAGAATTTCTAGCACAATTCAGGATCCTTGGTCTTTGGTCTTGTGATAAAACATGTCAAGAAGACTTAACAAAATTGGTTCATATTCCACACAAATTCTGAGTAAGCTGAAGTCCCCAAAAAATATCAATTTAAGATGCCCCGAGTCTTCATTATTAAAATTCTGAGTAACCAAGGTTTGCTTGCCCCTTAAATACATTTAAAATAATGTTTAAATAAGATTCAGTATGATAAAATTTTTCATAATTACAATAAAAAGGCAAATACACCAGTGAGTTTAGAAACAAGAAGGCTTGTCTTAGAATATGAGTTGGGAGAAATCTGCTATAATGCAAACAGATGATTGTATTTACACTAAGCACTTCAGCCACAGTGGCCTCCTTACTTTTCCTTATGCATCTCATGCTCCCTCAGGAGATGCCATTCTCTCTGCCAGGATCATTTATTTGTTCCTTTACTTCATTTAAGGGCAAAGACCCTCACTTCATTCTTATTGGATGAGAAGACTGTTCAAATGTCATACCTTTGCCAAACCACCATAACTAAAACACTTAATATGCACTATCCAGCTCTATGCATATTCATTGAATGTACTAGTATCTGATGTTACATTATATATCTAGTTGTTTATTTGTTACGACAGGCTGGGCCTAAGCTGTCAGTCGGACATCCTTAGCGCTGCTGCGGAGGCGGGAAAGGCTCCTGCCACTGCCACTGTGCTTGCCAGCTGTGAGCCCCGCTTCTGGATGAGTGGCGTTCCCCTTATGGGAGCACATTGATCACCAGGGAGTAGCTCCTGTTTTGAGCATCTGCCCCCTGGTGGTCAGTGCACATCATAGCGACCAGTCATTCCACCATCCAGTTGATTTGCATATTAGCCTTTTATTATATAGGACTAGAGGCCCGGTGCACAAAATTCGTGCACGGGGGGGGGGGGGTGTCCCTCAGCCCAGCCTGCACCCTCTCCAATGTGAGACCCCTCGAGGGATGTCCGACTGCCCCTTTAGGCCCGATCCCAGAGGATCGGGCCTAAAGGGGCAGTCGGACATCCCTCTCACAATCCAGGACTGCTGGCTCCCAACTGCTCGCCTGCCTGCCTTCCTGATTGCCCCTAACCGCTTCTGCCTGCCAGCCTGATCACCCCCTAACCACTCCCATGCCAGCCTAATTGATGTCTAACTGCTCCCCGGCCAGGCTGTTTGCCCCCAACTTCCCTCCTCGGCTGGCCTGGTCACCCCTAACTGCCCTCCCCTGCAGGGTTGATCGCCCCCAACTGCCCTCCCTTGCAGGCCTGCTCATTCTCAACTGCCCTCCCTTGCAGGCCTGGTGCCTCCCAACTGCCCTCCCCTGTTGGCCATCTTGTGGTGGCCATCTTGTGCCCACATGGGGGCAGGATCTTTGACCACATGGGGGCAGCCATCTTGTGTGTTGGAGTGATGGTCATTCTGCATATTATTCTTTTATTAGATAGGATAGAGGCCTGGTGCATGGGTGGGGGCCAGCTGGTTTGCCCTGAAGGGGGTCCCAGATCAGGGTGGGGTTCCCTTGGGACATGGGGTGGCTTGGGCAAGGGTCCTGTGGTGGTTTGCAGGCCAGCCATGCCCCCCAGCGACCCAAGCAGAGGCCCTGGTATCTGGAATTTATTTATCTTCTACAATTGAAACTTTGTAACCTGGAGTGGAGCCAAGCCTCCTGCTTGCTCAGTGGCAGCAGCCATTTCTGTTGGAATTTATTTATCTTCTATAATTGAAACTTTGTAGCCTGGAGTGGAGGCCTGGGCCGGCCAGGGCTGCAGAAGCTTGGCTTCCTCCATCGCCCGGGGAAACCCTAGCCTCCTGCTCTTCCAGCTCAGTGGCTGCCGCCATTTCTGTTGGAATTTATTTACCTTCTATAATTGAAACTTTGTACCCTTGAGTGGAGGCTTCGGCCGGCCAGGGTGTGCGGAAAGCTTGGCTTCCTCCATTGCCAGGGTAACCCAAGCCTCCATCCTGCTCTCTGTGGCTGCAGCCATCTTGGTTGGGGTTAATTTGCATACTCACTCTGATTGGCTTGTGGGCGTGGCTTGTGGGCGTGGCTTGTGGGCGTGGCTTGTGGGCTGGCTTGTGGGTGTAGCGGAATGATGGTTAATTTGCATATTACTCTTTTATTAGATAGGATTCTACAGCAGAGATTGACAAACTAGGCCCCATGAGTCAAACCCAGATTATGCAACAGAGATTCTATGTGGCTTTCAAAACCTAAAATATTTACTATCTGATCCTTTCAGAAAGTGGTGGTTGCCAACTACTACACTAGAGTACTAATTTCATGGTGAGGAATTTTACCTGCTTTGTTCACTATTATCAGCTAAATTGTACTTTCCTAAAATTCATTTGTAGTGTCCTAATCCCCATAACTCAGTATGTGATTATATTTAGAAGTAGGGTCTTCAAAGAGGTAAAATGAGGTCATATGGGCGGGCCCTAATCCCATATGACTGATGCCCTTCTAAGAAGAGAATATTTGGGCACAGTCATAGACAGAGGAAAGATCACATGAACAAACAGGGAGAAGACAGTCATCAGCAGGCCAGATAGAGACCTCAGGAGAAATAGCCCTGTGCAAAGAGGCACTCAATCTTTATTTTTGAATAAATTTATTTAAAATTAGAAATTATTTTTTCCAAAATAACATTCTCTTTGACTTAATTCAATCATCTTTACATCAAATAATCATTTCAGAATAATAGACAATGTCTGCTTTTCAATCAGGTGGGACTTTTTCACTCCTGAATTATTGTTGGTGGGCAAGCACTGAGATTAGAAAAAATATATTTTATTTTGACTCAGCATCATCAACTTACTCTAAAATACATATGAGCTGCCTATATTTTAAAGAAAATAATATTTTTTTTTTATTTCCTAGGAAAGAAGGGGAAGAAAGCCGTTGGAGTCCAGCCTTGATGTGAAGTCAAGAGATGAACACAAACTGAAGGAGAAATTTGATGACAATACTTTTCTCACCACACTTTTGATTCTAATTCTCTTAACTCAGAATTATGTCACCCACACTCTTTCACATCTCATGATCCAATGGCATCATTCATTTAATTTTAGTCTAAATAGAAGAAAAAAGGAGAGACATGACAACCATCTTCAGTTTCAAGTTTGTCTTTCAGAAGAAAGAAGATGAGTGTGTGTGTGTGTGTGTGTGTGTGTGTGTGTGTGTAGACTTTTACTCAATAGAGGCTTCACAACAAAAATATAACACTCTGCTTTATGATAAGTTACATATGAGGGGAGATATTCAAAGAGAAGTTGGCATGTGATGAAGCAATAACAATAATTTCTATTTGCTGAGTACTTATAATGTGTCAGACACTGTGCTGGGCATTTACATAAGTATCTCACTTAACAACCCTGTGAAACCAGTATCATTATTTCCATTTTTATAAATAAGCTGAGGTTTATATAGGAAAGTCATTTGCCCAAGATCACATACTTAGTAAAGGCAGAGGTGGGATTTGAAGCCCATCACCACCACAACCCTTTCCTTAAGCCCACAGACCACACCAGTAGGATGAGATGGCTAAAGAAATAAACTCTAAAGCTTTCAATTATAAGAAATTTTAATACGCAACCTATTACTTCAAGATGGTTCGGGGAATATAATTATGAATGTCCCACAGAAAGACTGACAATCTTGAAATCTGAAGACTGACAGGTAAATAAATAGCATGTTCTCTGTAACAATCATAAAGCTATCAGAATCCAGCATCATAAAACTAATTCTTTGATAACTTTTTTAAAACATTGACAAAATGAGACATATTGTTTCTCATATTTTAATCATTTCTCTTTTGTGATTCTGTACCCTTCATTTCCTTGTTGCTCAAAAAACGAAAATTTTGTTTCAGATTGCTGTATGAAGATTACAATGTGAAGAGTGGATTAAATTTGAACTTTTGATCCACTTTTCAACCCATTAAAGGTAATTATTTTATCCCATCTGGAATCCACTATTGAAGCAAGATGCTCCTCTAGATTATAAAGAGCATGGAGGCATTTCCCTGAGATTTGTCACACCTGAAGGTAGTTTGACAAACTCTACTACCCAAACAAGCTCAGACTGAAAATAATTGGTAGTGCAATTCTTCCTTAGAAAGTCCAATTACACAAATGTGTCCTGATTTTGACAGAGAATACAGCATTCAGTCACTTTATTAATATTTCAGTTAGACTTTATATTGACAGAGCTCCCGAAATTCCTCTATAGTTAATATCTTTAACAATATCTCTCTTTACATTTCAACAATTTGGTTTAACCAGTGGAAAAAGGACATTTTTTTTTTGCTATATTCTTTTCAATCTAAGACTTTCTTCCATTGCTCATGCCACCTCCCAGACCAATTTTTTTTTACCTCTTATCTAAACTATATAAACACATTCTAACTCATCTCCAGTCTTTGATATTATACGGCTGGACTCGCCTTCCAAATAACAGTTGTAAGCATGTCACTTCCCCCCTAACAAACAAATAAATAGTGGATTTTTATTAACTACAAAATATTATCTACATTTTTAGGCAAAAAAACAAAATCCTAATGTTGGCCTAAAAATCACCTTTATAACTCCCATTTGTGGTAGCATAGCAGACTAAATATTCTGAATGCCTTTTCTAGCTAAAGCAACTAAAAATGCTGAATAAAATGTAAAAATTAATCTTTTGATTAAATTTAATTTAAAAATAATACATTTTAAAATAATTTATTTCTCTAATGTATTCCTAATGTATAGTCATAAAAACTTAAGCAAAAGCAGCAAAGAGACCCACTTGGCCTAATTCTCTCTGTGGATTACGTACAAAAATAAATCTAAAATTCCCTGGCTCTATATCCTGCTGTCTTTCCACTGAGCCAGATTTATGATAGTAGGAGATTTATATTCTTTCTTGCACCAAAATAAGTCCCAGTTTTTCTCAATTTATGTAATTATATTATTATGTTAATAATTTAAAAACCTATTGAAGACCAATTCTATTAAATATATTATTGAGTTTTTTATCATTAACAGAATTTATTGAATTGAATTGGATCTGAAGAATCTTTTTTGTACTTTTGGAGAGAAGTGAAGGGATTCAAGGTCGATAGTAGGCATATTGGGCACTGAAAAGAGGGTGACTGGGTGAACTCTTGCTTAGGGAACCTGGAAGACTTTAAAGTGTGGGCTGGCGAGTAATAGAGAAGGTATTAAAGAGAGAGGATAAAGAAAAGCGTGAAGTGGGGAAAAATGCATAATGACAAAAAAGAAATAGGATGGAAAAGCTATAATGGGTGGTTAAATATGGTGAAGATCATTTTGAAAAATAAAAACATTCACTGAAAACCATGTAGATAGTCTTATAAACATCAGGTAAACAGTCGACTATTCTTTAATACTTTCTTTCTCTTACCAAAGTGGTTTCAATTTTGAGAAAGGAAATTTGGCATGAAAGGGTTCTGTAACATAGCCTGCCCACTTATGGGATTTAGGGTAAAAAATGTAAACCAGCTGTGATACTGAGGTTTAAGCATCATCTGTTGTCCATATTCAGTAGCATTTCCCATGGAATTACAAAAAGAATTGTATGATGGATAGTCCACATCCTAATTATGTAATTACACAGTAGGAAAGAACAGCTGAAGAGGAGTCATTTCATCCTTGTGTCCAAGGTCCGATAATCTATGCCTCACATAATGGATGGAGCTCTTACTATAAACTATATAGTAAACCACAATTTCATTATGAAGGAATGGGATGTTGGCTTTCTTATGGGATTAGAATATGTATGGCTAAGCCAGCTGAGATAAAATGAGAATTAATCTAAAGCTTCAACCTGAACATCAACCAAATCCAAAAGAGTTATTATTAAGATTTTAATATATTTTTAGAAAAAAAATGGTCTTGACTTAGTTCCTCTGGTCTTTTCAAGTGCAGCCAGTCCCAGAGAATTATTATAAGAGTGTATCTCAACAGAGAAAGAGAAAGATATTAAGGGCCAACCAATGCCAGAACTTTTCAAGTGTGAACCTAATGGAAAATCTAAGCGCTGAGCTCAGAGTAGACAATCAATCATCTATTTTAGCAACTATTTCTGTGCCCTTGATGTCAGGAGAGGTTATATTGCTGTATCTCTCCGAGAAATCTCTCCCTTCCAAGTCACCAGAAAACAATTCTAAGTGTGGAAAACGTTATCACTACTACTAGCTATTCAAGAATGGCGCAACGTGAAGTCAAACAAATAACACCATTCACAAGCTCAGCTGCCTTAGAAATGTGACACAATGAAAAATATTATTTACAAAGTGTCGGAGGAAGAGTGGCTGGAGAAAACAACAAAGGATGCTGCAGAAGCTCCCTGTGCAAACCAGTAGCAGGTGACTTTTCAAGATACCTGCAGCAGACACGTTTGCTGACCTGAATGCCTAATCTGTGTTCAAGCCACAGTGAACTCTAGAGCTACCTGGATACGTAGTGAACAGCGAAGGGGAAACTAGCCAAAATAAACAGAAGTGAAATGAGCTTGGGAAAATCTGCCACACATCTCAGAGTAAAACACTCTGGGCCCAAGACAGAAAGAGTTCTTTTTCTGTTCTCTGCTCGTTGTCCGTCTTTGTGTTTTTGGCCCTTCTCCCTCGTGTGGGGTTTCTGGTCAGCCCGCACAGCTCTCCTCACAGAGCCCGGGCCTTTGCTTCCTGCAGCGACGTGTCTTTCAGGGCTGCCATCTGTGACGTGCTCAGGCTTGGCAATGGATTCGGATTGGGTCCTGGGCCACGGATACACACTGCAGAGAACAGCGTGCTCAAACTCTGGGGAGAGCGGCTGGCTCACAGTAATTGATATGGCCATTCCTGCTGGATAATCCTCTAGTGCAGAAAAGGTAGCTACTGTGCTTAGTAGAGAACTGGGAACATCAGTTCCAGAAAAATGGCTTTGCATTTCACATGACATCTAAGAATTATATCACTCCCTGTAGTCCACCGTATAATAAGAAGTCTGTAGCTTTCATTCTGTAAAAATTATTAATCATTTGTGGCTGAAAAATGAATCAGTGAAGTTAACCTACGTTGTCAGGTTTGATTTATCTGGAGGTAAACAACATTCTAAGAGGATTTAGTGGGCTAGTGTTTAGTAAAAGGGTATGTCCAGGTCGCAGCACTACATAGATTGAATGTCCAAACATTTAAAAGCTCCTTCATCATGGGGCTGAATACGAAAATGACAGCCATCATTTGGTGACCTTAGAATGTCCTGGCTATTTGTAACAGACTTTCAGTACGGAATCTAACCTCCCATCAGGCTGGGGTTAAATAAATGACACGTTATTTTTCTGAGTTTAAGATTAATATTGAGGTGCCCTGTTATAAATATATTCTTCTGAATGGGACATTAAGTTACAATTATTTGGAGGCGTGTGTGAGGGAGGATAGAACAGAGAAGTGAATTTTTTTGTTCCTTTTCACTTTAGTTCATTAAGTTGGTGTCTCTACACCCCATCATAATATTTTTCTGTCAATATAGTGATTGCTACAATAACCACCTGTGCTAGACAAGCACCTGCCTTAAAATGCAATTTTTAGCAAAGATTTAAATTGCAAACTAGAATTCCAAGGCCCCCTGCCAAAACAAACTCACTTTCCTTTTGAAGAGGGTGTTGTCTCCCAAGGAAGGCTTTCCTGTGCAGTATTCTCTATTTTGACTTAACGGCAAATCTCTCTTTTTCACTCTCTCACTACATTTTTTTCTCTCTTGTCAGCTGGATCAAGACAATTTCTTTAACAAGATCTCAAACAGCAAGCTGGGAGACCCTTTTCAAATTCTAAAAACCAACTTCTCTTCATCATTATCTCACTCATATTTGAGGGATCACTTTGTTCCCTACACACTCTTGCAGCAATGGAGACTTCTAAGAGAAATTTCTGAATGTGACAAGCACAGCAAATGTAGAATGTTCATTTATGTTGTTCAACCTTTTGTGGGCATGGGGTGGGGAGGAGTATATTAAGGATTATTTTATAAATTGGCTCTGAAAAAGGCTAAGAAACTCCTTCCACCTCTCATGTCTTTGGATTCCAAGGATACAATAGTGGCCATGGAATGAGCCCAGACTAAAAGCATCAACCCACCATGTTATATTTTTAATTTTTATTTAGTGATTTTAAAGAGAGAGAAGAGGAAGAGTGTGTGTGTGTGTGTGTGTGTGTGTGTGTGTGTGTGTGTGTATGAGAGACAGAGAGAGAGAGAGAGAGAGAGAGAGAGAGAGAGACTTCTATTTGTTGTTCCACTTGTTTATCTATTCATTGGTTGATTTTTGTATGTGCCCTGACTTGGGTTGAACCCACAACCTTGGTATATTGGGATGACACTATAACCAATTGAGCTACCTGGCCAGGGCCATGCTATTTCATTTGACATAAATGTGTTACTCCAGATAGCACTGAGAGATGAAAATTAATGTGACTTTTTCTAACATAAACTCATGGAGAAATAAATAAATAAAAAGTCATTAGTGACACAGGTTTTCTGATATCTCATATTGAAATGATTGCCATAAAAATGAATGTTTTCAGATGCAAAAATGGTGAGTGGAGGCCTCAGGAAGTACTTTTGAGAGACAAGGCAAATGCCAAATAAGAAAATCTCATTGAATTCAATTGTAAGACAGGCAGAAACCTTGCTGGGCACGTTGCAGGATTCAAGTCTTTTATCACCATGATGTTCTGCCATAAGACTCACACACACCAGTAGGAACTCAATAGGTAGCTAACAATAAAAAATAAATTAAAAGAGAAAGCTGTCAACTTTGTGTTTGACATGGAATGGTACTAACAGCCTTAAATTATTGAGTCCCATCACTTGCGATTTTCTGTCTTCCGACTATTGGTATTCTTACACATGTGGCCTGGTACACCAAGGATTCAAGGCCCTGACTGCTCTTCACTGGGGCCATTTCCCAGGTGGTGTCTGTAGCAGACAATGTTAGCCAGAGGAAGCCATCACCTCCAGGACAAAGAGCATGATTGCTCAGTGTCCCTCAGCTGCAACAAAAACCTTCTCTGTGTGCACTATATACCTTGCCACCTCCCGTCTCTCCCGGGGCCTTGGGGGACAATAGGGACCAATATAAACATGATGCCACTTGCTGTGCTATGAAAAATAAAACCCTTTGTCTCTGACTCAGGGACCACACATATTCCACAGCATCCATGAAATAGCAACAGGCTAAGGTATTAGCCTCTAACTAGGGCAAAGCCCAGTCCCAGACCCCAAAATGGTATGTGTTGTGTCTTCTACCTAACGGTAACCTTCTTGAGGGCAGTATTTGTGTTGGACTCATTTTTGAATCACCTGAACACAGTATTCGTGTGGAATAAGCACTAAAATTTTTTTGAAGAGTTGGATGGTTGAATATAAATTGACCTATCTACCAAAAAGACAACAGCATTTTTTTTTGTTCAGTCTAACATGAAAGTACTTATAACTGATTCCAAAAGAGACCCAGAGTCCATGTTAAACATATAAAGTGGTAAAAAAATGGGAAAAGTACACAGTGACCCAACTGGATAGCAACAAATCTAATTCTTATATTTGAACAGAAGATAATTATACCTCATGTGTATAAAAAGGATTTACACCTTCCAAAGTTCTTCCAAATTTCTTACTTTGCACCTCAAAACACATAAGTAGGAAAAGTAATATTATCCCCTCAGGGCTAAGAAAAGTGATTTTGAAAGATAAATCCAAGATTGTTCAGCTGGTAAGCAGCCAAGAAAGTTCTGCAACCTAGATCTTTACTCCTCAAGTTAGGGCTCATTCCAAAACGAGGCAATATCCACAGTAGCTTGGTTTATCCATATTGCTTCTTCTGAAGTCTTCCACTCATACACTGTAATATATATAGTCCTACCAGTCTTTTCAGATTTGTGTGTGTGTATGGCAGTCAAGGAATATAATTTTTAAAAATTTTTATTGATTTCAGTGAGGGAGGAAGAGGGAGAGAGAGATAGAAACATCAATGATGAGACAGAACCACTGATTGGCTGCAGGTCCCCCACTGGGGTTTGAGCCTGCAACCCGGACATGCACCCTTGACCAGAATTTAACTCGGAACCCTTGAGTCCACAGGCCAATGCTCTATCCACTGATCCAAACTGGCTAGGGCAAATTAAACAATTTCATTATTCATCAGGAAAAACAGACTCAAAAATCTTTTCAAGTAAGATCTGTTTTGAATACCATATCTTCTCACGCCCCATATATTAAACTCAACAATGCAATGAATCTAAGAGACTGAATGAATACATTTATTTTAGTGCAAATTTCAACAGCTCGCTAAAAAAACTCAAGATTTTCTTTTAGCATGGAACATAAATCCCACAATGCAATATCTATTAAAATTGTATAATTGTGAATAGACTGATTTTTTATTATTTAATTTGGGAATGGGGCCAGACTTATACTATTTGCACTCAGCTTGTTAGTTTCAAATTTCCAAAATCCTTTTGTTAATGCTCTAGACTCATGTGTGAACTTTTAAAGGATTGCTTTTTTGTACTAGTGTTCCAGTTTTAAAAATAATCTTAGTTTGTGGTAATATATGCTGTCTCATGCTAAGTGGAATTGCCTAAAAGCAAAATGCAGCTAAGTGTTACAGAAACTACTCATATTTTTAGATTCTTCCCAAAGAAACACTTTTTTTTTGTTTTTTAATTATTATTATTGATTTCAGAGAGAGGAAAAGAGAGGGACAGAAATATCAATGATAAGAGAGAATCATCCATTGGGTGCCTTCCACATGCCCCCGCCACTGGGGACTGAGCCTTCAACCCTGGCGTGTGCCCAGACTGGGAATGGAACAAGGATCTTGTGGCTCATGGGTCGATGCTCAACCACTGAGCCACACCGGCCAGGCAGAAGCACTTTGGATATGAGTGGTGAAAACTTTCCTCCAGTGCGGTGTCTCACTGCTCAGCACTATCTCCTGCAGACTACTTGGGATTTTTATCTGACAAGTGAGAAAAAACAACCAGTGTTTGAATAATTGAGTAATTCTGTGTTCAGTGATCCAGCTGGCTGTGAAAATACTCAACTTGATATAGCAAAATCATATTTCATCATTTCTAACTTCTATATGATTGATAAACTACTAAATTTTAGGCCAGCAGAAATACCATGGTTTCATGTGTTGTGAGGCAGAGGAATAGAGAAGCAAAATCATGAAAACTCCACCAACATCAGACCACCAAACGCGCTCAATGGATCCAGTGGGTGTCAGAGCATCAGTGGGCTGTTTCAACTTCTCACTCAGTTCCCACTTGTTTTAGGAATCCCCTGCAGAAGGTCATAAATGATCCTGAATTAACCTGTTTTTAGAAAATGCTATCCATACAATAGGTAGAATCAGCTAAATATTTGGCTGTATGTATTTCTTTTGTCATTCTTAGTTGGGTCACATATCTAAACTAAGAAATACATTATGGATTTGTGTTATCTTACCCAATGTAGACTAGAAAAAACTAACCTGTAATAATATACAGTTGATTTATGGTAGTAAATTTTCAAGAAAAAGAGGGAGAAGAAAAAAAGAGGGATAAGTTAAGGGATTAAAGGAGTAAATGAAGGAGAGAGTTTTTATTTCAATCTTCTTCAGATTACTCCCCAATACTTGGGCAATAAAAGCAATCACATAGTAGTCCAATTTCAATTTCAGGCTAACGTAGAAGGTTCCTTAGGTACTGTGTTTATGTTAATAACAACATAACTCATATCTGAGAAGACATAATTAACACTAACAATTACATTGAATCAAAATCCAGTGGTAGTATTTTCTTAAGTGAAATGTGAAAGCATCACATAAACCAGCAATTTTCAACCTTTTTCATATCATGGCACACATAAATTAATTACTAAAATTCTGCAGCACACCAAAAATATATTCTATATTTTGCCAATCTGACAAAAAATGTTATAATTTTGATGGATTTACAGACTAATCATAATTATAGTAATCACCTACCCATTTGTTCCAAAGTGACATTTTAAAAAATCAAGTGCCCCCCTGCTGATTTGGCTTAGTGGATAGAACATTGGCCCGCAGACTGAAGGGTCCCATCGGTCAAGGGCACATACTTCGGTTTCAAGCTCAATCCCCGGCCCCAGTCTGGGTGTATGTGGGAGGCAACCAATCGATGTGTCTGTCACACATCAATGTTTCTCTCTCTGTGTCTCTCCTCCCACCTTCCACTCTCTTTTAAAATCAATGGAAAGATATCTTTGGGTGAGGATTAAAAAATAAATAAATGAATAATAAAATCAAGTGCCTGTACTTGAATATAAGGATTTCTGGTACCAAGAATTAAACAATCAGACACAACGTTATTATATCACATGACCAATAAGATGCAATTCTATTATATGACTTGTAAACAGGGTGTCCCGAAAAAATGTATACACACTTTGGTTACCATTATTAATTCTAATGGGTTAAATCTGAAAAGAAAGAAACATCAATTGAGCTATCAGCTGTTAAATTATGCACACATTTTTGGGACACCCTGCATCTATGGTTCAAGATAGGGCATTCACACTGGGTGGCTATTGTTGTATTGGCTGTTGTCATTTTTTTTTATTTTTATTTGACAATCTAACGGAAAAGAGGTCAGTGCCCCATACGAAATAGACAGGTATTACATGTTTTAAAAATTCTTGCAGCACACTGGTTGAATATTTGCTGACATAAAGATTATCAACAAGTAACAATAATATACAGACCTCTGGAAAGGTTAAGTCCAGCAAAAAAAAAAAAAAAAAAAGTATTTCCTACATCAGAAAAGACTCTCTTCTTTAAGCATTAATTTGCCATTTACAATGTACTTGAAATCTACTTCTCTTTTCCTAGAGAAGAATAAAGAGTGCCAAGAACATCACATTGCATAATATGAAGCTACTTACCAACAATCTTGTCATTTGATAGCAAAGGGGGGAGGAAGAACCAGATAAATGATAATTGTTCTCCTTCCAGGAACATGAACAAGCAGAGCTTCGCATATTATCTTTCCTGTGATATTGCAGAATAGAATTGCAACTAGGAAATTTATGACTGCAAAGGAGAGAAAAATAATGAAAATTAGTTGGTAAATTAGGTGTAATTCTGCTAATATCGAAAGAAAGGTAAGCTCTGTCAAAGACAATGAATCCAACCTATAGCATAACTAGAGGCCCAGTGCACAAAATTTGTGCGGGGTGCGGGGTGGGCCTCAGCCTGGCCTGCGCCCTCTGGGGATATCCACTGGTTTTTCCCCCATTCAGTTGATTTGCATATTAGGGTTTTATTATATAAGATTGTCCTTTCTTTGGTCTTATAAATCAGAGTTATCACCTTAGAATATGAATATTAATCAAGAAACCAGAATGTATTCCAGTTGTGAATCCAGTTCTGAACTACAATGTATGGAAAACACAAATGCAATAAAATGCCAGACCTCTATTATCAAGGCACTTATACTCTGTTTTGTCTTTATAATCAGTCTTTGTCTTGACTGTTTATTTCATCCTGCACAGCCCTGTATGTGATCCACTCGTACTCCTAACTGAGAAGCCCTCTGTTTTCTCTCTCAGAATTGAAATAGAATCTTATACTAGTATTTCTTCAGACACATTAAGAAAACAAACTTTAAGTGAATGAGGAGATACTCTCCAATTGTCATTAGCCTTTCCCAATCATCACAGCTAAAAACCATCCTACAACATCTGTCCCTGCTTGCTTTTTCTAATTCATGCCACTTACTTTGCGATCTTAGGTGAGAAAATTCTTAGGTATCCTTCTTTTTTTTCCTTCTGGAGGAAAATTAGTTCTGTAGAACAGCAGCAGATCCAGGAGATATGACCAGTCATAAGTACAGTGCCTTCACAAGACATTTTCTTCTTGAAAGTGAATGGGATAACCCAAGTTTTCCTATTCTGAGTATTTCTATTCGGAACCTAAGTTTGCTACTTTGTGTGTGATATTACATTTCCACTCTCAGAATAAACACCACACCATTTGGGATTATGATCACTTTTCATTTTTAAATAAAAAATGTGCATTGTTTGAAGTCTAGTTTATGTCTTTAGGACTCATGAGCTCTCTATATCCTATGGCACGAGCAAATGAAACATACAATAGGTGCCCAACAACAACATGAACCAATGCATAAACACGTGAACTAGTTGTCAAGTTCACCCAGCAAACACAATGTAAGCTTTTACATTTTCTCAAAGATATAACAACAATGTGTCAAAAATATTTAGTCAGAGTTTTCATTAATGTGTTTCTTTCCAGCACTGCTGAAAGTCAAACAGTGCATTAGTGATAAATTAAATCATGTCCATTACTCAGTTTCCTAGATTTCACAATTAGTAGAATCAAAAATAACATCCTAATTTCTGTAGGAATAGAATTAACACTTAAAAACTTTCCACATTATCAATAAATTCATGGTTCGTTTTCACAAATGGAACTTGTTTCAATTCTCAGCTGCTGGATGATGATTTGACTTGGAGCAAAGGCAATGTAATTGGGTAACAGCTGAGATGCGCTTGTTTGAGTGGGGCTGAAAGATCCATTGCAGGGTTTCCAAGAGTGTGAATTACAATTCCGATGATATCAGAAGCAACTAATTCTGTTCTTTAGAAGTGCGGACATAAAAGAAGTTTGAGGTTTTCTTATTTCAAGCTTTAATTGAGGACTAGGTTGTAATTCATTTTCATCCCTGAGTGAGTGGTAAAAACATACACAGCAGGTAATTCACACCACCTCAAAAACTGTTGGTGCAGTAAGAAGACTAATCAGGGTAAGCTTCCAGTAGCAAATTATCAGCTACAAATTAAAACCTTGCCTCACGCCTGCTAAAAGCAACCCCCCCGCCCCACTTCGCCAACACACACATGTGAATATTAGTAACTGTTAGATTGCAGCAGGATGGGAGGATTCGGGATCCTACCTGCTTGCATTAAAGGGAACCTTGGAAAGGTGTGAAATAAACTAGACTTCAAACAATGGTAAGTTTTTGGTTTAAAAATGAAAATTCATTGTAATCCCAGGTGGGGTGGTGTTCATTCTGAGAATGGAGATGCAGTGTCACACACAGTAGTAAATTCAGATTCCGAATAGAGTTTGAAACAGTTTGCATTTAAGTCCCTCTGGGTAAACATCTTCTTGAACCACATTCCTCTAAATAAGCACAAAGGACTGTTGACAACAATAAGAATTAATTACGTTTCTGATGGTAATTAATCTCAAGGAAACAGAAGGATGGTAAGATGAACTTATGGCTGCAAATATCTGATAAATATATCTGCAACATGCATAATTATGTTATTGACGTAAATGACCATAATTGTGCCTTTTGGATTGTAGATCAGGTTTTAGTGCCATCTTTCTCCAACAAAGCTGTTATGAAAGCAATATAGACAAACAGTAAGAATATAGGGCTTTATTAGGGCTAATTTTCGAACACCCACAATCTTGGTTATTTTAATTCAGAAAATCAAAAGTAGATAAAAGCACCTTGTTGTGAATTAGCCAAAGCAAACTTTCCTTGAAGGAAAAACACCGTTTTTAGAGCTCCGTGGACCTGGGGCAAATCTGTGACCTGCCTCAGCACTTTGTTTTTCCATACAGTATCTCTGTCTTTGCAGGCTACCCAAAGAGTCTTTCTGGGAAACCAGGTAAATTACTCAAGAGTGCTGAGCTCATTTCCTGGATGCCAAACTTCAAGCCTGAAGGAAATTTAAATACTATCATTGAACTCTCTGGAGGGGGTGAAGGAGGTGGAGAGGAGTGGTTTAAAAAAGGAAATCTTAACACAGCCTTGCATACCACGGCAACACCCTCACTCTAATAACCAGCTGGCAAGTCTCGCTTCTTTAAATTCACAGAGATTTGATGCATGCTGGACTCTGCTTGGTAAATATGCATATATATATAGTCCTGAGTTCATCTGTATGATAAACTCTTTCCTAGGATTCTACCTTGAGAATCAGTTTTAGACAAGCACCTATTGATAGATTTCTAACTGTCTTCGCCTAGAAATTCAGCCCAGAGAAGGGGGAGAGAGGGAGAGAAAGAGAGAGAGAGAGAGAGAGAGAGAGAGAGAGAGAGAGAGAGAGAGAGATGGATCAGCTTAATTTATCAATAGCTCTTCATTTGAGGCAAAATTATCATAAATGAGGAAAGATCAAGAACTTGTAGCTTTTTTAAAAAACAAATATATTTACTTTTAAGACCTGGCTGTTTTGTCCATACACACACACACACACACACACACACTCACACACACACACACACAACAGTATTTTCTAAGTGCTTCCTCTAAGTAAGGCAGTGTGCTTTGCCGACAGGATCTTCTTGGGAAATTGCATATGTAATAAGAGAATATGTCCAAAATCTTATCAGATTTGTAATCCCAATTTTCTCCTCCAAAGGAATCTGTGCAGTGGCTTCTCTGAAGTCCAACCAACTGCCCTCCTGGGCTTGGACTCTTGGACTCCAGTGGAAGCAGGAAACCAAACAAACATGGGATGTTCCCCTTTCTCATATTCAAGGTCTCAGAACATGTCTCAGAAGAGCTAAGTGATACACGAGTCTCATTAAATCCACTAAGATAACTGTTTGATGTGTTACTCAATAGATGAAACACAAAACTGTTCTTTAAGAATCAGTTAAATTGCTTGAAGGAACAAGTTCACACATCAGCCCATTCTTTAGTTCCAAAGTGCAATTTATGGGGCTAACGGAAAGTAAATGTCATACATTTAATTTTGTAAAAACTTATGTACACGTCTATTATTCCAAATAATCACATAACAGCGAATAGCTACCTTTCTGCTCAGTGGGGTGCCGTTTTATAGACTTTAAAATTCGCTAAGTTCAAGCAGCTTTCGTTCTAAATAATACATGTGCTAAATATGTCACATTAAAAGTGCTTTTGGCATGTAAATGATCCGTTTTCTCGTAGAAATGCTTTTAAAAGAATCTGAGCTCTTTTTTTTCTTTCTTTCTTTTTTTTTGGAAATTCTAAGTGCATTGAATTTCATTGTCCTACAGAACCATGCAGAGTTGAGCGAAGTGAACTGCAGGGACAAACCAGCCGCTGTCAGCCTGTGTACTTATGTATCATTTGAACTGTCAGAAGTACACAGAGTTCTATTTGCTTCAACATTATTTTCTGTTCCAATCCTGGAGAAATTTTCTCTTCCACTCTTTCTCCCCCGGAACTAAGTGTTCACAGGCAGTTCCAGGTCTCAAAAGTTAGTGATTTACTGTTAAAACATATGGCACGTGTACGAACAAGTTTCCTGTGTATTCATTTAATTCTTCAAACTCTCGGCTGTTTCTTCTGTTCTTTAATGCTGAACAATAATGTTGAAGTTTTATGGGTGATTTAAAGTGCTTCCCCACAAAAAAAAAAAACGAATTCAAGATTCTTGTGCATAATATGAATAAAGTTGAAAGCATAATTCCTCCCTCTTGTAGCTTCACTATGCTGCTGCCTTTCAAGGAGCCTTCGCAGCCGTACGTGCAGCCCACTGAGGGAGAGTCTCTCAGAACTTCTGGATGGAAGATTCCTTCTCCCTCCATGTAGCAGAATGTGATGATGTCAGCTGTCTTCTGCTTTTAGAGATTTCTTGCTCCGGCCTATTAAAATAGGGCCATGTGAATGCAGTGTGAGGTTCATTGTGCAGTTTGTAGAAGTTATTTCTCATAGACTACTTAGCTATGGGGTTCTCCGAGAATTTTAACTTCACCATCCCTTTCCCATATAAAGAAAAAAAAATCTCAAGAAATAACTTAGAAATTATGTGTATTAAAAACCCAAGATCAATTAGAAGCAAAGAAGTTGCTTTTATGAAAGGATAAATCAAAATATAACCATAACATGTACAAATAAGGGTTTAGAATATGAGTGGGATGGCCAGATTTAGCAAATCCTATCTAATAAAAGAGTAATATGCAAATTGACTATCACTCCAACACACAAGATGGCTGCCCCCATGTGGTCAAAGATGGCTGCCTCTATGTGGACACAAGATGGCTGCCACAAGATGGCCAGCAGGGGAGGGCAGTTGGGAGGGACCAGGCCTGCAAGGGAGGGCAGTTGTGGGTGATCAGGCCAGCAGGAAAGGGCAGTTGGGAGGGACCAGGCCTGCAGGGTAAGGCAGTTAGGGGTGACCAGGCCTTCAGGGGAGGGCAGTTAGGGGTTACCAGGTCTGCAGGGGAGGGCAATTAGGGGCAATCAGGCTGGCAGGAGAGCAGTTAGGCATCAATCAGGCTGGCAGGGGAGTGGTTAGGAGGTGATCAGGCTGGCAGGCAGAAACAGTTAGGGGTAATCAGGAAGGCAGGCAGGTGAGCAGTTGGGAGTCAGCAGTCCTGGATTGTGAGAGGGATGTACCAGATTGGAGAGGGTGCAGGCTGGGCTGAGGGACACCCACCCCCCTGTGCATGAATTTCATGCACTGGTCCTCTAGTAACAATATAAGACACCCAGGCAAGTGTGTATTTCAGATAAACAGCAAATAATATTTTACCATAAGCCCCATGCAATATTTGAGACATGCTTATAATAAAAAAAAGTATTCATTGTTTATCTGAAATTTCAACTTAATGAGACATCCTCTAATTTATTTGGCAACTCTAAATAGGAACCTAGTTAAAAAGTTTAACTAAAATAATGCCATATAAGCCTTTTACATAAACAAAGCTATTTATTTCTGTGATTTAGGCAATGATTATCCATTATGTCTATACACTTTGCCTACTCTGATACCAGTTCATATCATTTAGTTTTAGGAATGCGTTCCTAAAACACAGGTTCAAATGTTTTAATTTAATATGATTAGCCAAGAATGCAGACAGGAATATGCCGGAAGATAAGAGTTGCCTTTTATTTGTTCAACTGGAATTTGAAGTATTGCAAGTGTGTCTGTTTTGTGGATATCAAAATGATTTCTGCCCTAATTTCTTTATTTTATCATTTAAATGTGTTTATACGAAAACTTGTTTCCACTAAATGTATGACTGGATTTCAATTTCCTAGTTAAATCGACTATTCTTAATGAAAATTGCTTTTAGAAAGAGGGCTTACGTTTATTGAGCACCTATTATGAGACAAGTGCTTTAATTTTTTCAGCTTAATCATAAACATGAACCCTAAAGGCTAAATACCAATTATTATCACCGTTTACAAAGTTAACACAAGTGACAGAGCTAACTTGGGTAGTGCATAGTATGATCCGTAGCAGAGTATAATTGAAGGGTAAAGTCCATATTCTTTCCACAGTGAAAGGCTGCCTCAGAATAGTTGACTGAGACTTCCTCCGTCTTTCACAAGAAAAGATTAACTTGGGAAAACCAATACTGTACAATCAGGATACGAGTCTTGCACTGACATAACACCATGAGGAGGAACACTTTCTTTTCCTCAGCTGTTCCTTTAGCATACCTAAAGTGGGTCAGTTAATGAAAAAGTTTTCTACAACCAGGTCCTGGGAATGAGAACATTTTTTTCCTACATTCATTCTGCCCTTTAGATTCATTTCCATATCATAGACTAGAAAGAATTAAATACCCATGGAGCCCAATTTTAAAAGAAAAGCCTAAAACCACATCTACATTAAGCCTGTAACTCGTGCATAAGCCCCAGAAGGTACTTCTTTGGACCAGACCCCTCTACAACCACTGGGAACTATTCATTAGCATTCACAGTGGGGAAAATGCATGAGTAACACCATTGCATTTTGCAAAATGCAGTTTTTGGCAGGTTGACTAAAATCTTGGCAAGCATTACCATTTTCCCAAAATGTATTTGCATATAGGCTTACTGATTTTTATTACTCTAGCTGGACTCTCTCCAAATTCTCCCCATCCCTAAACTTAAATAGAGCACTTCAGTAAAGGTTTCTTATAAATTAAAAGGCACTATTAGAACAGGTGGAAACATGAAACTAGCACTTTATGCATTATCAAAGAAAAGCCCTCAAACACATTCAGAGGCATTTATTTATTGCATTTATTCTAGATAAACTAAGAGTGTTTAACAGGTTATCAGAAAGAAAACCTTCCTAGGGAGTGATTGAGGCATTTTAAGAAGCATATATAAATCCTAAGAAAGTTGTGTGGGGGATTTAAAAAAAGGAGAAAGACCTGTAATTTTTACTTTAATATCACTGCCAATCACTTAAAGATTATGGGCTAAAGCACACAATTCACAAAGTTGATCTGGAAATGTAATATAATATATAAATATTGTATATGCACATATGTGTATACAGGGTATCAAAAATGTATACACACCTTGAATAAGTATTAATTCCAATGGGTTAATATGAAAAGAAACAAACATCAATTGAGCTATCAGCTGTTAAAGTGCATATACATTTTTTTTGGGACACCCTGTATCTATTCAGGGTTTTTACGCCACTAGGTAAACAGATGTGCAAAGAAAACATTGATAAACAGGTACATTTGCTCTTTCTCAACTATATTTACAAAAGCAAACAGAACTAAAATAGAATGAAAAGACAAAAAAGAAGACTACAAGTCTTTTCCTACACATCTTTTGACAGTGTAGAGAGAAATGATGAGCAAAATTCACCAGAATCCCAGTCTTGTTTCTCCCCCTCGATGCCTTCACATCAGCCACCCTGAGTACAGCTTCTGAGCAATGCAGAGAACATTTGAGAGGATTAATTGAATTGATGGTGTTGCTGACCTTATGAAAGGCAATGCTATAGCTCTCCTATGTGTCTGAATATTTTAATTGCACATGATTTTCTTTTGATATAGCTTCCAGATCATTGTGAAATGATGGAAATTATCTTCTTTGAATCATTTTTTTACAAAGCAGTTTTGCCAAGAGATAGCAGTACAGAATTTTTGTATCTGAAGTACTTCTGTGTTTTCTGAGGGCAAAATACTGCACCACTTTATAATTTGCCTTTTGAAAATATTGTCTAATTTTTAAAAATACAATCTTGTATAGATGTTTTCCATAATTCATTTTCTACATTCAAAGAATCTGAGTAGGTTTCTATTATTTTATTAAGAAAGATAGGTGCAATAATATATTTATTCTACAATGTGGGCAATAATTTAAGCATAGGAAAACATAAATTTTGAGGATGATGGTAAATATTTTTGCATTTCTGAATGGTCAGGTTGCTCTCGATTCCAAAAGTAGATTTGCCCTTTGAGGAAAGGGGTAAGTGTTCTCATAAATAAAGTTATTTGTGTAGTGTTTGTATATAAAAATAGAGCTTTGTAGCCAAGGAAATAAATAAGATGACTTGTGCATTGGAACTTTGAATACTGATACGATTTGTTTTTGTACCACACTAAAACTAATCTAATATATATTGTGATAAAGTTACCAAAACCTCAGCTTTATTATTGCAAAATACAATGCCCTTCATGAACAATAATAGCATTTATTAAGCTCCAGAATCTATTTAAACAGCAACAAGAAGGACTCAAGTTAGAGTTAAAGAAATACCTCCTGCTAGCATGGTTATCAGTAGGTTACTGAGAGTTTTAAAAGTCTGCCTTTAGAAAAATTTTTTGTCTGGGTACCACTGCATGGGGAACCTTACCTTTAAGTTGGAAATGATCAACAGTCTGTCATTATATTCCTTTTAATCACATAATTCAAAAATTGCTGGTGAGAGCAATAGAAAGAGAGTATGTAATAGAGTTACCTTTCATTCCTAAGAAACAGGTGGAAAGCCTGATGTCAAAATTTTTTTCACGTAACTTCTAAACAATGTTCCACCTGATTCTAGTTGATGTGCCAAAAATTTCAAATATAAAATGATCCTGCAACATTATTTTTTCTTTTCCTCCCTTTGAATATTTCAGCAAATAATTGGCGAATCCTGAGAAAATTTCCAGATTTTTGTGCTTATTGATACCTGTCCCAGGGGTACCTAAATTAAGTGCTTAAGCAGAGAGGAATGGCCACCCACTCCCAGTGCTTATGTGAATGTAAAACTTGAACTTTGTCACCTTGCAGAGGATTTCAGTCCTATCTGATATCATATACCTTTCCATTTTTAATATTACATCAGGTCCATCACCGTATTAAAAAAATACAGCTAGGATTTCAGTGGACCTTGAAATATGAAAGCAGTAGGAACCAAAGAAAGACAAACTAAGTGGGCATGTATTATGAGGAAAGGCAATGTGGTAAATGGATAATAAGGCACTGGGTTAGAATCTTGGCTGCATCCTCCTTCCCAAGTTGTGTGACCTTTAACATATCGTGTTGCTTACAATTTTCCGTGTTTTCTTAAAATATGTTTTTATTGATTTTGAGAGCGAGAAAAAGGGAGAGGAAGAGATAGAAACATTGATTGCTTGCCTCCCAAATGTCCTCTACTTGGAATTGAGCCCACAACTAGGCATGTGCCCTGACCGGGAATGGAACCACCGACCTCTTGGTGCCTGGGACATTGCTCAACCAACTGAGCAACACTGGCCTGGCTATAATTTTCTGTTTTAAAGAATGAAGTGAGAAAGTTAGGTACTGCAGGTCCTCGGATGACATAGTTTCATTCAATGTCATTTCATTATCATCTTAATGGATACTATGGGAACTTAACTCTTGTTAGCCTACGTAAAACTGGAGTTGTTATATGTCGTTTCGCTTAAAATTGCAGAACATATTGATGACTTGAAGTGAGGATTTACTGTAAATATCTGCCCCTCACCTGCAATTTGGAAATTTAAAATTTTTGAAACACCAAAAGTGTTTTGTAATTCATTTGGTATCAATACAGATCTGAGCTGATATGAATGTGATTCCATTTCACTGCACAACTATTGTCATGATTATGGGTGCTGCCCAGATGCCACTAAAGCGGTTAGCATCATGTAACATATATGGGCTGTATTCAGTCTCTCAAATCCAAAACTGTGATTCTAAAACACGTCGGGCCCCAAGGAATTTAGATACAGGGGTTGGAGGCCCAGGCTGGCTATTAATAAACCATTTTTTTTTCCTTGGCCTTTTAGAAAATTAAAATATGTAAGTCAAAGTTAAGTAAGTGGTTAGAGTGGCTTGATCTACCCTCACTTAGGTCATCCATTAAATTCATCATTTTAAATGGCTTTGCAATGATTAGTCATAATGGCGGAAAAGAATCAAGTTGCTTACAAAGTGGACTTAAAGAGACCTGAAAATCAAAACAGTCTAGATAATTTGTTGGGCAATATGCCAAAAAAAAAAAATTACACGATGTTCTAGGAGTAAAACTGGCAAGTCATTAGAGCACACTGATACGGTTGTCTGCAAAGAAGAGAGAGCGAGGCTTGTCAAAAACAATCTCACTTCGACTCTGACTGCAACAGGATTTGTATTTACTTATTCACGTAAAGTCCTTATCAACAAAACAGCTACTAACACTGGCCACAGACTGTTCTATCAGCGTGCTGCAAAGATGGATGCATATGGAGTGTTGGTAGCAGTGATGTACCCTTCTGTCCAGTCCTGAATAGGTTTTACTCAACGAGACAATCCCTATTTTTTTAGATAATAAGAATAACACCACTTGGCTCAAGACAAAACACAAAACAAAGGAGGGTTTAGAGACTTGCAGTCCCTGGGGTCTCATAACAAAGGGCAGGAATTGCATCTCCTGAGTCCTGTCCTCATTCTTACATCAATGATTATGTTCAACCGCCCTGAATCCCTTCAGTGCCCTGCTTCATTTCCTATTCTCAACGGTTGTGTCATGAGCACCTGCCAAGTTTCTCCTAAATTCCTCTTGGATGAGTTTTCAGGCAGTTTCCAAAGTATCTCCGCTTTGTGATAAGGACTCTGCAATGTGTTTCAGGTGAGGCATTTAAAATCCCACTCATAATTGTTTGAAATCTTCCCTCATCCAAGCTGTCAGAGTTTGACAGCCCCAGTTCTGTTGTTACGCACTATTAAATGGGAGCTGCTCTCCAGCCTAGGGGTACCTCTCTTTTCAGTGGTGGGAGAATGGGTGAAGCTTATTGGGGATCCTTGGGGAAGGCGACATCATATAAACGGGAGTTTCAGCAGGAGGAATGAAAATAATAAGTCCTTTTTCTGAAAGCTAAAATGTACAAAAATTTTAAACGTGTTGACAATGTTGCATTCTTATGCTTCCATTTCTATTTCTGAGTTTCAAAATAACTCTAAAGCATGCACTTTTTTAGGTCATAATATGAGAAAGGCATACAATGCGTTAGTGTTTAAAGTTTGTGGTTTTCTTTAAAGCCATAGAATAGTGAGTGTCTTGAAGACACTAAATATTTTTTTGCATTTTGGTGAGGGTGAAGGGAGGCGTGGGGAGAAGATGCTTTTCCATCTGATTTCTACTTTCGATAAACACCCTTCTGCTGCAAGATTCAGAGGCTGTTAGCAGGATTACTGATCTAGATGGAAACAGGTTTCATACCTGGGCCAGTAATAGGTCTTACTGCTCGTAAACACATCATATCCCAATTACCTCGGTATGCTTTCCATGGTAAGAGTAATTACAAAATATCTGGAAGAACTGATGTGCTGGGGGTAATTATTTTAATTTATTCACACCTAGATACTGAGTTAGGATATGAGACACATTTCCATCAGCGGTTCTTTCTTCTGGAGATATGTCTTCATTTTTTGACTCAGATCATTTGCGTCTTTCAGATACTTGCTAGAAATGGGTACGCTAGAACACACCAAAAACTGAGTCTAAACTCTATGCTAAGGAGTGTGCACTCTAGTAGAAGAGGTGAAGCTACTGCATGAATAATGGTAACACAGCACAAAGTGGAATAAGTACTGTCAGAGGGGTATAAACTGCTCCTCGTGCTCATAGCCATTGGAAGTGAAGAGCATTTTCAGCTAGGAAAAGCTTCCAGGAAAAGGTTAAATTGAAGCTAGACCTTCACCTCGGATTTGAGTAGCAGGGGGCAGGGAAAGAAGGCACACTTTCAAGAGAGAGAACAATCCAGGTGAGAGATGGTGTTCCAGACAAGATCAGGAAGCACAGTGCACACACAGGGAAAATTGACAACATAGTGTGGACCAAAGGGAGAGAATAAACCGGTGAACAGAGGGGAGAAAGCTGGGAAGGCTGGCTGGCATCCAGGTCATGGGGAAAGCTTGGCAAAGCGCAAAGCTAAGGAGGTTGAACTTTTTAAAAAGTATATTTACTTTATTGATTTTTACAGAGAGGAAGAGAGAGAGAGAGAGTGAGAAACATCGATCAGCTGCCTCCTGCACACCCCCTACTGGGGATGTGCCCGCAACCAAGGTATATGCCCTTGCCCTGAATCGAACGTGGGACCCTTCAGTCCGCAGGCCGACGCTCTATCCACTGAGCCAAACCGGTTAGGGCAGGAGGTTGAACTTTATTAATAAGCAGTAGGAAGCCATTAAAGGATTTTGAGAATAAAATGTCATGAGAATAGTAAGATTAATTGGTCAGCAGTACAATGGCTAGATAGGAATGGTGAAAGACGTGAGGCAGGAGAACAAGCTGGGCAGCCTGTCGAGGTGAGAACTAATGAAGGCAGGAGCTAAGACAGAAGGGGTAGGAGTGGATGGTGCAGTGGGTTTTAGACTCAAGACCTAAGCCTGGTGGTAGGCTGAGCAGAAAGGAAAGGGTCAGTGGAAAGGGAGATGCTGAAAACAAAGAATGTGTGAGAAAATGATGAGTAATGTCAAATGAAGGTGGAGGCAGGGTACAAAGGGATAGACTGGGTTTCATAAGTAGGAGTGCTGGCAATCAGCTGAGCGTGAGACTTGGAGCACAATCGGGGATTGACAGAGAAGGGAAAAGGTATGGAACAGACAATATGGAGAATAGATTTGAGAAGACTTAGAAGAGTGTGAAGAGTGTCAGACAATTGACTATGCCTCACTCAAAAGTGGTAGCATGAAGTGATGATAAAAACTGTAAGAAAAGTGCTTAATTAGGCCATGGTAGATTAGAAATTCCAACAAAAAACTTTGTGGAGTAAATATAGACATCTCTGCTTAAAGCAGCAACATCCTGAAAGCAAAAAAATAGAAACTAATTTAATGTTTTGGTATAAATGAAGTGAAACAGTTTTATATAAACTTTCTTTGTAAATAAGAAAGAAAGGAATATGCACAATGGAATATGACGCTGCTGTAAAAAAGAAAGAACTCTTACTATTTGTAACAATATGGATGGACCTGAAGAGCGTTATGCTAAGTGAAATAAGCCAGTCAGAGAAAGATAAATATCACATGATCTCACTCATTTGTGGAATATAATGAACAACATAAAGTGATGAACAAAAATAGATCTAGAGACATAGAAGTATCGAACAGACTGTCAAACCTCAGAGGGAAGGTAGGGGAGGGGTGTGTGGAGGGGTAAGAGATCAACCAAAGGATGTGTATGCATGCATATAAGCATAACCAATAGACACAGGCAGTAAGGGGTAAGGGCATGTACTGGGGGGAGGGGGGAAACAGGCAGGGAGAGGTCGATGGGGAAAAAAGGAGACGTAATATTTTCAAAAGAATTTAAATTTAAAAATGTGGCTACTAGGAAATGAAGTTAAAAAAAAAAGCAAGGTCAATGTGCATGTATATGACATATACATACTCTATGTTATTATATAAATACTAGTAGCCCATTTGCAGGAAGAATCCTGCAAGCGGCCGCTGCGGCCGCATGCGCTGCCGCTGCTGCCGCCGTTGCAGCCACCACACCTGCACCCTGCGCCGTTGCCGCCCGCCCCGCTCCTCCCGGGCTTTCCCTCTGGCAGCCACCTTGCTTTCCGCTTTTCCTCCCTCTTCCTTCTAAGTTGTTTTCAATCTTCACTCCTCCCTTCCTCAGCGTATGCAAATTAACCACCATCTTTGTTGTGTAATTTGCATACTTGCCCTGATTGGCTGGTGGGCGTGGCTTGGGCATAGCGAAGGTGTGGTCAATTTGCATATTACTATTTTATTAGGTAGGATAGATGAAATAGAGTAAACCTTGCTTCACTATGAAGTGACATATTAAGTGACTCTGCTATATAACATACACTTTCTTCCTACATAAAAGTCCCTTTTCACAAGGAAGGTATCATAAGCAAAGAGTGCAGCCCATGCACAGCAGTGATGATGCATTTATGAAACCTCTGAAACTAGTTACTCAAAGTGAGGTATGGAAGGGAAATGCCTACTCCTCCTCATAGGGTTGACTCTTCACCAGTTCCAGGGGAGCAGTAGGCTCATCGATGTATATAGTGAAGAGAGCTGGCCCTTCATTTTCCTCTAATTCTGGTAATTATGGGTTCCCCCTCAAAGTACAAACCCGCTATAGTAGAAGCAGAAGGAAAGGGCTTAGCCCTCCACTGCATGCTTTCTGGAAGATGGGAATGAATGTTTCAGGAAGAATGAAGATGTCATCCAGCTTAAGGATCTTAGACCAGAGGATGTAATTACTATGTATTTGTTTTCTAAAAATACGCATATGGCATATTATACAATAGATGGCCCTTTACTTTTGTGGGATGCAGATTTTTTTAAGGTTCTCATATACAATGAGCTAATGTAAAATTCTCTCCAATACCTCTTTACGTTTCCTCCTTCCAGTCTCTGCCATCTATAGCACACATCTCCTCTTAAATTCAAGGTCTACGTCAACTGACATCACGGTTAAAAACTAGGAAAAGAAAATATTTCCACTTCTTAGTGTTGACTCCTATAAAATATATAATAAAAATAATTATAAATTATATATTTAGGTTCAGGATACATAAATCAGTCCACACATGGCAAATAAAAAATATTGTTACCAAAAAATAAGTCCACTGAGACTTAGGCATTAATTTAATAGAATGAGCATGAGTAAGTGTTGCCCTGGGAAAACAGGTGCTGATGATGCTGGTACCTTGTACTAGAATGTAGTACACACACATACAAGCAAGTGTGGATGTGCCCTGACATACACTGGTGCTTATTAGTGTCTTGAAATAAGAGATGAAGCAGGTTAGCACACTGAGAACTGGGAGCCAGGAAATGTAAACTGAGTTACACTTAAAGAAGAGATTAAGAGGGAAGACCCCTATCAGAAAATTCTTCTGCCTCTCTCTGGGAAGTAAAAGGCTAGCTTACAAGACCTGGGCTACTCAAACCCTGCACATTTCCAAGGTCCTCAGGTCTGGCCCTTGATCCCCAAGGCCTTGGTGAGCTTCCCGGTTGGAAACATGGCAGATGGAGAATTCAGCACTATCATGTGACCCCACCAGGATAGGACCGCTGGAAGCTTGCTCCTAGTTCCCTCTGCCCTCTGCACCTTTTTCCTTTGCTAGTTTTAATCTGAATTCTTGCACTATAATAAACCATAACTGTGAGTATAACAGCTCTCTGAGTTCTGTGAGTCCTAGTGAAACATTGAACCTGGCAGTGGCCTTAGGGAACCCCAACACACTCTCTAACACTTTCTATCCCAACTCCCTGCTTTGTTGTTTTTCATCATAGCACTTAATACTACTGAAATTATCCAGTTGCTTATGTATTATATTATATCTTTTCTTATCATACTTATTTTTCATATTATATCAGTTACTAGAGTCTGGGTGCACAAAATTCATGCACTCAAGGGGGGGTCCCCTCAGCCCGGCCTGTACCCGCTAGGAGTCCAGGAGCCCTCGGACATCCTTAGCGCTGCCGCGGAGGTGGGAGAGGTTCCTGCCACCACCTCTGTGCTCGCCAGCCTGCACTTGCCAGCCTGGCTCAGGGCTTCTGGCTGAGTGGCACTCCCCCTGTGGGAGTGCACTGACCACCAGGGAGCAGCTTCTGCATTGAGCGTCTGCCCCCTGGTGGTCAGTGCGCGTCATAGTGACTGGTCGTTCAGCCATTCAGTCGATTTGCATATTAGCCTTTTATTATATAGGATACTCTCTCCTTGTGGCCCCTCCCCACACATATACACAATTAAATGTAGATTTATTTGAAAGCAGGTACTTTGTCTTTTTCACTGCTAAATCTCTAGCCCTTGGAATAGTACCTGGCACATAATAGGTACTCAGTTAAGTATTTGAGGAAGGAATGAATAAATATTATTATACCTGAAAAGAAAGAGCATTATCTAGTTTGCCTATCATCATCTCTATGGGTAAATAGACCTCCATAATGGAAAAAGGTAAACCCCAATCTCCTAACAACTTTTAGCTTGGCTGTTAGCAATTGTGGCAACTTGTCGATTTATTTGATTTTCCTCTTCCTGCAAGGAAAAGCCCACCCAAAGTGCTTCGGTTAAATAGAATGGGGAGTGAATAGCATTTAGCAAATAGTCTATGTAATAATTAAATAATTATTTAAAATTTGAGTAAAATCCCTGTTGTGTGTTAAAGTAATAAGCCAAAGGGTTAATAATTCTCCCAGGAGTCTATTCTGCAGTTATTATCATTTCTCCATTCTTTACCTGGTGAATCTCCAGTTACTCTTTAAGACCCAGATGGGAACTTGCCCCTTCCTGCTTCACTGTGAGGTCTTTTACAGCTCTTCCAACATGCTTCCCTCCGTGCTCCCAAAGAGCTCCGTACATCTCACCTGACCACAAGTCACATTGATGTGTTTACCTGCCTCTCTAATTTACAAGGCTCTGAGATCATCACCATGAGGACAATATTTAATTGATGGTTCGGGTCTGCTAGAACTCTTCTATGGTCTGGCACTCTCACTAAATGTTAAATATACCAATGAGCTAATGAATGAATAAGCAAAAGAATAAATGAATACACATTAATGTTGTGCTCAAGCAGACAAATCACTAGGTAAGAGAAATTATATACAGTTCTATTTGCTAGGTCTTTTTTAAAAAAAATATTCCTCTTAAGAGATTTAATGAGCAAAATGCACTAAATTTAATTTATGAAAAGTCTGAATTTTTCCAGGCATCAGACCCTCACATATTGATATTGTGAAGGTGAATAATAATGTAGTGTCCATTTCCTTGTGCATGGAAGAATAATGATAAAAATACCAGGGTTAGCTATTATTTATAAAGCTATAGTTATCTTTCTCAAAGGATTTCTAAATTAGGTTCTTACACTTGAGTAAACAAAACAAAAAAATAGTACCCTACTTTCAAAATGTCAGAGTCAACTTTTGATATGTATTGTTTGAACCTCAAGTAAAACTGGCAAGAAGGTGGGGGGAGTCCTGTGATACTAATGATAAGAGTCAATTTAAAAATATTCAGGGCTTAATCTATCAACCATTAAATCTAGGGTACCTTTACTTCCTGAAGTAGTCTTTCTTAGAAGGGCTGTTTGGGGGAGGCAGTCACTTCTCTCAACCAATATTTAGGAACCATCTACATGTGAGAGGCTTTTCACTAAGCTCTATGTGGGCAACAGGGATGAATAAGCCATGGTCACCACTCTCAAGGAATTTTCAATCAAGCATTTCTCTTCAGATGCCAAAAATGGAGGAATACAGTCACTACACAAAGAAACAAGATAGTCTGGAACAGCCATGTTCAAAGTGACTTATTTGTGAGAATCTCATTTTCATTTTAGTTCCTATTTTGAGGATCAGGAGCTATAGATCATTTCAAGGAGTAAACCATGTGCAGATGTCACATTCCCACTAGTTTCTAACTCCCCCTGCTCATGACAATCAGATGACAGAGGCAGGATTTTTTTCATAAGGGAAGAAATTGTCATTTATAACTCAAGTAAGCTCACCTCTGAGTTGTACTGGACAGTTAGGAGAAAGGAAGTAAACTGCAGAGAGCTGCCTATGACTAGTTAAACTGTCAAAGCTGAAGAACTATTCCTTGAAAGTCGTGGCACAAAAATCTCCTAGAGCAGCCCTGTCTATCCCACTTACATTTGGGACTAAAGCTAGAGAGACCAGCATCCAGCCTCTAGCCGAAAGAGATGTGAATAACACCTGAAATTCATGAAGTACTTGCTATATCCAAAGGAGTGTGGGAATATTTACTCTTCAAAACCATGCTTTAAAGATTATATTTAATGGATGATGAAACAGACTTTTAGAAGTTAACTATTTTACCCAAAGTCACATGACTGGGAAATGGCGCCAACTTCTTTGATTCTACAATCTGGACTGCTGAAGATCAAGAATTAGATGAGAGATCAGACTCTCAAATGGGCTGAGTTTCAAGGACAGGCCTCCGGTTCCAACTGATTCGTAAGGCAGAAGCCTTGTCACAATGGCAAGTATGGGAAAGTCTGAGAAAAATATGTTAGTCACTGGGCACAAATATCTAGAACCCACAAATTTAGAGCAAAAAAAAAAAAAAAAAAAGCCCAACAAAACAATTTTAATTCCTCAGGAGTAAATTCCAAAGAAAGCAGGGGAAAAAAAGGGAATAAAACTAAATACAGCATAGCATGAAGAATATTTTCCTTCAGTTGTTTAACACTGGAAAACGGAAAATAAATAAGGTCTTGTTTTTCCTACTTAAACATCTTTAAAAATGAGATTCTCATATGAATGGTTCAGCAAAATCTACATGGTGAAAGAAAACAGACTGGGGAGCCAATTAAGGTG
Organism: Cnephaeus nilssonii; assembly: GCF_951640355.1. NCBI lineage: Eukaryota > Metazoa > Chordata > Mammalia > Chiroptera > Vespertilionidae > Cnephaeus > Cnephaeus nilssonii. The sequence continues at coordinate 41,044,491 of NC_137075.1, forward strand.
TGAAATCCTAGAAATTAGTAATCTTATCAACTGGATGAGAAGTCAGAAGAGAAACTGAACACAGACACCAGAAAATTATCAGCTTCCATTCAATACAAGATGCTATCATAAGTGTTTGGTATGGCTTTGTTTTTTACCTCTTTTTATAAAGCTTTTCTTAGAAAACATAAAAGATTCATAGAAAGTAGGTAAAAGTATTACATAGTGGAGTTTTAATTTTAGCCCATTTTAGGCAACCATCGAGCTTCAGAAAATGGCTTCTGTTCCCAGGCTCCATTACTCCACTTACATTTAGTGAGAAAAAGCTATCCCTCTGCCACTAGATGGCGCTGTCACAAATTGGGATGGATGGAACTCTATGGGTCCTAAAGTTATAACAATTTGGAGAAAAAGCAATAGAGATTAAGTATACACCAAGATACAATAAACATTAGAGTGATACAGAGAACAGTGCAAAAACAAACTAAATATACTGAAATAGTATTGTCCCACTGGGACATATATTACTAAAGAGTCTACAACTTGATTCTCTCTAGATACGTTGATATAATGTTATTTGTTCAACATATTTTGGTTCCCAATATTTTTCCTTTAAAGCTATTGAAGTTAATATTTAACAAACACATTTTCTGCCAAGTTTTAATGTGATGTCATCCTCTGAAGAAACAAATTCTAGAAATAATTTATCTTTTTGGCAATATTTATCAGTATTTTGATACATAACCTGAATTATTATTGAAAGTAAGTAGGAAATCAAGGACTTGGGTGTCTTGAATGTTTTTCAGATGCTCTCAAGGTTAATATGTACTCTGTGGCAATGAAAGTGTGGATAAATAAAGGCTATCTGGTGTCACATAATCTGTAATATTTCCTATAACTGTGACTATTTCTTAAATAAAATATTTTAGCTGACAAGTTTAATTTCCCCTTTTCGTTTTGTTTATACATTGGAGTTTCCAGTGTCATGGAACTTATCACAAAACTAGGTGCTCCAGGTCTCACTACTTCACTGTTTGACTGTCATTTATACCTGTGAACTTCCCAAAAGATTTTTTTATCATAAAAAATTATATATGCATTATATACTACAAAAATTATATATGCATATCCATAAATGTATATCCACTAAAAAATTTCTCAACTTAGTGAGGGGGAAAAAAAATGGGACTAACAGAGTCCCATCAGGAAGTTTCTGAAACATCTACTGGAACAACATGGAAGACAGCAGGTTCCGTCTTCACACAGCTGGCTGCGTTTAAAAGAACCACAGGAAATGAACCAGCTTCCAACCTGTCAGGCACTTCCAAAGGGCAAATGGCCGCAAGCCCTTGGGACTGAGGAATCTCATTTGAGTTGGCACACCGAAGCTGCAAACTGGCCTTGGCCCAACAGCTTCAACTTGAATGTGTGTGTGAATATATATATAAAATATACACAGAGAGAGCCAATAAATGTGATATGAACTCCACAGACATTCTGGTCTAAATTTAAACAGGAAATCAAGTTAGGTCATTGTTATCCTTTGGTCAGGGCAAAGGTGACAATCACAATAATTTTGAAAAACACACTCAAAGGAGGAAACAGAGGGTGACAGGGGTTGTGAGTCTACCAAAATGGTCCAAAAAATTGTTTATCATAAACATCCCAGGCCCACAGAAAGGCTGTGAAACCCAGAGGGAATTTTTCCATCCTCTAGCTCTGCCTTTGTTATGAAAATCTGGACTTTAATTGGGACTCTTCTGAATGGACGGTGAGCCGGGCTATTTGTGAGCATCTGCCTCTGTTCTAAGGGGAAGCGGCCCAGTCAGTCACTGAAAGTCTGACTTCTTCTAGAGCTTCACCATTTCTCCACAGTTGTTTGTTCTGAGAATACAGATAGACCAAGGAAAATCTGAAAGCCCACAGAAGCATTCCTTGCACAATGAGCCTCTACACTGAAGCATATAATATTTGACAGCCTTTGTGAGTAGCAGAGTCCGCGGATTTTTTTTTTTTCTCCAGCAGTGATATCCTTTCACCTCATTATAAAATATAACCTGTCATAGCTAAATTGAGGAGTTTTTTCAACGGGGCTGGAAAACTCATCTTTAATTAGTGTATCGGAGAGTGCTTCTGAATTATCAGCTATGCAGGAAAAGGCTGAAAGGCAATCTGATCACTGTAAGAAACAGATGCTCCTTGATAAAGAAGCCATGTTGTTGGGTTTTCAGTTTCTCAGGTGAGGATGCTTTGATACAATGGCTTTGAAGTCCATATGAGATGAAAAGGAAAAAGCAGCACTTTCCTTAGTCTAGGAGTAGTGTGTGTACACTTAACTGTCCGTGCACAGATTGGTTTTAGGATTTTGTTGGGCCTTATATTATAAATATCTAGATGTGCACCCCAAGAAAATTTCTAAAGGAGTTTTTGTTTTGTGTATTTTTAATCCTCACCCCAGGATATTTTTCAATTGATTTTTTAGAGAGAGGCAAAGACAGAGAGAAATATTGATGCGAGAGAGAAATACATGGCTTGGTTGCCTCCTGCAGGAGCCCTGACCAGGGCCCAGGCCAGAGAGGAGCCTGCAACCGAGGTACAGCCCTTGACTGGAATCGAACTCGAGACCCTTCAGTCTGCAGGCCAATGCTCTGTCCACTGAGCCAAACCAGCTAGGGCAAATGGAGTTTTCTTTCTATCAGCTTAATGTATTGGTTACTATCATAAGTTGTGACACACCTGGTTCCAAACTCAAGCTCTGCCACTAACCAGCTGACCACTGCAATCTCTAACTCTCTCTAAGCTTCTGTTATCTTATCTGCAAAAGGGAGAGAATCATCATATCTATATCACATAACTTTTAAGAAGATTAATCATCATATCTATATCACATAACTTTTAACAATGAATGTGAAGAGTTTAGCAAAGTACTTAGCACATTATAGCCACTCAATAAATGGTAGCTATTATTAGAAACATTAAGCACTGAACTTCTGATAGTTTTGGCTGCAAATGAAAATTATACTTTTAATGTCAGATTGAGTATTAGATAGAAGGCCGGCCGTAGAACAAAATAACCTCAGGTGTATATCTTTCAGTTGCATAAATAGGACAGTGGGTATCTGGAATACTGAGTCCTATTTTAATTAATGTTCTCTCAAAGTCAATAATATTTCCAAAACCAGGTTCTGCTGATCAGCCACTCAAAACAAACAAACAAACAAACAAAACCCACAAAAGTTTCCCATTAACAAATGACTCTGGGCAATACAAATACAACATTTCAACCTTGGAAATTCACAGTGCATATTAGCATATTAAAGGCTTTAGGAAGTCCTGCAATGGAGAAACCATCTGGTTAACACAGATTCCCCAAACCTATCCGATGATACAATGTCTTTTTCATTCAATGCTATGCTTGTACTATTAATTTATTAAGTACTATTACATGCCAGCCAGTGTCAAACATTTTACATGTATTAACTCATTTAATCACAATCACCATACTTGAGATAGCAACCATTAATTAAATTTATTTACTTGCCTAGGATTACTCAGCCGGTAACTGATGGCCAGATTCAAATCCCAACACTCACAACAGAGTCACATTCTTAACCAGAACTTTACACCTTTTGTCACACTTTGAGGCATGTTTTTTCATTAGTTAAGATGCTTTCTCTTACAAATAACAGAAAACCACCCAAAATTAATTTAACCAAAAAAAGGAGTTTACAGTCTCATTTAACTAAAAAAGGAGTGTGAGCTTTGGACACAAGAGATATAGTTCCAGTCTCTGAAATTTGCTCATCTCTGCCCTCCTCCATGCGTCAGCTTTATTCTCAAGTGGATCTCCCTATGGGAGCCTCTCCCAGGTAGTCTTCATTTACTGCCGAAGAGCAGAGAGAGCTTATTTTCCCCAACCGTCAGATACAGTTGGTTTCTTCTAACTGAGCCACATGCCCATCGTGGGCCATGGAAATGTGATGTGCTAAGTGTTTGAGGTCTGGTTCTTCTCCAGCTGACGGGGGTGTGGTGGATTGGCCTTGGCTGATCTGGGCCCATCCTGACGCTGAGAGGAAGGCCAATTCCAGGCAAACCACAGAATGGAAATAGGCTCCTTCTAGAAAAAATAAAAAGGGGAAATGGAGTTCTCTAGTTTGTGCTTTGAACAATAGGATTCTCATTCAAGTCTGAGATAAGTGTTCTGTGGAACATACTTTCAAAAACACCACTCCTTGATTTCTTATTCCTAAACCCTCTGATGTCCCGTGGCAAAGTTCAAAAAAACAAACAAACAAAAAAAGGTAATCAAATAAACAAAAGTGATTGAAGAAAGACAACATGCCCAAGCCTTAACTTTGCCCTGACAATTTTGGATCTTCCATTCATCAATTGTGATGAATAGATAGAAATAGACTAAGTATGCTCTCTATAGCTTATGGAAATATTGAGAATAAAATAAAGTCACCTGCCCCCTTGCCTGTTCTCTCCATTCTCTTTCTCAGACGTCATCAGTTTGGTATATATATTTTCAAACTTTCTCTACCTTCACATGCATACGTGTGTAGAAATATATATTTCATGACATAATTGGGAACGTGTCTTTTCTTTTTCTTCTCATTCAAATACACAACTAAAGAGCCCTTCATCAGTACAAAGATAACTTTATTGTACAAGGAGAACTCCATTTTTTATAACTGCTGTAGAGGATGCCACAGTATGAGGGAGCCATCATTTAAGTTTTTCACTCATTCACTGGTAGACATTTAATGTTTTCTAATATTTTACTATTAAAAAAAATAGCTCAAATGACCATCCCTGCACATGCTACCTAGGGAACATGTGGGAGTTTTTCTGTACAAAAGAAACTCACCGGTGAAATTGCTCGGTTACAGGGGTTTGAGCACTTTAAATTTTCATAGAATTTGCCAAAATGCTGTTCCCACTTACACTCCCACTAACAGCCTCTGAGAGTACCTGTTTCCCCCTGGATAGTAGCAATCGTTTTGCATTCAGTTTCAAAGACTAATCAACAGGAGTCTCCTTAATTCTGTGGTGCAAGTGGCTCCCTGAGAACTTTAAGAATGTATCATTAGACGCAAAAGAAAACAATTATTTGATGTGAGCCCACTCTGTGATTGGTATTATCATAATAATAAAGAAAACCCTCTTGATTGAACAGCTGCTTACCTTGGACTTTAAAGACATTAACTACCTGCCTTTCAGTGTTTCTTAAGAGGTCAATAAAGGTCACTTACCCCTATTTTGCAGATGCAAATTTTGAAGTATGAAAAAAATAAGTAAAAGTTTCTGTCAGGCTGTGTACAAGAATAGACAATAAGAATTCGGGTTTTATAAATCCCTGCTTCTTCATTTTCTGGTGATGAGGCAGCCTTTAAATCCAGAAACAAAACTCTGACCTACACCCCTTTGTAGCTGGGCAAAGTTCAGCTACTTGCGTTAAAAACATATTTCTGTTTTAACTTCCACTTAGTTGGATGGTGTTTTAAAAATATGGTGTAGTCTATGTCAATGAAACTTCAAATTCAGTTCCCAGACATGTGGCGGCCTTTGCTCCCCTTGGCAAAGATTACTAGTATTCTCTCATTGGCTGACCCTGGTGATCTGAAGGGAAAGGGCAGAAAATGCGGTGTCATCTGCAGAACTCAATATTTCTTCTCTCTATGCTCATGAATAGAATTATGGAAAAATTCATAGGCTTGTGGACTTGAATTCTCTGTACAATAGGCAGCAGAGACATTGGCAACTTGCTCAGGGCATGTTTGAGATCATCGCTTTGGGCTCAGCCCCAGATATATGTCCCAGAAGGAAGCCATGTGGGCTTTAATGCGTGTTTTATTCCCTTGCAGAGAAGTCACAACTTACCCGAACATTCTTGTTCACAGACCATCTAAATGGAACCTCCAGACTGATGACAGCTGGACCAGGAAGCACAGGACACCCCTTCACATCTGGGAATGAGCTACTTGCACATTTTGAGATGAGTACATTTATCTGAGTACTTGGTTGTTCTTTATATTTCAATCTCAGGTCAATTAATTGTAATGGCATCAATCCTATATAATAAAAGCGTAGTATACAAATTGTCCACTTGACTGGGAGTTGGTCCTGGAGTTCGACCAGGGGGCAGGGCTGGCCAGGGGAAGGGAGGGAGGCCCTGGCTGGTGGTGAGGGCGGCGGCAGCAGGCAGCCGGGGGAAGAGAGGGAGTACCCAGCCAGCAGCCTGCAGCAGCTAGGGACCCTACCAGTGCACTCATTTTGTGCACTGGGCCTCTAGTACAAATATAAAATAGTGGGTATGCTTGTGACAAAGTGGCTTTCCAGACCAGAAATCGACTTTTCTCTTAAAGTAGTAATGCTTAGAGTAAATGTCAATAACCTTATCTTTCTACAAACACTTCCTGCTTCAGTACCTTGACTTGGAGGCACAATCCTGCTCTACATCAACCCAGGCTCCATCCACATCCAGAATTCCCTGTCTAACGTTTTGACACATTTGTCACAACAGCTAAGGTTCGGGAAGGGAGTTGAAACAATTTCACAAGGCTTGTTATGATTCACATGGCCCCTGTGTAATCCTCTTAACATCCTTTGTTCCCATCCTTCCAATAAAACATGAGCACCAGCCCTTTCCCTTGCACAGTGTGAGCCAGAGAGCCTGGGGCCTTTGGGCTCCAATTCCAGGGTACAGATCATTAAAGCAGATGACACTGTTCTGTATATCAAGCCTTTCATGCCAACTTCTAAATGATGGAGAAAGACTGCAGTAATGACAATGATCTATCACCATACCCCTTTTAATGAAGATACTCCTTTTATTGAAGATACCTCTTCTAATACATTTAAAGTGAATTGGAGGTCCCCGGACAATGTGGAGAGGGGCTTGGAAGTATAGCTGAGAAGGGAGAAGTTGACCAGAGAAAATGAATTGGGGCAAAGACTAAGGATATAAAAAAATATATATTTGGTTTTCTGAGCATATTATCCTGCTGTTCTGTCTCCCACTAAGATCTACAGATCTGCTATTCTTTAGAAGTTGTTAGATAACTCCAACTGTTTTCTAAAGTTTAAATATCACAAACGGATGGGCCCTGAATTAAGATGAGGACATCAGTGGTTGAATGTGTCTATAGGAGACAAGCAAAATGACACCTTGTATTTTCAAAGGGTCGTTCTCTCAAAGCTCAAGTCATTTAATAGATCTGATCTAATTATTCCTCCATAACATCCATGGCATCTGGGAAGAAAGTAGGGCAAGAGCAGTGAATTTTATGAGGATAAGGATCTAAATACTATCCTTTTTTGCCAATGGAAAATAAAACACAAAATGTTCATAAAAATGCCCTAAGTCAAGATTTTTTTTAAACATTTTGTCTGCTCTGTCCTTTTATTCAAATGAAAACTGATGCTGAACACTAGCATAAGTGATAAAAACAAACCCTCCCCTAAGAATAATCACTGCTGAGCTGCCCTGGCTGAAGCTGCCTCAGGGCCCTGCCTGCCTAATCTTTTTCTCTACCACACCCTATCCTCAAACACTCCAAAGAGCTCAGGACTTTTTTAAAAATCACTTTTCCTGGTGAGGCAACAAAGAAACTCCCAAAGTAGATTATGAACCACTCTCCAAAATTTGACTCCAAAAAAGCATCACAGCCTCCCGAGAATGACAGAAACCCAGACTTTGTTGCTACAGGGATGGGAGCAAAACATGTCTTCCAGAGACTATCGTAATGTGCAACGTAGCAGATCGTCTTCTTAACATGTTTTCCTTTGGGGGAAAATTATGACTCTGTTATCCAGGGCATTCTGAAAACACAGACTGACCTTTTTGATGTGACTTATTATTACTATCTCTTCTATCACAATTACAGACTCTACAGACATACATTTTTCCAAACACCATTTTTAGACTTTCAAATTTGACAAGGGGAAGCCTCGCCCTTATTCCCACCCTGACTTTGTTTGCCTCTTCTCAGGGTGCTAATGCAGTGTTGGTAGTAGTAGCAAGTACATATGTACACGTAAGAAGATATGAGCTAAAAATATAACCCTATAGATCTGTTATGCCTAAACAGAAAATGTCCTTCTGTGACAACTAGTGACGTGACAGACTGGAGTAGATCTCAGTCCTCGCTTGGTGCCAAGGGAAGATTTGTGCCCTACAATGAAAATGATGTGATGAAAATGTGTGAAATTCTGTGGAAAAACAATTCAAGAGTCCTTGTGTATTTTTTTCTGCCCAATGTAATGGATGTTTAACCATGTCTTGCATGTTTTCTCCACCCAGAGTGACCTCCAAATCTGCACTTAAAAATTCACCAAAACATTAAGGGTAAAATTAGCTTATGTTTTTGTCTTTTGCTGTTCCTATCGATACCAAAAAATAAATTAAAAAAAATTTTTTGATGATGCTAAAGCCTCGCTTTTCCATGATTTTGGTAGGAAACTCAACATGCCTTTTAGTGCTTGAGTCATGCTCCATCTTAGACTGGAGTATCACCATAATATCTAAGCATGTCACCAGTAGACAAAAAGCAAAGGCAAAAGAAGAGATTCTAAGTAAAGAGAAAAGTAAGAGAGCAAGAGGGAGAATATTAGAAAAGAAAGTGAGCTTAGAGAAAAGGATGAGAAGAATGAGAAAGAATCAGATGTCTATCAGGGAGACCTATCAACCAGTAGTTACAGATCACCAATAAAATGTTGAGAAAGGAGACTGCTATTCTCTATCTACACATCTTTATGAAAGAATTATGCTATTTTCACAAATTATAGTCATTACAAAAGAGTAATCTTCTGTAAATTAAAAAAAAATAGACTTCAGTAGCTTTGAGGCTATAGTTAGCATTTGTCCTACTGTTATTGATTTAGTAATTTTTTCTTCATGCCATTTTTGCTCCTCAAACCCACAGTAGGTCAATAATAGAACAGGCATTGAAATCCATTCAATAATAGTTTATCTCTAGATCTTGATGCCCTTTTATTCTCCCAACTATTGATTAGTGGTCTGTAACTAGGGTAGGCAACCTTGACACAGTGGGGATACTGCTTGACAATAATCAGCTATGGTGACCCACATGTTCTTTTTTTTTTAAAAAAAAAATGTATTTTATTGATTTTTTACAGAGAGGAAAGGGAGAAGGATAGAGTTAGAAACATTGATGAGAGAGAAACATCGATCAACCTCCTCTTGCACACCTCCCACTGGGGATGTGCCCACAACCAAGGTACATGCACTTGACTGGAATCAAACCTGGGACCCTTCAGTCCGCAGGCTAATTCTCTATCCACTGAGCCAAACTGGCTAGGGCCCACATATTCTTATACATCCAGCTTCTCTATTGCCCAAGACAGGAGATCTGATTAGGTCAGTGTACTAGTCAGGTTTCTCCAGTGAAACAGAACCAGTAGAATATCCTTTATATAAAAACTCTGGGTCTGTCACATCCACAATGACCGGAGGCTCGACCTAACGCCCAGGCTGTGCGCGCAGCAGGCTCGTGGGGGACTTGTGACAGCAGAGACAGGGACAGGGGAGGCGGGGCCGGCACTCACACTCACTCACAACCACACACACACACAGACAGACACACACAGCGCCCACCAGCTCACAGCCTTTTCTCCTTTACTTTCCCTCTTTTCCAGCTCACTCTTGGAGCCTCTCTCAGAATGAGGAAACAAAACAGACTGGGCCTGAAGAGGCCTGGTTGGAAGGGAGGGCAGGCAGAGGGTGGAGCAGCCCCCACTGGCCCCATCCCTTCCCAGTTGGGAAAGAGGAAGAGGGAAACAGGGAGGCAGGGAGGCCTAGAGGACTGCTGAGAAAAACAAAGAGAGACAGAGACTGTGTGAGATCAGGCCTGCAGGGGAGGGCAGTTAGGGGCGATCAGGCAGGCAGGCAGAGGCAGTTAGGGGCGATCAGGCAGGCAGGCAGGTGAGTAGTTAGGAGCCAGCGGTCCCAGATTGCAAGAGGGATGTCCAACTGCCAGTTTAGGCCTGATCCCTGGCAGTCAGACATCCCGCAAGGGGTCCCTGATTGGAAAGGGTGCAGGCTGGGCTGAGGGAACCCCCCCTACGCACGAATTTTGTGCACCGGGCCACTAGTATTATAATAATATAATGAATCTTCTTATATCTGTATCTATATAATTTACATACACAAATATATGAAATATATAAAACATATCAATACAAATATAAAGGGATTTATTATTAGAAATTACCTCACATGATTATGGAAGCTGAGACAATGATCTGCTGTCTGAGACCTGGAGCTGCAGGAAAACCACTGATGTAATTCTAAGAATGTGAGGGCCAATCGTGTAAGCCCCAATCCAGGGATAGAAGACTGATGGTCAGCTCAAGCAATCAGGCAGAGAGCAAAATCACCCTTTCTCTGCCTTTCTGTTCTAGTCAGGCCTTCAAAGGACTAGATGATGTCTATCCACATTAGGAAGAGCGATCTGCTTTACTCAGTCTACTGATTCAAATGCTAATCTCATCCAGAAACCCCAATACCACACCCATAAATAATATTTAGCCAAATATCTGGGTACCCTGTAATCCAGTCAATTTTATTACCATAAAATTAATCATCACAGGCAATCTTTTACCATCCACAATGGTGGACAGGTTGTTGTTTTTATTTACATCCAGTGCATAAATGTTTGTATTTAGTACCATACCCTGGTCAAAGATCTGTGGCCAGGCTAGCTGGGATGATCTGACTTGATACATACAGCAGTGATAGAAAGAAAGATCAGGGGCCACTTTACTCAAAAGGCCTGGCAGTTATTTTGAATTTCAAGGGCTTCTTTCTAGAACACCATTACCTAATAAAAGAACTGTCAAAACATCAGCACCATCGATCTATAGCTTACATGATAGAGGCTTTGAAATGGAATGATAAAACTTCATGTGCCTATGGCCATTGAAGGTAATGATAGTATTAAAGTAAGTATCAGAAATTCTATGTCTTTGGATAGGGAAATTCCTTTTCTGCACAGATTATTCAATAAATTAGTTTTCCAATAAAAAAGTTGTAACAGAATACTGCAGGTCAACAGATAAAGACACTAGACACAAAGCACTGGAACCAGACACAGAAAGTATTCAAAAAAAATCATAAATTCAGAGAAGCCATTCGAGGGCAATAATAAACTGGTGGTAGGCATTTTAAAGAATGCATTTTTGAAAGGAAGCAAACTTTGTAAATGAAGACTTTATAATTAATAAAGTGAACTTTGAGAAATGTCCAACTATAAAATTAAGAAATTTCTAAATTAATATTAAAAACCATGATTCAAGGAAATAATTATTTTTATAGAACAGCCTAGAAAAAAATAGAATCATATGTGGAGAAAGAATTCAGGGCAACAAAAACAGAAATAAATATCAGAATGGATACATTTTCTTTATGCCCACTCAGTTAAGCATTTCACTGATTCTTAAAGAAGTTAAATTAAAAAAAAAAAAAGTTAAATTGGTGGTTGATATAAAGCCAGGATATACAGAACTTATGATTTGCATATCTGCATTCATGATTAAATTAATTATATGTTAAGTGGAGTGCAATTTCCATTTGATAATGTATGTTTAATCATTCTCAAACATTTTACTCTCATTGTAAAAAATCAAGATAAGGACCCTTTTTTCCCCTGGTCTTTCCTTCTCAAGTATCTTAACTTATACTTCTTTCTCTGTCAACCCATTAATGCCAGGGGATCGATCTTTAACTTTCTTCTCATTTAAATATAATGCTTATGGGCAATCTCAATAACTCCTATTCTTGTTTTCCCACTGTAACAGACACAGAGAAATACTACCCAGATCCGCTTGAAGGTAGGACTTCCTGTCCAACTGCAGATATTTCTGCCAGCAGTCAACCTTAAGTGTATGCCTCAGGTACAGACACCTACCCCATTGAGGTAAGGCCTTCCCAGAACAGCCCACCTCTGGTGACTGAGTGAGGTAAAATATAAAAGCCTAGCCTTTCCAGTCCATTGCCAGATCATTCTGATGGGCTATATTTTCTCCAGAGCTTTCCACTGGATTGACCAAAGCTTTGTCAGGCCTACATCAACGTTTGACTTCTCACTCTGACAATGATGCTTAATCTTTAATAAACATCTTGTACCCCAAATTCCATCTCAGTATCTGCTTTCAGAGAAAGCAAAAATAAATACTCTTTGAAGAGATGCATCTTCAACGTAAAGATCTCTTAATATAGATAAACAATATAAGCTAATAATCATAAAAAGCAAAATATATAAAATGCATAACCATGAATGAGTCTTAAGAAAAAGTAAAACAGAAGAATCATTTCAAAAATGTTCAAGATATTAGAATTATTGTTATAATTAATATATTTTAAGAAGTAAAAAAATAATTGAAAGTATGAATAAGGAACAAAAAAATCAGAAATAATCATAATATTTGGAAAAGAACTGAATGGAACTTACAGAAAAAAAAACTAAATTAACTTTAAAATATTTAAAGTTTAGTAAAGAAGCTAAATGACATAGCCCAAGAAAGATTAAAAAAACTAAAATATAAAAATAAAGAAACTAACCATTATATAGTATAGAGAGGGGAAAAGAAAACAAAAAAGAGAGAGAAAAAAATAAAAAAATAACTTCTATAGAATAAAGTTAGAATGATTGACATAATGCCTAATTCATTATGAAAAATATATTTTTTAAAAATGGGAAAAGTACCGTGCTGAATGAGAATGCCCTGAGAATTCACCAAAGTTAATGAATAATAGGAATCCTCAGTCTGAAGTAGTATTGTGAATAGCAACCAGGATATATTAAAAGAAATGCAATCTTAGAATAATTGTTTTGAAATTGTAGTACTAAAGATAAAATTCTAAAAGCATTCAGAGAAAAAACAAAAATTACAAGTGAATGAATAAGATGGTAAAAATTATTCCATATTAATCACAGTAAGTATAAGTGAATTATTTTCTTCCCTATTGATCATGGAATCATGAGTTGATATCAAGATGCAATTTTGAGCCAGTCCCTGCAGGACAAAGGCTCTGGTTAGTTTTTCAAACCTGCAACAAATTTTTCACGAGAAAAATATATTTTTTGTTGTACTAATCATTTAATTTTCAAAGTTGTTATCTAGCATAACCTAATCCTACCAAACTGATGTAGCTACAATAACTACTTTAGCATAGAACTGGCTCTGAAGCAGATACATGGTCTAGTGAAACAAAACAGAGTGCCCAGGAACAGATCCATCCGAATGTGGAAACCAACACATGATAGGGATGGCAGTGCAGATCAGTGAAGAAAGGATGAGTCATGCGATAAAATATCCTGGGAAAATTAATACTCTGCGTAGAAAAGTGAAATTGGATAAACTGCCTTATGCTACACATAAAATTCAAGATAGTGATTATCTTGAGGGAGAGAAAGGACTCAGGGAAATGTTATCTAGAAGCAGCATGTAAGGCATTTCATAGATGATGTTGATGTCTTATTTCCTAGAATGAATGTGGGTACACTGGTATTATTCTTTATACCTTTATACCTACATGATTCTCATTATTCATTGTAGTTATGTTCTATAAAGTCACTGCAAATGCTGAATTAGCAAATACTGAACCATTGCTCCCAGGGGATATACAGAATTAAATTCCTGCAAGCCTGCAATCACAACATTTTTACCAACCCATCAGTGCATAACCTCGTTTTATATGTTTATGTTTAAAGACACCTTATTTAATATATATTGTGGATTCATTAACATTGAACTCATGGCCAACAGCACCATAATTCATGCATGAACAGATCTTATCGAACACATATTTTGTCCATAAGGCACATTACAGCCTTCTTGCAATTAGGAACCCTAGACAGCACTTCAGCACCCCACTTGGGGCCATTTTTAACATGAAATCGCCAACAAAAAGCACAAGAATGTGAGAGATGTGGCACTAAATAGACCACAGAAAGGACCCCGGTTAACTTTAGGAGAGCTGAAACAAGAAGGCGGATCATCACCTTGTTGGGTCCAGCTGGGAACATGCTTGTCAGGTGACTCTGATTTTTCACTGCCCTGCACATGTTTGCAAATGACAGAAAGTGCCCTAAACAGGGATTTGAGGTTACAAATAAATACTGATTAGGTAAATTTACAATCCTCGAAATCTTCAAGTAAAAAGAATTAGCTCTCTATACATATACACACTCACACTTTTACATGTAATCATTTTTAAATGGGAAGGAAAAAAACACCCCTTGTAGTTTTGTAGCCAAAGATATGATTGGGCCAAATGTATCTACCATTTAATTAAAGGGCCTTATTCTCCCACCCTCCACTGAACCTCCTACCCAAGCATCTCACAGTCATTTCTCGAAGTAACAAGGATGCTGTTTCCTGAGGCTCCTGGTGAGCCTTTGTCAGCCTGCTGTGCCAGCCCCAGCTCTCCGAGGCTCACCTGTGCTGCCGTCAGAGACTTTCAGGGAAGCCTCGCCCCTGCTGCCACCAAACAGGAGAAAGCCAACGACCATGACTAGTGGGTTGCTTCTGGATTAACCCCAAAGCATCTTCCCCTCCAGGAATCGATGGGAATCATACATAGGTATAAGAAAGAATGTTCTCTACAACTGCATTCCAAACTTGCTTGCCTGGGCTCCTAACACTGGCTCTCAGGAGAGTCCTACAGCATCTCTACTACATGAAACTTCAGCATGACTTCTTCCTTGCGATCTCCAGGCCCTTGCCTCCACCAGAATCGTCTCTCCTTTTCATCTACTACAAAAAGAGATGACAAGTACAGAAAAATATTGTGAGGAAGAAGGTGGGTTATTATCTACACCTGGCAATGGACAGCTTGTTAAAGTACATTGGAGGAAATCTCAGCTTTCTAACCTCCTGAAGAATTTTGTTGGCGGAGTTTCCTTGAAGAATCCTAATTAAAAACCTTATTTTGCTCACAATGTAGAAATAACTTGGCCATATGTTTCCCATTCCCCCCCCCCCCACAGTTGAGTGAACATACAAGTTCTATAACTCAAAATGTGAAAAGGAAAAATACATTGTCCTGGAAAGATGGAAACTCTGATGATCACCTGATGATCAGATCTCATCAAAGATGTCCACTTTTTAAGCTGAAATGGGAATATGTGTTCAAACATCAACCTTAACTCTCAACAAAAATAAATAAAAATTTAAAAACACATTTAGTTATACATCCAAGGGAACATGGATCTTGAAGTAGTACGTATTTACCTTAAATTTAATCAGAGCTTTTTATAAAAGTGTCAATTTGTGCCTCCCTTCAATTCCAAACTTCAAAAACTGAATAAATGTAGTTGATCATCTCTTCTGAAAGCAGCTATCACACCCGCATGATATATGTATCTTTCTTCTACGTGGGAGTCAATCACATGAATAGTATTGTAATAAGGATATATGCAAATCAGATAATCACTGACCGTGATCAATTTTAACTACTCTCAAAATTCTTGAACTTACTCCAGCTTGGCCAGAATATGGTTAAAATTTACTAGAATTTAAATATTTTAGGTTTTCTTTCCAAACAAACCTAAGTTAAATCCAGACACTCCTTTCCAGTGATAAAAAATACAATTATTTTGATTTGATGGTAGGACAAATTCTATCATTTGGAGTTGTCTTTATAACCAATTGTTTTAGTTTAAAATACAGCAATCTCCATGTTTTATAATAACATCTTTGCTTGTATTTCTAGATGTCCCTTTATCTTCTACACAGTTTCTTTATCTCTTGGCTTCTGTGATCTTCCCAAATTTCAAGGTTCTAAATGTGTTGCAAACACAACAATGAAATAGCATGGATAACTAGTAAAACTGTGTTTCAAAGAAATCAAATAAAGCCTTTATTGGCTTTTTTCCCCTATTCAAAGAAAAGAGTTATTTCCCTGAATTAATACATGTTTGGTTTGTCTTTTATGCTACACTTGATGGCAAGGATAGAGTTTCAAATATTTAAGCTAAAGATACCTGAGAATCCCTTACATAGTAAAAAAAAATATATAGTGAAATATTCAATGGTAATGCATGTATATTCTCCAGGCTTAGGCAATAACAATGAAATGACATTGTTCTAAGGTATATGAACTATGAAAAGGTAAATTTAATGTTAGAATATATACCTTTATGGGTATAGTATATTGATTTCACTGATAGACATTTCCCTTGAAAATACTCTCTCTAATTTCTATGTCCATTTCTGTTTTAAACCCACAACACCTTTAGGAAGTCCCAGATTACTCTTTAAAAATTTTCTTGTCTACCTCTTGCTCTTCCTAATAGTGTAACTAAGGGCGTATTTGCTTGTGGCCAAAATCAAAATGAACTCAAAGTTCTAAACATAATTCCACAATTCCTCTTTATTTTGTCCTAATGTCTAACATTATTGATGTGTCATTATGTCAAAATGTGTGTTATTTTTTTCAATTGTCTTAAATCCTTTTTTGGAATAAGACAAAGGAAAAAGGCAAGCACACATATACAGAATCTTATTTATGATTCTGATAAGTAGGTCTGATTTTTCTTTGGCTGCAATGGATATATTTATTCATCAGTTTTTGGACCAATTAGTCATTATCTACTTTATACTAGGCACAGCAACATAAAAATGAAGAACCTCATCTCTGTCAATGTAGTTTAAAGCCCAGATATGTAAAACAAACATATTTTATTAGATATTACAACAATTAAAATACTCATAGATCCAAGTGGGCACAAAAAACTGAGTGATCAATTTCCCAATGGGGTATTAGGGAGAAGAAAAGTGGTCCGGATGAAAAGTATTTAGGAAAGGCTGTGTGGAAGAGGTTATAAGCGTAGAGAGTTTGGGGAAATGCAGAGCAATCTCTTATAACTAAAGTTCATGAAGCAAAGGGGAAATTTTGAAAGAAAAAGCTGGGAGAGAGCTGAGATCCTGTCAGGCCTTGTCTGTCACAACCAGAGTTTAAACTTTATCCCATGGGCAAAAGGAGACCATGGAAAGAAGCAAGGAAGTAACATAATCAACCAGTTTTATGTAAAGAACATCCAGTAACTATGGAGACTGTATCAAGGCAGAGAGCTGTTAGAAAACTACTGCACTAGTCTTGACAAGAGATTTGGCTCCTTCAGCTTTGGGGTGTGGAGGGAATAAAGTGAGTACTATTAACAAAGTGCTCCAATTCCCTCTGAAAGTTGAAAATGGGGCCAGATAAAAAAATATCATATGAACAAAGAGTCCTTCTAGACCATTTGATGTGTGTTCTATGTTTGAAATGAAATTGGGGCCTTGATTGCCCCAGCTGGGACCTGACCGGTGCTTAATTCTGGGTCATGACAGGGAGTGGTCAAAAAGAGCACTGAAATAATTTGCTTAGAACTATTCTCCACAGAAACACAGTCTTTGTGCATGTGCTGAAAACGAGCTCTTTGAAAAGGTCTAAAATGAACAACTAAATGACATTAAAAATAGATATTGAATTATCCAAGCATTTCTCTGAGTTTCCCTAGGCCTCAAGAGTGTCTATCTAAAATTCTTGGGAGTTTAGAAGGGCAAAGTCATCACTGAGATGGAAAAATTTCCCCAAAGAAGGGCATTAAAGGTCACTAGCACTTCTTTCTGCTCAAGAACTCTGATCCATTAGAATTTGAAACTTTCTAGTTCTCAGGACCCCAATGAGAAAAGTGTAGCTTCTGTTGATATTAAATTCTCTTGTCCCTTAGATTCCTCAGCTCTCCTTATATTAAACCAGTAGTTGAAGCAATAGAGTAAATAGTTATAGATGTTGTTAAAATAAAGAACTTTACAAAACCTTCTAATTATAAGATCTTGCTCTTCTTCTGTACATATTTAAAAAATCCTGGATTGAAGACCAAGTGAAGCTAAGCTAGGTTTGGTCTTCAAAACATAGGAAGACAAAGCTTAAAAGTAATTTTTGTGCTCCTAAAGAGATCTGGGCAACCCAATCAGTCCAGTAACTAGTGATTAGTACAAAAGAAGAGGTTTTGTTCTCAGTGATAATGTTTCACCCCAAACCTTACACTAATTTCTCCATGATTTATCTGTGCCCAGCTGTCTTGGGGCAGAGTGTCCACTACCTGTGATAAGTGTATTCATGTGTCAATGCAAATTTATTAACTCACAAAGTATTCTACAGAGTATAAAATTGCATAACTGCACGGATATAAGCCAGGAATGGCAGCAGGCAATAACATACCCAGAGAGGTGTGTATTATTTTCCTTAAGAGAAAATTATATTCAAGGAAGATTATTTATAAGTTCCTTTTGAATGATGTTTAAAAATATTCATAAAGCCAAATTAAACTTGCATAAGTGACTCAGTGGCTTTCATTCCCACAGATGTGTATTGCCTGAGTTGGCTATTGGTTGTTGGTCAGTCAAACCCAATGAGCAAAAACATGAACAATCCTTGTTTTGAAGACCAAATCTAGCTTAGCTTCACTTGGTCTCCAATCCAGGATTTTTTAATATGTATAGAAGAAGAGCAAGATCTTATAACTAGAAGGTTTTGTAAAGTTCTTTACTTTAACAACATCTATAAAAATGTTAAATGAGCCAAACCTTCAGAAACAACAGCATGAAAGCATTAAGATATATAAGAACAAAAAGATTTATTATCATGGGTAATGGTCCCAAATTAGAAATAATTTAAATATCCTTCTATAGAGAAGTGCATAATATATATTAAGTATGATCTCTATGCATGGGCCTGGAAAATGTCAATGCTATTTTCTTAAGTAAATTAAAGCAAACTATAAAACAATTAATATAGATTAATATCATTTTTATTTAAAAAGAAAAAAACTAACTCTAATGATTGATGTATGGACCTCAGGTTTTTACTTTATAAAATTCTATATATTTTTAAAAAACAAAAAATGCTATATTTATAATTTAAAAAAAAATAAAGATGGCTATCAAATTCACCTTCCTGCCTCTAAGAAATATATCTCCTGAACACAAAATCTCTCTGGTATCTTTTAACCATTTTGATTAATTTAGCTCTGGGAATTCTAACTAATACAAATCAGGATTTCTGATGACACTCAAGGGATATGACCTCACATAAGCAGGACTTTAAAAATAATTTGCATAAATCTCTTGGGACTAAAAATATTAACTTTCATACAACTATAATGACAAAGTCAATGGAATTTTAAGATCTTCCTTAGGCATGGTTGGATATCCCGTAATAATTCTTACTACCAGCTCACACTCTTCCCCTTTTATAAATGGGAATGCAGAACAAGTAGTAACATCTGGAGGAGGTGGACAGAAGTGTTAACTGCAAACATACGTTCAGAATGGCTCAATCTATTTTAGGCATCTTATTATGAGAATAACAATTTTGCCACCTTTTATGTATATAGAAGCACACATACCAAAAGCTAAAAAGATTATCTCAATGTCACAGTCAACTAGATTTGCCTAAACCGTTGACAAAAAAAAAAAAAAAAAAAAAAAAATCATTTTGGAAATATAGTAGGCTTCACATCATGGAATGAGAGATTAATTTATAGAGCTGCCTCATAAAGTTCAGCTATATCAATGAGGAAAAAATTAATTCATTTCTAAGTGAGAAAATCTGAAGATTAAACAGTATTTAGATGGAAAGTAGCCATATTTACAATTTCTTACATTGCCAAAATAAAATTAAGGAATTATAAAATGTGTTTTTTCAAAAGCTTATAAATCGGTACATGTCAAAAAATAAAGAAAAGTCTCACTTCCTCTCTAGTTCCAAAATCATTTTTTCTGGAGTCATATATGCTCTTGTTCTAATTTATAAATAAATCCTTAATTTATTTTAAAAGTAGGAAGATTGAGAGTAAAGAGGGGGAAGTGCCTATGATACTGGAACTAGTTGGTACCCTGAAAAGAGATTGTGAAATAAGCCCACAATATTATGTTCCTTCTGCCCTTTACATTCTAATATTATTGGTCTTTTTCAAACTATACCAATCATACAATAATGTTCTCAGGTAAGTGTCAAAAGCTTAGCAATCACCAAATGATTTACAGACCCAGATTTCCCTTTTACCTATAGTAAGTGCAAAGGGCATATTACATTCTATCCTAAATAGCTTACTATAAATTGTCTTGGGGATCTGTCAATATGGATATATTTCATATCCATATAATATTTCACTTGAGAACTATCACCTTGAAATTAAGACTCACTTTCAAGTCAGAAGTTGGAGGTCATCTCTGGAATAGACACATATATCCATTTTTAAATGAACTGATTTAATGTTAAAAAACAACAACAAGAGAATTTCATTTATTAGGCACATAAGTCCACAAACTAGTGAATTGTATTGGTTGATTAGATAGAAGCATCATTTTATACTGAAAACCCTAATAGAGTGGGATATTACCAGGAACTAAAGGTGAAAAAAAATAGAGTTTCAAGGAAACCACCAAGTCCAACTCTTTTGCTTAGAAGAAACTGAAGTCCAGAACGTATTTAACTTTTTAGAGCGAGCCCTGCAAAATAGTTTTCCACAAATATATATTGCAAAAAGTGAGATCTTTTAAGATTATATTGTTGATATTGTTCTGGAAATGTAACCTTCTTTATAACTAGAGTCAACTATGCTAGCAAAACCTCAACACATAAGCCCTGAAGTCTTCTCATTCGTCTTCAACATATCAGACTATAAGAATGCTTTAGAAGTTTAGGTCTGCAACTATTTAAGGCTGGAGGAAAAATAATTAAAATAAAATGTTTATGAATGGTTGTTAAAATCATCAGATTATCTGATAGACGTAAATTGAGTGAAAAGCAAGTCAAGTTTCAGATCACAACATCAAAAATGTTTGATCACTTAATGCATCCATTTTTTTAAAATATTGAGGATGCACCATCAATATATTTACTTACTTTTAAATTATACTCCTTCTTGAGTTAGTTACTTAATTTTATTGACTTCAGTGCTAATTTTATAGGATTGTAATAAGGATTAAATAATCTAACATAGGCCTAATACATATTAAGATTCTAATAAATGCTATGTAACCACACACACAATAATATACATACATCATAAGTAAACCATATATATATATACTAGCGTTCCCGTTGCAGGAAAAATCCTGCAATAGGGTTTCCTGCTGCACTCTACCCCGCCCCGCCTGCTCTCCTCCCTTCTCCCCCGGTCCCACCTCCGCTCCTCCCTTCTCCCCCGGCCCGCCTTCTCCGCCAGCCCGCCCCGCTCTCCTCCCTTCTCCCCCGGCCCCCCGGCCCCGCCTCCGCTCCTCCCTTCTCCTCCCCCCCGGCTTGCTTGCTTCTCCGCAGCTTTGCTCCTTTCTGCAGCTCTTGGCTTCTTTCTATGCTGTCTTGATATGCAAATTAGCTGCCATCTTTGTTGGGGTAATTTGCATACTCGTCCTGATTGGTTGGTGGGCGTGGCTTGGCTGGTGGGCATGGCTTGGGTGTAGCGAAGGTGCGGTCAATTTGCATATTTGTCTATTATTAGGTAGGATATATAAGTAAACCATCATAACTATATATATATATATATATAAAGAGAGAGAGAGAGAGGAAATATGCAAATTAGGCCTGGATGCTGTAACAGGTCACGACCAGACAGGAGGAGGTTGCCCGCACAGGTGAGGCCCAGAGCGGAGATGGAGACAGAGATTAGGGGGCCGGCGAGCCGCCGTGCCCCAGCTTAGGCCAGCCCCCCGGAGCTGGAGCAGACACGGACAGGGACTGGGGGGCTGGCCTGCAGCCTCCAGGGCCGAGCCCAGGCCCAGAGAGGAGACAGCAGGCCCGCCTCCTGCGGAAGCCGCACAGCTCCCGCGGAAGCAGCAGGCAGCCTACTGCGCACGATATCACGTGATGGGCTACTAGTACTAATATAATAGGTACATAATGAAACCCACATAAAATAAAAATTTGAACAAGACAACCTAAAAATATAAATAGAATTTCTAATATGCTTTTCCCCACACGCCAATAAATTATCTTGTAGAACCCATAGAATACATTCACTCCAGGTGGAAATTATTTATCCAGAGAATTCTTATGTTGAGGGGCAAGCTAATAAAAGAAGATCAAGACTTGATGGTATGCTGGAGTCAACTTGCATAGTTGAAGAAAGACAATTTTTCACAAGTCTTCTCAATTCTGCATTTAGTGATGTCACATTAGTAGCTTGAAATAGACTGTGGTGAGAGTGTTTACACCAAGGAAAACAGAAAGCACTATACATCAGAATATATCAGAGCTTTTTTTTTCCCCTCTAGAAAGATAGTTGGTAGACATTCACTAGCAAATTGCTGTCAGCATTTCAGAAGTAGGAAGAGAATAAGGAGAATGTATTGTGGAGTCAGAAGGTCAAAAAAAAAAAAAAGCAAGAAGAATAGTCAAAACTGTCAGAAGCTGTGTAGGTGTCACTGACTTTGACAATTAAATCATTAGTGATTTTTGAAAAAGCAGTTTCTGTGAAGTGGCTGAGCAGAACCAGAAAACAGAGGGGTAGATAGTGAATGAGAAACTGGAAGAAAAGAAAAAAAAATATGACAATGAAGGAAATAAGTGGTATCAAGCCACAGCCTGAAAAGAAAGCTGTATAATAGAAGTGGAGATAGAAAGTAGAGAAAGAGTTCAAAGTTGAAGCAGAGAGTGGAACAGGGTTTGAGTGAAACCAAAAGGAACAGTGGTTGGAGCCACAGAAGCTGTGGGTGAGGTGGGGGTACTGTGCTGATGTGCAGGTAGTGATCATGTTCTATGGGAGATGATTATAGGAAGACAGGACAACCAGTTAGAGGGCACAGGCTGGGCCAAGCAACAGAAATCGGAAAACACTGTAGGAAGCAAAAACATTGTAAAGGGATCCAAAGAATGGAAAATAGAATAGCAAGAAGAAAAAAACACCTGAATTATATAGACTTCTAATGATGCTTAATCTTCTAAATGTGGTGACCTAACCATTACTTCCACCTTGTTAAGTTCTTCTATTCTATTTTGTTGAGGGAGAAATATTATTCGGACCAGGTTATTTTTGCATGCCAAGTTTAAACATTTGATTGGAAATGACATTGAAACTACACATATCATTTGTGTGCTTAGCACTCACACGTTCCCTCTACCTGAGAGACCGGTGAAAGCACGGGCAGAATATTGCACTGATGCCTTTGTAACCTGGAAAAAAAATCACCCTGTACAAATACATCTGCCACTTACTGTTGAAGACAAGTTTTTAATTAATTGGGTTTATAGTTTTGTGTTCTCTTTTCATTGCTTCTTTTAATCTAATGTCCACTTTCCATGCCCCTAAAAGAGGAACAGGTAAAGGCTAGATGAAAAATAAACTTGCACAGGCAATATTTGCAGAGCTGTTTCTGATAAACAGTCAAACTCACCAGGCTCTTAAATCATCATTTATTTGCACCTGTCTTTGAGCATGGGTCTTTGTGCTACCATAAGCAATTCTTAATTTCCATCAATAACCTTTCATTTCAAGCATGGCCAGTTTGCATTATGAGTGTGAGAGCTGAGAATCATACTTTTTTAGAAGCTGAAAACTGAGGACTATAACATAGGAGGATAATTTAAAGATTGGGTTAACCTGAACTATCACAGACCAAGTGGGGCCCAATCTGTAGATTGGGTCAGTTTGGGTCATCTTGCTGGGGAGAAGAGCTCTTAAATCCAACAAAATTGTTACTGGGAAAACTTACAAGGATGTACCTTGTCCACCTGGAGTGGTGATCGCTCTTGATCACATTGTATATGTCTGATTTGTGCTGTCAGTTACTCATCTAGAGTTAACTAGACCCCCCGAGAAACCTTATTAAATGCTTATTAAAATGGTAAGTACCCTGCTGATCTAAGGAAAAACCATACCCAGCTTCCTTTGTGTTACAACTCCAAATAAGATATGACATACATAAGAAAGTTGGAAGAATATATTAGTTCTGAATTTCTTGCAAGAGGCTAGAAGAAAGATTTGTCAAGAGCAGAGAAATGGCCTAGAAATTGTGTTCAATTGGGTCTAGAGACAGTACAAATCGGTTGGATGCCTCTCTGACTTTAGTAATGAGTATCACCTAGACTGAGTACTGCTAGGAACATGGTAGGTGTTCAATACATATGTTTTGAACTACTAACTGTCTAACTAATTGAATCGGACATTAGAAATTTTGTTCTTAAGAACTCTGGCTGGAAACAGAAGTCAAAAATTAAGATTCAACATGGAGAATATACCAGTTACTATTAAGAAGTAGCAAGAGGTGTAGTAGTAGAAGAACCATCATTTGATTAAAAATGAGTCATTACTAATTTTTGATATGCTTTCGTTTGAATAGTTGTATCCCTTGAAATGTATTTTAAATGTCTAACCCCCGAATGTGATGGTATTAGCATGTAGGGCCTTTAGGGGGTGATTAGGTCATGAGGGTAGAATCCTCATGAATGAAATTAGTTCTCTTATAACACACACACACACACACACACACACACACACACACACACACACACCACCATAGACCTTCCTAATCCCTTCCACCATGTGAGAATGCAGAAGAAGGACCTCACCCAACTATGCTGGCTCCCTGATCTAGGCTCAAGAACTCTGAGTAATACATTTCTACTGTTTATAAGCCACCCAGTCTGTGGTATTTTGTTATAGCAGATGGAATGAACTAAGACACAATAATAAAAGACATGTGATAAAGCAAATGAAGGATTTTTCAGTTTATTGTTCTAACCTTTCTTGTTTATGGTAAGCATAACATTTATTGTTCCCCTTTAAGAAAAAAAAATTACGTGGAACGAGATTACTTTCCATTCTTTGTGGTCACAAATTTATCATTTTGCATTCTCAAAATCACATGCTAGTTTTCAGACAAGAAATGAAAAATTACTGGAAACAGGTTCACTCTTTCATTTGTTACTCAAATGAGCCAGGTTCAATGCTGTTTAGTATAAGTGGTAGGTTTAACCAGTAGGATCATGACTCTGCCAAGAACAGTTACATGACTTTACATGGCAGCTAAATAGAGGCTCCTCCAGGATGTGTCTAGCACCAAGGTGGGGGAAGGGGAAGGAAGCTTAGTTCTATGGAAATACTGCAGCATATTGTGCTCAGAGATTCCAAAAATAATCCCACCACAATTTTTGGCAAAAGTAAGCATCTTAACATCTAACCTAACAGCTTCATTAACAAATTATTAAAATTTGGTTCATAAATAGTTTCTACTTTTTATTTGGTGGAGTCAGTCCCTTCTAAATCACTGATACTACACAGTGGTTTGGAGATTGTCATTTTGGGACTGGGGCATATCATATAAGACCATGGCCTATAGAACAGCAGGGACGAGATCCACTCAAATACATCTGAACCTGGGTAAAGTTAAGAGGGATAATATATAACCAAGAGGCCTGAGTCAGGTTGAAAGAATGATGGAGTGTGGCAGGGAGACCTGAATTATCATCAATGAAGAACCATGACCATAGTCATGAAGACAACTGAGGAGAAATCCAAAGCAGAAGACAAGTCATGCTAGCAAAAGCTGAGAGAATGAAGACCAGGCAGCTGTGCACAGAGAGAAATGCTTAGGGCAAAAGAATCAGATGTAAAGCCAGGAATTCAGAACTCCATAAGGAACAGAAGTTTCCCTTGGTATGTCATCTAGTGTAAAGAGCAGAGAGAGTAAGATGAAGACCCTAAAACATTTGCCCATTAAAATCCTTGCCATTTTACCAAGTAAATGACAATGACAGGTTTTAGGGTTTGTTTGATTTGAGAAATTGGGACCCTCAGGTCTTAATATTCCATCTTTATCGCTGGTTCTGCTTAAAGTTTAAAATAAATAATCAACTGAGGTCTACATCTTATTTTTAAATCTACTGAAATATTTTGATGAGCACATGCAGAAAGGGGTAAGAAATGTGCATTGACTAATACCGGGAAAAAAAAAAAGAGATCTGCATGCATATCTCTTAGGTTTTATTCTGTTCTCTTTCGCTATCTTCTAATATATCTTAATATTTTGATTATGACCTGTCATTTAATATCTGGGATGGGATATCATGTTAGGATGTATCAACAAAGTCCAGATAATTATTATTTTATTTGCTATTACTAAGACATTTTCATGATGTTTCATTATGTTTTTCTATCAGAGGAAACAATTTGAATGCAGAAAAAATATGAATTGTGTAGCAAAGTGAAACTTATAGATTTTTTGATAGGCTACTTTATCATAAGTAGCCAATTCCAAAAAAAGCTTATTATGCCAAATCTTTTTTTTCAGAGTTTTCTAAAGTTCACAGATGTAGGGCAATTGATCATTTTGGCTCATCACTTTACTCCTCCTTTTTCCTTTCACAAGGTAAAGGAAATAACCAAGTGGTACAAGAATGGATAGTTTAGTAGCTTGGGGTAGGAGAGGGCAGAACTGACCAAATTCTGAACACTAAGGAATCAAGATGAGACAGTGAGACAATAGATTGAAACCCTGGATTCTTTCCTTGCACCTGAGTTGAACCAAAGAAAAGCTGGGAATAGGGGCAACAATCATCCCTCTTATATTTCTCCCTTTCTCAAAGTCAAAACTTTTCCCTTTCTCAAAGCTGAACCACACTTGAGTTTCATAAATCACTACCTTTATCTCCTTGTTATTTCCTTAACTTTTAATGCTAGCCCTGCTTTCCAAAATCCTCTTCAAAATCCATATGTGAATATTAATCCCAGAATTAATCCAGATATTGAAAAGCAATTAACAAGTGTTTTTGTATTTAACCAAACCTGGGTGAGGAAATTAGAACTGTGCTGAAAATTTTGAGAAAAGATCTTATTTACCTTAGTTGTATAATATGAAATACTTAGAAAGGGGGTTTATACCAGCTACCAAAGAATTACTTTACCATCACTTTTGTTTGCTCAAAAAACATAGACAAAAGTGACATAAGTTCAGACCACAAATATTTTTCTAGTTCTTTATTTCTTCAGTTTCAAATATTCTCACCTTGTGTCCTTACTGACCAGTTCAGGAAATACAGAACAAGGGCTTGACAAGCTCGGCTTCTCAGGCTTCTTTAGAATCAGTTGTCAGAACTTGCCACCGTTGAGCTAGCCTCACCTGCCCAAACACCAACTTAAAAAAACTAACAGTACCTGAAACAAAAGGAATTTCAACCATGAGTGTTAAATAAGCCCAGAAAATGGCAGAGACCAGTGTCTATTGTGGCTTCGTCTCATCAAATGCTGAAATGTTGTTATAAGCCTTCAGTCTGGCTTTCAATATACATACCTCAGTGTCAGGGGTGGAGCCGAGTGGGGTAGAGGAAAGGGGAATCGAATCCATTCTCCTTGAAACAGATGCTTACCTAACGCTGTGTTCTTATATTCAGCATTCTTGCTCAGCTTGGTGGTATACATGAAAAAATTACAATGCCAGAACTTCTTTTGCTATCAGGTACTCCCGAACAAATGTAAATTAATGTCTGTCATAAAGTTATGGAGAATGAATTAAAGTCATTAATGCTAACACATTATTCACAAAATGTAACACTTTTCCAAAGTAGGAACTCAATCAATATAATGCAATAAATCAAACATGATTCGCTATGAAAAGCGACCCATTTTTAGTTCACTTCAAAGGGATTTGGGATAAGGCAGCAGAACAGGTTACTGTTTAACACATTTTTCACTAAAAATAGATAAAATGTCTGATTTTAGGCTCAGAACAGAATGTGTTTTAATGCAATTTCCTTGGAAATTGTTGTTTCTTATGCACCTCTGAATATGTACTCAATGTGAATTAATTACCATTGGTTTTTCAGCTTATATTTTAGTCACTGCAAAAATGAAACCTGTCCCCTTTGTCCTCTCACTAGAAGAGAGAAGGGGGTGCCTATGTCATTGGCAGGTGTGTGGCCCCAGAATCAATGTGACATTCAGAAAGTTTTTCTGTAAAACTGGGTTGTTACTTAGAACCATTATGTCTTACGTGATTATATCTGAGTTGTGCGATAACATTTTCTGTTTCTTTTGTTTTTCCTGTTAACATTTTCATTTCAGTGTTGCTGATAATTTTCTAGTACCTCTGCCTTCTTTATGTTTCTCGTGTATTTCCCTTTCAGATAGTCTTGTTGAATTAACTGAAGAATAAAACTATGTAATAGTATAGTCCTATTATAAGCAGAAGAAAATGAAGATGATCTGATGAGATAAATCACTGAAGGTTAATAGCTTTTTAAAAATCAATCTTCCTTCAGAGGAAAAGACTAAATAGCTTAGTGGATGAAACGCTAGCCTCTCACCTCTGAGACCATAGTTCAAGTCTAAACTGTGAAGCCTGAAGCAACATGTTTACTAGGCAGAGATCAGTCTCTAGTGGACAAAAATCTGCACTGCATGAGTGGGAGGCCCGCACCCCTGCAGCATCCGTGGGACTACTTCCTTTGGGAACAGTCCAGGTAGGAGCTCATATCACTGTCAGGAAACAGAAAGAGAGTATTTTCAGAGGAACCTCCTCCAATAGGACCAGTGGTGTGGAAGGCACTAGAGATTGCTGCTTTGCAACTCTACTCATCAGCTGCTACCCAATAAACCGGATCTTGCCCTCCTATAAGCCATGACACCTGTCTCTTTCCTCTGTCCCTTAATTAACTGGGACACACGAAACTGATCACTTAGCTATTCCAGTCTAGCTAAGGACTTCCTTCCCAGAGTCACTCAGGTGGAAGGCAACCTTCAACCATTAAATTCAAATGCATCCAAATAAAACGAGGAGACAAAAACACACATGGGTCTGTGCTTGTATATAAGCATGTATATTCCTGAAAGTGTGGGTGGTCATGTTTTACTGATACAAGTTGGACCATGCATTTATCGTCATGGGTAAGCATCCGTTGCCGGCTATTTTAAGGGGCTTCTTTGTGTGCACTCCTCAGTAATGTGTTTTTCAGTTTCCGTCCTTCAATAGCATAGGGCACTGCATTTTGAGCTTCCAAAAGAGATATTTAAACTGTTTACAGAACACACACGGCACAAAAAGCTGTTATTTAAAGGAGATTGCAGTCAGCTCAATTTTATGGGAGAAGATGTGTATATCAAATAATTCTACTGGAGTGTCAAACTAAAATCGGCACTTTATTTCACAGTTTTATGGTGAGCTGTGTTTCTCTGTGCTCTTTACGCATTGTGCAATAGCCCCTTGAAAGTGGAAGCAAGGTCTCATTTGGAACCATTTGGACAGGGGATGGCATTTAAATACAATGAAATGCCTAAGAAAAGTTTAAGAGTAATATCATATTAAAATGTTGATGCATCCATGACATTTCCATATTCCTCCAAGACGATTTATTGATTGGTGTTTACTGATAATTCAAACCACCTGCAAATCTCTTTGTTATGATTAAAGCGAGCTTGCTCCCCCCCCCCCGCCCCCCAGGCTGATAGATGGCTCTGTAATTTCAGAGGAAATATGCTAAAGGTCATGAGTTAATACATCCTCTGGTACTTTCTCTTCCCATCCTTGCTTTTCCAAATGGGAGGAAAGCTGTGTTGTATTATTTCCATGTCTTTGTAATGTCCATTCAAAATGAAATTAGAGAGTGCATTAGAGAGAGAGTATCTGTGTGTACACACAGCAAAATCTACACATACTCTGTATAGTCTATTACTAAAATTATACAATTGCCTTTTGAGAAATTTCATACAAAATAATCTTTCCTTAATAACATATGAATATCACTGTCTGAATCAAGTATTATTATCCTTTTTAAAATTAAACTATCCACAAAACATGCATTTACTTTCTGCTATACAAAATGCTAATAATGCTTTTAGAATGGTCTTTAAAAAGTCTAATTATATCATTTAAAAACTGAAAGACCAAAGGGCAAGCTAAATTCTTCTAACATAAATCAGACTTTTTTTTATTTCAATGACTTTAAAAACCTCAAATGCAGTAATTTTAATAGCAATGAAAGAATGAATAAGTCATAACTCCGCCTGATCACATAACTGTCTATAACTGTTATTAAATGCTCCAAAATAAGTGAACTCATTATGTTTCTGCACTGCTTTTAGCTAATCTAAGATTCTGCTCACTTAATCATGCAGAAAAGGCTTCTGTGCAGTTTTAAACCCTCAGGAAGGTCACTTCAATGCCTTTTTTCTGTTCTATACTGATCATTTAAGAACAGCACTTTGACCTGAAACTGATGCTATCTCATATAAGCTTGAATGTTTAACCCCCGCATAGCTGCATTTGAGACATACATTTAATGCACAGCCTATTGTCATATTTGCTGCAAACTGAGCCAGGTTCGCTTTTCAACAAAGAAGGAAATGCCAATCAGAATTTGTAAATGCCATGTGCCCAGTGAAATTCCCTCTCATGATACCTACACAGACAGAATGTGTGATTTTAAAAACATACTATCCTTCTGTGAACACTTTATTAAGTTATAATTGGCTTTAAAGGTGTGGTGAGGAAGTATTTTTTATTATCGGGTTTTGTTTGACCATATATAAACTTAATGTAAATAATTTAGCTAGCAAAGCAATTTTCTTGGATATAGGTTGAGGTTTTCCACATAGTTAAGAAAGATATAAGATAAAGAGCATGGAACTGACCTTGGTCAGTTCTGGTTCTTTGTGAATGAAACATATCCCTGTTTCAAACTTGAATAATATCCCTTCATACCTGGTAAGTAAAATATGAAAATGAGTGTTAAAGGAAGGGTCCTCACAGCTGTTCCGGAACTTGAAGACGTGTTTCCTATTGAGGAACAAGAGGAATCTGGCCCTACCTGGTTTGGCTCAGTGGATAGAGCATCGCCCTGCCGACTGAAGGGTCCCAGGTTACATTCTGGTCAAGGGCACATGCTGGGGTTGTGGGCTCGATCCCCAATGAGGGACGTGCAGGAGGTAGCTGATCAATTATTCTCTCATCATTGATGTTTCTGTCTCTCTCTCCCTCTCCCTTCTGCTCTGAAATCAATAAAAATATATTTAAAAGAGAAAAAGAGGAATCTGCACATGAAGACCACCTGAGAGGAGCAGGCTTGAGTGCCCCAGGAGGAGAGAATAAGAGGGCAGGTGAAAGAAAAATGGAACAAGAAAAGGTGGACATGAAAAAAAAAAAAGAAGAAAAAGGGAAAAGCCAATGGGAGATTATTAGGATCCAAATAAGAGTCTTTTAAAAGGATGATTCGCCTCTGAAAAACAGTTAAATCAAAGGGGATCGTGGTAGGGTGAGGGCACGTGCCGATGGGTAGGGGAGGCCAGGGGAAGGTCAATGGGGAAATAAAGGAGACATATGTACTCCTATTTGTAATACTTTAAACAATAAAAAAGAGAAAGAAAATTGTGGTGTCTTGTGAAATCTCCCTGGAGGTTCCCCAAAAGGAAAGAACGTCCTTTGAACCTTGAATGAGAGGTGCAGTGCTGCACTGATGGCTTCCTTGGAGCTCTTCCCCGGGGCCTGACTTCCGGAGACAGGAGTGTCCGTTTAGTACACTCACACAAGCTACAGGATCTAGGGCAGGACTCAGCTCACATTCCCAATCCTGACAATTCTGAATGATCACTTCTCAGACCAGAAAAACCAGAAACTGAATTCCCATCCTGAACCTTACACATGGTTTATTTAATATTTTTTCTGTATCTTTTTGAAGAGTATACACCATGGCAACAGATATGCTAAATGGGAATGCACATGGAGTAAGCATTGAGACACAGCAGGTATGATAGTAGGTTCCGATCACTTCCTAACTCAGGTGGATGAAACCTGTTAGCAATGTCAGCTTTCTATTTTTGTTTAAGTTTATGCGTTAATTTGACTTTTTATTAGTCCTTGGTCATGGGATCACAGTTTTTAACAAATCTAACTCTATACAGCACACATATTAATCAACCACCATAAGTAAGTAATGCACCGTGTGAAACTGAGGGTGGAACAATAGCAACAGAAATAAGAGTGTCCCTGTAATACGAAATACACTCTGGGAGTCAGAACTCCAACGTTCTTTTGCTAGCTCATGTACTAAAACCCACTGGTGTACTGCAATTAAATCCTTGTACCTAGAGGGAAGTGTGCTAAGTGAAAAAAGTCAGTCAAAGAAAGACAAATACCATGTGATTTCACTTACATATAGACCATCCCTCCCTCCTCCCCTACCATGTAAATCCATATGAGAAAGGTGCTTGGGGAGATTCAAAGGGACTAAGTTACCAAAGGACCAGGACCTAACAGGCTGACTTGTCTTCAGGAAGCATTTTTTCAAACACTTCCTGAAGGTGCATGTGCATGGACCTAAGTGGGCTATCTGAAGCCAGACTACTGTTCTCTAAGTCCTATCATCTGTCTTTTAGATCAGTGATCCTCAGAGCATGGTCCCTGGAACAGCAGCAGCAGCAGCACCTGAAAACTGGTTAGAAGTAGAAACACACTGTCAAGCTCCCGCTCAGACCTACTGACTCAGAACCCCTGGGGGGTGGACCCAGCAATCAGGGTTTGAACACACCCTCCAGGCGGTGCACAGGAACACGCCATTCGAAAGCCAGCTCTCTCACCTGCTTCCTGCCGCCTGAAAGCTCTGCTTCTCAGGCTTGGTTGTTCATTCAAAGCCATCTTCCTGAAACACCTCGCCCATTCTCAGAGCATATTTGCTCGGAGTGCTACAGGTGCTTGAATAAAAAGTGCCAATGAGTTACGTTGAAGAGTAAACCTAAAAAAAGTAAATGACCCAAACTGAGACCATCTGCCCCGGCAGCCACCCCCACGTGGTAAACACACAGGCTGTTGTTAGCAAGACAGGTTTTTCTCTCACCCCCCAACACCATGGATGGTATCCAAACAGTAAACTGTGTGTTCAAACACAGACGCTCCCAACGACTAAAGCTACAAAGGATATAAATGTACATGGTGATATGTTTTAAAAACATATGTTGGGCTTAAAATAATTGATCTTGGTAAAAAAAAAAAAAAATATATATATATATATATATATATATATATATATATATATATATATATATATTAAGATGCTTACAGAAATAATTGGAGGATAAAATGATATTAATAATGCCATCTGTGCAATAGCCATCATAAATGAATCAGCAACACATTTTTTTAAATCCTATAATGGATGCTCCTGAACAATGCTGTAATTTCCATGAAAATGCTTTTGAAATTTACTACCATATTTTAAATACATTAATTCATTATTTCCTCCTATGTTTTTTCCTTCTTTTTCCTGGGAGATAGTAAAACTAGGAATCATGTTTTTCAGATAATTTCCATCTCTTTAAAGTGCACTGTTGAGCTGTATATGTTTTTCTAAATATATTACCATCACTGATATATTTCATTATTTTGCTCAGTATTCTACTAAATATTGTTTATCTTTAAAATGACACATGCAAAAAAGTTGCTATTCCCCAATGTATTTTGAGCCCAAATAATTTCACAGATCAAATGCATTCAACTCTCGGCTCATTGCTTGTATTTTCTGTGTCTATTGAGAATTACTACAAGGCTTTGTGGTTTTTGCTCCTGCAAAACTGTTAAAGTTATAATAAGAGATGCCAAAGGACTTGATTTTTTTTCTCTCTAAAAAGGATTCTAGGATCTTGGAGAACAAGCACTAAACAAGGGCCAAACATTGTGAACAGAGAATTTAAGTGAATATTAAAGATATGTGCAAAATAGGTGAAATTAATCTATGCTATTAGAAGCCAAGGTCACAGTACCCTTGGCAGAAAGCTAGGTAGTGACTGGAATAGAGCAAGAGTGGGACTCTTGGGGGCTGGTAATGTTCTTTTTCGTGACATGGCTTTTCACAGTTGTACAGTTTGTGAAAATCAGCACTATGCCTTGTTCAGTTTTCTGAAATACAGTATTTCAATGATTTCAGTATTCAATAAAAACAGTTAATTGTCCTTTAGTAAAAGTTAAAAATAATAAAGATACAGGCATCCTTAGCTCTACTAGTATTTTAATACTGAAGCCAGGCTCTGCTAAATCATGTGCTTCTGAAAAATACCCACAACATTGGCTGAGGCAATCACGTATTCCTTCTTTTATTAAAAGCTCCCTGAGTATTCTCTGTGTGTCTGGCTGTGTTCTAGGTGACAGGAGTACAGATGAAGAAACCCCTGTTTGGTAGCTTACATTCTCCTGGGGGAGGCCAGGAACCAGGCAATACCCATGACACGAGAGGGGGATACATACTGGGGGGAAAAACAAGGCAGGGTTAGGGAGCGGAGAAGCGGTGGGGCTTAGGGTGGTCAGGTAAAGCCATAAGACCGCTCACAGAGGAGGAGACATCTGAACAGAGGTATGAGTGAAGTTTGGGAGCAAGCCATGCACAGATCTGTAGAAAAGTATGGAGGCACAGGGTAGCTAATGCAAAGGCTCAGATGCTTCTTGAGTTGCTGGAACTTTCACGAAGGCTAGAATGGCTAAAGTCAAGTGGGCTGGGTATGTGGTAGTTGATGAGCGGCCAGATCAAACAGCCAGTGGACAGCATCATGAAAAGCTTGGATTGAATTTTAAGAGTTCTGGGAAGCCATTGGAGAATTTTGAGCAGGGTAGTAGCATGATGTAATTAAAAGACAGAGATTTAGATTCTGCTCCCATACTGCAATCATATGTAATTATGGTTTAAAGTATATCTAATTGTGCTATATAAATGCTTATGATTTGATCTGATTGGTTTCTTGTCATTTGACCATGTTTAGTTGCCTTGAGAGAGCAGAAGCTTTTTGAATCCTGGGCTCAAATGTGATCTCTGCCAACTTCTACATTTTTAACCTTGGGCATGCTTCTTAACCTTATAAAAAGGTGGGGGAATCACTTGCACATAGTAGATGCTCAAACAAAAGGTAGTTAATGCATTTTTTTTAAGATGAAAAGAAGTTCAGGAGGAAGAAAGAACCATTTAAACCATTATCTTTGTTACTAAGCAATGTCCGACAGCAAGAGAGGGTCATAGAAATCTCCAGAAAGCTTCCAACTAGGCTATGTTAGTCTGTTTGGGCTGCTATGATAAAATACTGCAGACTGGGTAGCTAATGAGCAACAGAAATTTGTTTCTGATAGTTTGGGAGGCTGGGAAGTCCAAGATCAAGGCACCAGCATTCTAGTGAGGCCCATCTTCCTGGTGT
Organism: Cnephaeus nilssonii; assembly: GCF_951640355.1. Classification (NCBI taxonomy): domain Eukaryota; kingdom Metazoa; phylum Chordata; class Mammalia; order Chiroptera; family Vespertilionidae; genus Cnephaeus; species Cnephaeus nilssonii. Next base: position 41,079,644 of record NC_137075.1, read on the forward strand.
CTACTCTCTGTCCTCACATGGTGGAGGGGGCAAGGGACCATGTGGTCTCTTTTATAAGAACACTAATCCTACTCACGAAGGCTCCACTCACATGACCTAAGCAACTCCAAAGGCCCCACCTTCTAATACTATCGTCTTTGAAGATTAGGATTTCAACATACATTGAATTTGGAGAGGCACAAACATTCTGACCAGAGTATAGGCCAATTCATACAGCTGTTCCCTGGACATGTAACATGTAGTTAAGATATTCTGACCCTGCAGTTTGGCACGATTGTATTTTATTCACTGGAAGAATAAAGGATTCAGAGAAATCAGAGTTTCTATATTAGGTCCTAAAAGACAAATTCTGTTTAGAAAATAAAAATCCTATCCTGAAAAATTGGCAGTAACCTAGTTGTTTTAACCACTTCATGTATTCTATAATAAAGGCACAAATTCCATCTTTTATGGAATAAGTTATGGAATTTGTGCCTTTATTATAGAATACGATGAAGTGGTTAAAAGAGCAAAGTGGATCTAGTGAACGTGTAAAAGCAGGTCCTAGAACTATATCTATACTAAAAAAGGGTAATATGCTAATTAGACTGGGGCTGAGGCAGAGGCTGTTAGGGGTGATCAGGCCAGGAGGGGAGGGCAGTTGGGGGTGAGCAGGCTGGCGGGGGGGCAGTTGGGGCAATCAGGTGGGGGGGCAGTTGGGGCAAGCAGGCTGGCAGGCAGGTGAGCAGTTAGGAGCCAGTGGTCCTGGATTGCAAGAGGGATGTCCGACTGCCAGTTTAGGCCCGATACCTATGGGATCAGGCCTAAACTGGCAGTCAGACAACCCCCGAGGGGTCCCAGATTGAAGAGGGTGCAGGCCGGGCTGAGGGACACCCCCCCATGCATGAATTTCATGCACCGGGCCACTAGTAAGTAATATAAAGCTATATTAGTAAAAATCATTCTATATGCATCTAAAGAGACACTTTGAAAAAAAAAAAAGTCCATTATTTTTTTACCTTTTCATTCCATCTTTTATACTTCTACACTTTTTGAAGACTTTTTAACTGGCATGTACCTAAAACAAAACAAAAAAATCTTAAACATTTTAAAGTATATCCTCAAGGAAAGCTAGATCTGTATAGCTGTAGTTAACAATATGAATCAACTTAAATAATAAAAAACAATATTCCAATATTCATTGAACAACTACTATGCCAGACACTATGCCAAATGCTTTATATCCATAATCTCATTTATTCTTTCCACTAACACTCTAAAGTAAATACTATTCTATAGACTGAGTCATGGGATAATAAATAGCTTGTCCAGACTCACAAGCAGAGCCGGAGTTCTATCCAGGTCCATTGTTTCCAAAGAAATTCTTTAACTATAACTTCACTGCTTCCAAACATAATGGAGATATAGCTAACTTTATAGGCTCACTACCCTTGCAAATTCTCTGCTCTGTCCAACCAACTGGCAAATCTGCACTTACATTGCTGACAATGATTGATTCACTTTAGGTATTAATATAAATGGTGAGCTGAAATTTTTTTCTTTTTTTTATTTAATAAATATTTATTGTTCAGATTATTACAATTGTTCCTCTTTTTCCCCCCCATAGCTCCCCTTCCCCTCCACCCAGTTCCTACCCCACCCTCTGCCCTTACCCCCCCCCACTGTCCTCATCCATAGGTGTACGATTTTTGTGCAGTCTCTTCCCGCACCCCCCATACTCCTTTCCCCCTGAGAATTGTCAGTCCACTCCCTTTCTATGCCCCTGATTCTATTATATTCACCAGTTTATTCTGTTCATCAGATTTTTTTATTCACTTGATTTTTAGATTCATTTGTTAATAGGTATGTATTTGTTGTTCATAATTTTTACCTTTACCTTTTTCTTCCTCTTCCTCTTCTTAAAGAATACCTTTCAGCATTTCATATAATACTGGTTTGGTGGTGATGAATTCCTTTAGCTTTTTCTTATCTGTGAATCTCTTTATCTGACTTTCAATTCTGAATGATAGCTTTGCTGGGTAGAGTAATCTTGGTTGTAGGTTCTTGCTATTCATCACTTTGAATATTTCTTGCCACACCCGTCTGGCCTGCATAGTTTCTGTTGAGAAATCAGCTGACAGTCATATGGGTGATCCCTTGTAGGTAACTAACTCTTTTTCTCTTGCTGCTTTTAATATTCTCTCTTTGTCTTTTGCTCATTTTAATTATGATGTGTCTTGGTGTGGTCCTCTTTGGATTGCTTTTGTTTGGGGTTCTCTGCGCTTCCTGGACTTGTAAGTCTATTTCTTTCACCAGGTGGGGGATGTTTTCAGTCATTATTTCTTCAAATAGGTTTTCAGTATCTTGCTCTCTCTCTTCTTCTGGCACCCCCATAATTCTGATGTTGGTATGCTTGAAGTTGTCCCAGAGGCTCCTTACACTATCTTCATATTTTTTGATTCTTTTTTTCTTTTTTCTTTTCCAGTTTAGTGTTTTTTGCTTCTTTGTATTTCAAATCTTTTACTTGATTCTTGTGATCCTCTAGTCTGCTGTTAGATCTCTGTATAATATTTTTCATTTCAGTCAGTGTATGCTTAATTTCTAGTTGTCCTTTTTCATATCCTCGAGGGTCTCACTAAATTTATTGGCCTTATCTATAAAATTCTTGAAAAACCTTATAACCGTGGTTTTGAACTCTATATCCAGTCATTTGCTTTCCTCCATTTCTTTCATTTGTGATCTGTTTTTTTGTCTCCGCATTTTCGCTGCTTCCCTGAGTTGATAGAGTGGCTTTGTGTGCTAGGTGTCCTATAGGGCCCAGTGGCTCAGCCTCCCCAGTTACCTGAGGGAGGACACTCTTGGTGCACCCCTTTGTGGACTGGGTGCATAGTCTTGTTGTAGTTAAGCCTTGATTGTTGTTGGTATCACTGGAAGGAATTGTCCTCCAGGCCAATTGGCTGTGAGGATCTACGCTGGGAGAACTTCTGTGCTGGAGACACCCTTATGAGACAAGACTTTCAAAAGCCTCTGTGTTCAGCTTGGATGGGGCAGAGTCTCAAGGTGGAGCAGACAACATTGGTTTCCCATCACCCCTGCCCTAATAGGCCCATGTGTCTCAGTGTCCAGTGGTAATCGCTGCAAGCACCTCTGAGAGAAAGCCACCCTCTAGTTCCACCCGCTGCCAGACAGTCCAGTTTCTCCCCAAATGAGTCTGGGTCCCCAGAGTCTCACCCGGAACTGGAGTTCAATGCAGTCAGGAGCTTTTGTCTCCCTCCCGCTTGAGAAAGCCAGCTGCATACTCAGTTGCCCACCCTCTCCGTGCGCACGCCTTGGTACCTCTGCCTTCCGCAGTTCCTCTGAGTCTCAGTGTGCTTTTCTCTTTCCTGACAGTCCAGTTTCACCCCGTATGAGTCTGGGTCCCCAGAGTATTGCCTGGAACTGGAGTTCAGCGCAGTCAGGAGCTTTTGTCTCCCTCCCGCTTGAGAAAGCCAGCCGCCCACTCAGTTGCCAGTCCTCTCCGTGCACGCGTCTCAGTACCTCTGCCTCCTGCAGCTCCTCTGAGTCTCAGTGTGCTTTTTTCTTTCCTTCTAGTTGTAGAATTTTCACTCAGTCAGCCTTCCTGTGGTTCTGGATGATGTCCATTTTGTCTTTTAGTTGTAGTTTTGAAATTGTGCGAGGAAGCAGTTTAGGTGTTTTCCTATGCCGCCATCTTGGTTTCTCTCCTGACCTGAAATTTTATCACTAGAATTACTATCACCTTAAGTTGTAACCTGACAATGGGTAAGAATTGTATGTAATAAAAATAAAGATGTAAATATTTCAGATAATGATTGTTATGTTGGTGAAATAAGATCCGCTATTAAAAAGTGCTGATTAAATTAACAGATGAAACTTACAATGTTTAGTTTATATTACAATTTAACAATTTTACCGAACTAAGTGTAATCTTTGTTTTAGCTTGACTACTTATTTGTTATTTAAAACTTGTCGTTATGTCTTTGTTCTATGACAAGTCAGAATGTTTTACTGAATTTGAGCAAATAAAATACCTTTGAGTTTTGTGGTTTGGTCAATCTTTATATGCAAAGTGGTGACCAAGAACACTTTTCAAATATTTTTCTATATATTTTTTAATATATCTTATTGATTTTATTTTACAGAGAGAAAGGGAGAAGGATAGAGAGTTAGAAACATCAATGAGAGAGAAACATCAATCAGCTGCCTCCTGCACACCTCCCACTGGGGATGTGCCTGCAAACCAAGGTACATGCCCTTGATCAGAATCGAACCGGGGACCTCTCAGTCCATAGGCTGATGCTCTATCCACTGAGCCAAACCGATTAGGGCATTCTTCTATATTTTTCAGAGATTGCCATGCAATGTAGTACAGTATACAGAGGGAATATGTCTATGATGTAAAGAAAGTGAACATTTATGCCTGCCAACAGTTTCCTTGCCATGTCACTTGACAGTGATGTGGATAATTTTATCCCCTAGTGAGATTTACAATTTGCAGAACTACTGGTTATGTTGATCTCATCAGAACCAAGTGGAAAAGAGTAGGCATTATTCCATGCTGAAGATGGAATTAATGCATATGGCAAATGGGTTCCATTTTTTATCAGGAGATTATTTATTCTAGAGGTGCTCTCTGCAACAGTTGAACTGGTTCCTGGGATCCTCTCTACAGGTAGAAATCTTTTCCCTTGATAATCCTCAACATTGTTGGGTCTTGGTTAGCTACCTGGGAGGAAGGGGTGTGGGCAATGGCCTGTGTTGTATGTCAGACAATATCTTATGTAAGAAATCCATTTTGTAAATGTGTCTATGTTCCAAAGAAGTTTTAGCCCTAAATCTTATACCTTAAAAATGGTTTTCATACATATTAGCATTATTACATTTAACTTCGTCTATTCTATTTATAAAAAACACTTTGGAGGTCATGGGAACAGTGACTTCCAATTTAACTTCCATTCTTTCATTTTTGTGTCACCTACTCCGGCCACCACCTTCAGTTGCAAATCAGGAGAGAAATCCTCACATATCTCCCCACTTTCAATGCATCATTATTCCACTAAGAGACAGTGTCTAACTTGACTGTCATGTAGTCCAATTAACCTACTATGGTTCAAGTTTATCCTAATTAATATGCACAAAATCTCCTGCATTTTTTTACATTGTTAAATAAAACATCTTGGAGCATCTTCATATGTGTTAGTGAATGAGTGAATGAGCAAGCAAGTGAGAGAGTACATACTGTCAAGCAAATATTCTGCCAGCATTTTCTACCATATTAATCAGTTATCTGGGCATCACCAACTGTATCCTCTCACATGTATAACATATCTGATATTTACATTTGGTTTTATTCCCCCACATTCTAAAATTTGAGTCAAAGACAGAGCCAATACATCCTTGTTGGGCTCTATCAGTATATTCTTAGACGACTTCAGTTCCTATCTTAGAATGTGATTCAGCCACTTCTCTTAAACCTTCCCTCCCTTCACCTTAGACCTTCCCTTTCTTACCCCCTGGACCAGATTCAGTGGACACGTGTGTAATTGTTCCCCCTGAAGGGACCCAGATCATTTTAAAGCAAGAAATAACTTTTATTATTTTTTTTTCTAAATTAAGTACCTCAATCCATGCAAAATCAGTGGCAAGTTATTGGTCACCTAACATCGTGATTTTCAAATCAGGGCTGCTTGGTGGTTTCTTGGGACCCACACTGGAATTATGCCAACAATGCCACATGTGGCTACTGGTCACTTGAATGTGGCTGGACCAACCAAGGGACTGAATTTTTAATTTCCTTTAATTTTAAATTTAAATGCCTGCATGTAGCTAGTGGCTACCAGATGGGACAATACAGACATAGGTTATTTCATCATTCCACAATTTGACACCTTGGAAATTCCAATTCAGTGGGTCTAGCATTTAGCTCCAGAATCTATATTTTTAGAAACTCCTTAGCTTCTAGGGTAGAGTCAGATATGAGAACTATGGAAATATGTTGTAAAGAACCATATACAGAATGAAAAGGAATTGGGAAGGCATTTGGAAATGAGGTGTCAGAATTGTGTTTGTGCTGAGGGTACCAGGGTCAAATCCAGATAGAGGTATATTCTCCCAAAGTAGTCTGAAGTAGTGTAGCCACATTGAGAGGAACCGAGGTTTTTAGTGGGAAAATGAAAAATACAGAGAGATGAAAAAATAAAGTCAATAACGGGATCCCCACATGTAAGATCTGAAGCCAGAGGGATGCAGAAGTGAGGACTGGATAAATCATGAGGTTCAGTGCTGGGTCTCATCCCGATGAAACACCCATGTTATTGGATGCTTTGTTAGGGACAGAAGCAGCAAGTTGAAGGAGTCATGCAAGATAGGCCATTGGAAAAGGGAAAAGAGATGTCAAGCAATATATAGTAAAGAAAAAGCCACTAACAATTGTCTGAGGAACCACTTAGTGATATCAGAGCCAATTGCTTTTCCACCTTAGCCTTACAACTTGGCCTGGGAGATTCCCTAGTTATATATGGCATCAACTGAATATCTGTTATTTCAACTTGTAATCTTTATTCCATATCTTTTGAGTTTCAGTATAAAAAAAAATCTATGAACTCAACAAAAAAGTATGTACAGTGATAACAAGTCATTACTTTTTAAGGTCACCACATATCAAAACAAGAGCTATCCAAAAAATTTATACTATCCTTGAGCTACTAGAAACTTCTCTGACCTCTCTCTTTCTACATTTCTACATTTCTTCTTTCCCTAGATGCCCAAATGAGATAGCTGTAGGTGATTATGGACATAAAACTGGAAGTTCCTAAGGTCCACTCTTTCTAGTATGGGTAGTAGTTCTTAAATGTGTCTATCAGTTTCTAAATTATATTAAGTATCTGTACCAAGATGAAGTGTTAGTGTCTCCACAAATGCTGCTATTAGCAAATATAAGCAAAAACAGCAGAAATGGAAACCGTCTTTTGAGCTAGTGATGAATTGTCCATCTAGCTCAGTGCCTAGTACATGGCAGATACTGAAAGATATTTGATGTATGAGTGAGTAAATGAGTGAATTTACTCCCCAAAGAATTGATTAGTGGTTATCAACCAAGAGATAGAAACCAGGATCACATGGAAATCTACTTTTGTTGTTTAAAATATGCACACTCAAATCTCTGAGATTCTCACACATCTTGAAGAATGGAGGAAGGTGGGAGATGAGTTAGACTTAACAAGGGCATCACATGTATTTTTACAATCTTCCTGGGTCATTCTATGCCCTGCTCTCTTCATCCCTTATCCTGTTGAGAAGCATAGTTGTATATCAGAACTAAATTGACATGTAGTAGTAGTAATAATCATAGCAATACTATCACTAATAAAATTTGAACTTGCTTATAATAATGTCTTATATTTATAGATTTGCCAAAAGATCTTTATGTATATATCACCTCACTACATGCTCACAAAAGCTCCAATGGCAGGATTAACTTGATGGGTATGCAAAATTGATGTTTGTGTTTTCACAGGAACTTGAACTTGTAATGCATAGAAAAAATGAGAAAAAGAAAGATGAGGTTACTGGGAAAAAGCACATTTAAGGTAAAGGATTTTTAAAAAAACTTAAATGTTATCATATTATAGTTACAGTATTACTAACAATTTTTGATATCTTTGCTGTTTAGAATTACTGACTTTCTTCTTTCAGTGAAAACATCCTTGAATTAGATGTTGAGAAATAAACTGTAGTCTTTATTCTGCCACTTACTATATAGAAGTGTAGGAAGTGATACAATTCATCTCTTTGAGTCAAGGTAATAGGATTTTCTATCTAAAAACTAAAATGTTTAGTTCAATCAACCTCTCTGAGACTTGATTTCCTGACCTGAAAAATGGGAATAATTATATACCTGCCTAACTATCATAAAATATTATTGGCATGATCTACTACAGAAGCTACAGAATTAAATGTATTTTTTATCCTGTTTGCATTCAACTAAATGTGCTCAGCCAAAGTTTAGAGACAGAGAGAACAATTTAAATTATGTTGATGTTTTCATTTACTGTATCCTAGGATGACTGTGAAGTAGGTACAGGAATATAGGGCTCAGCTGGAGAGAAAGAACACCAACTGCTTGGCCTTTTTGAAAATGTATTGGTTTCTAATGTGCTTTCCTAGGAGATTTTTATGGGCAACTGATTCCTTGTGATTGCTGCCTCACTCACTAGGTTTGGTACCAAACAATGTGTATGATAAAAATTCCATGTTGGGCCCTGGCCAGATAGCTCAGTTGGTTAGAGTATCATCCCAATACACCAAGGTTGGGGGTTTGATTCCCAGTCAGGGCACATACAAGAAACAAACAATAAATGCATAAATAAGTAAACAACAAATTGATGTTTCTCTCTCTCTATATATCAAATTAAATTATTTATAATTACATGTTGATGGTATAGCCCCATTAATAACCTTGATATTTCATTGTCATTATTATGCTTAATCTACAGGGTGTCCCAAAAAATGTATACACACTTTGAATAATTATTAATTCCAAAGGGTAAATCTGAAAAGAAAGAAACATCAATTGAGCTATAAAAATGTATATGTATACATTTTTGGGGAACACCCTATATTTTTGAATCATAACTCTTTGAGAGTCTCGCCACACAGAGAAACATGCAAATTCGCATTTGCACAAAGTTTGCACAACATTCCACCAGGGTTCTGAGTCTACTGAAGTCCATAATAAAGACCCTATACCTTAAAGGAAGCTACTCTGAGTTATGTCCACAGTTGAAGATTCCATTGAATGACACAATTGGAGTTGTCAACTGTAACTCCAGAAGAGACTGCCTAGGTAGTTCTCAGTCAAAGCATTCCTTGCTGTCTCCTAAGTAAGGCTGCAACTGTCCCTGGGGATCTTTTCCACAGGAGCACACACACTGATCTCCGGTGTTCATTCATTATCAGGCAGGTGACAACACAGCTTTATTTCATGTTTCCCTTCTGTGTCTTAATTCTGATATGGTTTTACATTCAGAGACAGTATGAAAGACAGTTGAGGATCACGTAGCTATCTATCACCTTGGACTCTCCAGGCCAAGATGGGGTGGCTGTCTCATTTATTAGTCAGGTCAATAAGGCTGAACCTAGTTGGACAAGGCAAAAATAGAAAATCCAAGCTATGCAACAGTGAAATCTGATGTTCTGTGTCAACGCTTTAGTCCAGGAGCCCTTCTGCACAAGGTCACAGATGTCCCAGTGAAATAAAAGAGGTACCTTATGAAAATTGAGGACTAGACCCACATTTGTCTGAATGTGCTAAAAAGTAACACAGTCCAATGCAAATAAAACTCCAAAACACAGCTGTTTTACTCTACCCTTTCCATATACAAACTAAAATGGACCCATGCTTTTCCTATCTCTTCTCTTTTTAAAGTCCCCAGTAACTTCTCCCAAATCTCTTCTTTGCTACCACAAAAAAAGTAATGGAATTCCACGTTACCTTTAATCCTTACCCATTTCATTGGTACCTTTAACTGCTATGATGAGACCTTCAGAAGGGTCTGAGAAAACAGGTATGGAAGGATACACAGAGGGACACTGGTCGGTTCAGAGGGTGCCTAGTATGAATGATTTCCACATTCCAGTGTTTATAAGAGAAATGAATGCACCACTTTCAAGTCCATTTAGAGATGCACTGAGGTCAGTCACTAATAAAGTCATCTACTCAAGAGTGTGTACCTGATGACTATGACTTGACTTTTCAATGCCTGAGAGCTCTTGGAGGTTCCACTATTCATTCAATAAAAATATAATTCTCAACCAGTTTGGCAAGTCTTTCTGTAAGACGAATGGATAGTTGGCTAACTTTGAAATCTACCTGTAGCTAAAATATAGGTAGTTCTTGAAACCATGTGCAGGAAGCTTTTGATAAAATCACAATTAAATTTCCTCCCCTGAAATACACAGTAGTCAGAAGCTCCTTTGCAATCATCACTCTTTCGCTATCCTATATGAATACCAATGAATGTATTATTTAAAAAACATTTAGAAGGAAAACTCATCACCGGTTGCACATTATTTTTTTATAAATGTCATTCTACATTTATACTGGCAACTGCAGCAATCTATGCAAACCAGATTTGAATAGTGAGCAAAGCAGAATATTTACAAACACCTTGGATACTTTAGCATTCACACTCTTTCTTCCTGCCACAGTGAATTTGAATTGGATGCTGCAGTTGCTGTCAGATCCAAACACAAGTGCATCCTTCAGCTGCCGCCCCCTACCAAGAACGCCAGGCAAAATCTGCCCATCTTTTATCCACATCTCCTACCCTGTAGCTCGCAATTAGTGTTATTAGTGGAAAAGGAAAATCAAATGATACCAGAAGTACAGCTTCCCCATCACTGATGGACATGAGAGGTGTCAGAAGCACCAACTGAACAAAATCCACCTGAAATGCTTCGGCGCCCCTCTCGAACTAGTAGTACTTGTCCCCCGACCCACCTCCAGCATTGTTTTAGTTTACAATATCTCATCAACAGAACTCATCCATCCGGAGTTACTACATTTCAATGATTAGAACAGCATATCTATTTCCCCATCAGGCCTATCTCTAAACCCCCAAAGCCCATGATATTACATATTAGCACCATAGATGTTCTTTAAGATCTGCAAAATAAAATAAAAGCCTATATTCTGTTTTCTTTCTGACTCAGAAATCATAAAATTATTTATCCTTATGAGTGAGAGATTAGTACATTATTCATCCTTTTATCTCCTGCACCTATTTTAATCTAAACTTGAGTGTGTTCAGGGAGGCTTTTAATGACTACTTTTTCAGAGCAACTCATTATTATAGGGATTTTAATATCTCTTGTTGCCCATTTTTCTACTAGTAACAGGTAGTACTAGAGCTGTATGCACCAAAGTAGGATTTAATGAAACCTAATGTTCATCCAAATGAATCTCTCATGGCTAAATAGGTAATACAGAAACACAAATATTTTTGTGTTTGGAGCAGATTCTCTAGAGAAAGATACAGTCAATGTGAGTAATGAGTGACAGTTTCTTAAAGGTTAATATCTTCTTTAATCTATTTCCATAGCAGAAAGGGAAAATGCTGTATTAAGCATTGGGTATGCTTTGGGGATTACAGAAACAATTTCAACTATAATGTATATGCTAAACCAGAGTGAAAACGAGGAAGGCGGCACATACATTTTATTTCATAAAACACAGAAGTGCTGTAAATATATGTTTTCTTTCTTATTAAAGGAGTACCTTAGATGTGTATGAGTGTGTATATGTGTGTGCAAAAAAGAAGAGAAATAAAACTCCATTCAAGACCAGGAACTGTGATTGTCACGTCAGGTAATGAAACCATTAAATGCACGGTATTAAGAAGAGACAAGATGCAATTAGCCAAGAAATTACTCTGATCTCAGTGACATTTTCAAAAAATCATAATACAATATACATCGGAGGATGTGATTGACAGCCTAATCCAGTTTTGATGGGACGTAGTCCACATACTGTGAGTAAAGCAGTGCATGTCCAGATAAAGCTCACAGCTGTGAATCTCTGATATGTCCTTACAGTCTTGTCACCCAGGAAATTCCTCAGGTTTAAAAGATGATGAAAGTATCGCCCATTAATGACAGGATCATCTCCTGCCCTGAAATAAAATGTACTAATCCCTTTTGCTAGGTCTATGAATTTCTAATATAAATTATATAAACTCTAGTAATTCATCTCTGTTAGCACAGTTGTGTGTTTGGAAGCTGTACAGCAGTCTTTGCCCTATTTGAAATGCTAGATGAAAGCAAGACATGTACGTTTAAGCTGCAGCACCAAGTAATTTAACAGAGGGGACAGAAAAACTTCTGGATAATGAGAACTACAGATGTAAAAAAAGGGAAGTTTAAAAGTTCTAAGGTGGCTTGATGGGTTTATGTTTCATCTTTGCAAAGAGATCATAAATACAATGTATATTTTTTTTAATAAAGCATAGGTCTTAACTTTGAATGGCTAAATAAATGACATCAAACAACTGGGACTAACAAATAATTATATGGAATTAACAATTATTAACCAGAGACCTTCTAATTAAAAAACAAAAAGCAAACAAAAAAAACATAGAGTATTAATGGACAACTAAGGCAAAATTATTTTCCATCATTTTGCCTTAACTGTCCACTAGTTTTATAATTGCATGTGACTGTATTACTGACATTCCTGCCCAGACCCACATATATATTCTACATTATAGACAATGCACATCATGTGATATCTTCCAATCAAATATACAGCAAAAAGAGTAAATAAAGGGTGATTGATATTTCAAAATCTGCAATTATTTTATGGAAACAATGCACTTAAAAGGAAATGATAGTATTATCAGTGTATTTATAACCTGGTTGATATTACTTTATATTTCTTAATGTTTATTTTTTTATTTTAAAATTTGGACACTAAATATTACTTTATCAGAGTTTTTATTCAAGGAAAAATATATACTGACTAAACTTTGCTTTCTAAAATGTAACTTGAAAAAAAAATGGAATACACACCTCAGGGCATGACTAAATAGTGGTCAGATTCTTTTTATAATAAACATACTAGATTCCATCTATGGGGAGAATAATTAAATGACAAAGAGACTACCATTACTCAAAATATGCTCTTTGGAAATGCCTTCAGAACAAATGGCTGATCACATAAGTAGGTCCTATAACCATACTTTACTTTTAATAACAATCAATACTTTCAGTCTTTATCTGCCTTATCAACTCTGTTTCAAATGACTTTGTTCTGTTCTGCAAACTCTAGGCTGTCTACAATTGTTAAAGATTTACTATCACTAATATTCTTTAGTGAATTTGTATAGCACCATTATTTGTAATAGCAAAAAGTAGACATAATCCAAATTTCTATCAACCGATGAACAGATAAACAAAACTTGCTGTATCTATCCATACAATGGAATACCACTCCACAATAAAAAGGAATCAGCTACTGATAAATGCTACAAAATGGATGATTCTCAAAAATATTACAGTAAGTGAAAAAAGCAAGACACACACACACAAAACACATATGGTATGATTCTATGTATATGACATGTCCAAAAAAAGAAAAACCTGTAGTAGCAGAAAGCATATTAGAGGTTGCCTGGAGCTAGGTGTGGGAACAAGGATTGATTCCAAGTGGCATAAGGTTTCGGGTTGAGGTAATGGAAATGGTTTAAAATTAGATTGTATTGTGGTAATGGTTGCACAACTCAGTAAATTTACTAACATTCACTGAATTGTACACTTAAAATGACTGAATTTTATGGTATGTAAAGTATACCTCAATAAAGCTCTTTTAAAAAGAGAGAAAAGATCAAATGTGATACCATTTTTTAAAAAGCAAGAACAATTTGAAAGAGAATACAAGGGCAAATTATAAAGAGGCCCTTTGAGAACCTAGCATTATTAACACTTCCTAAGGTGATTGTTTATAAGAATGATATTAACTTGAAATAACAGTAATTATGTTTTAGTCAGCCCTCATGTATGTTGCCATACGGAGTGCCTTGAATAACTTACTAATGGTTCCCATTGCCTTTGAAATGAGGTCTCAACTCACAGAAAATGAACAATTTCCAAATAAACTAACAATCAGATAGCTTCTTTGAAAAGGAAAGAAAAGCAATTGTTTTTCTCCAACAGCCTGTCCATCTTGCCATAAACCTTGAGCAGAAACCATTATCACACATACACCTTCCATCCATGAAAATGTATGTCCACAAAACCCACATGTAGTTTCAGAGCTCACGATATTCCCTAATCTAATAGTCCTATAGGAAAAAGAGCAAGGCAAACCAGTTCTTCCATATCAGCATAGCTAAGGGGGTTGTAGTCCAAACCATTGTCGTGAGATCAAAAGCTAACAATGTACATACATTCCCAGTACCTTCAGGATTAAAGACACCCCGCAGGTATGATGGGTTTCACCTGAATTCAAGCCCCTCAAACTTCAGCAGGTTGCAGCAAACTTGAAATCTAAGCTAACCCACATTTTATGGGAGGAAAGGGAAAATGGTAAACGACCTGTTTTATGTTAGTTACTTGAAATGTTTAACTATGTGCACAATAGTTTCAGGCCATAAAGTAGAAGCAAATCTACTTTTAAAAATCACATATAAAGAGGGAGTTGGGGGGGTAATGAATTATGCCACTTATGACTCAGTTTTACAAAATACTGCAATTTCACTGTTCTAAATGGCTTCAAATGTATTCACAAGGGTGGAACTGTGGGTGTTTAAATAGCAAAGAGAAGGGAAAACTCTTATCCAGAGTAAAAGACACTATATAGACACAAAATAGCATTTACAATAAAATCATTGCCAAACTGCTGGTAACCAACCTTCTCCATTTCCTACCCCACTTGCTTATGTGTAAATGTTGGTCATATAGTAAAGAGCAACACTGGAAATGTATTAAAACTTTTTTTGTCTTCAATTTGGAACAAAGTTCCTAGGCACCTTGACAATGAAAAAGAAAATATATATAATTTTCTTAAAATTTTATATATGGTATTTTTTTTCACTTTGGAAAAATCACAATTGTACTTCATGTGTGACTAAGTATGATTGTTTCTTTCTTTAAGGTAACTAAAGATCATTGACCTGAATTGTCTCAAATTACTTTATATTATCTACACTTGAATCCGTAAGAGCACAAATCATCAGAATTTAGATTTTTCTCAAAATATAATCCTTACTGTATTTTGGGCTATTTAGAGAAATATAGTATAACTTAAAAAGATGTCTCCAATTTAAAACTGGTCAAAAAGTAAACAAATATGCTGTACATTGTGTGGTAAATGCATAAAGATAGTACCAGCATTTGAAAATTTTTTCAGGGGCTTTACCCATTTGTCATTTTATATGCCATTTCTGGGCGATCAGCTCCAATTTTGGCCTTGTGTTCTAACGCAGGGAACGGCCTGCCTAAGTACAAAGTGGCCTCAGTGCTGCCCACTGGACTGCTCTCTCGGTCTCTGTAGTATGTGGGGTTAAATGGGCAGGAAGAATAAACTGTTTCAGGAACATTAACATTTCTAACTTTAAAAATGAGTGCCTTTCCGGTGTGTACTGAGTATGAAATGCCTTCTGTTAAAAATACAGCGCTCTAAGCAAAAACATTGCATGTTCACTCTTATTGTCATTAGGCTTTAACGATTTACCTGACATTTCTCTTTTAATGTGAAAATTCATTTGGAAAAGACATTTCCACAAGCAAAGACCAATTCCTATATCTCTCTGTGCCACAGTCAGACCTGGATAGACAAATAGAAATAAATAAGATAGAGGAAAATCTTCTGAGATAAATTTTAATTTCTAGAATAATGGCTCAGAATTCTTACACAGAAGATTATTATCCCTTTTCTGTACCTATCAGAGACAAAGGCATATGAAATAGTCCTTTCATACAGAAACAAGTTCATCATCGGTGTTTCATTCCAAAGGGCTATATCACACAAATGGCATTCTGGGGCCTAGTTTAATATTTATAGGAGGGAAAAATCCAATACACAAGTAAATCACTATTTTTAGAAGGAAGGAAGGAAGGAAGGAAGGAAGGAAGGAAGGAAGGAAGGAAGGAAGGAAGGAAGGAAGGGAGGGAGGGAGGGAGGGAGGGAGGGGAAAGAGGGGGAGGGAGGACCCTTCAGTTACCATGTACACTTAATCACTATTAAGATGGCCAAAAATATACTATACCTACTTTTTCTTTGAATCCTCATCTGAGAATATGTTCGTTAATTTTGGGAGAGAGAGATAGAGAGAGAGAGAGAGAGAGAGAGAGAGAGAGAGAGAGAGAGAAGAGAGAGAGAGAATGAGAATAAGAGAGAAATATCAGAAACATAACGTAAGAGAGAAACATTGATCAGTTGCCTCCCCCCCCCCCCCCCCCACACACACACACACACACTCACCAGGGATAGAACCAAACTGGGAATCAAATGCGAAATGTTTTGGGGTATGGACAGCACTCCAACCAGCTGAGCCACCAGGCTAGGGCACTATACCTACTTTTTAAAAAATATGTTTTTATTGATTCTAGAAAGAGAAGAAGGAAGAGGGAGAGAGAGACAGAAACATTGATGAGAGAGAAACATCAATCAGCTGCTTCCTGCAGGGCCTGCACCGGGGATTGAGCCCAAACCCAGGCATGTGCCCTGACTAGGAACTCTTGGTACATGGGTTGAAGCTCAACCACTGAGCCACACCGGCCAGGCACTATACCTACTTTTTAAAAATACTTTTATAGAGGCCATTTTCCCATCTAGGGCTTCCTTTTTTTTTTTTTTAAACCTGTATCAACTATAAAGGCATCCTACAATTAATATAAGTGAAAGAAAAACCCTAGAAATTAATTTAATTGCTACTTCTCATGTAATTAAGAGAGAACAGTAATAGAAAAGCTTGAATAAATAGAATTGCTTCTGAATTTTCTGAGCTAGACGGTTTTTATTTTCCACTTAAAGCAAATGTTAAAAAATTTTTTTTCTGTCAAAATCCTAAATAGCTTTTTGACAGGTTTGTTATGGTTAATTAATTACTTTCATTTGCACCAAGTTGTATACTTGAAGATGAATAGTACATGATAACAAGGCCAGCCTCTGTGAGGGAGACCTTTGGCGGTCTAGGCAGTCTGCTGCCTCATTACAGAACTAGCTATCTGCAGGAAGCCTGACTTTGAAAGGTACAGCACGTCCCATAACTCCCTCCCCTAACTGAGATGATTGTAGCTTCTTTCGAAAAGTGATGATTAGGAGAGAGAAAAGCAAAACGGAATGCTGTATGAATATTTCATGTAAATGAAAGCAAGCACTTAGCGATGAGCATCTTGATTGATGCTAGAGTGCCTCTAAACGTCTTGACATTGAAGGGTTCCGACTCCCCTTCCCTCGATGACGGTTTCAAGAGCTGCAGTTAATAGCAGAATATGGCCGTACTTAGCTGAAGGGCTCTTTATTACCGGCCGATATTAAATAAGACCACAGGCCTCAGGTTGGCCTAAGTGAATTCTAGATAAAAGAGACTTCAGAGGGAACCCTAGATGAGATATGATTGTTGCATTTTATTTGGGTTTTAATTTTTTCCTCCCTGGAGCATAATTGTTTATTTCACTTTTAACACCCCTCCCCCTCAAGAAAGAGCCCAAGGACACAAAGGGACATGCAGATAGAATCTCAAGTAACAAAAACAGATGGAGTATAGATGGATGCACAGGACTCCAAGTCATTTTAGGTAAATAACAGCAGTAATAGTAACAGTGAATAAGAGGAAAGCCCTCATTTAGGCAGTTTTTAGAAATATAATTCTTTTCAAGATAAGTAACATTTTTCTAAAGTTGTACAGTAAACCGTCAGTCCCTTATCCTCCCTCCATATGTGCAAGGTTTATCTTCCTAAGGAGTCAGGGATGACTTAAGAAACTCAAGCAACAGAAGAACTTCAAAATGCAAGTTCAGTTGGGGGAGTTCAAGGCTTTAGAAAGGCAGTTCCATGGCCCGGTGATAGGTTGGCTGACATCACCATAACTCCCTCCCTGCGAAGTCAGGGACTTAGGCCGTTTCCTCCAGAAAATGCTTGGGTAACTGCCATTTGCTTAGGTCAGGATTTCCACCCCCACTGGCTCTTCACAAATCATCTGTCATCGAAAGGGAAATACAGTCTCCATGAGCTGTGACCACGGAGAGCTTTGTGCCCATGGCTCCACCAGAGCAAAGAGCCCAGAGAGAGTCACGGGCAAGACCCCGGCATGCCAGCAGCTCCCAGCCTCAGGCTCAACTGCTCTCTGCAAGAGCCACCTAAAGACTGGAAGGAAGGAAGGAGGGAAGGAAGGAAGGAAGGAAGGAAGGAAGGAAGGAAGGAAGGAAGGAAGGAAGGAGGAAGGAAAGGAAGGAAGGAGGGAAGGAAGGAAGGAAGGAAGGAAGCACAGAACCTATCTCAAAGGCCTGAGGTCACTTAGAGAATTCCAATTGCATTTAAAATAGCCAATTCTGCAAAATGATGGTCCACATAAACCCAATAGCCTGATTTCTACTTTCCAATGTTACATCTCTTCTGACTCCCACTCTGTAACTCCTGGGGCTCCTTAAAGGGGAGACAATATTTCACACAGGAACAAAATGAAACTCTGAGGTATACAGAAATACATGTGTATGGATTTACGAATGGAAGACTTGATAGGCTTCTGAGTCTGCTCGGATCTGCATCATTGAATCACAGAACTGGAAAAGAGTTTTCAAAATCACTTAGTCTAGTCTCATGATCGAATGAGGCAAACAAAGAAACTTGGAGTAAAGCCAGCACTAGGTTTTAGATTGCATGATTCTCAATCTTTATTTTTATGTCACCAAAATTACCTATAACTAGAGGCCCAATGAACAAAATTCATGTAAGAGTAGGCCTTCCTTCCCCCGGCTGCCAGCACCGGCTTCCTTCTGGCACCCAGACCTGGGCTTGCTTCCCTCTGACCGCAGGCAGGGACCCGGCTTGCTTCCCTCCGGCCACCCACAGGCACCCGGACCCAGGCTGGCTTCCCTCCAGCTACCCACAGGCATCCAGAAGGATGTCCAGTCTAATTAGCATATTACACTTTTCCAGATGACCTTCCAGATGAAACTGCAGCGGGGCTGAGGCAGAGGTGGCTGCAGAGATGGGGGGGGGGGGGGCAGAGGGGTGCGAGACCCTTGCACAGATTTTGTGCATCGGGCCTCTAGTTCTATTATAAATGTATAACTTTTGTTTGCATTTACATGGTGCCTTTCTTTCAAAATCCCAATTGTTAATTGATAATAATTTATCTTGCCCTGGCTGGGTGGCTCAGTTGGTTGGAGTATCATCTTGTATACTAAAAGGTTGCAGTTTTAATTCCCAGTCAGGGCACAATCCCTGGTTGGGGTGCATATGGGAGGCAATTGATCCATGTTTCTCTTTCACATTGGTGTTTCTCTCCCACCACCACCCCCGCCCCCCCGCTCCCTACCTCTTCCCCTTCCTCTCTCTCTAACTCAGTAAACATATCCTTGGGTAAGGATAAAAATCCTATATAATAAAGAGGTAATATGCAAATTGATCGTCACACCCTCGCACAAGATGGCCACCCCCATGTGGTCACAAGATGGCCACCACAAGGTGGCTGGCAGGGGAGGGCAGTTGTGGGCAATCAGACCAGCAGGGGAGGGCAGTTAGGGGCATCCAGGCCAGCAGGGGAGGGCAGTTAGTGGTGACTGGGCTGGCAGGGGAGGGCAGTTGGGGTGACCAGGCCTGCAGGGAAGGGCAGTTAGGGGCAATCAGGCTGGCAGGGGAGCAGTTAGGCGTCGATCAGGCTGGCAGGGGAGTGGTTAGGGGGTGATCAGTCTGGCAGGCAAAAGCGTTAGGGGCAATCAGGCAGGCAGGCAGGCAAGCGGTTGGGAACCAGCAGTCCCAGATTGTGAAAGGGATATCCGACTGCCTAAACTGGCAGCCGGACATCCCCCGAGGGGTCTCAGATTGAAGAGGGTGCAGGCTGGGCTGAGGGACACCCCCCCTCAGTGGATGAATTTTGTGCACTGGGCCTCTAGTAATAATAATAATAATAATTTATCTTTTGTCTTATAATATCCTAGACCCTCTTACACTAGTTTAAACTTTAACCCATGGCAACAATTTCATTAAAGAATAACAATGCATCACATATATTTATATAAGTCTGCAAAACACTTTCACATTAATTATCTACTTCAGCCCATCCAGAAGTCTTGAGATGCAGTTATTTCCTCTTCTTTCAGGAGAAAGAAACCGACATTGAGTTCCTTACATTATCTAATGAAGATGGTATCATCTGGCTCCAAGGTCATTGCTTGTTGTCCTCAATTCTATTACTTAATAAATATTTGTTAAACACCTACTATGTGCAAGGCTTCTGATTACAACTTACAGACTGCTTCACATTTTTCCTGTATTAGAATACAGTCATTCCACATTTGTCCAACCAAGTTTTGTCTAGTAGCCAGGTAGAGATTAGTGTTGAAGAGCTGACCTAATACATGCTTAAATTGTATTTATGGAACTACTTCTACTTTTCACAGATGCCCTGTATGGTACACACATGGCTTCTGAGGTCTTTATGCAAAATTCTAGATACAAGAATGCATTGACTTTTCAAATGGCATTAGCACTGTAAAGCAGAACAAAGAAATCCATAGTCTTGTCAGCTTCTAGTGAGGTACAAAGCCTGACAGTAACACATGCAGCTCTCAGGACCATAGGCAGCAGGCATTTAAAAAAGAGAGAAAGAACTCCTGGACTCAGACAACAGTGTGGTGATTGCAGGGGGCAGGGGTGTGGGTAGAGATGGAAGAGGGTACGGGGAGATAAATGGTGATGGAAAAAAATAAAGAAAAAATGTGAGAGGTGCAGGGGAAGCTCACACGGCATTTGGAAAATGGTTAAGTTGTGGATCCCGGATGCCATTATTATTATTATTATTATTATTATTATTATTAAAATTAAACAGAGATTTAATCTAACATTCCATGGGCAGTCATGCGACTGACTTTAATAACTGTAAACTGGGGCATACATCACACTGCACTGAACCTAACGCTTTAATTAAGTTTCGATGCAGCCAATGACGATGACTGTGGTGGCCACAGAAGCTCCAAGCTGCAGGGTGCTCTCTGCCTGCCCAAGCACAGGCCCTGGGAGCCGGGCAGGAGCAGCAGTCACCGGTGCCACAGTTCGATATTTATGAAAGAGAAGCTCCGGATTTTATCGTGGTGGTATAGATCAATTGTCAGGACAGAGTCCTTAACAGTGTATTCGGGGAGCGAGGTACAAAACCAATTTTATCTGCTTCAGTGATGTGTGAACTGTATGAGGAAAGACATCTCCCAACTCCCTGATAGCTTATCTTCCCTGGTGACCATTTGTGCATGCTCTTGTAAATATACATATTTTACCAGGGAAGGGAGGGGGTGAGAAAGGCTCTTTAAACTCTCCTTTGAGACGACCTTGAAGTAGGAGCATTTGAATCTTCCAGGAAATTAGCAGCCAAGTGTACTTCGATAATGATGGGTGGGTGGGACGTGCCACTCAGAGAACTGCCTCTGTCCTGGTTCTTCACCCGAAGACCATCTTTCCCACCGAGGCTGTTTCTTCCAGGAGCCGGGAAAAGCAGAGCTGCCTGGGTCTGGAAATCGCTGGAGGGCTTAGCTAGTCGAAAGAACTAACAATGAAAGAGATGTTGATTTGGTATTTTCTCAGGCTGTAAGTCTAATGAACATCAAGAGAGAAATGAAAAACCTCTTCCAAGCAAAGGTACAGGCACTCAGTGGCTCTCCCACAAGAGCAAGGATGGCAGGAGCAACAAAAGTAACCTTTGTTTCTATCAGCTACCTAAGTCGGACCGACTGAAACGTTTTCATTCTTTTCTGTGTTCAGACTCTCTGGATATAGGATGCCACTTGAAATGCCACTTTAAACGTTACATGTTCACCCTAGCTGGTTTGGCTCAGGGGATAGAGCATCGGCTTGTGGACTGAAGGGTCCTGGGTTTGATTCCGGTCAAGGGCACATGCCTGGGTTGCAGACTCGATCCCTAATAGGGGGCGTGCAGGAGGCAGCTGACCAATGATTTGCTCTCATCATTGATGTGTCTATCTCTCTCTCTCCCTCTCTGAAATCAATAAAAATTAAAAATAAATAAATGTTACATGTTCTTTTTTTTCAGCCACTTTTGACTACACATCTGAAGAATGATTCCTCTCATATACCTAAGGTTTGGGCTCAAATATCTAGTGGGCAGATTTCACAGGCATTGCTACATCATGCCTTCAAATAAGTGCCTCTTTACTGCTTAGGCCAGAGGTGGGCAAACTTTTCTGGAAAGGGCCAGATAATATATATTTTAGTCTTCAAGGGCAGTTTGGTCTTTATAACAACTATTCAACTCTGCCCTTAGCCTGAAAGTGGCCATAAACTATATATAAATAAACTAATAAGGCTGTTTCAATACAACTTTATGTATGCATACTGAAAGTTGAATTTGTATAGTTTTTATATTACACAAATATATATCATAACAAATAGCTGTGGTCTCATTACTTCTCATCTAAAGATGTTTGCCTGTATCCACAATCAATATAATTGAGGGGTTCGCAAGGGGTTTGCAGACTTTTGAGTCTTCCGTCAGAAGTAACATGATACAGTAGATTTTTGGTGTCAGGGAAACCTGCATTTAAATTCTGCCACCTTAGGCCTATTTATCTCTGTGAGCTTCAAAGCACTACAAACGGGAATTAAAATGCCTAACGTGTGCTTAAAATATCATGCATAAAGCGTGGTTCTCAGTAGATACTTAATACCCACTGAGTGTTAATACCCATTCCCCTTTCTAAGCATCCTCAGCAAACAGAAGGAAGGCCCTGTGAACTGGTGAGCTGCAGTCTTGCCTTGTTTCAGGTTCACCTCACGTGCACTGCTAAAGCGGCTTATTCTTATACTAGTAGCCCATTGCAGGAAGAGTCCTGCAATAGGGCTTCCTGCTTCGCTATCCCCCACCCTGCCTGCTTCCCTTCCTTCTCCCCACCCCACTTGCTTGCTTCTCCGCAGCTTTGCTCCCTTCTGCAGTGCTTGGCTTCTTTCTAAGCTGTCTTTATATGCAAATTAACCACCATCTTGGTCGGGTTAATTTGCATACTCATCCTGATTGACTGGTGGGCGTGGCTTGGGCGTCACGAAGGTGCGGTCAATTTGCATATTATTCTTTTATTAGGTAGGATACTCCATGAAAGGAAGCCTGCTGCTCATGTGTTTACTTCTCTTTACATTCAGTTCATTTCATCAAATTCCCAGGATCTTTTTAAATTATTATTATTGATTTTTTTACACAGAGGAAGGAAGAGGGAGAGAGAGTTAGAAACATTGATGAGAGAGAAACATCGATCAGCTGCCTCCTGCACACCCCCTACTGGGGATGTGCCCACAACCAACGTACATGCTCTGGACCTGAATCGAACCTGGGACCCTTCAGTCCTCAGGCCGACGCTCTATCCACTGAGCCAAACTGGTTAGGGCTCCCAGGATCTTTTTTAAAAAATAGAGAAGAGCTTCCAAATGCAACACATTTTCTGTTTCATGAGTCCACTTTCATATCAGCTTGGTGATGCCACTTCCGGGATGAAATCGCCTGTCACCAGCAGGCATCATTACAGATTCAATGGTAGCGGCGCTTTCAGCTATAGAGAGAGCCAGTAAACTGTGATCCCCCAACTGATCAGTTTGAACAAGGGGAGAACCTGTTCGGGCCAGGAATGAGACTGGATTTTTTTCAGATGAACAGTAGTTGGAAATGGCTCTTTCCATTTCTTGCTTCAATCGACCTTCGTTATTCTGCCCAGACCCTGTGCTCAGCCCTGGGAACAAGAAAAGCAGCAAGCAAGCCACTGTTCCCAGCAGCACCGTCCAGTGGTGGAGATAGACACGTCCACAGACAGCGGCCAGATGTGCTACGGCTGTGTGAGCACCTGCAGGGGAGTACAACACTGCCTGCCTGCAGGAGTCAGGGAAGGCGTCACCATGGAGGCAAGCGTGCATCTCAGCCTTAAAAGATTTGAAGGAGTTTGCCAAGGATGGAGAGCAACCCGTACAGAACAGACAGAGAGGACGAGGTCAAGAACTCCGCTGTGGCGAGTTCGCGGGTGCCTGCAGGACCGAGGCTGAGGTGAGCACACTCCTCTGGTGCCACCACTGCACCTTGCTAAAGCCTCCATGTCAGAATTAATTACACAGCAATTAATTAATTAATTACACCCCTCTCCCCCACCCCCCATTAAACTGTAGTATAGACCCTAGTAGGCACTGTGTCTTTATCCGATGAAAAGGAGATAATCAAGGTACTATGAAGATAAACAAAAAAATGTAGAGGATGATAGACTAGTATTTCAGCCTCAGATGTACTTCCAAACATTTTATCGAGAGAGACTGGAAATTTATTACCTATGAAGTTCACTTATAAGTGAGCCCTGCCATAAGATTAATAAGAAAGACACACACAAAATGGTCAATCAATATTTATTATGTGAATAAAGACAGCGGTGAAGAACATTATGCCCAAGAATCAGGACATTTCAAATATTAGGTCATATCAAAAATAAGTACAGCTACAAGATCTGACACTCTAAGAAGAAATCTGAAATTCTGTCTCCCAGCAGAAGTAATCGTCTCTCAGCCCCTGTCCAGCTCAGCCCCGTGCACTGGGAACCTCCAGCAGTACCAATCCCACGGGCAGGGAGTATTTGGAATCAGTCCTGCCAGCCCAAAGCAGTTGTGAATTGCATTTGGGGTATGTCTGTCCAGCTGCTGCTACCGCCTTCCTTAAGCATGCTTCTTTCTACTCGGTACTCCGGGTGCCCGATTGAGGTTCTAGTGTTAAACCACAACTCACTTAGCTAAAACCTTGACATACTATCCAGACCTCTCTAAGTGTCTCGAAGACAAAAACCCTGGTTCTGGACCCACCTGTGTGGACCACTCAGAGAGCAGTGTGGACAGCTCCCATCTCAGGACGCTTTTCTTGCTTCACTGCACCCATTCCTTTCTCTCACACATGTCTCCATCCGCCAGCCAAGACTGAACTTGTTTGTCTCCCCCGCCGCCACAGGCACTAACATTTACATCGCTGGCTCCTCCTTGTCATTTGAACAGTCCTGTCACAGATTAGGCACCCAGGAGCATGCTCAGCATTGCCCAGCTCCCACCCCGAACACTGGACTCCCCCTGCCCAGAGCAGGGCTCTCAGAGAAGCTGGCCATGGCAGAATATTAGAGGCTCGCTGCTTTCCAATGAAGGTTTGTTTAAAACACTAGTGTGAGGGTGTGTTTTGTTGTTGTTTTTTTTAAATATATTTTTATTGATTTCAGAGAGGAAGGGAGAGGGAGAGAGAGATAGAAACATCAATGATGAGAGAGAATCATGGATGGGCTGTCTCCTGCACACCTGCTATTGGGGATCAAGCCCACAACTCAGGCATGTGCCCTTGACCGGAATCGAACCTGAGACCCTTCAGTCTGCAGGCAAATGCTCTATCCACTGAGCCAAACGGGCTAGGGCAGGTGTGGTTTTTTTGTTTGTTTGTTTGTTTTGTTTTGTTTTTTGTTTTTTAATAATGGGGGCAATAATTTCTGCATGTATGTAAACTAGCAGATGGTTAGCATTGCCTTATTGTGTGACTAAGATTCATGTTTCAGAATCTATCGATTTATTAACTTTACAGTACAAGTTTTGCTAGCCTGCACCCTGTGCAGATAAATGATACATAGATGGAGCATTAAGACATAAATCCATCCAAAGTATGTTCCTTTATAACCTAATTTTGCATATTCATTTTTCCATCCTTTGGCAAAGCCTGTGAAGCAAGCAGATGAACAGCAACTACATGAAAGAAAATACCTAAAATAAACTCAAAAGAATACATTCTCATATGTAAAGAGAAAATAGGCTTGAATATTAAGACATTTTCAGTATTCTAGAGTGAAAAGTTGATCCCACAGATCATTTTTTATTTTTTTGTTAGCATAATTCACATTTATCAACCTAAAGGTTCTTTTCATTATGAATGATCATAACTCCCCAAACCAGCCAACCTCTTCCGTACATTTCACAATTGTTCTCATTTTAGAAATCAAAATAAGTCTAATTAAAATTATAAGAGCCTTTCTAACCTTAAGAGCTAAGATTTTAAAGAAAATCTTTAGTGTGTTTATATTGTCATTTGCTTTTTATATCCAATTTTCTGTCTTCACTGGTTAGACAATTAACCAGTATTCAAATTTTTGAAATACTGAGAAGCATGAAATTTACATAAATAAAATAAATTAACACAGTTAATACAATGGTGCCTCCTGACATCACCATTTTCAGATGTCATCAACAAATAATCAAGATACCAAGTCAGGGTAGGCATTGTTCCTTAATAATTGCTTCGATTGTCATAGATTTACTAGTCATTACAATATTATTCAGAAATTTGTTTTTAATCCAGTGAACATATTGCTAATGACTAAAACATCTAACAGCCTCATCTTTTCTAAAAGCAGCAAAATACCAGGGAATTTATTTTAATTAGGTTTTAGAAAAAGAACTATGTGGAATTCAAATATGTCATTCAACTCATATGTCAAGGAAATGCTCCAAAAGGATGATGTGGTTAACTGGACTCTGGGATAGAGGGAGATCGGTGTTTGGAATTCTGCAATTCATTTTGAAAGTTCTCATACACATTTGCATACTGCGACCGAGTGCTTTGCTTCGCTCTGCCTCTTCCAGCAGGTTCCCTTCTCTCTCTTCCTTCCGCAGCCAGAACCACCGGGGCAGAGCATCAGGATGTCTCAGTATCAAGAAAAATGATCACTTTTCCAAATCCTTCTTTATGCAACCACAAGGGGTTCAGGCTTCAATTTAGGGAGGCAGTGCAGAATTTTGAATTGAGAACTTATGTAATGAGATTTCAAATCAACAAAGCCTTCCAAGCAGGTGAAGAACAGAAAGAAAATTCAGGGAAATACCACACCCATTAAAAATGGGCCATTTCGAGCTGGTGAAATGGGGAGGGAGGTTTGAGAGTTAGACGTGTCTTTATCCCTTGAAAGTCTGGCAATTCACGTGCTTAATTCCTTCAGACCTTTCGGGAGTCCCCAATAGTATTGTTGCTTGTGCATTCAGACTACATTTGTTGCAATGGGACCTGTGAGGCTCATACTCTTTCAGTAAGATCCATGAAAGTTCTCTGGGATTCTTTAAGAAAATTTTTCTAAATCATCCTTACATCAAAGCTACCAACTCTAAGGGAACCCTGATTGACATGCAAACACAACCCAACAGCACCTATGCTCAGCACCTCTCATCTCTTTCCCTAGGGACTTCTCAGTTGACAGGACCACTTAACACCCATACATGCAGAGCCCAGAATTGGACTGGAATCAATGTGGCCTGGGCTAAATCTTTGACTAGTGAAAGATAGGAGACAAAGAATGAATTATTTCCCCTTTTTTTCCTATCTTTTCTCCCTCCCATCTTATTTCCCACAGGCTGGAGAAATAGTTCTTTACACAGCCTCTCAGAAGACAGCTCCATTTGCACATGGTAAGAGAAGTGGCTAGTTTACAACACATTTTGCATTAACCATTTCTCTTTCTGCCTCACTTCCCTGACCCTCTGACTGCCCCTTGGATTGCACCTCTATTAAAGCAATTGCACATAACCCTTTACCTCAAGCTCTGCTTTCTGAGGAACCACCCAGGCAATAGGAGAAGTTTCTCAATCTCATTTGTAATCAATGAGCTACCACCCTGAGATACCATACTCATTAGATTAGCAAAAGTATTTTTAATATATTTTTATTTATTTCAGAGAGGAAGGGAGAGAGAGATAGAACCATCAATGATGTGAGAGAATCATTAATCGGCTGTCTCCTGCATGCACCAAACTGGGGATTGAGCCCGAAACCTGGGCATGAAACATGACCAGGAATCAAACCATGACCTCCGGTTTATAGATAGATGCTCAACCACTGAGCCACACCAGCAGGGCAATTAGCAAAAATTTTTAAATTCTGATAGTACTGAGTGTTAGCAAGAATGTGGAAAAACAGAAACTCACTTACTGTTAGTAGGAGTGCCACTGGTACAACTACTTTGAAATATTACTTGGCATTATCTACTAAAGGTGAATATTTGCCTTTCTTAGAATTGAGCATTTCAACTCCTGATTATATAGCATAGAAATATACCAAATTTACCATGAAGCTAATCAAATTTAAGCTTGCAGGTTTATCACTGGCATGAATCCTCTCCAAGGGTTCATACCTAATTGTGTGTGTGTGCATGTGTGTGCATGTGTGTGTGAGGGCTGCTTATGATCTAGAAGGGATTCTGGAAAACTGGCATTATTGTACGTTTTGACCATGGTGTTTGTAACACAGTTCTTTGTTTTATAGTTATTCATTAATTTTGCTTATACATTATCTATATATATAAAAGCCTAAGCAACCAGATGACCAGACGACTGAGCAACCAGCTGGTCACTATGATGTGCACTGACCACCAGGGGGCAGGCGCTCAATGCAGGAGCTGGCCCCTGGTGGTCAGTGCGATCCCACAGGGGGAGGGAGCACTGCTTAGCCAGAAGCTGGGCTCATGGCTGGTGAGTGCAGCGGTGGTGGCAGGAGCCTCTCCCACCTCCGTGGCAGTGCTAAGGAGCAGCAAGCAGGCAGGCGGTAAAGAGTGAGGAGTCCTGGGCTGCGAGAGGAATGTCCGACTGCTGGCTTAGGCCCAATCCCCACGGGGAGCGGGCCTAAGCCAGTAGGCAGACATCCCCTGAGGGGTCCCAGACTGCGAGAGAGTGCAGGCCGAGCTGAGGGGACACCCACCCCCCAGTGCACAAATTTTGTGCACTTGACCTCTATTATTTCATAAAATTAAAGAAAAATTTTTATTTAATAAACTGATCTTTACCATTCTCTCTTTGAGTCACTGTAGGACCGGGCAACCACACATCACACTGAGCCCCAGAGGGACATGGAGGGGAAAGAGGGAGTGCTCCCCTACAGAAGGTCTAGTAGTAGGGTCCTCACTCATGGTTCTGCTTTTAGCAATTATGATGAATTCCAGGCAGGTTACTATGCCTGGATTTATAGACTTATGAATATTATCTATTACTAACTATATAGACTTAATGTTTGTGTTCTCCCCCTCGCCCCCTCCAAAAAAAAAATCCGTGTGTTAAAACCTAACCCCCAACGTGATGGCATTTGGAGGTAGGGCCTTTGGGAGGCTTTTAGGCCATAAGGGTGGAGCCCTCATAAATGAGATTAGTGTCTATAGAAACAGACCCCAGAAAGCTCTCTCGCCCCTTCGTCCATGTGAAGACACAGACAAGAAGCCATCTATGAACCAGGTAGCAAGGCTTCACCACACACCAACTCTCAGGGCATTGATCGTAGGCTCCCCAACCTCCAGAACTGTGAGACATGCACTTTTTGTTGTTTATTAGCTATTCGGTCTATGGTATTTTTCTATTGCAGCCAAAACGAACACTAAATTATTCTTCAAAACATGAAAGCAGTTAAAATGCTTCCTTCAAAAAAATCAGGATTAAAGAAAATAAAATAATATAGGCACATGTGAACAAAGAAAAAGTAGCAGAGCTAATGTTTCTTACCCTACATGAGCCTTTTTTGCAGCTTCAATAAAAGGTAAAATCTACAATGATCAGCCCCAACAGTTTGCAAAGTTATCAAGAACATAAGTTGATGGCCCTACCTGGTTTGGCTCAGTGGATAGAGCATCAGCCCACATACTGAAGGGTCCCAGGTTCAATTCTAGTCAAGGGCACATACCTCAGTTGCATACTCGATCCCCAGCCCCAGTTGACATGTAGGGGAGGCAAGCAATCAACGTGTCTCTCTCACATTGATGTTTCCCTCTCTCTGTCTCTTCCCCTTCCTTCTACTCTCTCTAAACATCAATGAAAAAAATATCCTCAGGTGAGTATTAACAACAACAACAAAAGAATATAATTTGACAAAAATTTAACATTTACAATGAAACTTTCCCTAAGGTAACAGTGTGCATGAATAAAAATATCGAGATCACTAGCACTTTCTGTTGACATTGAGCAAGTTAATTAACCTCCCCTAAGACCTGAGTACCCTGTAAAATTAATGATAAAAAGAATACCTATAGCCCAGCTGGCATGGCTCAGTGGTTGAGTGTTGACCTATGAACCAGGAGGCCATGGTTCAGTTCCAGGTCAGGGCACATGCCCAGGTTGCTTGATTGCCAGTGTGGGGCGTGCAGGAGGCAGCCAAGCAATGATCCTCTATCATCATTGATGTTTCTATCTCTCTCCCACTCTCTTCCTCTATGAAATCAATAAAAGTATATTTCTAAAAAATAATACCTATATCCTATGTGAGAATTAAATGGGATAAGCCATGTAAAATGGTTAGGATAGTACCTGGGAAACAGCAGACACTCAGTATGTCAGATTTTTTTAAAACTATTTTTGGTCTTCTTGGGTTGTTATTATGCAATGAGTCCATAAAGAGCCTAAAGAAGGTAAGAATAGATGCTATGGAATAATGGCTCAAAAGACACTACAGAAAAGGAAGAAGTTTAAATCTAATCTTTATTTTCTGAGAACTGCAAAATCTATGTGAAAAAAATCAAGTTCCCTAAACATTTAAGCCTGAAACAAGAATAAGGAAAATAAAAACAGGTCTCCTGTAGATATTCAGTCTCTGCATCTGTTGTTAAAAACACAAAAACTTTCTATATAAAAGCATAATGGGAACAAACTTTACAAATACACATATGGATAAAACCACCTATACTCAGTAATAATCTCTCAAATAAACCCTATTTGCTTTCAGCTTAAAGATTCTACTGTTTTGAAAGCGAGGGTAAATTTTATTTGTGTTTAAATACTAAAATAATTTTCTTTTATTTACAAGACACAAAAACAAAACATTTCAGTAACTCAAAGGCAAAATATCCAATTTAGCCAGGAAATAGTCTGCAATGAAGAAGCATATGCTTTTCAATGGGAAAAAAAAAATACTGATTTGAATTCGTTCAATTAGTTTCAAATGTTATCAGAAAAGGGACACCTGGGGAGACATCTGTAATACTGTCAACAATAAAATTAAAAAAAGAAAAGAAAAGGTACACCTGCATACATTACTAGTGGAAATAAATAAAGTGTTTTCACAAAATGAATGAGTAAATGAGATTTTAAACCTAGGCCCACTTCAAATTTTGCCAACCTAAATCTTATCATGAACTCTATAAAAAGGATAAGGCTTAATCTACACATTGATGGCAGTTTCAAACAGAAGCAAAAGCAATTTACCATGGACAACTTCTCCCCAATGTCAAATAGTGTAGACAAACTATGGCCAGGTGGTTTCACTTGAGGGGGGCGGGGGAATCACCTTCTGGGTGTCAGTGGTACACAAGACAGTTAAGGGTTTTGGAGTCCAAAAGCTCTATACTTAGCAACTCAGATTCTTAACTTGGAAAGTTTTTTAACCTCTGTAAAATCTTAGTTTCCTCATCCCTAAAATAATATAGCCCTGACTTGTTGGGTTATTGAGCTAACACAATATGGCACACTGTGTGTGCTCAATAGATACTATGTCTTTCTCAAGGCCAGAGGGTGCTGACCCCTTTTTATTGTATCTAGCTAACATTTAGGTCTCATACCTCTTGAATGAAGAACTGAGATTATTTTAGGTCATTTCTGATCCCAATCATGGAGAAGTAAATCTATTCTTTCATTGATACACATGGATAACTAACAGCGATTCGTGTGAAGGTGAGTTAAATGTCTCATCTTCTCCCTGGGCCCTTGCACAATATCCTCTCTTTATACTGACTGTTTTCCTCCAGAACAGAGACTATTCAATCCCTACCAATTCGGTGAATTTAATCACCCTTGACATTCAATAATAAACCTAAAAATAATTGATCTATAATTTCAGTTTAAATGATCTGACATAGCCAGGCTACTTTTAAAGGACAGCAAATGGGATTTTTTTAATGGAAATATTGATAGGCCCTTAAGTGAATTGGGGAGTTGAGGACAATGACAATGATATTGCACTAATAAACTAATGCCATGGAGATTGTCTTTTAAAAAAAAAAAAAAAAAAAAAACGTGTCTTTTCTTTATCGCAGCATAATACCTAGCTTGACAACAGAAATGTCAACAGTTAGGGCTCTATTCTTCAAACCGTCATGCTCTATTAATGCTGTTTTTCAGTGGGATTTACTTTGTCAAGGAAGGAAGAACCAAAGAGGAAAGTCTATGGTCTTCCTATTCACTAAATCCCTCTTCTCACTGATGCACAAATGACTGACTACTCCCAATGCTACAGAAAGAATGAGAGTTGAAAACAGGCCAAAATCACTTAGAGAGCAGGCGGAAAAAGCTACCCATGTATAAGCAAAGGCAAGCTCAGACAAGAAGAAAAAGAAAACAGTATGGGTGATAGGAATGTCAGGGGTGCTCCCTGGGTCATATTTGTGCTCTTTTGGTTGGGGGGAGAAGAGAAAGTCTTCATCATGCAAATATAATTGAGCACTATTAACTGGGGCTGAGAATACTGTCTTAACTGGGTTCCAAAATAACCTATGCAGTTTAACCCCTTTAATCCAAACAGGAGGAGGAAAATAAACTACTTGGCGAGCAGAGACACATAAGGATGTAAAATGAGGCTAAGGGGGCTGTAAAAGATTACAGATGGGGACTGTCCATTGTAATCAGAGGGCATCGAGAGCAAGGAGAAGGCAGAATGGACCTTTGTTTATCTTGGATTTAATGGTGAAATTTGGGTGCAAAAGAGAGTTTGGTACACCCTTTGCATTTAGAGAAGCAATATCTAATAAGCTCCTGCATGAAATAGGCAGATAAACAAGTTCTAAAGGAGGCTCCAGAGCTCAGAAATGACTTGAAACTTTAAATATCTGAGTCAAAGGCTCTGCTGTACCACCCATCTATATAATGGCTTCTTGTCCACAGACTACATTTGTGCACACTATCTCTTTCAATTTTCACAAAACTCTCATGAGATAAGCGCAGCAGGGTTTATCAGCTCCCTTTTTACACATGATGACAACTGAGAGTCACTGAGGGTAGGAACTCCCCAGAGTGACACAACCAGAAGATATCACCTGGTACTGTCTGTTGTTGGACTCTGTGTCTAGGCCCAAGAATCTCTCTACAGGAGAAACTACATTGCAAAAAGTTTTTAAAAAGTATTTAGGAATGAAAAGATTGCATGCCAAGGCAGAAGACTCCCCCACTATTTTTTAACATAACAACTTCTACTCTAATTCTGAAATTCATCTAACTTCTATCCCAAACAAGTGTTGTAAGAAATAAACATAAAAACTAGATTTTTTTCACAGAAAATTACAATAGAAACATGAAACTAGCCCTATGTTAACCTTACTGTGTCTTCTCTTTCTGTGAAGATGGTTGGGAAAATTTTGCTCTTTACCTACCTTATATTTATGACAGAATTAGGAAATGTCCAGAAAGAATTTGAATTACCGCGACAGTGGCCAAATCCCAATATCTGTGTTTTTGAATATGCACTTATGACAAATTTCATTAGAATTGAAAAATCACAGTATGTGTGATCTTTCTAGATATTTTAAAATATTCTATAGCAAAGTTTATGTTCATAGAATAAAAAGCCATGAGACTTTTGCTTCAGCTGCTGAGGCAACCAAGACTTGCAGAACCATAATTCTGGAAGGAAGAAAATTTCACTGAGGTAAACCCATATTCTACATGCTTTTCTTCTCCTTGGGAATCTTGCCAATTCTTGGCCAAAGAGAGGATAAGAAGTCAGATAGACGATGCACTGCTTAGCATCAAACAAGCCAGCAGAGTTTGGGGCAATCACTGGGCTTGGGAGACAATTGGGGTCATGAACTACTAAATCCCAGATAGGGAGGCCCAAAGAAGTAAGCTTAGCACTCTATACTATTTTTCTCTCTTTTTCCTCCCCACTCCCTCCCCTTCACTGATCAAATGGAAAAGACCAAAACTAAGAAACCAAAGAGAAAACAACTGAAAAACAGAGTGGAATTGTAGGAAATCTCAAAAAGTTTAGGAGGCAGAAATAGGAAATCAAAACCAAGCAATGAAAAGGGATTCCAGTAAAGACCTGGGTTCTCAGTTACTATATCCTATGAGTCACTGTATACTCAATGCAGACCAAACCTTGAAAAGACTGAAAATTATCCCTGAATTGCATCTGTTCCTCAATGAGTTGAGATGATGGTCTTGTACTTTATCTGTCTGCCAGAGTCTTGGATAAATGTACTTTAGAGAAAGAAAATGTTGAGTCTCTAAAAGCTTTAATTCAATATGTTCATCATTCCATTGAAAATAACCAAGCCTCTTAAGAAATAGAATGAAGGAAGGAAAAAAGACAGACAATAAGAATGGATTTATAGTTGATCCAAATATTATGAACAATGATTTGTAAATTATTGTGATAAATTTAATCAAGAAAATAGATAGCAAAAATAGAGATTTTCGCCAAAGGGCTGGAATCTATAAATATAATCTAATAGAAACTCTAGAATTAAAAAAATATAATAACTGAAAATAAGAATTCAACAGATGAATTTAAAAACATCTAAACAGTGAATTAAAGAACAAGAAGAAAAGTCAATAGGATGGAGAACAAAAAATATGAAGAATACAGGAAATAATGAAAGAGACATGAAAAAGTGGGATACTAGTTGGGGATGTAATCTAGAAAAATATAATTGGAACCTAAGAAAGAGACCCCAAAAAAGTGGTATAAAGCTAGAAATCAAAAGTAAAATAGAACAATTATGAAATCTCCAGTTACTTATTAAATTAAGCAACATACTTCTAATATACTCATGGTCAAAGAAGAAATCACAATAGAAATTAGGAAATTATCTGAATTGAATGATCTTGGGATGAGGCTAAAGCTGTACTTAGAAGAAAATTTATTATTTGTTATCTTTATTGTTGAAAGTATTACAAATGCTTCCCTTTTCTCCCCCATTAACCCCTTCTAGCCCACAACCACCCCCCAACCCAGGCCTTCACCACACTATTGTCTGTGGGTTATGTATAAATGGGTTATCTATCTATGGACACAGAAAATTTAAAGCCTGACAGTGTATATTTTTAACAAGAAGAAAGGCTGATATCAGTGAGCTAAGTGTATAATTCTAATAAAATGCAGCAAGTAAACCAAAAGATAAAAGCAGAAATTAATGAAGTTAGAAATAAACTTAAAATACAGAGAAATCAATAACCACATTTGATTACTTGAAATTAAAAAAAAAAATTGTTAACCCCCTAAAAACACTGATCAAGAAAAGAGACAATGGTTGAGTATCAACCCAGAAACCAAGAGGTCACTCGTTTGATTCCCAGTCAGGGCACATGCCCAAATTGCAAGCTCAATCCCCAATAGGGGGCTTGCAGGAGACAGTTGATCTATGATGATTCTTTCATCATTGATGTTCATATCTTTCTCTCCCTTTCCCTTCCTCTCTCTCTCTTAAACTCAATAAAATACTTTTAAAAATGAAAAGAGACAAGGCCCTATTTATCAAAGTCTTATATTTAAAACTAGAAGCCCGATGCACAAAGATTCATGCTAGAATGGGCTTTCCTTTCCCTGGCTACCAGCACTGCCTTTCCACTCCCGCCCAGCCCCTTTCTGCTCAGGCCCAGGAGCCGCCTCTTTTCGCTCCAGCCCTGCCTTCCCAGACTGCCCAGAGGCCCTGAGAGACCAGGGGTGGGGCAGAACACCTGCATCATCACCATGGTGATGATGCAAGCATCCCACCCCTGTCACTCAGCACCTGTGCATGCAAATTAACTGCCATCTTTGTTAGGTTAATGTAGAGGGCCCCCTGGGAAGACATATGGACATTCTTTAGATTGCTGTTGACTAAGCCCGAGACATTGGCGGAGTCATGTCAGTTGCACCCCACCCCAGGAGTGCGGGGGTGTTGTCAGTTCCTGGCTTACCTTTGTCCAGGTTCCGGAAGAGGGCTTTGAGATGTGGAACCAGTCTAGCACCGGAAAAGAGGAAATGAAATGGACCTGGGCCCTCCCAAGCTCCTTTGATCCTAAGTTTTCCGGTGAAACCCCCTTGTATATTGGAGGATAAATAAATGTGCTGCGTGGCTCAGGGCAGTCATCTGTCTCTCCAGCAGAAGAGGTCAGTGACCCACCCAGGACCCAGCTTGAATCTATCTCTGTGTCAACTCTCTTTATTTCATTATTTCTCAATCCCCGGCCGCCTCTACCAAGAACCCATAACATCTCTCTTTTCCGTGCTGGCCACGGAAGAGGGAGATCCCCGCCGCATCAGGCCCCCAAAGGTTAATTTGCATATCACTCCTGATTGGCTGGTGGCATAGCAGAGGTACAGTCAATTTACATGTTTGTCTATTATTAGGTAAGATGGGATGTCACTATTAGATTCTAGGATATTAAAAAATATATAAATAATATCCTGAAGTATTTTGTGTCAATTATTTTGACAATTTGGATAAAATGGGCAAACTCCCAGGAAAACACACTTACCAAAAATAAAACAAATAAATTTTCTAAAATAAAATTTTCTGTATCTAAAAAAAATTGAAAGGCATACTTACAAAGAAAACCCCAGACTTCAATGGTGCATTCTACCAAACAATTGAAGATATAATAATATCAAATTTACACTAACATGTCCACAGAGGAAGAAAAAGTGGTGACACTTTCTAACTCATTTCATCAGCCCAGTACAACCTTGATAGAAAAATTGGACTAAGAGCCCTAGCCGGTTTGGCTCAGTGGATAGAGCATCGGCCTGAAGACTGAAGGGTCCCAGGTTTGATTCCAGTCAAGGGCATGTACCTTGGTTGTAGGCTCCTCCCTGGCCCTGCTGGGCAAGTGCCGGAGGCAACCAATTGATGTGTTTCTCTCACATCAATATTTCTCTCTGTCTTCCCCTCTCTCTTCTACTGTCTCTAAAAATCAATGGAAAAATATCCTTGAGTGAGGATTAAGATAAGAAGAAGAAGAAGAAGAAGAAGAAGAAGAAGAAGAAGAAGAAGAAGAAGAAGAAGAAGAAGAAGAGGAGGAGGAGGAGGAGGAGGAGGAGGAGGAGGAGGAGGAGGAGGAGGAGAAATCAGACAAAGTTATTACAAGAAAGGAAAATTACAAACCACTTTCAATTATAAACATAAATTTTAAAAATCTAAACAAAATATTAGAAAATTAAATCCAATAAGGTTTTCTAAATTTTATGACCAAATGGGGTTTATTTCAGACACACAAGGTTAGTTTTTTATATAAAAAAAACAAGTGTAGTTAACCAATAGAAATGAAGACTCAAGAAGATGCTATAATCCTTGCAACAAAAACAGTAGATAAAACTTATCACCCATTCATGATAAAAATAACACAATGCTTTAAATCTGATTTTTAAAAATAAGGGAATTTTTCTTTTTTTTAACTATTGAAAAGTTTATTTTAAATTTTACCATTAAAACTGTCACCCAAACCAAATGACTTCTAACTTAATCTTTACATATATATTTACTTTTCGAGTGGTTTTATGTTCATACAAATATTAAGCAGAAAGTGCAAAGTTCCCATATACCTCCTGCCCCATATATGCACAGCCTCCCCGACTATCAATACCCTGAACCAGAGTGGGACATTTGTTACAGCTGATGAAACTACATTGGCACACAGTTATCACCCAAAATCCTTAGTTTACATTAAGGTTCACTCTTGGTGTTGTGTATTCTATGGATTTTGACAAAACTATAGTGACATGTATCCACCACTATAATGTCATAGTTTCAGTGTCCTAAAAATCTTCTGTGCTTTGCCTATTATCTCTTCCTCTCATTAACCCTTGGAAAACACTGATCTTTTTACTGTCTCCCACCTTTTGCCTTTTCCAGAATGTCATATAGTTGGAATTGTACAAAATGTAGCCTTGTCATATTGGTGTGTGTGTTTTTTTTCATTTAGTAACATGAATTTAAGGTTCTTCCATGTCTTTGCAGGATTAATAGCTCATGTCTTTTTTAGTACGGAATAATGTTCCATTGTCTGGATGTACCACACTTTATTTATCCATTCACCTACTGAAGGACATCTCCATTATTTCCCAAGTTTGGGTAATTATTTATAAACCTTCTTTAAGCATCTTTTTCAGGTTTTTGTGTAGATATAAATTTTTAATTCCTGTTGGCAAATACCAAAAACTGCAATTGCTGGGCTGTATGGTAAAAATATGTTTAGTTTTGTAAGAAACTGTCAAACTGTCTTCCAAAGTGATTATATCATTTTGCATTCCCACCAGTAATGAATTAGAATTAGAATTTCCACATCCTCACCAGCATTTGATATTTAATGTTTTGGATTTTTCAACATTTATTAGGTATATATTGGTATCCAATTATTGTTTTAATATATAATTCCCTAATGACATATTATGTTGAGCATAAAAGAGAATTTTTAATATTATAAAATATACCTACAACTGTATGTGATATTGGGAATCAGATGAGATCTGTCATCACTAATTCTATTCAAAATTTTACTAAAAATACCAGCAGTCAATATGGCAAAAAAAGCAAGATGTAAGAAATAGAGAGGAAGAAAACTATAATATTCCAAAAGAATCAACATATAAACTATTAAAATTACCAACTGAGTTTAGCAAGAGCCCTGATTCAATGTTAAACTATAAAAATGTTTCTTATCCTATCTAATAAAAGAGTAATATGCAAATTGACCATCACTCCAACACAAGATGGCTGCCCCCATGTGGTCAAAGATGGCTGCCCCCATGTGGACACAAGATGGCCACCACAAGATGGCCAGCAGGGGAGGGCAGTTGGGAGGAACCAGGCATGCAAGGGAGGGCAGTTGTGGGCGATCAGGCCAGCAGGGGAGGGCAGTTGGGAGAGACCATGCCTGCAAGGAAGGGCAGTTGGGGGTGATCAAGCCTGCAGGGGAGGGCATTTAGGGGTGACCAGGCTGGCAGAGGAGGGAAGTTGGGGGCAACCGGGCCTGCAGGGAAGGGCAGTTGGGGGGGACCCAGACCTGCAGGGGAGGGCAGTTGAGGGGGACCAGGCCTGCAGGGGAGGGCAGTTAGGGGTGACCAGGCCTTCAGGGGAGGGCAGTTAGGGTCAAACAGGCTGGCAGGAGAGCAGTTAGGCATCAATCAGTCTGGCAGGGGAGTGGTTAAGGGGTGATCAGGCTGGCAGGAAGAAGCAGTTAGCGGCAATCAGGAAGGCAGGCAGGCGAGCAGTTGGGAGCCAGCAGTCCTGGATTGTGAGAGGGATGGGCCTAAATGGGCAGTCGGACATCCCTTGAGGGGTCCCAAATTGGAGAGGGTGCAGGCTGGGTTGAGGGACACACACACCATGCACGAATTTCATGCAACGGGCCACTAGTAGCAATAATAAAATTAGAAAAAATATTGAGAGAACTTTATAGAAAATCTAAATAATTGGCAAGAATACCATTTGAGGGATTGAAAGACCCAATATTGAAAAGGTGTCATTATCCTAAAATTGCTATGTAGTTATTGTTATCTCAAATAACTGCTCACATGTTTCTGTATGTGTGTATATGTGTGTGTAACTTGACAAGTTGATTCTAAAATGTATACAGGTGTACAAAGGACCAAGAATAGTGAAAACAATCTTGAAGAATAAAAACAAACTAAAGGATTTATATTAAGATATATCAAAAATTATTGTAAAACTATAGTAATAAAGAATTGTGCTATTTGCCTGAAGAAGTATAAATAGAACAGTGAAACATAACAGAGTCCATAAACAAACCCATATGTAGGTGGGCATTTGATTTATGACAAAGATTACATTGAAGGCAATGGGGGAAAGAATGGTCTCTTGAATGATTGTTATTGGATCAAATGAATGTCCATATAAAAAAAATTGATCCCTACCTCACACTATACCTAAAAATCAATTCCAGATTGATGGTAGATTTCAATATGAAAGTAAAAACAACACACTTTCTAGAAAAAAAAAACAGGGTATGTTGGGGATGGCAAATATTTTTAACCAATATACAAAATACTAATTATTAAAGAAGAAATTGATAAATTTGACCATGTCATTAAAAGTAAGAATTTCTGTTCACCAAAAGATACCATTTGAAGGGACAAGTCACAGAATAGAATTAGATGCAATATATGCCTGACAAAGAACTTGCATCTAAAATATATAAATAACTTTAACAAATCAATAAGAAAATAAAAGTTTACAGAGAAAAAATGGGCAAAAGGTTTAACAGGCACTTCACAAAGAATACTGAAATGGCCAGTAAATCCATAAAAAGTATTCAACATCTTTAGTCATTAGGACAGGAAATTCCAAACACAATAATAAAAGGTTAAAGTTTAAAAGCTGACTATACCAATTGTTGATGAGAATATGGAAAAACAGGAATGCTCATAAATTGGTGGTATCTCTTTGGGAAACTATTTGCCAATATCTACTAAAGCTAAATATAAACACATCCTATGACTCAACAATTTTACTCTTAGACATATATATATATACCCAACAGAAATGTGCACACACACACACACACATACACACATACACACATGCATCAAAAGACATAATAGCATTAAATAGCCCAAACTAGAAACAACCCAAATGTCCATCAACAGTAGAATGGACAAAAAAAAAAATGCAGTGCAATCCCTTTTGGCATTGAGAATGAATCTACTATTGCTACTGTAAACAAAAAGGGTATAGCAATATCACATCTCTCAGAAATGTTAAGAGAAAGGAACCAGACTGACAATAGCACATACTACATAATTACATTTATATATAGTTAAAAACAGGTAAATGAATCAATTATGATATCAGAATGTTTCTGTTTACCTGCAAGAGTATGTAGTGATGAAAGAGGGAATAAGGAAGATTTTGAGGAATGTTGATAACTATTTCTCTTTTATTAATCTTTATTGTTGAAAGTATTGCATATGTCCCTTTTTTCCCCACTGATCCCTTCTAGCCTGCCCCCACCCCCTGCCCCAGGCCCTCACCAACCTATTGTCTGTGTCCACAGGTTATGTATATATGCATAGAAGTTCTTTGGTGTATCTCTTCCCACCCACCCTCCCCTGCCTTCCCTCTGAGGTTCCACAGTCTATCCCATACATCTATGTCTCTGGATCTATTTTGTTCACCAGTTCATTTTGTTCATTAGATTCCACATTTGAGTGAGATCAGGTGATACTTGTCTTTGACTGATTCATTTCACTTAGCATAATACTCTCCAAGTCCCTCAGGCTAACTATTTCTTGAAGTGAGTGGTGGTCACATGGGTGTGTTCACTTTGTGAAAATGTGTCACTTAATAATTTTTCTGTATGTATGTTACATTTCAGTAAAAACTTTACTTAAAAATAGTCATAACAGGCTTAAAGGGACATCCTATATAATAAAAGGCTAATATGCAAATTGTCCCCTCAGGAGCTCGACTGACCAGGAGTTTGACTGCTCGCTATGACATGTGCTGACCACCAGAGGGCAGCGTGGAAGGAAGGAAGGCCCCAGTTGGCAGCCGGCAGCAGGGGGAAGGAAGGCCCCAATCGGCTCTGATCGCCAGCGAGGCCTAGGGACCGTACCCATGCACGCATTTTGTGCACGGGGCCTCTAGTTTATTTATAAGTAGGAAACTAACTTAAATTATAAAGGGAGGGGGAAATAAGTTATCTTTTAAATAGATTGAGTTTAAGCACTAAAAATTCATAAGGATCAAAGCCAGGTATGTTTATCAATAATCTAGATGAGGGAGTACCTAATGAAAACCTCATGCTTGTAGACAATGCTGATATCTTTCAGACTGTAGAAAACCCAGTCAATGGGGATAAACTGCAGGAAGATTTAAAAGGCTTTGAAAGTGAGCTGAATAGTGGCAAATGTGTTTTTCTGTGGTCAGCTAAATAGTAATGCATGGAATAAAAAGAATATAAAGATGTCTTATTCAACTTTATATATGCACCAGAACATATAAGATAGAGCTTTTATATATAGTAGGTACTAAAAATCATTGTTGATGAATGAAGGATTAAATGAATGAATAAATAATGGACTCAGACAAAGCTATCAGTTTGAACTCAGGAAAATGTCAAGGCTAGGAGTTACTACAGAATATTTCCTAAAGAGAAACAGACTTAATGTGCTGGTGAATTTTGAGTAATATTCCTAACAGCAAGGAAGATTTTTAAATGTAAAATAGAAAACATTGTTCAACTGAAGTTCTTCAAATATACAAATAGGACCTCCAAAATATAGGACTAGGACATCCAATAGCTGAGTGGAATCAAAGATCTGGCCTCTAAAGATGAAGGTAGTTCAGGAATACAACTAAAGGCCATATAATTACCAATACTGTAAACTAGTTGAACATAGTTATTAATACCTATTATGGGTTAGTTTTATGTATCAAATTAGGTAGGCTATAAGACCCAGTTATTTAATCAGAGGCTAATCCAGGGGTTTCTGTGAAGATATTTGGTTCAGATGGTTAACATCTACAATCATTTGACTTTAAGTAAAAGTGATAACCCTTGACAATGTGGTTGTGCCTCCTCCAATCAGTTGGAAAGCGTTCAGAGCAAAAACTAAGGTTTCCTGGAGAAAATATTCTGTCTCTAAACTGCAGCATCAACTCTTGCTGAATTTCCAATTTGCAGCCTGCCCAACTACCCACAGTAGTTTTCAGATTTGTCAGGCCCCATAGTTGTGTGATCCAATTCCTTAAAACATGTGTGTGTGTGTGTGTGTGTGTGTGTGTGTGTGTGTGTGTGTGTGTGTTTATCAGTTATCAATGGAAAGATAGATAGAAATAGATGATAGATAGATAGATAGATAGATAGATAGATAGATAGATAGATAGATGATAGATAGAGACATAGACATAGTCATAGAGATAGTTTCCTCTGGTTTTATTTCTCCGGAGAACCCAACTGATACAATGTCCAAAATACATCAATGCCCAAAGCACATCAGTTGAAATGAGATAAATAGAAACAAAAGAGTAAGAAAATTGATTGTTAGCAGAGAGAATAACACATAAGGTAATCTAAGGACAAAGCATGGTTCACCTAATGATTTTAAATAAGGTTAGTGTGAGAAGAATGAAAATGAGAGTGTAAATGAATGTAGGGAGGTAGATGGGAGTCAGGCTTACCCAAAATTCTATGGGCCACTCCACTCCTATTCATGCTTCTGCTCTCAGATCAAACATCACATCCTTCAGGAAGCCTTTTCTGACTCTCTCAGCTCACACCAATTCTTCTATTCTGCTCTCTGATAGCATGTCATACTTTTTCCTTCCTGGTTGTTATCATTATTATATAAAGACTAGAGGCACAGTGCACGGATTCATGCACTGGTGGGATCCCTGATACTGTGGGTATCAGGCCAAAACCGGCAGTCCAAGCCGCCTACCACTCCTGCTTGTCACTCCTGCCTGCTGCTCCTGCTCATCCCAACCCTGCTGCACCTGCTGCTGCTCTGCTGCAGTCTCCAGGCTGCTGTGGCCAGCCATGAGCCCTGCATCTGGCGCCCATCAGTCAGCTGAGCAGCTCCTGCTGTGGGAGCACATTGACCACCAGGGGGCAGCTCCTGCACTGAGCGTCTGCCCCCTGGTGGTCAGTGCGCATCATAGTGACCAGTCGACCAGTCATTCTGTCATTCAGTTGTTCAGTCGCTTAGATTTTTATATATAGACTAGAGGCCCGGTGCATGAAATTCATGCACTTGGGGGTGGGAGGGGGGTCCCTCAGCCCAGCCTGTGCCCTCTTGCAGTCTAGGAGCCCACAGAGGATGTCCAACTGACAGCTTAGGTGGGGAGCGGGGCTAAGCCAGCAGTTGGACATCCTTAGTTTTGCTGGGGAGGTGGGAGAGGTTCCTGCCCCCGTCTCACTCAGTCCTGATCAGCCGGACCCCACTCGCCAGCCATGAGCCTGGCTTCTGGCTGAGCAGCACTCCCCTTATGGGAGCACATTGACCACCAGGGGGCAGCTCCTACATTGAGTGTCTGCCCCCTGGTGGTCAGTGCACATCATAGCAACTGGTCATTGCACTGTTGGACCAAAACTGGCTCTCCGATATCCCCCGAGGGGTCCCGGATTGTGAGAGGGTGCAGACCAGGCTGAGGGATACCCTTGGTGCACAATCAGGGCTGGGGAGGGACACAGGAGGTTGGCCAGCTGGGGAGGGACCACGGGAGGGCTCCAGGGCATGTCTGGCCCGTCTCACTCAGTCCTGATCAGCCGGACCCCAGCAGCAAGCTAACCTACCAGTTAGAGCGTCTGGCCCCTGGTGGTCAGTGCACATCATAGCAAACGGTTGAGCAGCCTTAGCATATCATTAGCATATTATGCTTTGATTGGTTGAACGGCCAACTGTACAACCAGGTACTTATTATATAGGATTATTAGCAGGATCTCCTTATTTAGACTGTAAGGTTCATAGAATTCAATATATGAATGTTTTGCTCAGAGCCTTTGAGTAGTAGATACTCAAAGAATATTTGCTGCATGACTTAATAGATATTCCTATTTTGTAACATATTCCTCATTCATTTTACGTGCAAGATTCAAGGTGCTTCAGAATTATAGAGAATAAAGCAATACTAAAGTTTTAGTAAGAATTCTTGAGTGAAATCAACTACCAAGTGTGAGCTAGTTAGATAAAATGTGCATTGAGCTGCCAGTTTATGCTGAAATTA
This sequence comes from Cnephaeus nilssonii, assembly GCF_951640355.1. Taxonomy (NCBI): domain Eukaryota; kingdom Metazoa; phylum Chordata; class Mammalia; order Chiroptera; family Vespertilionidae; genus Cnephaeus; species Cnephaeus nilssonii. The sequence goes on from NC_137075.1 coordinate 41,124,041, forward strand.
TGTTGATTACAAAAACTTAAATGAGCTTTAGACAGGTTCCTGACTTAAGAAGATTATAATGGCGATATCCAATTTATTTATAAAACACTTGAATACTGAGAAAGTAATACTTAAACCCATAGAAAATGATGTGCATATGTAGCAAAAGGATCACAGATTGAAACCAGAAATAAAGACAAGAAGAACAGATGTTGGTGCTAAACAGCTTGGGTGTGAGTCTCTGCCACTTCTTAACTATGAAACCTGACTTCAGAGTTATCACCTATAAACTGGGAAAACCATTACTTATTTCATTTGATTGCTTTATAGATTACATAAATCAATATATATAAAGCTCTCAGAACATTGCCTGATGCCTAATAATTGCCATAGATATTGTGTGTAGTAGTAGTTGAGGCTATTATTATTGATGTAGGAACTAGACTAAAAAGAATCATCAGAATGATGTAACATGTCAAAAAAAGGTTTTAAAACTTGTAATTTTTAAGTTGTGTTTTCAAGGAGGGATGAAAAATTTTAAGTTTGTGTTTTCAAGGAGGGTTAAGATTTAGAGATGAGACGGTGGGTTCTTCCTGATGGATAGAAGGTTTAATGGTGGTGATTTTACTAGTAAAATATTAGAATTTAAAATATTTTCTTTTTAGTTTGTTGATTCAGTGACCTTTGCCCTATAAGGCCTGGGTGTAAATCTGCCTTGGGAAGATTAGAAATGATACATAGGAAATGCAAAGAGAAAGATAATAGTTATGTTATGATAAGCAAAGAGGATTACGCCACAAAACAATAGGCCTGAGGTTAGTTTATTATCTTAAGAATTTTTTCCTCAAATTCTGTTTCCACTTGAACTGATCATTGTCCTCCCTGGTCTTCCTGCCTGCCACTGAGTTTCAAAGCCTGGCTCTCTAACACAGAGAAGAGTCCTCTCCCTTATTGTCCTTCCTCTGAGTCCCAGAACTTTCACACTTCTGTCCACCAGAAGAAATCCAAAGTTTCTTCATTTAAAAAAAGTATATATTTGCTCAGCCAGGTGGTTCAGTTGGTTGGAGCATCATCCCATGCCCTAAAAGGTGGCAGGTTCAGTTCCTGGTCAGGGCACATACCCAGGTTTTGAGTTCAATCCCCTGACAAGGCATATATAGGAGGCAACTGATTTCTCTCTCTCTCTCTCTCTCCTCTCTCCTCTCTCTCTCTCCTTAAGAATCTTTGCCAAGAACCATGAGATCCTCCCTTAAATTGTTTAAGAGAAGTCAACATCCCAACCTAAACTATGGTCCCTAAGATTTTTTAGCCAATGTCCAAAAACAGTCAATGTCAACTTCATTATTAGAGGTTTGTGCCTAAGACAAGAGAGTTCTCCAAAGCAACCCCTTGCAGAATCAAGAAAGCTCCTTCCCCCACATTAATCCATGTTCTGCATTTAAAACCATGAAAGGCCAGTTTCTGGAGTGTGGGGTATGGAAATAGCCACCTCACGTCCTCAGCTAGTCATCAAAGGTTTGGGAATGGTTAGCTCTGGTCTGGTAATTAATCAGTCCTTAAAGAAAGAAGTTGCCAAAAATCACAAAGATTAGCTGTAATCACACAGTTCTTTTTTTCGGAAACCTATGCATACAAAATTAGACTTTACCTATGATGGCTTTTAACCCACAAATAAGAAGAGTACCTTTGGGTCTTTCAAAGGGTAGGAGGAGAGATGTGCTGACACTGATGTCAGGGTGTTCTTATTGCTTAAGGAGGGGAAGGACAACAAACAAACACTTTCAGAGTCATGGATGAACTTTCCCCACCTTTCCTCAGGTTCTCCCAAAATTAGTCAAGATTTGAATCACCAGGATCTCTTCTTTGTCTACTGATAAATGGTTTGAGTACCAGTTGCATGTTGCTAATGGCTGAAGTCAAATTTCTGAGTCAGTTTTTCAAAAATAAAAATGATGAAGACATTCAACACCTGTGTGCCCCCCTTCCTATTGTTTCCCGTGCCCTTGTGCAGTGGCCACAACCCTAGATTAAATAACTCCCCTCCAGCAGCAAATCTTTGTGTTTTGTTCTCTGTCTCCCAAGTCCAGGCAGTTGTGCCACTGGGTAATTCAGTACCAAAAATATCACCTATTGTCCCACTGTGGGCAGCAGATAAGAGGATTCATTTGGATTATGAAGCAGGCAAGGAAATATGTAAAAGATGCAGAACTTGGATATATATGGGGAACAGGTTGAATACTCACTTGGAAAAATATTTGCAAACATAAATGAATAGACAGCAGTTCAATTACATGGAAAGCTCTCTAAATAAGGGACTCTATCCATCAATCAATCAAGAAGCATTCCTTATGTAACCCAATAATGTGCCTAGTGGATTGCAGCATATGTGGTGAGGATATAAAACTAATGCTTAAAGAGCTAACATATGAAATAAGTGCTCAATTATGTAGCTGATTATAAGTTTAGCAGGATTTCAGAGACAGTGAAGTGGCTATTGTCTCTCTCAGCTACATCCCTTTAATGACCTGCCCCGCTCCGCAGAGAATGCCGGTGATATGTAGAGTGCTTCAGCAAATATTTTAACTTGCACATGTTAGCTCCCTCTTGTTGGGCGCTGGTCCCAGCTTGCCCATCACCAGCTTGCTTGTTGTCTAGGCTCTCTGGGGCCCAGATTTCCAGCTTGTTTACATTACTTCCAGCTAGTCTCTATCTCCATTTCTGAATTCTGATTCTACTCTCTCCTCTGCTGAGCATTCCCTTGGACAGACAACTCAGTAAAGAGCCTCACTGTCCACATTTGTTCAAACTCCTACACTTTTCTCAGCTATTCTGGTTTATGACTCTACCCTAAGTTTGGGAGCTAAATTTTATTCTATTAGCCTCTCATCCCTGGGGCACATAGAACAGTAAAGTGTAGAAGTGAGTGTCCTAAATGTTCTAGTTCTCTGGGGTAAGGCCCTGTCCAAGATGACCTTCTCTGGGCAAAAACAGACCCCTTTCAGGACACTCAGGGCATATGTTGGTGTGGGTGACTGGTATATGTACACACAACTCGCCCTTGCTAACAAAGCACAGTGCCACATCTGGCCATACTCTCGGCAACGACACCTAACCATTTTTAGAAAATCTGGCTGTGCTGCCTTGGTTCCTAACTTATTTAGACAATTTATGACCAGATAATTTGCCAATTGAAGCAGATCAAGAAGCATTTTTGATCTTCTGAACTTGGCCTAAATATAGTGAAATACTGGATGGGTAACTACTCCTTCAAATACTCAACCAGTTGTATGTAGCAGCAGCTCCAAGGGTCAGGCCTTAATGAGGCTGTATCTCCAGGAGGTATAATATACACTCTCAGATGAGCGTGATGCATGAAAAGGCCAAACAATACCTGAACCTATTTGTTACATCAACTCTTTGGCTTCCCAATATCCAAACAACACTTCAGCACCTAATGAGGAACAATCTTTACATCCTCTTATGAAAGAGGGTGAGGAATGGGATGGAGTTCCTGGGTGTTATACACATATATTCATTCACAGAACCTGACCTCCAGATCCTTTGGTAGAGATGGACCTAAGTTAACAGCAACATGTTATCCTGGTGTAAAATCAAACTGTTTCATGTTTTAGTTGTATTTCCAAAATAGCATTCCTGAGCTATATCATCCTTTTCCCCTTAGGAGAGGTGGATGATGCCAACAAAAGTGGCAGTATTGTAGAGGCAGAGGCTCAGATTACCTTCCCACACACAACCCACTTCTAGCCCTTAGCAACAAGGTATTGGGTCCTGTGTCCAGGTGATGTCACTCTGTAGTCTCTGGGCCAGAGAGCTCTTTAGAAATGGCAGCAGAGGTTTGGGAACTTTTATAGCTACAAGGTTTGTCTTATCTATGGTTGGCAGATATTGGATGTGATTTTGAGGGGTATATGCTCTAAATGGCTTAAAATATGCCCATGTAGGTGATGTTTAAATGAACTACATATGTAAGATTTTGAGTTTTGCACTGGAAGGCTTTGAACTAACTCTTCTGGCCTGCTGTTAAGACATGAACGGCATAGTGGTTAATACACAGGGGCAATATATGTACACGCATACAATATGCATCTTTACCTATTTATATAATAGTATCCCATAACTAAAAAAATATTTGTGTCACTAGGTTTATCAGACCCTTTGCAGAGAGATCCGTTACCCATTCCCCAAAGAAGTAGACACCAAAGGATATAGAGTTTCCCTACAAGCTGTAGAGAGACAAGCCTTGGTGGTGGGGTAAGGTTGGTGAGGAATTTCTGCTGGTTACAATGAGAAGAATTCAGACTCTCTGGACTACCCTATATCTGTGTTATCCATGTGAAATGTCCTGTTCCTATGATCTGCTTTAACCATGAACCCCTGTCTATATTGCAGTTTTATAGGGCCCTCTTCATAGCCCTTCAGGGCTGAATGACCTCTTCCTTGGATATCACTAGTGCCAGACTGATAACCAAGTGAAATGTGTAAACTGGACATTGCAAAAGCATCTCAGATGCAGCTTTTCTTTTTACAAATGTCTCTTCAAGTCATGATTAGCTTAGTCTAGTCATTCATCACTTCACTTACAGTGTATCATTTTACTGAAATCATGGATCTCTCTATCTCTATCTCTCAAATACACACACACACACACACACACACACACACACACACACACACACCATTGCTTCTCTGTTCTCATCCACCACTTCTATTTCAGACCCAGAACACCTGGAAAAGCTGCACTCCACACAGGAGTACTTTCTGATTTTCTTCTGATAAGTTAACATAGACTTCAAGCTTATATCTATCAAGCTTCATACTCTACAGGGAGTCATTCAGCTAGCAGCCTATTGCAATGATACCACTTACAACTTTAGAGTTATGACGTATGACCCAGAAACAGAGGCCTATAGCTTGTTCAATGAATGACACGGTGAACATTGGAGAATATATGGAAGGCCTAACCATCATATTTCCAACTAATAGCAACATAGCCTTTCATTACAAACTGAGACCTCCTTAGTCTGGCCTTGTTGGGAGGGTGAGATAGAAAGTTGATAAACAATCTCTTGAGATGCCCACTCTTGGTTCAGCAAGGGCTACTAAACTACAGGTAAAGGGGACATCCCAGGAGATACCTAGCAATCATGAAATGACCTCTCATTTTGCCCACATATAGCTTTCTCTGTGTCTTTTTGTTTGTTTGTTTGTTTGTTAACTTATTACTAACTGTGTCTCATTTTATTTTATCTCTTGTTTGATGACTGAGTGGTCACTTTTCAATCTTCAAAATCTAACTCCATTTCCAGGACCCCTCTGTAAAAATATTATTTCACCTTCATCCCCCATTTCTTGGGCCTCCCACATGAGACTTATTATTTATTGGATAATATATATAAAGTATAATTCAGTCCCAAGGATTTTAGTAATTAACCTTTTGCACTCGGATGTTGATTGTGACTCGACACGGTTAGCATCGGTAGCAGGAATCGAGAAAAAGCAAGAGAGTGCAAAGGGTTAAAGAAAGCTTAGTACGTGGGGTTCAGTGCTTAAGCACCAACCTATGAACCAGGAGATCCTGGTTCAATTCCTGGTCAGGGCACATGCCCAGGTTGTGGGCTCTATCCACAGTGGGGGCATGCAGGAGGCAGCCGATCAATGATTCTCTCTCATCATTGATGTTTCTATTTCTCTCCCCTCTGAAATAAATAAAAATATATTTTTAATTAAAAATAAGAAGGCTTAGTAGTGGAAGAGTTGAGCTTAGAGCTGGTTCTTAAAGAATGGCTAAATCAAAGATAAGAGCGGAAGAGGAAGAGAACCTCAATTTAAGGAACAATATAAACACAGGCTCTAAGCTCAGAACAAGCTGCTCAACTAGATCAGAGACCATATCTAATGAAAGCATTTTCACAGAGAGAGCCTAAACTAAGGAAAAGATAGAGGCAAAGGAATTTGGACTTAATTCAGGAGTTACTGTTCTAGGGATATTCTGGAAATTTCATTTGGTCACAGAACCACAAAAAAAGGGGGGGAGCAAGGGGCATAATGTATCCTGACCTCAACCTCTAGACTCTAGAGTCTAGAGAATGCTGTATAAATTATGACTATACCCAGGTACACACACAATAAAACATACAAAAGCTTGGGCCTCGAATAAAAGCTTGCTTAGTTCCAGAGGCCTTTTCTTAAGAATGTTGCTTGGGAATGCATTATCCCCGAGAGAGTGTTACCCCCTACAAAGAATTTAAGCCTGGGAAAGTTTGAGCTATCCTTTGTATTGCATCAGCCAATTTTTTAAGCTCTTACAGTTAGTGCAACTTCAATGCCAAAAATTTAGATGATATTTGGAAAATTATATTTAGGGCCCAGCAATTCCTAGACCACTTCTCGGATGCTTTCAAATTAAAGATCAATTGAAAACCACAGTCATGCATTCCAAATGTCAGTGATCTAATGGGCCGTGGGTAAAGCAATATGTCTTTATTTTTATAGTGATAAAAAAGAAATAGACATTTTGAAACCCTTTCATTTTCTTCTTTTTGAACTCTTTTTTTTTCTTCTAGAACTGGACACTGGTAAATTCCAAAATTACCAGGGACTCTTTTCCTCAAATACAAGGAAGAAATATTGGAATATAACATTTTTTGTGTGTCAGGACCTCCTGGTTTCTGATTACACACAGGGAGAGGTCAAGTATAGACATTACATAAGAATGTTACAGAGAAAAGTCAGTGAGGATAGAGGAAAAGAATGCTCACCTTATATGAACCCAGATACTCATAGAGACCATATATAAGATGAAAACAACTAGGATAAAGGCCAAGAAAAAAGCAAAAGAACAAAAATATGTAATAAATTTGTATTGAAAATAAAATTTTGAACAAAGAGTCACCCTTAATCTGTTTTAGTCAGAATAAGCCAGGTTATGCTGTAGTAATAAATAATTCCAAAACACCATAGGCATAACCCAACAAAAGTTAATGTTTTTCTCATGAAAAATCTGCCATAGGTATTAACACCTCTCCAGGGCATCTTTGAATGATTGACTTCATTGTTTTAATCCTAATATCATAACTCAATGCCTCCTCCACAATTGCCAAGGCAATAGAAGAAGTAGTTAGAGGGGTGCATAATAGTTTTTCAAATCTTTAACCCAGAGATGACACACTTCATTTCTACCCATGTTCTGTTAACCAGAATGAGTCGTTAAGCTCTGCCCAACTGCCAGGAGACCCAGAAATACAGGGCACCAACATTATTCATGTAAGAGAGTGGTCAGTGGACAGCCAAAGAAAGAAGGAAGAAGAAGAAATGGAAGGAAAAAGTGGGGAAAATGAAAGAAGAAGAAGAAGAAGAAGAAGAAGAAGAAGAAGAAGAAGAAGAAGAAGGAGAAAATAAATAATGTGACTTAACCACAGACTTAGAACCAAGACTCTCCAAATTCTGAATTCTAATTTCAACTCTACCCCAGTCTTGTACAATATTTCAGTTCTCCAAGCCTTGGTATCCTTAGCCATGTAAAGATAATTTCTTGAAATAGATTTGCAAAGCAACTTGAAAAAAATAATTAAAGAGTAAAGTTCTCTGGAAAAAAAAAGAAGTTAGCAAAATATATCCTATATAATAAAAGCCTAATATGCAAATTTCCCCCTCAGGTGGTCATTCGACCTGTCAAGGTCAACCAGGAGTTCAACTGGGAGCTCAACCTGGAGCTTGACCACTCACTATGATGTGTGCTGCCCACCAGGGGGCAGCACAGACCATGGCGGGCGTCTGGGATGCAGCGCTGGCAGCAGGCAGCAGTGGAGGCGCTGAGGACAAGAGCGGGACTGAGGCGGATGGTGGAGCAGGTGAGCAGGCAGCACCAGGCCAAGGCGGGGTGCCAGGCAGGGCTGCAGGGCTGCAGGGCTGTGAGGCTGGGGGTGTGAGGCTGGGGATGCAAACTGGGGCCTGATCTCCGCAGGCCAACCGGAGGGACCCCACCTGTGCACAAATTGGTGCACCAGCCTTCTTGTACATATATAAGACAGAAACATAAGAGATAGAAGCCAAAAGCCTCACAGAAATAAAGAATATTCTCTATACTCTATATAGATGATATGAAGACACGTGAAACCTATGTGAACCAAACATTCAACTAAACATCCTAAAAACTTCTCTGCATAAGAAACCACAGGTTTGACATGGACATCCCGGTGAAAGAGCCACAGCCAATATTAGAACTCAGTCTGCAAGTCTGATAGTAACCAAGCCCTATCCCTTCCACAACTCTGTAACTCAATTTTCTCGTGTGTGAAATAGAGCTGGTACCAGCGTCGTCTACCTGCAATAAGAAAGTTTTTTGAAAGATTCAGAGTACTCTGTCACATAGCACTAACCATAAAGTTGCCATATTCCCAAGGTGGCAGTGGCACTTACAGGTTTTTTCAAAGAGTACACTTGCCTCTAAGTCAGAGAATCGTTTAGGTCACATGGTCACAAAGCCATTTAATATTTTGATATTATTTCCTAAGTGGGAGCCATCTGATAATATTACATGTCCCCTATTTGAAACAAACTGTATAAAAATGGAGAGGATTTCAATTTTTCTGAAGTCAATGATTACCTTGTTGAAAGAAAACATATATATATATATATATATATATATATATATATATATATATATATGTATATATGTATATATATGTGTATATATATGTGTATATATGTATATATGTATATATGTATATATACATATATATATTTATGTTTATGCATTTGCATGTATACATATCTATAAACATTTCTTGTTGGTGTGTGCTTGCATGTTCTTTTCTCTGTGCCCCCACCCCATTTGCCTCTTCACTAGAATCCAGCCTATGAGACATGCAAAATGAATACAGGCCATCTGAATTCAGCAGCCTCGTGTATTTGGTCGCTCAAAAGCAGCAGTCATCTATCAAAGAAAGTGTATTGGACTAAATGGAGAGATTTTTAATAAGAGGCAAGGGGGGTGCACTTTACCTAATAAAAAGAGCATAGAGAGACCCTGGCTGTGGCTAATGTGCATAAAAAATTCAGCCTGTCAGATCCTCACTTTTCTAATTCAGTAATCTAAATAATTTATTTGACATTTTAGCTCAAGATGACCTTTCTTAGGAAAAAATTACTGTTTTAAACTTTTAGCAAGTGCAAGCCCAGCCACAGAATTCCTATTGAAGTCTGCATTTTCCCAAATGAGCAAAGGTTAATCTCACAGTGCTCTAACACATTGCTGACCCTTTTAAACAGCTCACAAAATGTCATTTAATTTTTTAATCTAATTTCAATTATATTGTAATATTTGGGTTGAGTATTTGGTGGGGGTGGGGGTGGGGATATGAGATTCTGGTCAGGTTCTACTTGGAGAAGTATAGGCAAATGATTCATTTTAAGTAAAACAGGTATGAGACAGGGTCATGCACCCCCTATGGTTTGAATATATATATAAAATAAAATCATGTACAATATATAATAATATCATGTGCACTTTCCCTGAAGGATTAACAAGTAGGCATTAAGGTGGTTGATTCTTGAGAGAAACAATATGAGGATCCAAGGTACTCAAAGGTGCTATGTGATTGAGGTAATTAGCCTTTAAGCCAAGCTACCCAAAGGTAACTCATGCCCTAAGCCACCCAGTATCTAATTTATCCTCAGAGTCCTTTCTGGGACAATTCTGAATCAACACAGGAGATCAGTAAGGTGACAGATGTCGTAGATACATCACTTTCTTATCCATTCCACAAGCAGTTAGTGAAATGCCAACCTTTTCTCTCTAAAGCCATTCGTTAGCTTGCTAGCAAGTCAGAAAAACAAAAAAAAAGGTAACATTGTTAATAGGAGATGACTGGATCTTCCACTGTACAATAAGCCATCATTTCATCGTTGCATCTTAGAAAACTGCTCTAGGACATTTAGAGATGCTGGAACACCTTGTTAACCAGGCTCTCTTCCTACCCACACCAAAGGATAATAGAATTTGATCTTCTAATTTGACAAACATCCTGTTTTCTGCAAAACCACTCATTGTTATTTTTTAAGCAACATCCTCATTGGAACAACAGATGGCTTAGGTTTCTCTGGTATTTGCAAATCCAAAATATTATCATTGGTAGCTGTGCCAATGATCTGAGTTGAATAAGCTGATGTGAACACCTAACCAATAAATGAAAACTCAGCTCCATTACTTCCTTCTCGTTATCATCTCTTTTGATATAGCACCCCCCAGAGAATATGCCCCTTCTTATTTTCCTTACCCTGAAATACCGTATTTCCCTTAATCGAAAGTACTTATAAAGCATGCTCTTAGGGAAGTCGCCTCAAGAACAGTTTTGTACCTAACAACCTACGTGGAAAGGAGCCAGTCTCCTGCCCCTCCCCCTCACTTTACACCTGATCCAAACTTGCCTCTAAAGGGGTGTTTAGATGATAAGAAACACGGACACAAATAAGGATGTTTGCTCATTATTTTTACTTTAAAATGTACCTTCTTGCAGGCACCATCATCACTGAGAACTATAAAGTCTAGCACACCATACATACTGTTTCATAAATGAAATATAATCCATTTCTGTTATTTTAGTTACATTCATCCCAAGAGTTCTCAACTTACGGTATGTACCAGAATCACACTGGGAGCACTGTAAGAGAACACAAGCTGGGGAGCCCTCCCAAAAGCCACAGAATAACAATCTGTGGGTGTGGGTCCACTCCCATGTATTTGTAAATACCCACACATGCTTTTTCTCCTTACCTATCCTTGGTTAAGAATCTCTAACCAGGTAAAGAAGTTTTGACATGGGTTATCTAGTGTAGTAACATAGTGAAAGAGCATGTAGCCCGAAGAAGAGAATTCCCACCATGCCTTAGTTAAGAGAAAATCATTAAAAGTACCTGAATGAGCTCTAACCGGTTTGGCTCAGTGGATAGAGCATCTGCCTGCGGACTCAAGGGTCCCAGGTTTGATTCCAGTCAAGGGCATGTACCTTGGTTGTGGGCACATCACCAGTAGGGGGTGTGCAGGAGGCAGCTGATGGATGTTTCTCTCTCATCAATGTTTCTAACTCTCCTTCTCCCTTCCTGTAAAAAATCAATAAAATATATTTTAAAAATAAATAAATAAATAAATAAATAAAAATAAAAGTACCTGAATGATTTAAATCACATCCACTACAAAAGTCCTCTGTAAAAACATATTCAAACAACACTTTATTATTTTAGTCACTATTATAAAGTATATAATATCCCTGGCCCTGACCATTGTTTGGAGTATTCCTATAGAAATTGCTGTTGTAGATGGACCTGGAATGTGTTATGCTAAGCGGAATAAGCCAGTCAGAGAAAGACAAGTATCACATGATCTCACTCATAAGTGGAATCTAATAAACAAAATAAACTGTAGAACAAAATAGATCCAGAGACATAGAAGCTTAGAACAGACTGTGGAATCTCAGAGGGAAGGCGGGGGAGGGTGGGTAGGAGGGAAGAGATCAAAGAACTTCTATGCATATATGCATAACCCATGGACACAGACAATAGGGTGGTGAGGCCTAGGATTGGGGGCAGGGGTGGGCTAGGAGGAGTCAATGAGGAAAAGGGGGATATATATAATGCTTTCAACAATAAAAATAAAAATAAATGGCTGTTGCTAGAAATTGCTGGCATTCAATCATAGCACACAGCCAGTTTATGGTATTAAAAAAACAAACAACTACCTGATATCACATTGCCACACCATTCATAGAAGAGTAACATAAGGAATTTTGCCTAGGAATTACCAGTGAGTTCCCCTACTCCAAATTTCCAGGTTCCGAGTAATGTGCAAATGGAATAGACTGAAATGTTGGAAGGAAAGCACAGAACACCAAAAGCTAGTTCCTAAAATCTCCCCCCTTTTCCTCACTCCTCTAGAAGTTTCTAGAGGGTTCTTTTCACTTCAACTTCTCAGATCCCGAGCCCAACAAGTCTCCCAATGCTTGATCCATGGAACACAAGCTCTGCAATAGTTACTAAACTATAGATTTGCTGGATCCATATACGTCTGCATAGTAAGTCTCTGGAAAACCTTTGCTATAGAAATGAAACCTCCTTGTCAGACTGTTCCATTCTGTGAAAAGGGATCCTTATTTCATATGATGCAGTAACATCCACTCACAAGCTCCACAAAACACACTTTCTGAGAAACACAATTACAGCTGTGAATCAAACAAGACCAGGTTTCAGTTATTCTACCTCTGTGAATTTTTATTTTTATTTTTTAGAACTCAGTAGAATGGACATAGGTAGCAAAGTCAGTAGTGAATAAATGTATCTGTATCTTCCTTAGGAATTTTGAAAATAGCTTGAAGACAGAATTAATGAAATTAGAGAAAGAGCAGGAGGGAGAAGAATATGCACCTGAACAAGATATGCTATAGAGAGTCCAAATCCAGGAATCCTTTTGCTTTTGAAAGCTCAGCAGCATTCTAATGAAATTAACTGTTGCTCTTTCTTCTTTGAGTAAACTTGCTTACTATGCTTAAGGTAAGATGGGAAACAATCTAATTACAATGTCCAAGTTTCCCCAACCTATGACATAAACAGAGCCATTACCATTTACGTTCAGATCTCAGTCTGTCTCCGAGCTCCATTCATTGACATCCCACCACTTGATGCCAATAACGAAGTATTACATCTTTCAGTGAGCTACTCATTACGGAGGGCTTTATTGCCTGCTTCCTGGCCAAACCCTTTACCTACATTATCTGAAAGATTTAAAATAAGTTATCAGAAAACTTCCCAATGAAGTAGGTGTTATGCAATCATCATTTTTCAGACGGGAGACTGAGGTTTAGGGAAGCTCAATGCTTTACCTCAATACTTGGGAGAGCTACGGTTGCAATTCAGTTCTGTGTGCCTTTCAAATATGCCACAGCTTGGGGAGCACAGTGTTTGTGCTCAGTGTTTTCAAGTTGGCCCTGACAAACCACACCCGGAGCCCTGCCTGGAATACTGAGAGCTGGCACTCCATCACCAGGCCCCCAGTAAGGCCGCACGGCCACCACCAACCCTGCCACCGTCCACACGGCCACCACTGCCTGCACGCTGATTCCTGCCGAGTGGCCAAGGACAGTTTTGTGCGGTAAGAATGCTGCCTCCTTCCTTGCTTCTGGGCGATGATGAAGCAAGTGCCCCAGAGTGTTCTGGGTCTCTCTAAGAGGCAGATCTTTTTTTCTTTTCCTCTTAAGCTAGTCTCCTGCCACCAGCCAACCTGCAGCTGCCGCCTTGCCACCCACCAAACTGGAGTCGTATACTCTCTCTGCCCACCACAGGCCAGTGGAGAAACAGCACCAGTGTCCCTTTGGTGTTTGGAGAAGAGATGGGGGAATGAAGACAACTTCCCCATCTCTGTGCATTGCTGCTTCGAGAGGGGCTAAGTGGCCTGGCCCCAATATATTCTGGTATTTTGAGAAAGAGCACTTTCAACAAGCAGACGCATCCCTTCCATCTATCAATGCACGGGGATGGTTACAAAGGTTCCGTGAAAGCTCAACAGCACCCCCAAAACTGCAGTTAGCCCTGAGGCCCTGGTGCCAAGTTAGGCTCCTGCAGACTCCGTCTCTCACTACCTAAGAGGTAGTCCCTGTCTTGTCTCTGACCTTTCCCCTAAAACATGACTTTCATCCAGTCCCCCTTCCCATCCCTACCCTCAACCATCAGAACATACTTCCCCTTTCATATGATTTCCGAAGAGTTCCTTCCCCATCCCAACCTTAGCCTCTATCATTCAAGTCTTCCCAGACCCCTACCAATAAACTTCACAAATCCCCAGATAAATCAATGGCTGCAAAGAGATCCCTTGAGAGAAAGACGTCACCACTATTCATATGCCCATTATGGCTGAGTCATGACTAAGGCCGTCTTTTGATTCCATCCAGTCCCAACTCCTTCCTGGGGTCTCATTCCATGTTTTCAACCTAGTCCTCTTTTCCAGCTCCTTCTCCTCAGCCACCAGAGGTTTATTATGCCCTCGCTCTTTTACCTACATCTGTGACTGCCTTCTCTCACCTTCCTTTCATTTCGAACTCTACTCTCCATCTTTCCTCCTAACCATCACTTGTCCCTGCAGCTCCTGCAATCGGCCCTCACTCTTAATATTTGGTATACCCAATGGCTACTTTTTAATCCTGAATTTTCTTGCCTTCTTAGCCACTCTGCTGACCACTGCCTCTATATTGACTGCCTCCCCGCTTCCTTCTTTCTCTTCTAGGCCATATACCTTCTTGTCTGATTAATTTCTTGTTCCTCTGACAAATTACCCCTCTCAGATTTGTTTGCAGGATGTCATACTCTGCCTGCTCCTGAGCACTGAGACCCTCTTATTACCCTACACTCTCCTTGAAAAGAGTATTATCTATTTCATGGTTTCGTTTACCACCCGTAGCCTGAAGTGCCCACATCTCCACCTCCCACCCAGTTGTCTCCCTGGAGCTACAATAGTCCATTGAACAAGTGCACCTGGGTGCCCCCAAAACCCTTCAATTCTACTTGTTCAAAATAGAATTATCTTCTCTATCTACTCTGCCGTTTCTGCCGTAGAACCAACCATCCTACCACACTGCCGATACAAAGGAGTCTGGCATTGCTTGAAACTAGCAGGCAGGACATTAAGGTGTTGGAAGGCCAACTTGACATTTATCCTTCACCAACCCCAGTGAGGCCCTGAAATAATCCATTATCAGTTTTCCCTAATTTTGGAGGGAAGGGAAGTTAGAGGATCAGAGGGCACTGGAGGAAAAGAGTGACACCTTCTCTCTTGCCAGAGAGGGGGCAGATTCATCCTAAGCCTGCCTGTTATCAGGAGATAAGAGTGGGGGGAGGGTGAACGTATACTGAAAAAAAAAAAAGAAAAAAAAAAGCTTTCCTCATTTTGAGGCCATCCTTTTGACTACTGATACCATCTTTTCATCCAACTTCTTCCTTATCTCCCAAGCCAATCTCTTTTAGTGAGCTTTCTAAGAAAAAGACCTTCACCTCGGTCTTAACAGACCAACGGGTAATAGCAGTAGGTGGAATCAACTCCCAGGCTGAGAGGCTTGTAACAGGAACCTCTCACCTCCATCAAAGAGCTGACTCGCCCTTCAGAGAGACTAGAAACACCTCCCATCTCTCCTTCATCAGACTATACTGAACTGCTCTGTGTGAGGAGTGGCATGGTAGAGAAGGGAGCAGCGGCGCTCGGTTCGGCATGCCTTGAGAACGCATCATGCAGCTGTCAGCGGACCCCTAACCATTGTTAGGCAAGGAGCAGATGGGGCTCTTGATATGTGCGAGTCCTGGCTACTTCGTTACAGCCACTGAGGAAGAACGGGCAGGATAGGAGATTTGGGCTACAGGTTGCCACTCGTCCAAATTGGTAATAGAGAACTTAGAAGACATTGGAGCAGTGCCATGAGTCCTAGCTGCCCTTATTTTGTTTAATATGCCTTTGTTTACCTTCATTTCCCTTTCTTCACAATTTTCCCTTCTAGTCTGCCTATATATGAACCTTACAAGGCTCCTGTGCTGGCAGCCTGCCAGGTGGCTGCTCCTCCTGTGAGTCCAGCAGGAGCAGTGGGATGGGCTCAGGGATCGGGCCTCACCTGTCCACAATGAGGCAACCTTTAAAAGGAAAAGCAAGCAGCCTGATTTTTTTTTTTTTTTTTTCCTCAAGGCAATGGAGGGGTTTTGATCTTTCCCGAGTTTGTTTCTCAGCCAGCCCTCTTCCTTTGTCTCGCCCCTTTCAATGAGGTTCTGCAGTTTTACTTTTCTTTTTTTCTAACCAGAAAATGTAGTGTGATCCTGTAAATGTTTTCTTGCTGTTGTACTTTTCAGTCTATTTTCTTCCTCGTTTTTTGGGGGCCTGAATCTGCCTTTGGTCACACTATCTGCTCCTCTATGGTCACCTCGGAGAAGATTAACCCTTTCATTAAAAAAGCCCGGCCAGGGTCAAACTGCCGCCTGGCTAGGGACTCTTACATCCCTTTGATCTCCCAGCTATGGAGAAATTATTAGCAAATTCTAAGCCTTCCCATGTGATTTGTTTTTGTAAATTTGTAGAAATTATTCCTAATCCTATTACGTGGCCCAGGGCAAACCTGCATTAAATATAGGAGACTTTTTGTTATGTGGCAGATGGATAATAAAGGAATGCTGAATGCAGCTCCATTCCAAGTTATGGGAATCTGGACACTTCATCAGCATTCTCTTAATCCTCTGCCATGGCTCCGCCTTTGATGAATGCTCTCATTTATGACCACTGATGCCGCTCACTTAATTTCAGAGAAGAAAAATAATACCTAGCTGTTAATGTGAATATTGGAGTTTATGGCTGTACAATGAATAATTGTGACATTATCAAAGGAACATCTCCTTATACATTATTCAGTTGTATAGACCACATTAACCAGAGATTGGAAACTTGCAATTTTGCATCTTCCATCTTCTTTGGAACGGAGACACCACACAGACAAAAGTCAGTGTCTCAAACCAAATTCTACCTGACAATGCATATCAGCCTGCACTATATTTTGCTCATTGTGGTGCCAATCTCCTATCTCACCAATGACATTTTTTCAAAGAAAGAGGGGATTTCCTAGAGACTCGACCCCATGCAACTTCCACAGCTTATTATCGAATAGGAAAATGTAGTCCTGGTTCCTGCTTTAATACTGATGCCACGGAGGATGTCTTGAGGGTTAGACGGAAAATTAAGACAGCATACCTTTGCTGCTTATAATTTATATATAAACTGAGGGTCTTTTCAAGGTATGTTTTCACGTAGAAAGCAGGAGAGAATGTTTGCAAGTCATCCATGAATCATGGGGTCTTTGCTGGGTTCAGCCAGGCAGAGATCATGCTGGTACCATTAGGAAGAATCACGCAGAATCACCGGCTCCTCTGTTACAGAGATAGATGTGCCTCGGCTGCCTCGGCGTTTATGCCTTTGTTTCTGGGGAGGTAGGGGGTGAGGCGCCAGAGAAAGGAGATAAAGAATAGGATGCAACATTTTCATTGTAAAAACTCACTGAAAAGTATTTTTAACTAAGATATGTGTATGTAGGATGTGCACAAGCATGTTGTTTGAAAATACCGGGGATATTTAATAAAGGAGTAAATTTTATTTTATATGCCAAAAAATACGTGTATCAGACTAGGAATAGCACCATTGAGCCATTGAGGGATTTTTTTTTAAAGTACTTCCATTCTAACTTAATTTTGATAATGCTTGGTAAATAGACTTTGGGGTTAAGACCAGATTTCCCTAAAGATGCTTCCTGTGCTGCTCTCTGGGCAAACCTCACCAGGTCAGTGATCGTCCTTGATGGCAAAACCCCTGCAGATAGGTCTGGGGACTCGGGAGGTGCGCTCGGGTAAGTGAAGTCAGCAGCATGTGTCACTTCCTCCGTCTTAGTGAGCTATAAGCTGAACGTTTTCATATTCTGCTGGTGTCTACACCTACTCAATGTATTGGCGCAAACCATTCACTGGAAGATTGTAGAGAAGAACTGTTTTAGCCCATTTTCCAAAAAAAAAAAAAAAAATGTTTATAGAATTACACCATAGCATTTAAGATTGTTCAATGCCAGAGTAAGATGTAAACAAGGCATGAATAGTCCTTTTCGAAGCGTAAGCAATACACAAGACTTCTAGGCCAGGGGTCCTCAAACTTTTTAAACAGGGGGCCAGTTCACTGTCCCTCAGACGGTTGGAGGGCCGAACTATAGTTTAAAAAAAACTATGAACAAATTCCTATGCACACTGCACATATCTTATTTTGAAATAAAAAAACATAACGGCAAAAACACCCGCATGTGGCCCACGGGCCGTAGTTTGAGGACGCCTGCTTCTAGGCAGTGAAGAGAGGGGTTCTGGTTGCTTTTCATTTTGACATTATATGAGATTAATCAACTGGAGAGCAAATTCGAACCAAGTTGGCAGACAAGGCTTTCCCACCCAGGCCTCCTAGCACGGATGCAGACATCACTGAGAGGTGTGTGTGGACTCTTCAAACCGCTCAGAATGACACAAACGAAACCAATACCCTCTCTCAGCTGAGGAAACTGCCAAGTTACTTCTGTAATGAGTGATGCAATGCCCTCGCTCCCCAGGCCACCGTTTTGCTTGTGGTGGGGTCATCTTCAATGGACAAAATGCCTCCACAAGCAATTCTGGCAGCCATTCTACCAGCATTGGTCAGTGACCATTCCGGATTTTCTATCTCAGAAAAACAACGAGGAAAACAAACTTATGTGGAACAGCATCGTAACTGTAATAAAAACTGCATATGGCGCCAACTTAACAGAAATGCCTTTTGTCTTGTCAGGCCTGTCTCACTACTGATGCGGGGTGGGGGGGGGGAGAGAGAGAGAGAGAGAGAGAGAGAGAGAGAGAGAGAGAGACTCTATGCCATTGGCACATAATAATGGGTATCAGACACCTGTGCTGTTTCAAAAAAAAAAAAATACTGATGCCAGTTTCCCACCCTAAATCTACTAAATTAGATTTTCAGGACTGGAAACCAAGCATTTTAATTTTTAAGTTCCACGAGGGGATTGTGGTTTGCAGCCATAGTTGATAACTGCTCCTCTGAATGATGGCATGCCTCTCACCGGCTGTGTGCTCTTGGACAAGTTACTTTAGCTCTTTAAGTCTCAGTCCCCACCTCCGTAAAATGGGGATAATCCCCTCTACCTCGCAGAGCTACTGTAAAGTTAAGTTACTATTACAGGTCTGGAACATACTGGCACTCAATATAATTGTGGCTTTTCTGTGAAGTTGAGCTAACTCCCCATTGTACAAGGAGGAGGGGGAAGAGAAAAAGAGGGGAGGGGAATCAAGTTTGCCAAGTCTCCTCATGGAACACAAACAGGCTCTGCTGACCAAATAATTTGCTGTTAGCTTTTATTCTGAAAACGGAACAGCTTTTCAAAGGAGTACCAACTCTTTTTTCTTCCAAAAAAAACGACAGCTTTAAAAAATAAAAGCTAACTAAAGTAGATTTTGTTTTCAATATTATTTAAAGTGGGCAGGAAAGCAAGAGGGAAAGAAAACATCTGAACAGTTCTTCTAAGACCTTTATCTCCTTTTGAGGAAAATTTAAAAGACTAAGACAAAGCCATATGAGACATCAGAGGCAAAGGCTCTCTCTCTCTCTCTCTCTCTCTCTCTCTCTCTCTCTCTCTCTATATATATATATATATATATATATATATACACACACACACACATACAGGAAATAAAAAAAGAAAATGCCACATACAGTGGAATTGGAGTTGCATGTCACAATCAGAGGAGGCTGGCTGGGGAGAACAACATTCATACATACATACATGCATACATATGTATATACATACAAACAAACGGCACATTAATAGATAAAAATACTTTCTCCTCTAACTAGTCTGGCGCTTACAGCATTTGGGACCTGGCAGGAAGTAAAGCCAGTCTTTTGGATTCACCAGTGATTTTATAAAGGCAGAGCGACCACTACAGACAGGACTCTAGTCCCACAGACCACAATTTCCTACTTTAATCTAATATGCCTGGTGTCAGTTTTCTTTTATGCAAACACATCTACAGCAAATGGGTTGGGGAGCTCACCATCTATATCATGTGCAATAAATTATACTTTCCTGAAATGTTGCCTCGCTAAAATATGCTAAGAAAGCTGTGAACAATATTTACAAATAGTTCAGATGTCACAACAAAACACCCACCACTCTGCATTCTTACATTTCACGATAATAAGTGTGGTAATAGAGGATACCGCTCTTAAACATTAGCGAAGTATCTTTTATGGAGGCATAATTGGAAGAAATTCTTTAAATTTATAGAAAAACCTTTCTTTTTTTTTCCTTTATGAAGAGTCTGCTCTCTCTGCTTGCTACCAGCATCTCCTCACACAGCAGGCTGTGAGTACTTATTTTTATTTTGGTACATTGTTAGTTTCCTGACAGAGCAAAAAACTTCTTTTTCTGCTCTTACTACCAACATATTTAAACAATGATGCAAACTAACAAATGCTTGGTCACTTCAGGGAAGAAGAAAAGAGTTGCCCTGCATATAAGCCAAATGACCTGGCTATTTTAATCTGGGAGGCAAGTGGCCAGGTAGGGCCATTGCAAAAAGGCTGGAAAAGGGGGAGTTAAGTGTGTCTGCAGGCCTAGAACAAGTCAAGAGAAAGCCTATATTTATAACTCAGTTTTTCTGTCTCTAGAGCCCATGTTAATTCAAAACAAGACAAGCATGCAAAGGAGCTTTCAAAGTAAAATGCAGGATACTAGTGTGAGATGCTGTTCTGAAAAAAAAAAAGTATAAACAATTCATAATGTGAAAGATATCAAAAGTACGATATTTGAATATCAGGCATTTTTACAGTGAAATAGATCCTCTATCATAGATGAGAGAGACCCGGGAAAGTGCTCCAC
Organism: Cnephaeus nilssonii; assembly: GCF_951640355.1. Taxonomy (NCBI): domain Eukaryota; kingdom Metazoa; phylum Chordata; class Mammalia; order Chiroptera; family Vespertilionidae; genus Cnephaeus; species Cnephaeus nilssonii. The sequence goes on from NC_137075.1 coordinate 41,144,509, forward strand.
AAAGGAGTACAAACAATTTTCCAAGGTTGATTTTCCTCACAGCGCAACACTGAATTTCAATATTGTGGTGCTTACAAACATTTGTGCCCAGCTACTTACACTAGTTTCTCTAACACTGAGAATCAGCCACATGTTATGTTAACGTTCTTTATAAAAAGTGATGATAACTGTATAAAGAGAAATACTTCTTTTAATCCAGGAAATCAAATACTTTTAAAATAAGGCATCTGGCCCTGGCCAGGTAGATCAGTTGGTTAGAACGTAGTCCAGATACGCCAAGGTTGTGGGTTCCATCCCCAGTCAGGGCACATATAAGAGTCAACCAGTGAATGAGTGAATGGGTGGAATGGCAAACTGATCTCTCTCTCTCTCTCTCTCTCTCTCTCTCTCTCTCTCTCTCTCTCTCTCTCTCTCTCTCTCTCCCCTTACCTCTCTGTCTAAAATCAATAAATAAAAATGTTTTAAAAATAAAGCATCTGGTTCATTGGTTTATTTACAGCTGTTTATGTACAAAAACCTCTCTTCTTGGGTCTGTTTTCTAAACTCCACCATTGGGATTGTCACTTTACTAAATTAACCCTGTATTCGCATTCTAAAGGTGGTCCTTGCAAAAGAAAACCTTCAGTTCCTAATCCCCCTGATGCAAGCACCGTCCTCTGGGCTGCATCCTCTCGTACAGAAAACAGAATCAGGTGGAAAATAAATGTTTACCTACCATCAAAACACCTTTCAAGTCCAATACACATTTTTGTTCTATTAATGCTAGCACAGATACGCAGGCACCGTGGCAAGGGGTGCTTTAAAATATAGCTAGACAGACTGATTAAAACACGCTGCTTTCTCTCTGCCAAATTCCTGCCTATGGGGAGCAATTAAATGTGCCGTCCGCGCATTCAAATGCTGCATGAGAAGTGGGTCTTGTATCTCTGCCACTTAGACAAGTATCATTTCAATGGAAAGATTTATCAACAACTCACAGGCAGTGTGGGGTTTGCTTTTGTTTGTCAAACAGCACAAGTCTTCACACTGCATCTGGACTTTGTTACCAAGTCACACAGGGACGGGAAACCCAGGAGAAGGGCGCTCATTTTGGCCAATGAACAAGCAAATAAACCCAAACATCAAGGAGGCTTTGAACAAATAAACCACTCCGTGCTAGACGGAACACACATAACATTACCCAGAAATACAACCAAACAGCTGAAGAGCTACTTTATTGTGGCTTCTTTGCAGTTAGAGAAGTCAAATGTAATTGCAGAAGCCCATAATTAAAATGTTTTCAATGTGAATTTCTTCCACCAAGGCCATGTGAAATCACCAAAGGTTTCTTTCTTGGATGACAAAAGATCCAAGCGTTTAAGGATATTTGAAAATAATAATAGGGTTACAAATTAGTTGGAAAACAACATGATTCTAGAAGATTTGGAGCTGACATTTTTATGTTTAGGTTTACCTTTTATTTCCTGCTCCATTGATTATTTCTTGTGTGGAGGTTTGTGATTGCCGGAGAGATAAACGGGTGGTAGCTGTTATTACACTGCCCCCGTTACGATATGGCAACCCGCCTGCATGGCTGCAGGGATCTTTTGGGTCTGACGTTTAGGCTTTGGCCTGGGTCCCCATCACCCTCTGAGGCGGAGTCCAGACAATGATCTTCGGGGGACCTGACTAAATGCCTAGTTAACTACAAGGTTACTCACACTGAACAGGTCACAAAGAAACATTCAAGCCCCCAGATGTCTCTCTTCTTGGCTCAAACAAAGCAGATGTCTTAGATTTTGCAAGGCTGTGTGTAATCTACTTTGGCTTTGCAATTAAGGAACTATATATTTACCATGTCTTTGGACATTTTGCCCTTGTTGTTTCAAGGGAATCTTTCTTTCAAGTGCATATAAATCAAATAACATTTGAAACTTTGCAAGTAAGGGACAGGACGCTTCTCCATATAGATTTAGGATAAAATGTGGGAGGGAAACAGTTTTTCTAATTTACTGACCAGTTGATTCAGATCACAGATATCACAAGATTATCAAGCATTGTGTTGTTAATAAAGGGCAAGTCTGTCAATACGATGGAAATCATTACTGAGCATTTTTATTTTGATATCTACTTTCAAGACATATGAGCAGATGAATTCACACTAGACTGAGAACTGGCAGACAAATTAATATGCCAGAGCTTTGTTCTTAATGAATTTTGATGTTTCTGTTTCAATATATAAAAACATTTTAGCATGATCTTAAAAGAGATATCTTCGTTTCCTGGGAATAAAGAAAAATGAACAATAAATAGGTACCTTAATTTACATTAAGGTTATTTGAATAAAACTCAATAGTTATATAGGTTTTATGTACATACACACATATATAACAAATATAAATGTGAGTATCATATTCTAAAAGGAGTTATATCAATTCAGGTAATTTGATGTCTTCACAGAATCTATCCAAAACCCACTTACAAGTTTTTCTAAATATGTTTTTTTATTTCATTCTTTATTGGTTCCAAACATCACAGCCTAGCTGTTAAGTAACCACTGTCTTTAAAGCATTATAAATATTCATTTTTAGACAATAAAGTCTTTAAAAATCCTCTCAAAGAATTTCAAGCTATTGCAAATGGATAAATTGCCGCACACCTAAGTCTGTATTTGCATAGTTAAATTATGTGTTATAACTGTGGAGTCTTTTACTTCTATTATGTAAAGGCACACACTGCTGTGTTTCCATGAATCTTTCCTTTAGGGGCTGCAGCATTCTCATAATAAAGTCAAATATCCCATATGCTGCTGTAGGTGCTCCATTTTCACCTGGGAGGGACTTGGATAAAAAGCAAAACACACCAGCCCTAGAGTCTGAATTCCTCTCACCTGGTGGCTTGTGTCATCTTCTTTGTGGCAATTGAATTGCTCTTGTTCTGTGGATTAATTTGAACAGGCTTTCTCTTATTTGCATAAAGGCAGAATTAAAAGAACTTTTGAAATAAACTTAATATACATGTTACCATCATATTTTTTTTTTAGCTTTGTTGGTCTTTTTTCTTCAAAAGTGCACTGAAGTCCTATAAAGCTTTGTCAGACTATACATGCTGGGATAAAGTTTTAATAAAGAGAAGTTATGCCACTCTGATGCGTCAACAACAGTGGCTATAGTCATTCTTCTTTACATTTAAAACACTGCTACAACATAAGCTTATTAAAAGTTAAGACTTTAGCCAGTTTTTGTGGTTTCATGTATATTCATGAGATTTGTTTGGGGGGTGGGGTTATCTTTAATCTGATGCAATCACTGAAAACATCAACAGAAGTTTCTGGTTGTCTTCATAAATGTCTAATGTCACAATAGGTTGTTGGGAGAAACAAAAATCTCAACTAAAGAAAAGCCTATTGGCATAAAATTTCAAATTTCTAGAATATAAAATAATCCATAGAACATATTTGTCCTTTAACAAAATAAACTTGAATCTTTGTTAAATTATTGGTGGTGAAGCAATTCTTTAAAATGCATTACTTCTTTGTTTTTGTTTGGTTTGTGTGTTTGTCTTTACCTTGACTTAAGTAAGTGCATGGAGAGGAATTTTGCATTTTACATGACTAAGGACTTGGTTTTCACTTCTGGTGTTCTAAGAAATCAAAGGCGCGTTAGAGTACAATAAAGAGTAAAAATGTGATCAATCAAATAATACCTGTGAAGTCTGAACAAAGTGGAAATCTGAATTGCATCCCCTAGTATTTAAATAAGCTATTACAAAAGGAGTGTTAGAAACCATTATATTGGGTGATTTCTTGTGAATAATGGAAATGCTCTCTATCAAGTATTTTTGTTTAAATGGAATAAATGTTTGAGAAAGATGGTGTTCAGCCATTGTAACCTTCCACACCACTAGTATTAGTACTGTTATAACTTCATCTTTTGAAAAGGAGACATACGCTAAAAAGAAATTCACAAAGTAATAAAAAGAAGTGCAATTTAATGCTATCCTCTATCTCCATCATTTGCAAGTGGATCATTTCTCCTACATAAGGACACTGATGAAGACTTTCAAGCATCCTGACTCTGAGAATTCTCCTGTCAGAGCTAAACAACATCACAGCCTCTTTTAGGATAATGTCTCCTCCAATTCAACATGCCATGCATTGACACTGCTCTCAGAAGTTCTTAAAGAAATTAAAGATAGGCTTACTATACAAATAGGCTGCCAACACCTTTGTATTAATTGAATTTGCCATCTCCCACAAATCATTTAGTATGGTTATCCAAAGGGAAATACAATTGACCATTATCCACTTAAAGTAATTTAAGTAACATCTATGTTGCATAGAATTAAATTCGTATTTGGTGGCAATATTCATCAATAAGGATTATGCCTAATCGTACTGGATTGCTCCCAACTCCCATTTATAAATAACATTTCCAACGAGGGATGAAGACTGCAGGAGGCATCTCAGATATTTCGCAGTGGGATTCTGTTTTGCTGTGGAAGTAGGATGAGCACTGGACAGAGAGTCAGGGGCTGGTGGAAATCCCGCCAGCACCACTGTGTGGAGCCAGACAGATCCCTCGTTGTCTGTGGATCTTGGTCACTTTTTATATAAAATATGTCTAGATGGCCTAGAAAGCTCTCTCCTCTCCTACAACGACCAAGTGTTAGCAGGGGGAGGTCTGCAGCAGGCAGTGTGGCTTGTGAGCGAAGAGAGGGTCATTATACAGTGAGTGGGTCTTCAGAGCCATGTTTTCCAAGCCAGCGTGCCTCAGCTAAAGTCCAGGGGCATTTTGCTGTCACGTAAAAGACTGAACATGCAAAGTTTTCATCTAAGTGAATAGGAATATAACAGGATTACTTAAGGTCATTTAGATGTTTAACCAGAACATTCCCATTTTAATTTATTATGTTTGAAGTAACTTTTAATAAGAATGTCTGCACAGTTTCTCAGATGGCTTGCAGATCTAAAATTGTCCACACACAAAAATAAAGCACAAATAAAAATAGTCACACCTTAATCAATAAAAAAATTTTAAAAAAAAAGTCTTTTGTTGTTGTTGTTCTCGTATATGAAGGAGCGTAAAGTGTCCTTTAAATAAGTATCGACAGGCCTCTCTTTGGAATACCATCGTTTGCGTGCGAAGAACTTTTCCACGAGTGCCTTGTACTCGGCTGTGTGGTGGTAAACTGCTAGCTGCTGTTTACACTGAATTTATGCGCTCGTTCCTGGGATATGAATTATAAGAGAGAAGTAGTAAATGCATTATAGGAGAGAGTATTAAAATCCTCCTCTCACTTGCTAAGGGAATACCTGATTTCTGCGAACTTATACCTCTATTCACTGTACCTGAGAAATCCGAGTGTAAGAAGCCAAACAGCCTCACCCTTTTAGGGCCAGGGTATCACCATTGCCAGGATGTAGAACTACCCTGTCTTGACTTCACACCCTCTGCCTCCTTTCTTCTTTCCTTTTTAAATTCTCCAGTCACTTATCTCTCAAACATTTATTCCATTTAAACAAAAATACCTGATAGCGAGCATTTCCATTATTCACAAGAAATCACACAGCCGTGAACCGTAAACCTCCCACAGCAACTCGGTGTTTTCTTGAAAATAGCGATGCTATTAGAACACAATAAATGCACAAATAAATCAATAAAGGCAAAGCGACAGAGAATTTTTAATCATCATGTCCAGGTGACAAAAATATTCTCATCCCCAAAACATATAAAGCTATTGGAAGTTGGCAGGAAAATTTTTTTCACAATTTTCTTTGAAATTCTTCTTCTTTGTACCTAAAATTACGTCTCTCAATAAAATGTATCAGAGATAAGCACACATTTAGACAGGGTGGACAAACGTCAAACTGGTAAATCCTCACCACAGTTAGTCTTTATATCTATGCATGTTTACATCATGTAGCTAAATACTGGGTGAAGGTTTTCTGACACTATGCTGAAATTATTCCATTTATTACCATTCAGTGAAATCTAAATATATAAATTATCCACAAGATGCGCCCAGTTTCTCTCCCATTTCTCTAGATATGAATGCATGGTGCCTATTTAGCATGCAGTCAGTGCCTGCCGGATCTGAACTTTCCAGTGGATTTTAGATGACTCTGTCAGCTGCACAACCAGGCTAGTTCAGAGAGAGCAAGAAGCACTTGCAACCAAATGAAATCTATATTTGGTAATTCTTAAAATATCACTTTTCTGTGGCTTTGTAGTACATGTTGCTTACTCAGATACTGTGCATGCCTTTCCTGTGAGGTACTTTTTTGAAATGTGATCTTGGGGTTACTTTATGTTAAACTCACCCCACACATAGGCTGAGTAATGCCAGGTAAAGTACTGTCACTAAAAGCATTTTTTATTAAGGGGTTGGGAGAGAAACCCTTTAAGCAGTGTTATCGAGCTCTTTGTTGAACCAGGTGGGACATCCATATGAATAGAATCTCTTCAGACCTAGAATTCAGCCACAGCACACCTGGCCTATGTTTGGAAAAGAAAGTCTTTCTTGTTTGGCTACACAGTCGGCTACAAGAGCCAAAACAACCTTAATTTATCCATTAAGAATAGAGGCTCATATTTAAGAGTCATCAGCAATAAAGGAAAATACACTGGATCATTTCAAGTGCATGCTAATCATTTAATGTAATAAATGGAGCTACTCTAATTATCTCCCGAGGAAATGATTTCACACTAAAACAATGGGAATGAAGAGGTTACTTCAGGAGCATAATACACAGCTGAAAATTACTCATGTGAATCTGGAGGAGGTTTCTCTTGAAGGAGAGAGAGAGAGAGAGAGAGAGAGAGAGAGAGAGAGAGAGAGAGAGAAACTTTCCCCCATCCATTCCTAATACAAATTCTATGGGAATTAGAATGGGGTTAAAGATATGTGGAACCAACCCTGCAGTGTCCTTGTGGCATAAACCCAAACAAAGCTCCTACCAGGCTCAAGATCAGTGTCCATCACAACTGCTTTGAAAGCTGCTCCATCATAAAAGGGTATCTGATTCAAAGGCAGCAAAACAAATAAATTAGTCTCTAGATCACTGTAGCCCCACCACTTGCTTTTCCTCTCCTGCCCCAAAATGGTCATTTGCCACCTACACTATCCATTACAAAGGAGTTCCAGTGACATGCTTGAAACTGGTTTTTATGTCTTTCAATCTGTTGTGACCAGTGTGGGGTTTTTATCATTTTAAATATAATGCTTTTTTTAAAAAAATATATAATTCTGCTTACGTATGTGTTCCACTTTATTTTTTTACATTGCTAAATTAAGGTAAAATGTGATGGAGGGTTTAGGATTTGTGGAGGAATAAAAAGTGTTTAATGATTTGGTGGGCTCCCTGGGAAAAGACAGGTTTCACCTAAGCTTTGCTACATTCCATAGTCCTGTTGCTGCGTTGCTGTTTCCTTTGATGAGGCACACAAAATGAGCGCCATGCTTTTAAGCACTTAAAGAACATTCACGTTAAATAGAATAACGACAGTGGGTGAGCACACAACCCCCTCCACACGAGGTAATAATGATTTTAACTTCTTTCAAATCCTTCCCTTAAGCAGACACAAATCTAAAAAACAACGGCAAAAATAGACCATGTAAACTTGATTTTTGGATAATCCTTTCCCCCAATTCCCCATTGCCTTGCTTTGGGGATGAAGAACACATTAGGAGAATTTTCCCCTTCAGGGATAATTGCGAATATAGTAAGTGTAAATACATTCGCAACTCTGTTCCTGTTTTGGTCATATTCAAAGGCATATTGAATAAAGAATCAAAGCGTTGTTAGGTTAGAATCAGTAAACAAATTAGAGAGCTTGAAACAGCTACACAAAATAGAAAGCAACCGAATGCAAGACTGATTAATTCTCTCATCAGTGTAAAAAGCCTAAGTGGAAATCATAATTTCCAGGGAGCAGATTTGCATTCATTTAAAACTGACATCTATATTTCATAAAAGGGAAAGCTTCGGCTTCCTTTTTACCCGCGGATCAGTGCCCTCTGTGTCCACGAAAACAACTGATTTCAGATAGGAAGTTAATTGGAATCAACTGCTCCCGTCCTCGCAGGCACACACCGGAATGTGCACCACTCAGGCTCGGCTTACCATCATATTCTCTACGGAATAGTTGACCACAGGATTCTCATTCACAAACAGCCAGGTTAAACAGTTAAATGCTAGCAAATCCTGCATAGCCCTGTGGGAAATTTCACTTTAATCCCGAACTTATAAGAGGACAATCAAAGCCCAAAGCCTGGTAACAAATCTGATCCTCTGTTGCAATCTGCGTCCTCATGGGAAGCAGAGAGGTGCTCTCCGTACAAGCCCGAGATGGATAAATACCTAAATGATGAGATAGAGGGGGAATGCAGAAGAGGCGTCTGGCCCCAGCCATTCGCTTCCAATTCCATATTACACTGTGAGAGGCAATTCTTGTGCAGCTCAGGAGCAGCCAGTCCTGATTACTAGAAGTTGAAGTGTGGCTTAAGGAATGATTAATGACAGTGTCGGGAGAAAAACAAAGCACAATGAGAGTTATCTCTAATCCACCTGCTTGCAGATGCTATAGTAAGGGAATGAAAATGGCCCCACTGAGCCCTGATGATAAAAAAATCAAACTAGAAAGGTGCAAAGCTGTAGATACGTATTAATCTGATATATAAAAACCGGGTCTTAGCTTGAATAAGGCATTAGGCATGAATGGAGCCCCATAGGTGATAGATACTGGGCCATAGTGGACTTCACATTGTCTGTATTTTTTAAATCAAACAGAACTGTTCCCTTCAGTATTGCCTTTGACATTAATAGGTTGGTATTTGAAAAGTCACAGTTCACTAGATGAGCAGGCTTGTGAGTGCAAGCTCATTAAACAAACCCCCTTTCCTTGTTGTTCTTGAAAAATATGGTGACACCATACCACCACCTTGTGGTTTCTCTTTGCAGGTGCATGCCACCCCCTGGGAGAGGTCTAAATTCAATCACATTTTCCAAACATATAAATCCAGGTGGAAGGTAATTATAAGATCGATGGTGTATTTTATAAGCAAGAGCATTTATGAGCAGCTTTCACCCAAGACAACACATTGCCAATAAGATCCTTGGAGTTTCATAATGTATTTTTGAATGCAGTATGAGGTCTCAGCCTGGTCATTCCAATTTCGTCTGTTCTAATTTCAGGCCACCGGTGCAGGAAAGATCAGAAGACATTAAATATCCGTCTATCCGAATAAAATGAACAGAAAGCCTTTTACCCCCACCTGCGCCCCTCCTAAGAATCACTAATTTCAAAAATTTAACATAGTTGAGTAAAAACAACAGTTGCAGCTTTCGTCATTTTCCTATGTGTGGAGAAGATGTTATAAACGTGCAAATATATATGTGCTTTCTTCTAGAACAAAGGCTGTTTTGCTCATGTCTCCATATATGTAGCAACAGAACTGGAAGGACCTTCATAAGCTGAATGTTCACGTTGACTCGCCATGCATCGGCCTTTTGATGTGAACTTAATTCCATGGGAGCAATAGCATTCGGTGATTCTATTAGGGATGCAGTCACTCCTGGGAAAGGTAGTATGGATGATTCCCTGATCTGGAGGTCAACTTATGCCCGGGTTTGGGAAAGCCGATTCTGCTTTTGTCCCAAATGCTCCATGCCTATTGCATTCTCTCCCCTTTAATCTAACTAGCAACAAGTTAAATGTTAATTCATATTTCATGCAAGTTTTTTTTTAAATATTGAAAGTCTAATGAAGATTTAGTGTTCCGTTTTTGAACAAGACTGACATTACTGTTGAAAGAAAGCAAATACATTATTTTAATTAATATCAATTCATAACTGCTCCTGATTTATACATTAAACAAAGAGAGAAAGTGTCTTGTCATACACTACAATTGATTCTGTATTCACCCATCATTTACTTGGAGCCAGGCCCCCCCCCCCGCTTCCTCCAAGGGAAATGCATGATAGAAGCTGCCATGTAGAACTGTGTGTCTCTCACACACAGTTAATGCCGAGCTCTGATCACCTCGCCCCTTATTTCCTTATGACGAGCTTTGAGTCAGTTCTAACCAACTGTGCTTGTCTCCACCCGACATCTCCTACCATCACATAAGCAGCCTCTATTGTTTTAAGCTTAATCCTTTTGTGTATGGCATAGCCTTCCAATAATCGTGAGAAGCCCAACAACACGTGTATTATAAAGGCATATTGTTAGGCCAAAGTAGCTTATTAATAATAGCAGTTTAATGCAGCCGGGAACAAGAATTGCCTTACACACCGAAACATCTTCAGCCATTTAGCTAAGTACAGAAATAGCAAGATGACAAGGACCCAAACAGAGGGACAAGTGCCTGCCCCATGTGTCACGACACAGGAGGCAGCTAGGACAATGCCAGAGTGTGGGGAGATGCTCTGAGCCCATCTAACCATCATTCAGTTGAATATTATCTATTAACTAAGTTTGGTGAGATTTTCTTCTTCCCTTAGGTTCTCTCAATTGCAGCAAGCTGTCTCCTTTTGAAGTCAGAATGGTGTTTTCCTCTCGTAAAATCTCTACCCCGAAGTAGGCCATGATCTCATTTGCTTCCTTACCTCTTCCCAGTCCCACCCCCACATACACTCTGCCAAGTTACTTATGTCAGTTTAAAAAAAAAAAAAAAAAAGGAGGCACGAGAGCACTTTACATTCAGAGCTTTGAATAAAAAATATTTTTCTCTGGTAAATACTGCTAATCTCTGCCCCAGAAAGACCCCAGAGATAAAGGCAGAGCTGGGAAGATATTCTGTGGGTGGGCCAGTGGGAGGGGGAGGAGCCCTAGTACTTAATGTAGAAATGTTGTTAAGCCAAAGAAAGGATTTCATTTCTTCTTAATTGTTGGGCTGTGGTACAAGCCAGTAATTATTTTGTCCCCCAGTACCTCGACAGGGGAAAAAAAATAAAATTAAAAAGTCCTCCCCTTGATGCTTCCTGCCTGAATCACTCAGCCTGATAATGCTGCTTCTGGGAGAAAACATTCCAAGGCCCCAAGTCAGGATATTAATCCCACCTCATTTTTAGGAGAAAAAATACTAAATCATTTGCCAAGAGCAAGACAATTGGGACCATGAGAGAGGACCTGACCCGAATGCCAGCCAAATTCCTCTCCAGTCAAACCCAGTCCCTTCATTTAATAGTTTCAATCGGAAGGTATGTTTGTATTTCTGGACTGTCCTGAGGCTCCACCCCCTGGCTTCCTCCCCCAGGTTCCTGAGAGGTAGAAATGGCACGAGTGTTCTGTGTACACACTTGCTGCTCCGCAGGACTGGGGAAGAGCTCCAGAATCAACTTTTGAGGGAAAGCTCAACCCCAACAGGAACGCAAGTTACATTTATGCTCAATAAAATCGGGCATCTCCCAATTTATTTATCCTGCCATGATTATTTATCTGGCATTATATTGGAGCAGTAACCCAGGGAGTTGCTTTGTACTTAGTCTGTTACCACCCTTGTTTCGCCAGTAACTCTGTAAATAACTTGTGTCACTATTCTATGTCCCATTTCCAGATGGAAGATAAGACGTTATTTCTGCTTCAGTGCAAAATCTTAACAGCCGATGTAAGGAGGTGTTCAGATTCCTATCTAAATTACATGCCAGACAGCCTGCATTAACATTGTTAGGTGGGTTATTTATCTACAGCCTGAATATATTTCCAGGATATCAAATGATGACTTATAAGCTATCTTCTATGATGTGATGTGCATGCCTAGAGCAATATAAGAAAAATTTTAAAACCGCCTCTACCGAAGACCTTAGCTCAAACAAACAGATTTAACATTGTTCTATTTACCTTAATTAGCACAAATCCTAGCCATATTTGTTTATAACACTGTGTTAGTGACTACATGAAACAGTTATGAAGCTGTCTACAAGGCCACTGGGTATGCAAGGAAAACTACACAGTCATTACTACCCAGTAGAGGGCAAGGACATTGTATTTTATTGCTAATTTGGAACAAATTCCTATAATTTGGTGTTTAAAGATTGTGCGTGGGTTATGAGCATAAAGTTGTTGAATAAATGTACCATGATATGTTTTTAGCTTCTGTGGATGCTCTAATTGAATAATAGTCTCCATGTATAGCTTATGAAATGCATTGTGTATTTTGGAATTTGAACAAGGGGGGGAAAAATCAAACGAATTTGCTTCTGCTGTCTAGAACTCCCCTATGTGGCTAGAATCTGGGGGTTGGGAGCATGAAAACAAAATACACCCACAAAAAAGCCTATACTCAGGTGGACAAATTTTTCTGCCATATTATCTTCAGGGTCCCTTTGTTAAGAATGAAGCTCTATGCCTCCTCCACTACACCCCGAGGTTTCTTTCTCCCCAAGTGGAAGGTGGTTTGGGCCAGTGTGTTGTGTTATTCCATTAGTTTATGTTTTAAGACTAAGAAGAGATATTTCTGTGTTATAAATTATTTATAAACACAAGAACAAAGGGAAGCTGTCAGGGCTGCTGCGACTTTGAGAAAATAAAAAAGAAGTGATGAATTTATGGAGAATCCAATTTGATAAAGAGGAGGAGATGCAAGGGCTAATTATTAACATCCATCTGCAGGCAGAGACCTGAGCGGAGAGAATTAGATGGATACATTTACATCTGTCTGTCACCAAAAGAAATCTCACTAATGGTATTCCACACTGTCACCAAACTCTCCCCATCCAGCTTAGAGAGCCTTGGCGACGTGTGAAGATATTTTAATCAACAGCAGGGCATGGGACAGATGCAAAGAACTTCAGAAACGGACATTCAAAAACAACCTCCCACTGCATTCGTTCTTCCTTCCTCAAAAACAGAACTTTTTTTATTAAAAGAAAAAAAAAGTGGTGTGGCCTTTATCTTTTTACCTCACAAATACAAGTTTCGAAAACTTTTTAATTTCAGCAGCTGGCAAGTCACACCCCCACTGCTACCGAGCGCAGTGTGGAGGGAGAGGCACAATGAAGAATGCCCAGACACAGAAAGAAAGACAACAACAGCAACAAAAAATGTGGTTTATGATGTGAGAAATACATACGTATTTCATTTTATTTGGGCGCTGCCTCTGTCTTCTGGACATTGCTTTCATCAGCGGGAGGAAACTTCCTTTCTTGAAAAGAGCAGAGGGGAAGGACAAATATATTAAGAATTCGTCAAAGAAAAAGAAATGCCTCTTGCCTGTGTGCTGCTTGCTGATGGGGGTGAAGGGGTGGGTGGGCGACGGGGAATGAGCCCTTCTTTCTTGAACATTAGTTTAAGTCTATAGACCCTTGAAAAGGGTCACAATTTCAACTCTGCCCTTGTCATCTTATTTTCAGTAGCAAGGGCATTTATACTTGGGAGGTTTCAAATCACCTTTGAAAAATTTAGGGCGCTATTTTTATCTGTCACCCTTCTACACACAAGCCTTGGGCTGGTTCCCATATCTGCTATTCATAGATTTGGCCGTTTTCAGCCCGGATTTTTGATGTGTTGTCCATCATGTGATTTTTCCCAGTTGGTCTGAATTAGCCAGACAGGGTATGGGAAGAGGGTTTTTTTCCAATTCTCTTACTTTGTCACATATTTTTAAATCAGGCAGGAGGAAAGAGTGGTGTGGCTCTTTTCAAAATTTTGGAGATGCTAATTTATTTATAGTCCTTTGCACTGTGGACCTTTAGTGAAGTAAGGCTTTCTGACAAGATCACGCAGCTGTTATTCCAAACCAGATTTGCTGTTTCTCTAAACATTATTGTGTGTTTTTTTATTGACATTTTCCCAGTTAATAAAGCTGCTTTATAAATTTTATGAACTTTAAAAGTATTTGGGAAACATGGATTTAAGAAAATACAGATGACTATTCATTTCTAAGATTTCTATAAATGTTTCATTTAGCATTTGGTGCTGGAAATAATGACTGTCCATAGGAAGCTATGATTAATATCAGAGACAAAGACAAAATAAATAAGCTGACCTCAACTTCTGCTCTTTCTGTCAGGACACTACTGGTACCTCAAAAATGGGACTGGTGGGGAGATCAATATATATTTTGCAATTTTCTACAAAGTTGATTTTGATCAAATTGTTTTCAAACATTGTATAATACTCTCTACAATGGAGATGTTTAAAAGTATTTTCCCTCATGTTCAATTATTATTAAAGTCATTGGTTTTTACTGGAGAAGTTAAATGCTGGAAATAGGCCTGCAAATCTCTATAGAGTTCTATACAATAAAAACCTGGCCATGAATTTAATGGGGTCACATGGTGAGTTGGAATAGATGGGTCTGTTTTTAATAGCAATTTTGTTGGAAAGGTACAGAAAGGTCAGCCAATAAATCAATCTAAAGTAAACTTTTGAGAACTGTTCATTTCTCATTTTTTTCCCAAATACTTTTCAGTTATTATCTGGAATGTGTGTAGGGATGTATAGAAATTCCAGAAGAATTTAAATCAACATGGTTTACCAGATGTCAGGGTTAGAGTAGGGAGCTTAAAGACCAGAGGCTCAAGAAATACTGTGGCCCTAGCCAGTTTGGCTCAGTGGATAAAGCCTGCAGGAGGCAACCAATTGATGTGTATTTCTTACACCAATGTTTCTATATATCTTTCCCTCTCTCTTCCACTCTCCAGAGAGAGAGAGAGAGAGAGAGAGAGAGAGAGAGAGAGAGAGAGAGAGAGAAATGCTGTGGAATGAAGAAACCTCTGTGGGGACACATGCTCTGGAGAAGTGGCTCAAGGTGGGAGATAGTGGCTGGAATCTGACCCCTGCCTTCCAAAGGAACACAGTCCCTATTCTCCAAACCTATGAAACACTGACAAAGGAGAAAAACATAATTGAGATTTGGGGGAGTTAGGCAAGAAATGAAAGGAGATAAGAAGGTAGCTTTGATGAAAACCATGGCAACTGAAATCACTATCCCTTTATCTGGAAAGCAATGTCCACAGGTGTATCTCAGGGACTCCCTTTCACTTACATGTGTAATTCAGATACTGAAGTTTCTATCACACCTTCATGAGCTCAGAGACAAGCAAGAGATCCCAGTGGAAAAGAAGGGATGTTCGCCCGAGAAGCAGAAAACCTGCCTCTGCCACCACCACCTGGCTGATGACTTGAGCAAACCACTTCACATCTCTGGGCCTTTTTTTCTTCATCGTCTGTATCAAGAATTTGGATAACAGGCTTCTTGTAAGAAATTTTATTACAAGATTATCGAGAAAGAAACTGATGAAAAATCACCTAAAAAGCTTTAGCTTTTTAAGTTACATGATCTGAGGATTTAGACTACAGAATACTCTAATCTCTCTCTCTCTCTCTCTCTCTCTCTCTCTCTCTCTCTCTCTCTCTCTTTCTCTCTCAACATATACATACACCTGTACACTTGAAAAATAAGATAACCTGGACAAAATTCTTTTGGGTATGCATTATACCATAATTACAAAAAAATGAAAAGTGAACCGTCCATATTTTTCTATTTTCTCTTATCAAGACACATAAGTTTTACAAAATAAAACTCCATTCAATTCAAAGATTGACAATAAACACACTTTCCACTGTTTCGCTCATCTAATTTTGAGGTACCCAATCAGTTTCTTCAACAACTGAACTGTAGGTCTGCAGAAGGCATTGGATTCTCTACATAGTAGACAGCACAGCGAAGGTGCTGCAAGACCTGAAGATGGGAATGGCATGAAGGGAAACACATTCTTGAAAAGGATGACTACAAATTTATGGGAATTAATATTGAGAAACTAAGATAAATTTGTTAAGCCAAAAACTTTATTCAAAAATTATAATTATTTCATCTTTACATTTGCTTCTCTCTCAGACCACACATTGAGCTTATCTGCTCCATGTCTCTAACACCTGTTTCTTTGCTCACACTGTTCCCGGAACCCACAGTGTTCTCTATTGATTCTCCTCTTCCCACATCCAGGTTCTATTCACCCCTCAGGCTCAGCTTCCACATAGGGTAAACATATCTCTATCTGCTCCTAGGACAGTGCTAGTTTGTATAAATATTAATTAATGGCTCTCCCCTTTGCTTTCTAATTTGGACAGTAAATTGTATGGTCATGGTGCCAGTTACCAACTTACTGCTTCTCAGCTCCAAAAGTATCCTTCTCTGTTCTACTTTGTAATAGAAGAGCTGGGCTCTATAAACATTCTCCTTTGCCATATGCCACAATGTTATGGCTTGTCAGTAGAGGGCATAAGCTAAAGAGTTTAATAGTTTTGCCACTTTGTAGATAAGTGATATGTTTATCCTGCTTACCTATATATGTCCCAAGCAAGTCACAAGGCCTCGCATGATGGCAATAAGGTGAGGGGTAGAGGAGTTGCGTTAATAGAAGCTTATAATTGAGTATAATATTGATGACAAATTACAAGTATATCTCTCTTATCTATAAAGTGGCAAAACTATTAAACTCTTTAGCATATGCAAAATACTATTGTAAACACGTATGAGGATACACAGAACCCTCTGTTATTTGACACGATAGGGTACTGAGGACATAAACTAATCAAGTATTTCAGTCTTCTGTAGTTTGCCAATTTCTAAGAAATCATAACAAAACAAGTAAATTAACTTAACACCCAAACTATGTTGAATACAATTCATTTTTGTGAGTCTGGCACCACCATCTTGCAATGCCTCATGAAGATCATTTATCATGACCCTGCTAATCAAAGGGGAGATGTGGAAATTATATCCTCTGAGAGCACGGAGAACATAGTCAGAGACCCAGATACAATCCTCACTTCGTCACTTATTAAAAGGGGGACCAAAAATTCTGTTTTCCCAGAATGGCCCCAGTTTATGCTGTTGAACTGACATATTTATTAATCTTATTCTCTTTCAATCTCAAAACTATCTCCATTGAACAATAAATGATATGGTCACCCTACTTTTGTCTGACCTTGAAGATTAATTCAAGAGTTCAGAACCCTGGTTTCCTCAATTGCAGAACTGAGGACCAAACTGAGATAATATACACAAAAGGGGTTTGCACGCTCTTAAGTACTACATACATGTATGGTATTATCACCATCATTGGAATGTTTTGTCAACAGTATCAAATAATAAGGTATCCTGGCTTAAGAAAACATTGTGTCTTTTTTATTTCCTTCCTTCACTCATTTGCCAAATATTCATTGGGTTATTAGTATAAGACAAGGGACTGTACTTGTCACTGGGGCTAGAGATGGAAAAAAAAATTGGTCCTTGCTTGCCCATAGAGTTTACACTAGTGTGTCTGTGAAAATTAACTATGCTGGAAAAGTCTAAAATGAATAAGGGTAAACATCCTGTTTCAATTTACTAGTAATTGGGGAGACAACTAACATGCAAAAAGATAAGGTTCTCAGATCACTCAGTCCATTTTGGACAGAAGATAAAACTCAAGAATCCTGGTTCACATCCATGCTCTGGCCAGTTCATTGTTTTGTTTTTAAAAGATTAATGGAAATTCTTGTCGTGTCCTTGATCTTACCTCGAGAGATCTTCTAGTTCATCCTGGCCTCTAGGCAGGATTGCCCTTAAAGGCAAAACAAAAATAAGGCTAATCCTTGTAGTTGTGAACAAAGTTGGCCAGTCGTGTTTATACTGGCTCCACTGGGATGTTATTTTCAAGCTTAATGGCCTCATCTTCAGAACTTTATGAGCTGCCATAACCCTATAGACCTCAAAACAGTCTAACATTCTCATTAGAGAAATGGAGGACTTCGAAGGGAAATAAATAAAAGGGGGAAGACTTCTATAGTCATGTGTCCAAATTAATCATAACTGAGCGATGTTTTGACAACTGATCTATAAAGGTAAGTTTTCAGGGTGAAGATAAATATGAGTCTCTTTCTGCTATATTCGGTGGCTATCAAGACAGCAGCTCCTTTTGACACTATGACTACCCTATAAATACAAAGAGAGTAAGTTTATGAATCACTAATATAGATGCACCTAAATAAATGTGTGCCTTCGGTTCAAAAGGCCAGTTACTAACAGCGTCTTACACATCCCTTGCAGGTTCCAAAGCCATATTTTAATCAGATCTGTCCTGGGAGTCAGAAAACATCCTGACAAACCTGAGCCCAGTGCCTGCTCTGACGCGGCTGTGACCGCCATTCAGAGAGCTCCAAGTGCCCTCTTTTGGCCGGCAGAGAGCACTGCAATCCCCTTCTCTTGTCAAAAGAGCCCTTTGGAAAAAAAGAATGTGTTTACAACAAAGCCCTTTACTTATGAGAAAACCACAATGATGACTAGACAAGTGGAAGTCGCCTCTAGTGAAAGCACTTCTGCTTTCAGAAAGCCTCATTAAATGAGTTTCAATATACATCCCTCTCAAGCCTGGTCAGCAGGCACAGCTCACTATTCACCCTCTCAGTCAAAGCCTGGATTTTAATAGCAATTCGTCAGGGAACACATGGTTCTCTCTTACAAGCTGCCTCTGAGGACAAGTTATGGCCAACAGTCATCTGTCCCCTTCTTCCCTCTCCATTTAGAATCTATATCATTCTGTCCTACACTGTGGTTAGCTATTGACAAAATAGTTTGTCAATTCCATGAGGGCATGGACTATGTTATTGTTTCTCTCTCACCCCTAGAACTCAGCACAGCGCCCGGCATGTAGCTGGGCTTTGTGAAAATTGAAAGGGTCTTGGGATGTGAAAGAACTCATTTGGAGAAAATCTTTAGTAGTATCATTGATGGAATGGGTTTTCTTTCCTCAATCTATTTTGACCCAATGCCCTGGTAAATTTTTCAATTGCTTTCCTTTTAGAACTTTTGGAACTTGAGCACAGCAATAAGGATCCAATGGTATTAGGTAGCATAAATGTTTCAAAGGAAAGAGGAGGAACTCAAAGTTTTATGATCCCCTTACCGGGTCTCTGCCTTTAAAAAATCTTCAGAAAACATAGTGTAATGTTAACTGCAACCCTCAGCCTTCTACCTTAGAAAAGACCTTTAGAGTTAGTTATACTCAGGTAACAAATTCAAAACCTACTACTAGGTCAACATCAAATTTTACAATATAGCTTATGGGAAATTTCACCTTTTTAAAAAAGATATCCTTGCTCAATCTTAAACTATCTTGAACAATATCCTAAACTAAATATCTTCTCAAGCAATCTGCTCATTAACTTCACAACTCTAATTAGTGCTTTGGCTAAGAGTGGTGGATGGTTGCTGTAGATACTTACTTGATAAATTATTAAAAAAAATTTTAAAGGGAACATATACCTCAGGTATTTTTAAATGTGACTTTCTAAAACTCCAAAGGACAAAGTTGGCTGTATGTTCCATCTACAGCCTGAAATCACCCAGCACAATACCAGTCCATAATAACAACCTATATGCCCAAATAAAGTTTTCTCAGCACTATCTCAAAAGAAATTGGAAAATGCATCAGGCATACCTTGATCAGATAGGACCATTCTTTGTCATTAATTGGCATTTACCCAGCGCCTACCAGATCCAAAGCACCATGGGCGTTAGTTGACTGCAAAGGTAATAGATGATGCCAAGGACCATGGTCCCCAAACAGAGCAATTCTAGGTCCAGTTAACTGACTGAGTGGCCAACATTGATAGAAACTAGTTGAAACACAAGCCCAACTAGAGATACCCCAATTTAAATGAATAGAATAAAACCTATTGCAGCAAGCTAGTAATAAATGGCACACTCAAGCCTACTCAATATCTGTATAGAAAAAGCATGTTAAAAAATAATAAGTCTTGCCCTAACTGGTTTGGCTCAGTGGATAGAGCGTCAGCCTGCCAACTGAAGGGTCCCAGGTTTGATTCAGGTCAAGGGCATGTACCTTGGTTGCGGGCACATCCCCGGTAGGGGATGTGCAGGAGGCAGCTGATAGATGTTTCTCTCTCATCGATGTTTCTAACTCTCTATTCCTCTCCCTTCCTCTCTGTAAAAAAATAAATAAAATATATTTAAAAATAAAAATAAAAAAATAATAAGTCTTTTGAATGATATTTGTTGGGAGGGGTAAATAGAAGACACAAATCACCTCTGCCTTTCACTAACCTAAGTCTTTATAAAGTAACTAAAATAAGAATGTTGCTTTCAATTAAAAGCTGTGGCAAATGATCAAAAGTAAAGTGTCAGTGGATAAAAAGGTAAATAAGGTAATATATAAATAGGAGAAATACCTTTGTCAGAAATAAGAAATTTGTTTGAAAAGTAAGTTTTAAAACCCAAAATGATACCTCTTTTTTTATACTAATATTTTAAAAACTGATGAGTAAATTGCAGTGTATTAATACAATCTAATGGGACAAAAGTAATTCATTAGTGAAGATTTTAAAAATTTATTTTTTAAAACCCCCAATAGTTAAGAAGCAAAGAGATTAATAAATGGGGAATACTAATCTTTAAGGCAGTGGGAAACTTTCATTTTAAGTCTTAGCTCTAAAATATATTATTAATAAAAATGACTTTTCACTGCACAGTTGATATCTATATATGTCCATGCATGTGTAAATAAATATAGACCTGTATGTATAAATGTATTTGAATATATGTACATACCACACATAATCACAAACATAGTTGCTTGGGGAAATATTTAAATTAAGAAACAAACTGATTAATCTCTTTTGCAGAAACTGTTTGCTAACATTTCCCCTAAACACATACTAAACAAAGAAAATATTATATCTATTAATATTTTCTCTCTGGGATAAAACATTCTGTATTTGATCATCATGCATAACCATTTAGTTAAGCAGAAAATAAGGTTTTCTGAAAAATATGCTCATATTATCAACAATTTAAGAATGTCCCGTGCTACTAGGTCGCCCACTGCCTCATGAAAACAGGAGAGGCAAAGGAGGAGGTCTGACCTTATGGTGATGGTATCTATCTATCTATATAATAATCTATTTGTAATTCTAGATCTAATTCAAAAAGTATCTGGTCTAAGGTGCATAGCTACTTTTTGTACCATGGAATCCATGGACAGTCTGGTGAGATCTATGAATCCTTTCTGAGAATAATATTTGTTAAATATATTTCAGAGAGGAAGGAAGAGAGAGAGAAAGAGAGAGATGAACATCAATGGTGAGACAGTCATTGATTGGCTGCCTCCTGCACACCCCCTATTGGGGATCGAGCCCACAATATGTTCATGTGTCCTGGCCGGGAATCAAACTGTGATCTCCTGGTTCATAGGTCGATGCTCAACCACTAAGCCACACTGGCCGGGTGAGAATAATAAGTGTATATGATAAAATATATAAAATAACAAAGAAAACAGTTATCTTTAAATACATTAAAATATTTTAAAATGGAAAATTATGATAAAATACTATATGTGCTTTTTAACGTATTAACGTAAGTACCTATTTTTTAAATTTTTTTCTTTATTGATTAAGGTATTACATATGTGTCCTTATCCCTCCATTGTATCCCCACCCCGCCACTCATGCCCTCACCCCCCTGGTGTCTGTGTCCATTGGTTAGGCTTATATGCATGCATACAAGTCCTTAACATAGTAAGCTTTACCCACACTCTAAAATCATTTAAAATGAAACAAATTCTCCAAATGGTAACTAAGATTTTTTTTTATTCCTGAGACAAATTAGACAATTTTCTACTGACTTAGGAACTCCCTACTTGATCACTGGAATTTATTAAGCATCCCAAATCTCAGATTGCACTTAAGAAGAGAGGTGCATGTGTGCGTGCGTGCGTGCGTGCGTGTGTGTGTGTGTGTGTGTGTGTGTGTTTAAGGAAAGGGGATATTAAAGAGCCATGTGTTTGGAGAGAGACAATGTCCTTCAGACCTAAAGATTAGTAAAGGCATGATTGGCAGGCACCAAATTAGTTGGTTACTAAAATACCAGAATAAAGAGTTTTGTCAAAACTGGAATATGAACTAAAGAAATCTCCAGAAAGAATAGAAGCAACTATGTGAAATTCATAAGTTGTTCTTTGGATCTTTGGAACTCTGGATATGACTCTCATTCCAAAAATCAGCTCCACAACGTTTCATAATATTTATTTCAGAAATTCTCCATAAATTTCAGGCATCTTTATGATCCAAACTTAGTGAGAGTGTACTAATCATCTATGGTACCTAGAACCTAGAAAATATTGTTTTATAAATATTAACCACTAATATTGAACAGAACTTTACAGTTTATAAGGTTTTATATGTATTTTTTAAGTATATGGACTATATTTTTATAGTTTACTTCCCCAAATCTTTACTACCCACTTTCTCTACATTTTACCTGATCAAAAATGTTACCTATTTTTATTTCAATCATATATGGAACAAGATAAAAAGAGCAAGCTAGCTAAATATAGTGGGTGATATATACAAAGTTTCATTAGCCATATTTTGCAGGTAAAGAAAGTGAATATGTCCAAGGCCACACAACTCACTAAATTATGAAGCTGAGATGCATACAGAGATGATCTGGCTCATGCTCTGTCTACCAAACCACACTTCCTTTCTGTGATATGTGATCCACGCTAGTGTAATGCTTTGTCCAAAAGGTCAATCTAGTATCAAAGATCACATGTGTTGTGCTTATTTGTACAAGGCTTCCCTCCAGCTACAGTATGAGCTTTTCAAGTTTTCATATGTAAGCATGAGATGAACAGTCAGATTGGCCCCTTTACACTCATCCTGTGGAGATCCCATGCCTGGCACAGCAGTATGTATGCATGTTGGCTGACAGCACGGCCATACGAGTGCACACACACTCAGGGCACCTCAGTCTCTCTACCTAGTCTCTTCCCAGTCTCTAGCCCTCACCCAGGTTCATTAGCATGCATACCAGGCTAGTGTCCAAAGGAATTTGTTGGACATGGATTTAGGAAATGGAGCTGTCCATGTTAACCTAGTGTAGTGCCAGGCATACAGTGGCTGTTCAGTAAGAATAGCTAGATTACTTAAAATGATTGAAATATTTAAAATAAAGGACCCACTGATTAGAACATGGACATTTATTTACATTATAGCAAGCATTTTTGGTATTCTGGTCATAATAACAGTCCTAGCAAGATTTGATTTATGATGACAACATGAAGCTCACTTTAAAATCCAGATGCATCAGGATGTTTCCCAGCACAGTCGCTCAGGCCATTTGAGGGAAGCCCAGGAAAACCTTCCAGAAGGGTCAACATGCAACCCCCAGGGAGTTTGGAAGACAGAGACTGGAAGCTGATTCTAGTCCAGAAATAGGGCAGAAACTGCAGCCTTTTATGGCTAAGGAGAAGCGAGAGCTTGGGCAGGACCAACCTGCGCTTCCAGAGTTTATAACACAAAAGAGCCGAGTGTTTCCTTTGAGCCAGAATAGATGCCAAGGGAAGTAGGGGGGTTCAAGTTGCCATGAAGGGACCATGCCCAGGTGGTTGCCCTCTAGGATTCTGTGACTCCAACAGAAATAACTGGCACCGGGGTCTGCCAGAGGGTACCTCTCCTCTGCAGGGAATAATAGGGGTCTCTTGGGAACCCACAAAATCTTCCATCTGACACTCAGAGGTCTACAAAGCCATGTGACCACTGTGCTATTTAAGAAAGACTTTTAGGCCTCCTTCGCCTTCTCTCTCTCTCACCTCATCCTGAACTTGAGAAATGAGTAAGACAGTGGAATACGGAAGGCAAGGATAGATCACACATCCTCTTTCCCCACTGCAGGTTTCTGAGCCTGAGTCAGGCTGGGAATTATGGGGTATGAAGGTGGGGAGAGGGTCTTTAAATTGAGTATGATAGATGAAATTCTTGACATTCCAGATACTGGGCTTTCGAGTTGAGTACTCTTTCTATGCATTGTGCTGCTTACTCCTGGCAATTTCCTGTTTTCATATATGCCTATTATACAGCACATACGTTAGAACACACAGGGTAGTGCTTAGGAGCTCTGGCTAAGGAGGGAGACAGACATGGCCTTGGGCTAGTTAGTTAACCTCTGTAGGCCTCGGCTTGCTCACATGCAGAAAGAGAATAACAATAGCACCACTTGATCAGGTTGTTGTGGAGAATGTGGCAGTCCATGGGGAGCAGTAGAGGATTGATGCATTTTATGAAAAGTATTGAATATATACTGTATTCATTTCCTAGGACTACAGTAACAAAGTACCACATCTTGGTGGCTGAGAACAGCAGAAATGTATTGTTTCAGAGCTCTGGCGGTGAGAAGCCTAAAAATCAAAGGGTCATCTGGACCCTGCTCCCTCTGAAGGTGCTAGGGAAGGATCTGTTCCAGGCACCTCTCCTTGTTGTCTTAGCACCTTGGCATGGGCAGCATAACTCCAGTGTTCATGAGGCATTCTTCCTGTGTGTGTCCACCTATGTCCTAACTTCCTTTTATAAGGGCACCAGTCATATTGGATTAGGAGCCCACCCTTCTCCTGTGTGACCTTATTGTAACTAATGACATTTATAACAATTCCATTTCCCAGCACCTCAGAATGTGAGATCACATTCTGAGGTCCTGGGAATTAGGACTTAAATACATACATTTTTATATAATTCAGCCTTTAATACTTTTTATGTGCCAAAAACTTCTAGGTACTGGCAGTCTGGAAGTGAATAAACTGTATTTAGGGTATTTGTGTTCTTTTTGAGAAAGTCACACAATAAATGTGCAAAGAAATAAATAAACAAGATAATTTTAGGTAGACGTAAGAGCTCTGTAAATGGTCAAATAATGAATTAGAACAGTGGTCCTCAAACATTTTGGTCTCAGGATCCCTTTTTCCTCTTGAACCCCAAAAGTTTTTATATATAAGGGTCATATATCCATCAGTATTTACTATTTTACAACCTTATTCTATTTAATCCAGTTCCAAATTCAAAAATTGGTGACATGTGTTTAATGCTTCATGTGGAAACACCAAGTTTAATATCAAAGAACTAAATGAATGAATGCTTAGAAATATATAAAATTTTAGTGTCAACATTTATAACTCAAAAAGACAAAAAAAAACAAACATGACTTTTACACTATTTTATTCAAGTGATCACTCAAAAATCATGCCTAGCTAAACTACATGGAGCTGAAACCCTAAGTAGTGCTTATCTCCTGGTAGGTAATTTGTTACCACTTACCTCTAATTCTGTGGTTCTCAACCTAGCTGTGCATTAGAATCACCTGGGGAGCTTAAAATTTTGGGGTGACTAGACACAACCCCCAAACCATTTAGGTCAGAATGTTTGAATTTGAGTTCTTCTGGGTATCAGTGCTAATCTCCTTATGTCATCCTAGGTAATTAAGCTACAGTAGCTATGAAGCACTGGGACCAAACAGACATACATGCCATGCAGATGATGTTTAAGCCAGGACGGAGAGCTACTGCTCTAGTCCAGACGCATACTAACCCCAATGGGGGTGTGCTAGTAAGAGCAACCTCTCTCTCCAAATTCTGAGAATCTTCAACCTGACCTTGCTCTGCTCCATGGAATCATTTCAATCCAACATGAATATGAACTAGACTATGTACATCATATTAATCCCACCTGTATTAAAACAGCCAAGTGATTTCAATGCTGGATGGAAATTTCAGCTCCCGCTGCCTTGGAAGATGCCCAACAATCTGTCCTGCAAAAAGGTTGAAATGTCAAATGACATTGCTTCCTACAAAACTGAATTTAGAGTGTAACCTCAAATGTTAATATATGCAGATCTTTCCTTTGCCCTTAGAAGGTCAAATATTCACAACAGTCATAAAGTCTACACCGCGCTATCCTCCCAGGATTTCTGAGGCTGCAGTAACAAATTACAAAATTAAAGAAAAAGAAATTCCTATGAAAGGAAAGTTATAGTCCAAGAAAAAGGAAGACGTCATGAAGACAGAGCGATACATGTCATCGATCCCACATTGACGCCTAGTAGTTGTGACATGCTTTACAATTTGCAAAACTCTTTTGTATCTGCCAGCTGACCTTCACAACAGCTGTATTTGGTGACTGTTATTCATATTTCCATGTTCTAAATAAGGAAATAGAGATTGCAAAAGGTCAAGTGACTCATCCAATGTTAATGGCACAGATAAGACCCGAATTCAGGTCCTAGTCAGGAAACGCTGAGCCCTTTCAACTGCCTTTCCCAGGATGTGGGAATGTGTCAGTTGTTTCTTGAACAGGTTTTCCTGTTAGATACAACCTACAATGAAAACTTCCTTCTCAGAACAAATAAATGCAAAATCTGTTTTCAAATTTTATCGATTATTATAGCACTCATAATTCAGGAAGGATGAATTCATTCACTAAAATAATATTTTCACCAATGTCCAGATTACTGGACTTTTTCTATACTTGCATTAACCACAGTTTATGAAACCAACAATAGCGCAGAGGAACCATTTGGGGGCAGATCCTGTAAATGCTAGACAGCATTTTTTAAAACCTATTTTTATTGCAGTATTGTTTCTAAAGTAAGTCAAATAAAACTGTAATAACTGAAAAATCTAACCAAACAGACCTGAATGCAATCACCCCTAGGAGACAATTCTGCATCAAATGAAAAGGCACGTGGCTAAACGAAAGAAAAAAAGAGCTCTCTAGCATTTCATCTAAAATTGGGTGGGAAAAGTAATGGTCACCCACATAAAAGGCAGCACTTTGAATAATAGTGATGAATATGAAATGCCCCATTTTAAATAACATCTGTGGCTCTTTGTAACCAATAATAATAAAATGATTCTCTGTGTGTTCTCATGCAGAGGGTGTGGGCGAAATAGCCCTCAGAGTAACAAGATGGCAGCGATACCCTCTCCTTTCATATCAACTCCCCAAACAGCAGTCAGTTTTTACAGAACCAAGCAGCCAAGTGAACACTGGACAGAATAAGAGGCCGGGGCAGCAGAAAAGCAGATGCTTTGGCGAGAAGGCAGGCTATAAATGTTGCTTTCCCAGGATTTTGATAGCAGGAGTGTTTGTCTTATTGAAAGCAGAGTCTAATTGAATAAGAGAGTTTTTAAAATAGTGGGCCATTAATTAGGCGGCACTGGGTAAAGCAGGGACTCAGTAATGTAGGAGGCTTCTGGGACCACGGGCGGCACTCATCGATTCTGTCGAGGTGCCAGAGGAACGAGAGCGCTGAATGTTTTGCCTCCTCTGAAAACCTACCTGATACATTTGGAAGTGGCTTCCCCATGCATTGCTTCTGTTCATATCATCCCATAATTACTCTGGCACTGTAAGCTGCGAACTTGGCGGGCTCTGAGAGAGATCAGATGTTTTTCTCATGCTTGCTGAACCTCTCTTAGACAAATTTTGCATTGTTTTTTGTGTCAGTTTTATCGTGGAACATCGTGTTGCCATCTGGGAAGAAAAACAACATGGTAGAGGAGCAGCTGGTGAATGGCGATGGCCAAATAAACATTGGCAGGCACCCGCCATTAGGTGAGATAAGAGGGATGGGCAGTCGCCAACACAGGCAATCCCTCACCGCTGGAACATCTTTCACTGTCCCCTTCTCTCTTATCTTCATTCAAATTCATGGCAATTTTTCATTCAGAGGCTCAAGCTCTGCAAGTGTCAAGTATTGGGCTTTCCCTTTTTTGTCCCAGAGGAACAAGACAGATCTACAAAGTGCCCCACTAATTGAATTTCTCATCTTGGGCAGGACAATGGGCTTCTTAAACAAGGGGAGAGCTTTTGATACCTTAACAGAAAGGCTTCCCTGAGGAGTGAGAGGATACCAAACTTTTCAACTAATTTGGTGGATTTTATTTTGGTCACACCCTACATCATTGGTATTCATGGCTTTCAAACCCTTCAATCTCTTAAGGACCATATATGTATGGTAAACCAATGTAAATCATACTAACCTGTCTTTGGGAGCAGGGAAGCAAGGGGAAGTCAGTCACACTTAATTAACAAAGTTATCCACCATACTTTCTTGGTTCTAAGATATAATTTTTCTATTAAAACATTTCTAGAATTGCATTTCTACATGCATAGAATAGATACCTAAAATATATAGAAAATATTACCTATATATATAAAAGCTTAAGAGACCGTTATGACCAACCAGCCAGTAGCTATGATGCACACTGACCACCAGGGGGCAGATGCTCAATGCAGGAGCTGTTCCTGGTGGTCAGTGTGCTCCCACAGCCAACCTCCCATGGTCCCTCCCCCGGCCAGCCAGCCCTTATCGGCCCTGACAGGGACTGGGCTAGATGGCCCTTATCGGCCCCAATCGCCGACCAGGCTGAGGGACTCCACCCGTGCACGATTTTGTGCACCAGGCCTCTAGTGTTATATAATTAATTATATATAACATATAAAATGTAATATAATAAAAGCCTAATATGCTAAGTGTCTGACTGTTCAACTGTCATTTGACCAGTCGCTATGACACTCATTGACCACCAGAGGACAGACGCTCTGATTGGTCGGTTAGCTTGTTGCTGGGATACTGGGATGGGGCCTAGGTGAGACTGGCCAGACACTCCTTGGAGCCCTCCCATGGTCCCTCCCCAGCTGGCCAGGGACCCCACTAGTGCACATATCTGTGCAACGGGCCTCTAGTTAACATATAATTACATAATGTAAATACTATGGTATATAGGTTTCCCTAATTCAATTATATAGTGCATATATATTCAATGATGTATATTATACTATATTCAATATATATTTTATATGTATATATAATTTTTCACATATATATGTCTATATATATATATATATATATATACACATATATATATATATATACACACACACACACATATATATATATATATATAATATGAATTTTACCAGGAAAAAAATAGAAATGCAAACAAAACCTTGGTACTCTCAATAAGATTATAGTCCAAGTCCTAAAAAGGATGAGATTACACAAGAAGAGCAGTGTACCACCATGTCATTTATGAAGGCCAGTGGCTGAGAGCCTTTGAATGCTGGAGTGAAAAAAGCTAAACACAAATTTTGGTTGTGAT
This sequence comes from Cnephaeus nilssonii, assembly GCF_951640355.1. Lineage (NCBI taxonomy): Eukaryota > Metazoa > Chordata > Mammalia > Chiroptera > Vespertilionidae > Cnephaeus > Cnephaeus nilssonii. Next base: position 41,173,427 of record NC_137075.1, read on the forward strand.
AGTCATGAAAATGGCATAAAATTATATGTATCAATGATTAATTTAAAATCATCATACATAAAACCTGTGTAAATTGTTTCTTGCACCACCACCAACAACAAAAGTCAATGGGAATATCAGAGGAAATAGACTTATTTTCAGAATTGTTGGGAATCATCTTATTCATTCCTTTGTTTTAAAACATAAGGTCCTGCCCTAACCGGTTTGGCTCAGTGGATAGAGCGTCAGCCTGCGGACTGGAGGGTCCCAGGTTCAATTCCGATCAAGGGCATGTACCTTGCTTGCGGGCACATCCCCAGTGGGGTGTGTGCAGGAGGCAGCTGATAGATGTTTCCCTCTCATCGATGTTTCTAGCTCTCTATCCCTCTCCCTTCCTCTCTGTAAAGAATCAATAAAATATATTTAAAAAATAAAAATAAAATAAAACGTAAGGTCCTAAAGTTCCACAGCTTACTTGAACAGAACTCAAACTAGAAATTATGAGCAAAGCGGGGTGGAGAGGGGGACTTCATAGAAGGGAGAAGGGAGAATGTGAAATTAAATGCTTTGACCTAATGGGTAGGCCAAATTAGGACCCACCAGTAACTCTTCTTAAACAGCATCAGAAGTTCTCTGGAAAAATCCCCTCTACTAAATCAATGCTCATTTATATGTCTATGATTAAACATGATCAAGAAGATTGCTGGGAAAATCTATCAGACAAAAACAAAGAAAACTTCCTGAAAGTCTGTCTAGATTCACTTCAATATTTTTCATGAGAAAAGTCAGTCACTCTGACTGTCTCAATAAATAATATAATTTATTTGTAGCCACATTTTTTGTCAATGTCCTACTCATTCTTTTGACATCTGTCAGTTACATATATGACAGTTGTTATTAGTCTGATTTGAGCTCCAATGAGATTGTGTTAGTCTCTCATTATATTGTTAATTCAGAAACTTTGAGGATATATCCAATTAGACCATAATCCTCAGTCTATGTCATCGATAAGATTTTTTTTTTATTTCTTACCAACATTTATAAGAAATTATGTCCTAGAGCATCAGGGGAACATTTTCTAAAGTAAACCCATCATTGGCAGAAAGAAGAACTTCCTATGTTCTTGAGCATCTACTATATTGTAACACTAGATAGACTCTTTAGAGATAACAAAAAAAGGTCATTCCTGGCCTCATTTTACTGATGCAGAAATTGAATTTCAAAGATGGCAAATAAATAACTGGCCTCAAGGTCAAGCAGCTTGAAAACCCAGAGAATCTATCTGGAAGGCCCATGACCATAACCACTATGCTGTGATGCAAGGTGTGCACTAATTAAGTACCAAATCAGTACCTCTATTATAACTTTAAAGTCAGTCAGTGTAGTTCAGGTAAGCTTCCTGGAAGAGCTGGAAAATAGAATAGGGTCTGGAGGGCTCAGTAAACTTAACTAAGGTAAATTTTGTCAAAGCAAATAAACAAACAAAACTGAAAAGCAGCTATTGGACAACAAGAAAGGGCAAGTCAGGAGAGAATAAGTGGAGTTTTGTAGAAGGCCTAGAGGAGATGAAATCGGAATTGCAATTACATGCTGGCCAAGGCAGTGCAAATCCATTTGTAAAGGATGGATGTCCCCATTGGAAAGCTTCCAGGGAGACACAGCAGTACGGACAGGAAGTCCCCCACCTTGATGAGTGAGTCAGAGCCTTCCTGAGACGGGTAATAGCCTCACCACTCAGTTGGGCCCAGATGACAGAATGTAAGAAGGCGACAGAGCTAATATGGTCATTGCATGATAAATTAAAGCATATAATCACATGGATATTTTTCACCCCAAAAGACAGGATCTTGTCACTTAACAGGATCAATGAAGAAAGAAGCATATCCCTGGCCACTGAGAAGCATCCAGAGCTGATGAATTTCTGACCTGTTGAGAGGGAGATGATTTTGACACAGTACAAGTTCATCTTCTGACCGACCAGAAGGTCTCTGTTAACAAGAGAATTTCATAGGAATAGTGTAAAATGTAATGATTAAGTACCCCCAACTCTAAGAATGCAACAATATGGCTAAGTTAGAGCTCAGGCTTCCAGATTTAAGATGGCTAGGGTAGGAAAATCTTGTCATTGACATTAGAAAAGGGGCATCATGAGTTTGAAAAACTAGGCAAAGTATCATGAGCAAAACCAAAAAAGATGCTAACATTGCACGCTAATGAAGCCAGGCCCAGGATGAGGGAGGAGGCATTGGAGAGGGAGAAAGCCCCTGCCACAGAGTGGGCCTAGGTGGGAACCCTATAGGTTACAGAACCTGTTTAAATATGGAAGGACCATTTCTCAGCATTAGGCATCACCCTATCTCTCGGGTAAATGACCCTGAAGCAGCAAGTTCATGACATCTAACCGACGTCACTCTCTGAAGGATGAGTGGCATTAATAGTTTGATTTGGACATGTCAAAAGCAAGTGAGGTCAAACAAACAAACAAGCAAGCAAACAAAAGGAACGTGTTAATTACTTAATCTGCCCGGAGCTTCCAGCAGAGAAGACAGCTTTTGTAACACACAGGCTCCACCATACTTTAAAGCAGTAGCAAGGTTTGAATTCTCTGGCCCATGTTCCGCTGCTTCCTTACTCTCTCCTTCCTTCCTTTCAATTGCTTTTTTATTACAGCTTCAGGAGCACCCATTAGTAAAAATAGACTCTGTTGTTAGTAAAAATAGGCTCTGTTGCCCTACCAGTGGTCGGCAAACTGCGGCTCGCGAGCTACGGTTTGCCGCTCTGTTGACTAATGAGTTTGCTGACCACTGCCCTACCCTGTTTGTCTCAGTGGATAGAGCATCAGCCTGCAGACCGAAGGGTCCCAGGTTTGATTCCCGTCAAAGGCACATACTGTGGTAGCAGGCTCCACCAGGGCCCTGGTCAGGGGCATGCAAGAGGCAACCAATCAATATATTTCTCTCACATCAATGTTTCTCTCTGTCTTTCCCACTCTCTTCTACTCTCTCTAAAAATCAATGGAAAAATATCCTCAGGTGAGGATTAAAAAAAAATACAATGCTCTGTTGTGCTAAATACAACTCCTGCCTCTAGTTATCTTTATTCCCTCTCATTCAAGCTACCTACCAAATATCACAGCATATTACATAGCTGCAATAACTAGTATGCTGTGGTGCTGGTATACAAATTGACAGAAAAAAAAGTAATTAAATGGCTTAGAAATAGGAAGTAGAGTTTATTAAAATTTATATATTGTGAATGTGATAACCTAAATCAGTTTTACCAGTAAATATTACTGAAATGGTTAGTTAACTATTAGAGGCATTCAAATCTACTTAATTCCTAATCTATTTAAAAGGCAAGTGCAGACTGGCCATCGTAGCTCAGTGGTTGAGCCTCTAGTTATGAACCAGGAAGTCATAGTTTGATCACCGGTCAGGGCACATTGCCTGGGTTGTGGGCTCAATCCTCAGCGTGGGCATGCAGAAAGCAGTCGATCAATGATTCTCTCATCATTGATGTTCCTATCTATCTCTCCCTCTCCCTTCTTCTCTGAAATCAATAAAAATGTATTTTAAGTAAATAAATAATAAATGCAAAAATATATACCAGGGGAAAAATTGAAAGAAAAAGTAGGTTTACCAATTTTCTAGGTTTTTAAGCTTTAAAGTTAAATAAGAATTACAGGGGGAAAAGTTAAATTTGACAATATGAATACTTTGTCTTTATATCAGAAAACACCTTGAACAAATTAAAAATACAATAAACATCTAGTTTGGGGGAGGTAGTACTAACTTTACATTTCTATGGGCAAGTGATGCTCCCTCCTGGCTTATTTGGGTCTATCTCCAGTTCCCTAACAATGGTTGTGTGAGGGAAGTGTGTGGCCCATCCTATATTCTATATCTATGACTATTTTTCAACCACGGTGATTAAGAAGTTCAAATTGGTGGTTACAGAATAGTCAGGGGGATGTATTCTAATAACTAGTATGGTGCTGGGTGGGTGCGGGATTCATTGGGATGACCACATATTAAGTTATGTACAAAAATGTTTTTTAATTAAAAAAAAAAGAATGACTATTTTAGGAATGGGCACATGGTCATATCAAACCTAGTGAGACTCAATTCAAGAGACTGTACTAGAATAGCTGGGAAAGAGAATCCTGCACTGGGGTAACAGAGAGAGCTGAGCCTCTCTCTGCATGGTCATTGGCCACCGATGGAGAAGGTGTGCTTGAATGGGGTCAATCAAGAGGAAATCCGACCTGAGAGATCGACACATTCTGAGTCTGGGTGACGCTATTAGGTCCCTGAACTCAGCTCTAACTGAAGGCAGTTCTCTGAAGCCTTCAGTGAGCCAATAAATTCCCATTTTTATTCAGCTAATTTGAATTGGCTTTCTGTCTCTTGTAACCAAAAATAAATGAATTAAAACTCAAAACAAGGAGGTGTGGGGGATAGAATATAACATTACAGAAGGGTGGTGATTTTCTGAAAATATTTAAATTATTCACAAAAATTGATCAGTATTTTACTTCATAGAAGATTAGCAATTTAATAACAGGATAAAATGGCTAATAAACACACAAAAAAAATTTTAAATATACCAATATAATAATCAAAGAAATGCAATTAAAGCATACTTTAGGAATCATTTTCACCTTTGAGGTTTACCAAAAAGTTAATCATCCAAAATGAGAGCAAAAATGAGGTAGATGAGCGCTCTCCAGCACTGCCTGTGCGAGTCTACGTCTGGACAGACACTTTGTTGGTTCGAGGAGTCCCCCTGTGAAAAATGACCCTGGCCCTGTACATGGAGGGCAGGGAGAGACCGAAGAAAGAGGCAGGCCACTCCAGATTGGTAGGTGGCACTTTTACTCAGCAAGGGAATTTGAGGCTTGCTTTGGGTGACTGGAGACAAATACATCTCCGCATCTGTTGGACAGAATTTAAAGTTTATATAGAGGCCTTAGCTGGGCTCCATCATGCATACCGTCTGAACAGTCTCAACAACACATTGGTCTCTCAAGACTGCATCCTTGAGAATGAGTCCCACTGTAAGGACAGTGGGTAGAGCATACATTCCAAGGACAGAGGACGAGGTGAGCAGTCTCCGACTGCTCAGGTCCAACATCCTCTTGATAACCTCCTCCAACTTTTTAAAGAACCATTTACACACACACACACACACACACACACACACACACACACCACACACACACACACACACACACACACACACACACACTTAACTTTTTAACACTTTGTTAAAATAATTCCATATTTATAAATCTATCCTAAGAAATAATCTGAAATAGAGATAAAACATTATGTTTAAGAAATTTCAAAAAGTATGTCATTAAAAATTACATTTATGAAAAGTTTGAAAAGCTTAGTAAAATATTTTCATTATATCCTTAAATCAAAAAGGCAGCAAACAAACTTGTGTTTAATATGATTGTGACTGAAAATTTATGTGAACAGAGAAAAAAAGAACAAAAGTAAATCAATGTTCATGGTGACTGTCACTGGGTAGTTGGGTAATGTTTTATTTTTTCCCTTCATATTACTTTTCTAAATGTTCCAAATTCTCTATAATAAGTATAATCTTGATAACCAATACAAATTTTTTAAATTACTCTTAAAAACTTAATTGCCTCTTTGTCCCGTTTTTTTTTCAGATGTATATGGACTTTTGAAGGGTGCAGAATGTCAGACTCAATGGGTACTCTAATTGGAAAGGGTTTCAGAGGTGATGTGGATCAACATTTCCCCTAATACAGCGACCACATCTGCAGCACCTCTGACAGATAGTCCTTCCTTCTCCATTTGAAGACCTGCAGTGACAGTGCGGGGAGCAAGGCACAAAGCTGATTCATACTCAGGAGGATTCATAACTAAGTGGTAGAGAATTCCCCCTTATATTGACAGCATCTTATGCTGGATTTACTTACGTTGATTCACCCCTTGGTAACTACAAATCATTAACCCTAGTTCTATTCTTTGGAGAATAAAAATTATGTCATAGGAAGATCATGGTTTTATCATCAGGTAGATTAAAGTTTGAATCTCTGCTACAGCATTGTGCTAGTATTATGATCTTGGACAACAATTCTGAACTTTTGTTTCCTCAAAATGGAGATAATGATACCTATTTCTCAGACAAATAAAAGAGGACCCATCTGTAAAGCACCTAGTATAAGTATACACAATACTTATTGAAAGTTAATTCTCTCAATGTCACCACACTACATTTAATTTAAAAAGAGAAAGGAAAATACAAAAAAGAAGAAAAAATACAACACACCAAAATTTATGGGATGTGGCTTTAAAAAATAAAGTTATTCTCTATTCTCTTATCCTAAGGGCTAGGCATAATACAGCAAGAATTTAAAAATATTTTTGAATTAATAAATAGTTTCTCAAACAGCTGTGAATCCACCAAGCAAACAATAAAGTATTTGAAAATGCAATGAAAGAATGTGAGATACTCTATAGAATTTAGGATACATTATTATTGCAGCTTTAAATTATTAAAGCTGAATTATTCGTTTTAAAAAAAAGGGAAAAGAGATCTAATTGGTCCAGCTAAATTTCCTCTTGAGCTCATATTCCTCTCAGTGATCACCCTCCCCTTATAATTGCTCATAAACCATCTACTTAATAATCTAGTTGAGAATTACACTTATAATAACATCAAAATTACTAGGCTATACTATTTGGGGGGGCGGGGAGAGAAAGAAACTCTGATTTGTTGTTCCATTTATTATTTATACATTCATTGGTTGATTCTTGTATGTGCCCTGACCTGGACTGAACCCACAACCTTGGCATATCAGGATGATGCTCTAAACAACTGAGCTACTCAGCCAGAGTCTAGGCTATATGTTTTTAAATCCTTTTCTATTTTTTTTTCTTCATTTGATATTTTGGCATTTTCTATATAACATCTCAGTGAACTTTTAAGAAAAAAAGTGAAATAACCAAAAAAAGTGAGCACTTTTAATGGTGATTAAAAGCTCACCAGAAATTATCTGTATTGGTTCTTTGCATCCTAGGGTATAATGTATTCCAGCCTGAAGATCTGAACTTATTTAAAGCACATCGGGGTTCTATGTACCCCTCTACCCCCTTACAATTTGATCCTCTCTTTATATTTTCAGTTCTACTTTTTCTAAGAGGGCGACCAGGTACCCGAAGCCAACAGGAACATAGTAGGAGTTTTGTTTTCTCTGTTGGCTGTTAATATTGTGCTAGGTGCCCTTGAAAGAAGTTTCATCTTTCTGGACACCTTTTAAGATTTCTGTCAAGCCTATCCCTCTCTGGGCCAGCACATTTCCCTATATGGCACCTAATTGGTCTCTGCCCATCATCTTTAGTTATTTGACTCTGATTTCATTTTGTTAGTATAGGAACAGCAACAGTTATTTTAATTATTATTCTTCCCCTTTCCTTTCCCCTCTGGATTAAAGCAGTTTCCTTTCCCCTCTGGATTAAAGCAGGATATCAAATGGGAATTTTAAAATGTCCCCAGAACTGTATTCAAGATCAAAGCTGAAGACTAAAATACACTCAGACTCCCATATTCTAATATATAAAATACTAGGGGCCCGGTGCATGAAATTCGTGCACTGGGGGTGGGGAGTCCCTCAGCCAAACCTGCCCCCTCTCACATACTGGGAGCCCTCAGGGGATGTCCCTTTGTGGGAGGCAACCGGGCTGATCAGGGGAAGGCACCAGCCCCATCACCCCGATGCTGCAGCCACTGCCAGTCACTCACAGCCACCAAGGTGTTTTCATCAACACGGACTCCAGTCCCTTCACCAAGAAAAAATGACAACTTTCTTTAGGCATTTTCAAGATGTGTCTTTCATAGGATATGCATTTCTTTCTTTCTTTTTTTTTTTTTTTTTATCCTCACCTGAGGATATGTTTCCATTGACTTTTAGAGAATGTGGAAGAGAAAGGGAAAGACAGAGAAACATCAAAGTGAGAGGAACATTTTGATTGGTTGCCTCCTGCATGAGCCCTGATCTGGGCCCTGGCCAGGGAGGAGCCTGCAACCTAGGTACATGCCCTTGATCAGAATCGAACCCAGACCCTGCTATCGCAGGCCAAGGCACTATCCACTGAGTCAAACTGGCTAGGGCAGGATATGACATTTCTTAGCCCTCCAGCAGCGGACCTTCATTTTTTTCTCCAGAAATGTGGTGGAAAAACCCTAGATCACCTTTTTGGATTCTTATTACCCAAGTTACTAAGAATATTACCAGTGGCATACAGGAAGCTTAGCCAATGTGCAGTCAGAAAAGGTGTTTCCTCTGTAGTTCACACCGATCGCGGGCTGGGCCCTGCCCAGGCCTAAAGCCTCTGGCCAAAGCTTTAGGCCTGGGCAGGGGCCCTCCAGCTCCCTTTGATCTCTGGCTCCACCCCTGCCCAGGCCTGCCCAGGCCAAAAGCCTCTGGCAGAGGCTTTCGGCCTTGGGCAGGGCACCCCCAGCTCCCTGCGATCACAGGCTCCACTCCTGCCCAGGGCAGGGGACCCCCAGCTCCCTGTGATCGCAGGCTCCACCCCTGCCCAGACTGAAAGCCTCTGGCAGAGGCTTTTGGCCTTGGGCAGGGGACCCCCAGCTCCCTACAATCGCAGTCTTTCGGCCTTGGGCAGGAGCGGACCCCCAGCTCCCTGCGATCGCAGATTCCGCCCCTGTCCAGGCCTGCCCAGACCGAAAGCCTCTGACCAAGGCTTTCTACCTTGGGCAGGGGACCCCAAGCTCTCTGCGATCGCAGGCTCTGCTCCTGCCCCCTCGTTCTGATTGCAGGCTTGGCCCTGCCCAACGCCCCCTGGCTCAGGCCCTTCCCAGGCTGCTCTGGGTCCACTGCGGCCTTACCTCACAGTGACCTGGGTGCCAGGATGTTCCTGGGACACAGGCGCTGGGCACCTATGTATGCAAATTAACTGCCATCTTTTTGGGTTAATTTGCATACTCACTCTGATTGGCTATGGGCATAGCGAATGTACAGTCAATTTACATGTTTGTCTATTAGTAGGTAAGATCCCTATAGGGCTTACTAATCAGAATCAGTTTAGAACAAGCTTTACCAACAACCATTACCACAACTTCCTAGGCAATGTAGGAAGAGAACTTAGAGGGTAGTGAGGAGAGTAGCCTTTTAAAGGACACTATGCCATTAAGGAATGTAGTTTAACTTGTTACTAAAACCCAGAAAAGCGGATTCATAGGAAATTCATGTTGAGAATAAGGTTGACTACTGGTACATGAAGGAAAGATGGGCAATTCATTTTCCAGTTGGCAATCTGTTTGGCCACCACACCTGGCCTACTTGAGGCAAGGAAAAGAAATTAGAGGGCATAGCCGGTCTGGTTCAGTGGATAGAACATCGACCTAGAGACTGGAGTGTCCCGGGTTCGATTCCTGTCAAGGGCATGTACCTCAACTGCAGGCTCAATCCCCAGTCCTGGTCAGGGTATGTATGGGAGGCAACCAACCAATGTGTCTCTCTCACATCGATGTTTCTCTCTGTCTGTCCCCCTCCCTTCCACTCTCTCTAAAAATCAATGGAAAAATATCCTTGGGCAAGGATTAACAGCAACAACAAATAATAAGAAAGAAGTTAGAGGGCATAGTAAAGCTGGGGTAAGAGACAGCCATTAAGCTCTCTGCCCCATTATGTGACATGTTATGAATGAATGACTTTCCTACGGGACAAGGAGAAAAGTTGTTGAATTTTAACTGTCTTCCCAGAGTTCACCAAGAAGGCTGATCAGAAAGGGGATGTCACTTTTGGGGTGGGCAACTTTTGCAGGGGTTAAGGGAGTGGAAAAGATAAAGCCAGATTTCACCCATCAGAACTATGTATTAACAAGGGAAGGACTTTGGAGGCCCTCAGAACCATCTACATGTGAGAGGACCAGCAACGACATGCCTGCCACACAGAAGGCATTAATGACTACCCTGAGTCAAACAAATGAGGACAAGTAATCAGCAGGGAACTCAACCTCCCCACGGGCAGTTAAGTAAAGAGGAATTTGCCCCTGTTCCTCTTCTACATTGCCTAAACATGAAAGAAAAGCTCCTGGTCAGAAGATACAAGAGGAAGAAGTCAATTCTTTGTAAAATGAAGGAGAAAAAAGAACTTTGAATTTAATATAAAATTAAAATTTTGAAGCAACACAAGATTATTCTATTAATTAAAAGTGGCAAGAATATTCTGCATTCTGGCCAACATATTAGTAAGGTACCTGTTATTAATTGCATGCAATTAGGTACAGTGAAGAAGAACAGTTATTGAAAGCTTATACCCAAATGAATGGAAATTCTTCACCAAATATATAGGGTGGGGCAAAAGTAGGTTTACAGTTCTGAGTATGCAAAACATAGTTTATTCTTATATTATTATTTATTAATTATTGTGTTATTTTCCAAATGAACAACTGTAAACCTACTTTTGCCCCACCCCATATTTAGTTGTACCTTCCCATGCTTTTATCTTCTTTTAGAATGGTAACAGCCAGATTATCACTATTTGATGTTCTCTCCCCTTTTCTCCCTTTTCTGAGTTATATTGTAACTGTGCACTCAGGATACTTATGCCTCCTGGTACCACCTACAGCAGCACAAAAAAAAATGACTTGAAGGAATAATCTGAAGTCAGAGTCCTCAAAGGGCCCCAATTCTACCTTTGCAATGCAAGAATTCCAACATGCCAGGGGGCTTCTGTGTAGATTACCTGGGATTGGAAGATTGCAGGGCCTTCATCAAGGAGCAAGGACTAGATGGGGTAGAGATGTAATAACAGAAACATTCAAAGAGAGGGCCTTAGAACTCCTTGGCAATGTGAAATATGAAGGGAATTCATCCTGATGGGAGATTCAAAATGCCTGTTACAGTAGAGGGCCAATGATGGATTTTCCTACAGGCAAAAATCAATTAAAATCTCCCAACCCATCCCAATGGTAACTCACACCAAAATCCACAAGAATGGGTGATATAGGAAATCAAAGAGGTGGGGAGGCAAGTTATTAAAATAAATTAGGAAATCAACAGGCACACTAAGAAAATGAAAACTCAAGATCAGATTATTGTGGGAGAAAAAAAGCTGTACTGGTGAAAAGAGAATTCTTCAGCCACTTCACCAGAGGAACACTAACCACACTAGAGCTTCACATTCATTTCAAGAGTTGTGCCACCCTAAGGCAAGGACAGACCCCGCCCACCTCACCAAGGAAAGTCAGCCTAAAGAAGTGATTCAGAGGGCAACTGAGCACAGAATGGAACAAAACACATGTTCAATAAGCAGTTGTTAAAATGAGCATGAATAGTGGAATAGGAATACTTTTAGGGGCAGCAAAGAAAATATGAACTACTCTGAAGACCCTTCAGGAAAAAGGATCTCAAAGATTGCATTAATAGGGATTTTTAAAAAGAATAATTTCATGATATTTCCCTTTATTATTTATTAATCTTATAGTTTTGATTATATGGAATGCATAGGCTAATTGTGGACTGGAAGATATAATAAATTTTTATGAAGGTAAGTGAAAATGGTTGAAAAATTAGCATTTATATTTTAACTGGGCCATTCAATATCTTAGCTCAAAGTCATAAGTAAAAGGAATTTTAGGTACCACTATAGGGAGAAGTCTTTTAAGGATGAACTGTATATTTGTAAAATTCGTAACAGTATTGGCAGCCTAAAATTGTACATTAATATGCTATTCTTCTACAAAGCCACTGTTTCTGACCAATGTTATAAGGCCAATGTTGTGAGGGTTTTCTTTTGTTTTACATTCACTGGTGATGAATTTGAGCTGATTCAACACATGGCTCAAACTTTTTGTGACAACTGAATAAATGAAACAGTAGAGCCATAACTACATGATGCTCAGGTCATACTGTTCTGGTTTTTTAAGTCTGACATAAAATTTCCTACAGCCCATGAATAAAACAAGTTTGGCAACTTCTGTTTCAGAATATTCCAGCTGAATATATCATATACAACTATTTGTAAAAAAAAAAAAAGAAAGAAAAAGAAAAACACCCAAAGATGCTATAAACACTTAGTGATGGCTTTGCCTTTTATATTTTGGGGTTGTTTTTAAAAAAATAAAAAGAGGAAGGTGAATCTGTTGTTACAGGACTTAGATAAAATTGAAATTTAGTAATTTAGTATATTCTAATCTAAGCAATACTTACTAGTTGGGAATTCAAAACACCCCTAATTATAGTTCCTTTTGGAAAGTGAATAAGGAATTGGACAGGTGTGTCATATCCAGCATGACTAGAGACAGTGTAAGTGCAAAGTGAATAACATGCACTTTCACCCCAAAGACCTGGGAAATAAGCACAGATAAAATATCCAAGGGCTTAAAATATAGGTGTGGGAAATTTACTGCAGCGAAATAGAGAAGAAAACAGCTGATCCCGGGGGAAGCAAGTAGACGGCAATGTAGGATGCAATTAAGAGCAGTGCCAAAGTAATTCACCATTACTATTTGTTTAATCCAGTCTCTCTGAGCAAAGGTAGCTACAGGGAGGGAACCATACTCTCCACTTCAGTGTCTGGGGAATTCAGGGATTTCCAGCACAAAGACCCATCAGTTGAAGGGCAATGTGACAGAGGATTGAGAGAGATTGGTTGGCTAATGGACGGGGAATAAATTCTCCCAGAACGCTCCCTGTTCAAACCATTGGAAATGGAGTCGCCCTTCAGATCATCTGTGTGCCTGTTTCTTTTTTCCATTTTCAATTTATAATAACAATAACGACCTAGACATAGGACATTTCCTGGGCTTTAATGACTGTCTGAGGTTAATGGCCCTCAACTACACCTCAGGCCATCAACCCCTCCCAGCCTGTCATTAATCTCCAGGAAATATCCTGTTCCAGGGTCATTATTGTTTCAATATCAACTATACCTTAAAAGCTTTATGGATTCTGCAAATACAGGTCTCTTGCCAATAGAGGTTATAAAACCTGTTTAGAATTCTGAAATTATCTTAAGTTTCACCTTTAAGATATATTTTGTTCAAAACTAAAGTTGCCTTAAGAAAACATGCAATTTTATCTGTTGACATCTCCTCAGGAAAGAGGACTATTAAATATTACAAGGACCCAAATAAAAATCAGTGATTACTGGAAGACAAAGGTCAGCTTTAAAGGGAAGCACGCTCTCTTCTGGACAGTAGCATAACTCAACCTTTGAGAATACTACGTGATTTGTGAAAATAGCTCCCTAAAATGATTTATGTGTTCCAAGTGTTGCCAGACTACACACTCCATGCATAGAATTTTCAAAATACATCCTAATTCTAAAGTCTCATTTTTCACTTCCATAAGAAGTACCCCACTTTATACATTAACATTAGTACCATAAGCATTCTGCCCATAGCTGCTGAAACGTGGGTGAAATACAACTTCTAGAAGGGAACAGCCTTCAATATTCTGATTCAGCAGCAAAAGGGAAGATGCTTGCCCAAGAAACATTTGAGATCTAGAGAACTGGTATAAACAAAGGAGGAGGGCAGGGCAGGTGTTTAAAAACAAGGAAATCCAACAAATGGTAACCGGGGCATGCCCCAGCAAACAGGCAGACCGTAGAAATGTGGGGACTTGGGTGGGCAGGTCCTTGGAGAGATGGGGAAGCACCAGATTGGCCCCAGCTTTGGGTCAGAGATCCATGCATAGTGGTTCTGGCAAGAACTGAGCCTAACCACAGCATTAGGCAGAACTGCATTCTCAACTAGACTGTGACAGAGTTCCAGACCCTGAAAGGAAGGAATAAACTAGGTCCCTGGTCACAGGACTGGGCACAAGCTGAGGTGCCATACCAGGAGCGCAGCCAGAGAAGACAGAAAGAAAGGCTAACTGGATCCTACCCGAGTTCAGATTCCCATGGTCAGTGAGGGAGTGATTCTGGAGCCTGACTCAGGGCTGAATCTGTCGGTGACACACAGCTATCTACTCCAATATTGCAATTTCGAAGGGGGTCAAAAACCTTTTATTTGAAATGCCACTTGAAGATTTTACTGTGGGTCACATAAATGTGAAAACTGCAAGGAATTAGGACTCAAAGCTGGAAGTAGAAGAAAACTGTAACCTCCCACAGTTTTCACATTAACTCTTTATTGGGGGGGAATAAATCAGTTAACTCATAAAAACTGAAGCACTATGTTCATTTTTTCCTACTTAACCACGATTATAACATTTTTTTAAATATCAAAGTTGACATATAAATTGCTACTGGAATATTTTAACAGTTAAATTAGGAAAGCTTAAGACAAAACATGAACTTGAAGCAGACCGTGAGATAAGGACTTCAGTATAAATAGTTTATTTGGAAAACTTCTTAGATGATTCTTAAACCCTCACCTGCTTTTAGAATTAAACCTGAGCCAGGATTGGAAGGAAGACTTCTTCAGAGGGCTGTGCTGCGTGTGAGTTGATGCCCACAATGGGGAGGTGAGAGTGCTACCCTCCCAGCCCAGGGAGATGTGAGTGCCGAAGGGAAGGATGGGAGCTGCTTCTCCCATTCCTCAAGATAAGTGAGGTCGGCCCCAAACACGTCTGTCCTAATGCTCAGTGAATACGTTACTTCACACAAAGGGTCTTTGCAGATGTGATTAAGGATCTGGAAATAAAGAGGTTATCCTGGGTTATTGAGATGGGCCAGAGGTAATCATAGAGTCTTTCTAACAGGGAGGTAGGAGGGTGAGAGTGAGAGAAGGCAATGCGATGATAGGAGCAAAGGTCAGAGAATCCAAGATTTGAAGATTGTGTACTGCTGGCAGTGGAAACGGAGGATGGGCCATGAGCCTCAGCCTCAGGACGCAGGTGGCTTCCGGAAGCTGGAAAAGGCAAGAAAATGGATTCTTTCCTGGAGCTGTCAGAAGGGACGCAGTTCTGCTGACACCTTGATGTTACCCAGTGAGAACCACGTCAAACTTCTGACCTCCAGACCATATGATAACACATTTGTGTTGTGTTAAGCCCCAAAATTGTGGTAATGTATTACAGCAGCCATAGGAAACTAATACAACAAGAGAAGGCTTGGGGGAGCTCTTAGGAGATCTTTCTACATGACCTCTACAGCATAGGAGGTACTAGGAACGGTTGTCTGACTCTCATCTGGGGGACCTAAGGACATGACACAGGTTAGCTAACTGCTTTGACAGCAGAGTAAACAAGTGGTAATTGGTCTATGTTCCGGAGCCTGATTAGACAAAGAATACATGAGTGTGTGCTGCCTACATAGGATTATCTTAGATCTCATTCATGAAAACTATTTGCAGGGCCAACTTCATGGACATGGGACTTCTGCAGTTACACAGGGACCTGCTTTCAAAAGAAATCTGTACTTGGTTTAATGTTCTTCTGTCACTGACTTGAAATTCATAATTCTTTTTGAGCAAGAGGTTCTACATTTTCATTTTGCGCTGAGTTCAGCAAAGTATGTAACCAGCGCTGGCCACATGGAAAGGCCAAAGACTAGCAGAGAGAAGCTGGCAGAAAGACAAAAGTCTTAGTGGCTGAGGGAAAAGCAAGTGAATGGCTGGATTACACATGCAATCGCCCAAATCAGATATAGAGATTCTAGGTACATCGTGACAGTGGTTGGGCGACCTCCACACACTTTGTAAGAGCGTCCCCAAGAGAAAGAATCAGGTTTAGTCACCAACCAGGCCTCATGGGACAGGGTGCCAGGGCACATCTGTATCAATCAAGTAAAGACTTTCAAGTCCTTCCTTCCTCTTTGACCCAGTGAGTGTCTGACAGTGTGGCCAGCTTAGTGAGAAGGAGAAGTAGATGTACTCTGTGTGGAAAGAGATAAGTCAAGTAAACCCATTCCCAGTTGCTGCCTTCCCACCCAACAGTAGGCCTCAGCTGCCAAAGGAAAGAACCGTTGACACTACACCAAATTTAGAGTTTTGATTATGACATGGTGCTGGATCCTTTGATTACTGAACTGGAACATTGTTTTGTGAAAGCAAGCAGAAAATGTCATGAGAATGCCAAATTTTCATTGGGGGAAGAATTATCCCTAATAAAAACAATTTAAAAGAACAATGGGAGACCAAATAATCTACATACTACAGTTGTTCAACACAATGGTCACATAGGTCTAGGTAGAGGAGTTAGGGATAAAAGCTCTTGCACTGCAAGTTGGGTGGACATTGTTCAACCATGAAGATTTAATGCTGCCTTTGTAAACCAGAGAATAAATAATACAAAGGGGGGGGGAGGATTTCAACATACAATTTCCAATTGGAAAAAAAATGAAAACAAAAATGTGAACCCCATTCCAAATGGAAACATAAGGTAATCTAGCTCCCCTAAGATGTCTGGTTGCAATGCACAGTGTGAATCAGCACTGGGGCTTCTTCCTCCCATGCACCCTTCACTGCCCCAGAATTATCTTTCTTAGATGCAATGACCATGCCACTCTTCTACCTAAAATCTATCTGAGCCTCGGGGGGTGTTTCAAGATGAACCCAAAGTCTTGAGCACCAGTATGCAGTGCTTCCAACCTGACCTAGCTGTCTCTCCCCAACCTTGCCACAGATGCTCATAGAGCATCTTTAGTTACTTACATACCACCTTCACAGTGTTTGCTATAGTCACATTCCCTATTAGAATTCTCTACTTAATATATTTATATTAACTTAGTACTGTTTTTGCTCAAATAATTTATTCTCTTTCAAAGCTATGTCTTTAAATCAAGTTTTAATGTACTGCTTATAGTGTTACTAGTTAGCTATTGCTGTTAAAATTCATTCTTAAAATTAAAAATGTTACCTCTGTGTCCCACCTAAAACCATCTGTTTCACCACCAATTGTTCATGCAACACACACTGGGATATGCTACTCTAGACAGGAACAACAGTGAGTTTTTTACCAGTGAGCATACTGTGCCTTTGAACCTTTGAACCTGTTGTTCCCTCCTCTTAGTATATCCTTTCCTATTATCGGTAAACTTACTCTCTTCCTTTAGGACTCAGCTCAACCCATAAGACACCTCCCCTTTGAAGCTTCCCTAAATCATAGTTACATGTTCCCCTCTGTATTCCTAAACTCTTTCTACCTGCCAGCACTGTAGTATTTACCACATTGTAGTGCCATATGAAACTTAGTACTCTAGTCATCTTTGGGTCATTTCATTATCTAGATCAATACCTATTGGTTACTCATAAAAATGTTTGCTAAATAAATGAAGAATGATGGAATACAGGCATGCACCACATATCATTTTGTCAATGATAGAGTGTATATACAATAGTAGTCCCATAAAGTTATAATGGAGCTGAAAATTTCATATCACCTAATGACACTATAGTTATCATCACATCATAATACCATAGCGTAACACGTTACTCACGTGTTTGTGGTGGTGCTGTAAACAAACCTACTGTGCTGCCTGTCATATAAAAGTACAGCACATACAATTATAGTAATGAGCTACACTAAGTTTGTGTGAGTATACTCTATGATCTTTGCACAATGACGAAATTGCCTACGGATTTATTTCTCAGAACATACCCTGCCATTAAGCAGCGCATGACTGTATATAGCCAAAGCTAAGCCAATCAGAAGTCATTTATGCTATGAATATTCTAACATTAAGTTATATCTGTCAAACAAAATACATCCCAAAATTTCAACATATAGAAGACTTCTCTATAATTATCCAACGGGACTAACAAAAAAATTAAAGGGCTGTGTTTCCACTGTAGCGCAGAAGAACACAGGACAACTGAGAAGGCGGTGTGAAATTACACCAAACATCAGTGTAGTTTTTTTTATAAAAATTTGCTTGCAGAAACCCTAGTTATCCTTTTTAGGAATCCCCTATTTATTGCTCACTTTCTAACTGCAAATTTTAAAAAATAAAGCCAAAGAAGCAAATTTAAAATAAAGCTAAGGGTGATTAAAGCAGAGTTCAAGCATCAATTAACTTCAAAAGAAATGACCTCATTGAAAACAAAAATAATGTCACTAATATGTAGGGTACACTGAATAACTGCTCTGTAATATTAGCTCCATATTATAATTAAGGAAATTCCCCTTCCTATTGTGCTTTCTCAGGCTTTCAGAAGAATAAATCTGAAAAATATTGAGAGGTATGGTCTCAGGTGTAGGAGATTTTTTTTTTATTTATTTCAGAGAGGGAAGAGAGAGAGAGAGAGAGAGAAACATAAATGATGAGAACCATTGATTGGCTGCCTCCTGCACGCCCCACTGGGGATTGAACCCACAATCCGGACATGTGACCTCGACCAGAATGGAACCTGGGACCCTTCAGTCTGCAGGCTGACACTCCATTCACTGAGCCAAACCAGCCAGGGCAGTATAGGAGATATTTTAATCTTCTTTTTTAATCCCAACAAGACATTTAAACTCTCTTGTCCTCATTTCCTTATCTGTAAAATAAAAAGCAGTTGACTGATGTGTGAATGTATAGAAATTCAAAATGGAAAAAATCTAAGTGCATGTTTTGGTTATACCTAAAAAAAAATAATGACTATCTATATAAATAAAAGGCTAAATGCAAAGTGTCCCCTCAGGAGTTCCACCAGGAGACCAGGAGTTCGATTGCTCACTATGACATGCGCTGACCACCAGGGGGCGGCGCAAAATGAAGGAAGGCCCCAGCCAGCAGCCAGCAGCCAGGGAAGGAGGGCCCCGGGGCCGGTAGCCAGAAGGCCCCTCTTGGCCCTGATCACTGGCCAGGCCTAGGGACCCTATCCATGCACAAATTTCATGCACCTGGCCTCTAGTCTCTAGTATAAATTATATACTAGAGATATATTTCTAAATATATTTTTCTTTATTTCAGTGAGGAAGGGAGAGGGAAAGAGAGATAGAAACATCAATGATGAGAGAGAATTGTTGGCTTTTATTGGAATTTTTATCTTTAGATACAATCAGTAGGGTGAGTAATCTTGGGAGGACACATGTGTTTGCATTATCCTCTTGATTGGCTGCTTCCTGCATGCCCCCCACTGGAAATTGAGCCCATAACCCGAGCATGTGCCCTGACTGGGAATCAAATCATGACCTCCTCGTTCATAGGTTGACACTTAACCACTGAGCCATGCCGGCCAGGCTAAATGTATTTTTGAAGTGCTTCTTTTTGGGGAATGGGAAGACCACCTGAGTGTTTATAAACTTGGTCACAGTTTAACACTTGTTGAATATTTCATGTAGATTGAGTTGTGTCCCCAAAATTCATAGATTGAAGTCTTAATCCCTCAGAATGTGACTTTATTTGGAAATAGGGTCTTTAAAGAGGTAATTAATTTTAAATGAGGTCATTGGGGTGAGCCCTAATCCCATGTGATTGGTATCCTTATAAGAAAAAGAAATTAGGACAGAAACACACAGAGGGATGACCATGTAAGAACACTGAGAGAACACAGCCATCTGCAAGCCAAAGAAAACAGCCTCAGGAGAAACAACCCTACCAACACCTTAATCAGGACTCACAGCTTCCAGAAATGTGAGAAAACAAATGTCTGTTGTTCAAACCCCCCAGTCTGTAGTACGCAGCTATGGCAGCCCTAGAAAATGAACATAGGCATCCTCCTGGCCCTCAAGAGGAGACAGATATGCAAACAGAGAAACTGTATGGTTAGAAAGAAATGGTGAAGCAAATTATGAATCTGATCAACTAGCAGAATTTTAAGCAGTGAATGAAATAATAATAGAGAATATGTAGGAACCTGAAAAATGTTTATAAAAATATTAAGCGAAAAGGCAGAACACAACAATATATCTATTCTATGATAACAATAAAAGATGGTTTGGTAATAGAAAAAAAATAGAAGAAACTTGGAAAAATACAAGGTTTTTGCTAAGGTGAGATCCTTGATAAACTTTCTTTTTTATTTTTTTATTGCTGTCCTAATTGCAATGGTGCAATAAATGTAAAAACATTTAATTTTAAAAGAAAATACATATGGTAACTTTTTACTGGTTCAAACTGCCATAATTGATTGCTAATGGCACTCTCTAGCTCTCTTTTTCTCCGTCACATTTTAATTGAAGTTTTTACTTTTGAAAAAACTACTCTGAGAAGATTCTGAAAGGAAATTCAAACAAAGTTTATGAACCTAAATATTGTACAGAAATAGTCACTAAAAATAAGTAGGGACCAAAAAATAAAAATAGCTCCGGCTGGTGTGGCTTGGTTGGTTGGAGGTTCAATCCCTGGTCAGGACACATACCTGGGTTGCAGGCTTGATACCCAGTTGAGACAAGTACAGGAGACAACTGATAGATGTTTCTCTCTTGCTGGGGTTGACCAGCAGCCCCTGAATGACCGATGAACAGATTACTCCAACACAGTTTCACTGTGAAAGAGAAGGCTAAGGGATGACCTGGCTGATGGTAGCCAGGCAGCCTCGATTGCCTGCCTCATTAGGCTTTTATTGGAATTTTTATCTTTAGATACAATCAATAGGGTGAGTGATCTGAGGAGGACACATGTGTTTGCATTGTCCTCTTGGCAAGGTCATCCAAAGATAAGCATAAGGATTCCAGTAAGTACCTGGGGGTCTGCATATGCCCAGACTTGTTTGGAAAGGTCAAGGAATAATTAGGGGCACCACTTTTGACACTTCCCTAAGTCTCCCCTAAGTCGGAATTCTGATAAACAGGGCAGGCGGCCTTCTACATACTTCCCTTTTATCAGAATGTTCTCCTTACAACTTTCCAAACAATCTCATGCTTCCTCTCTCGGAAAAATAAAAAATAAAAAATAAAAAATCAATAAGCATGTCCTCAGGTGAGGATATTTATTAAAACAGTAAAAATAAAAATAGGTAGGGACATAAAGAAAACAGCAAAATTGATTCTGTATTCAAAAACAGTGACTTAAAATGAGGTTCTAGAGGCTTGTCTGGATATGAGCCTCAAAACTGGGCTCATTTATAAATTATCTAAGAAAAATTTGCCAAAGTGACATGCAGGCAAGCAAGGTGAGCAGAAGAAATAGTTCTCCACCCCTGTGAGACAGCAGGAAGGCCAAGGCCCAGGACCTCCATTTATGGCTCATGTCCCCAGCCAGTCCCCCACCCCCCCTGCAGAAGGGTAAAGGCCCAGCAAACAGCCTGAATGCCCAGTTTGGAAAAAGAGAGAGTGTTTTCACAACAGATTTCCACACAAAGGCCACTGCATTCCTGGCAGCAAGGCGGCAAAGTCTGACCTCTCTCAGCGTCTCTTCTGCACAGGGCAGGGCCTGACATGGAAAAGTTAACAAGGTGAAAACAGCTGCTCTAAGCTGCACTGGGCGTTAATCAAGCCACCTCCTGAATAGCAGGAAGGCTTGTATCAAGGACCTTAATTTGCCCCCAAGGCCCTGTTTTTACCTTGATTTAACAATTCTCACTAACAGCAATCTGTTGTCCTCATCCCATATGAGGCCCCAACCTTGGGGTTCTGCTGCTCCTATGGGCTTGTCTTTGGTGGCTCCTCAAGGAGAAAAGCTCCCCTGGAAGGAGAGAGAGCTTTATTTTTATCCCAGTTAAAGTCCCTATCCAATGCATTAATAGCTACGATAACCTTGGTCCAGGGCATTTCCTGGAGACGCTATAACCTGCTGGGGTTAATGAACTCTCCCTACCATTAATTCCTGGGAGAGGCCATTGGCCTGAATTGTTACTTAATTACTCTTCTGTGTACAGCTTCATAAAGCAATGAAATGCCTTCTTTCAGGAAGAAGGGAGATGGTAATGGGGTCATCAGAGGCCATTAATTTTACAAATAGTTTGTTGGAAACTACAGTGTGTTAAGAAGTCACTCTGGACCACAAATCAACTCAATGCGGTCCTTATCAAGTCAAGATCCAAACTTCCCAGGTTAACATGGTTCACACACACAAAAAGTTACCAATGGTGCAGAATCGGGCCAAATATACATACTCCAGTATGCAGAAACACATTCATTGTATGTATTCTGCAATTGACTTTATCTTCCTCTTCTAGCTCCTATGCCTGTAGTTGGGGCGGGGGGGGGGGGGGGGGGGGGGGGGCGGGGAAGCGGGGGAAGACTCAATGGGGCCAATTCAAGATAATCATGAACTTTTCCCAGTTAAAAAATCTCCTTTGGGTAATTTCCCGGTGTTTTAAGAAGATTCTCCCTCTCCAGAGCTCTCTTCTTTCTCAGGAAGTGGGAGGGATAGGGGAAAGCTCTGTATCCATAAAACATTGGAGGAGGAGTTTCGGGTCTTCATGCCTCCCCTTGGGGCTCCTGGACCCACTGGCCTTCCCAGCAGCATGCTGGCCCACGCTACTACTGACCACAGACTCGCTATTACCCGTGACTGTGATGTCTGTGGATTGTGCATCGATCTCAGCAGGACATAAGGTGTCCCGTTTACTAGGCCTCCTAACACATCTACACGACCGGCTCTGAAAATGCTCATCTGCTTTCTCTGCTCTGCCCTATTTGAAACTGCAACACCTTCGCTCCCCCACACACACAATACACGATGCATTTCCTCTTACCCACTTCTCCCATTTGTTTCTTCCTAGCATTCTCCTCTGTTATCACACCAAATAAAAACAAATATATTCATTTATTTTGTTGCTTGTGCTACCCTTCCCCCATAAACACACATTCTAGAATGTAAATTCCATGCGAGCAGAGTGTTTTGTTTACTCTGTCTGCCTACTGCTTAGAACAGTGCCTGCCTGGCACATACAGGTGCTCTCTCAATGTTTCAGTGTTTGATGAATGAATGAATAATGAATGAATGGTTAGTTAGCTACATGATGGGATCAGACTGCTGGTCTTAGGACTCTGAGTTCTCATATTAGTCACACTTGGGAGGGAGCCCTACCTGCCAGAGGAATCAAAGAAAGGGGCTACCCCTTCATGCGCCCCAGAAATCAGGCCCATTAAATCAACTGCTACCAGAGGGACGACTCGGCCATGAAACACGTGCGCCCATCTGAACTCTACACCAATCATGAGAACCCATTGTCATCCTCCCCATTGTGACATGCTGCCCCACCCACCTAATGTCAACAGCAGAGCCATGACCACTTGGGAGGTTCTGAGATTCTACTGGATAGTTCCAGTGGGAACAGATTAGACTCTTCAGAAGAAAATTGACTAGGGCAGAATCAGAACGATCATATACATCAGAGGGGAGGTAGAGCTTGTTGAAGAAATGAAGTAAAAGAGGAAACTAAGGGGCAGAATGAGCCAAAAACTTTGGCTTGGTTTTTCTTAGCCAACTTAATATCAAAGGTCTTAATATAGAGAGATTCCTGCAGAGGCCAGGCAAGAGAGCAGAGAGATTACTTTTTAGGGTGGTTATGCACACCATTCTCATTGAGGCCTTAAAGAAAGCAGCAAGACCTAGAGCAAAAAGGGAGGTAAGAATAATGGATAATCTTTATTCTTACGTCTGTGTAAAAACTTCCAAATGTTTTGGGTTGGTGATCCATCTCTGAATATACCTACTAGCGGGACATATATTTAACTTGCCAGCATTATCCCTATCTCCTCACTGTATCCTTACTAAGGCATAATCAGATACGGGCAGAAGAATCAACAGGCTAGGCTTTGTCATGGCCAAAATGTGAGGATTGAAGGGAGAAAACTAGTTAATTTAATTTTGTTCCTATAGTTTGGACTCTTAGCTAGTTACTCTGTGTTTCATACATAGACCCATTTCGCCAATTCATTAGAAACCTCTCTGCTGGTATTTTAGGGAATCAACAATGGAAGAACACAAGGAAAATCAGCTAGATTATGAGTAAGTAATCATGATTATGCAAAGCCACATCCAAGGACCAAGGTAGGAAGCAGGTCTGCTATTGGTGCTTTCCCTCGTTTTCTAATCTCCCTTTCTCCTTCTGCTCTTATCTATCCGTCTCCCACTGCACTCCACCCCAAGGACTTTATGCCTACCTGAAATGAGAACATTTGCAAATTTCCTATCCAAGCCAGCTTTCCAGGGTAGGACTTTCTTTTCCAAAATCATCCCATTCCTACTCAAAAGTCCTTTTGTCACATTACCTTAATTCTGGTTAATAATTTCAAGGACAAACCAAGGAAAAGTTTATTGAGAGCTTCACATGTGCCAAGCACCCTTTCTAGACTACTCCAGTGTTACCATTCATTTTTGCAAATTTACTTCAAAAAAGATGTTTGCATTTTTTATTAAATTTATTGGGGTGACATTGGTAAATAAATAGGTTTCAGTGTACAATTCTATAATGCATCACCTGTATATTGCATTGCGTGTTTACCACCCAAAGTTAAATCTCCTTTTGTCACCATATATTTGACCTCCTTTACCCTTTACTACCTCCTCCCCACCCTCCTTTCCCTCTGGTAACAACCAACTGTTATCTGTGGCTATGAGTTTTTATTTGTTTGTTTGTCTTGTTTGTTTATTTGTTGTTTTCAGTTTTATATCCAACATATGAGTGATATCATAGGGTTCTTAACTTTTTTCGTCTGATTTATTTCACTTAGCATGATATTCTCAAGATCCATCCATGTTGTTGCACATGACAATATTTCAGCTTTTTCCTGTGGCTGAAAAGTATTCCATTGTATATTTGTACCACGTCTTCGTTATCCAATCATCTATGGAAGAGCACTTCTGTTGTTTCCATGTCTTGGCTACTGTGAATAATGCTGCAATGAACATAGGGATATATCTATCTTTACAAATGTTTTGGGTAGGTACTGAGAACAGGGATTGCTGGGTCATATAGTAACTCTATTATTAATTTTTGAGGCACCTCCATACTGTTTTTCATAGTGGCTGTACCAATTTACATTCCCACCAACAGTGAATGAGGGTTCCTTTTCCTCCACAATATCTCTACTTACTGTTACTTGTCTTATTGATGATATCTCATTGTAGTTTATATTTGCATTTCCCTAATAGCTAGTGATGTTGAGCATCTTTTCTTTCATATATTTGTTGGACATTTGTATGTCTTCTCAGGAGAAGTGTCTGTTCAGGTCCTCTTACCATTTTTTAATTGAATTGTGTTTTGTTGTTGACTTGTATGAGTTCTTTATATATTTGGGATATTAAACTCTTCTTGGAGGTGTTGTTTGCAAATATCTTTTCCTATTTGGTTGGTTACCTTTTTATTTTGTTGAAAGTTTATTTTGCTTTGCAGAAGCTTTTAGCTTGATATAGTCCCATTTATTTATTTTTGCTCTTGTTCCCCTTGCCTTTGAAGTCAAATTCATAAAGTCTTCTCTAAGATCAAGACCCATAAGTTTAGTACGTATGTTTTCTCTTATGTAATTTATTGTTTCAGGATTGTATTTAGGTCTTTGATCCATTTTGGGCTAATTTTTGTGTATGGTCACAGATAGCAATCTAGTTTTATTCTTTTGCATGTGGCTTTCCAATTTTCCCAGGACAATTCATTAAAGAGGCTTTCTTTTCTCCATTGTATGCTTTTGGCTATTTTGTTGAAGATTATTTGCCCATATATCTGTGCATTTGTTTCTGGAATCTCAATTCTGTTCCATTGGTCTGTGTGTCTGTTTTTCTGCCAATACCATGCTGTTTTGATTATTGTCACTTTGTAGTATAATTTGATGTCAGGGAGTGTGATACCTCTGGCTTTGTTCTTTTTTACTCCTGGTTGCTTTAGCTATCCAAGGTCTTTTGTGGGTCCATGCAAATCTAATGATTTTTTGTTCTATTTTTTAAAATATATTTCTATTAATTTCAGAGAGGAAGGGAGAGGGAGAGAGATAGAAACACCAATGATGAGAGAGAATCACTGATCAGCTATTCCTGAATGCCCCCTACTGGGAAATGTGCCCAGACCTGGAATTGAACTGTGACCCCCTGATTCATACATAGGTCAATGCTCAACCACTCACCTACACCAGCCGGCTATTCTATTTATTTTTAAAATGCCATTGGGATTTTAATGGGGATTGCATTAAATCTGTATATTGCTTTGGGTAATATGGCCACTTTAACTATGTTAATTCTTCCAATCCGTGAACACAAAATATCTTACTGTTTCTTTGTGTCTTCTTCAATTTCTTTTAATAATGTCTTATAGTTTTCAGTGTATATGTCCTTCACATCCTTTGTTAAGTTTATTCCTAGGTATTTTACTCTTTTTGTTGCAATTGCAAAGGGAATTATTTTTTTGTTACCCTGAAATTTTATTGTTAGTAGATTGATTATGTATACTGCAAATTTATTTTATTTGTTTATTGTTTCTAATAGTTTTTAGCTGGAGTCTTTAAGGTTTTCTATATAAAGTATCATGCCATCTGCAAAAAGTAACATTTTTACTTCTTCATTACCAATTTGGATAACTTTTATTTCTTTCTCTTGCTTGATTGCTCCAGCTACGATTTCCAGTACTATGTTAAATAGCAGTGGTGAGAGTTCCTGATCTTAGAGAAAAAGTTTTCACTTTTTCATCTTGAGTATGACATTAGCTGACAGTTTGTCATATATGACCTTTATTACATTGAGATATTTTCCTTATACACTCATTTTATTATTGAGTGTTTGAATCATAATTGAATATTATATCTTGTCAAATTAATTTTCTGCATCTATTGATAAGATCATATGATTTTTATCCTTTATTGTGTTAATGAGGTGTATCATATTGATCGATTTGCATATGTTGTACTATCCTTGAGCTCCTGTAATGAATCCCATTTGATCATGATGTACTATCTTTTTAATGTATTGTTGTATCCAATTTGCTAGTATTTTGTTTCAGAGTTTTGCATCTGTAGCTTTCTTTTTGGTGTGTTATTCTCTCCAGATTTTGGTATCAGGGAAATGTTGGCCTCATAAAATGTGTTAAGAAGTATTGCCTCTCCTTCAATGTTTTGAAAGAGTTTGAGAAGGATAGGTATTAAATCTCCTTTGAATGTTTAGTAGAATTCATGAGTGAAGCCATCTGGCCCTGGACTTTTACTTTTTGAGAGGTTTTTGATGGTTGCTTCAATTTCCTCACTGCTGATCATCATTCTGTTTAGATTTTCCAGGTCTTCCTGATTCAGTCTAGGAAGGTTATATATTTCTAAGAACTTGCTCGATCTTCTAGGTTATTGTTTGGTGGCATATAGGCTTTCACAGTATTTGTGTATGAACCTTTGTATATCTGTGATGTCTGTGGTTACTTTTCTTTCATTTCTGGTTTTGATTGAGTCTTGTCTCTATATTCTTTAGTGAGTCCAGGCAAAGGTTTGTCAATTTTATTAATTTTTTCCAAGAACCAACTCTTTGTTGCCTTAATTTTTTGTATTGTCTTTTTATTCTCTGTTTTATTTAATTCTGCTTTTTTTTTTTTCCCTTTGGCTAAATTTGGGCTGCATTTCTTCTTTTTCTAGTTCTTTAAGATGTAATATTAGGTTGTTTATTTAGGATTTTTTTTTGTTTCTTGATAGCCTATAATGATATAAACTTCCCTCTTATTACTGCTTTTGCTGCATCTCAATAGTTTGATATGTCATATTCATTCTCATTTGTCTCTATGGATCTTTTTATCTCTCCTTTTATTTCTTCTTTGACCCAGTTGTTTTTTAGTAGCATGTGGTTAATCTCTGCATATTTGTGGTATCCCCCCCCCCCCTTGCTTTGTGCAGTTGATTCCCAGATTCAGAACATTGTGAACATACTTGGAGACACAAGAAAACACAGAAAGTTTAATGGATTCAGATATAAAATAAATGAACAAAATGAATACTTTACCAGAGAGATTGAAACTTTAAAAAAGAACCAAATAGAAATTCTGGAGATGAAGAACTCAGTAAAAGACATGAATGATTAGCAAGCTGAGGAAAAAGAGTTGACTAGAAGGAGGAAAGAATTAGTGACATTGAAGACAGAAATCTAGAAATGATGCAGATGAAACAAGGGATTTGAAAGTAAAAAACAAACAAACAACAAACAAAAGATGAAAAAACTACAAGAACATACTTGGTATAATTTCAATCTTCTTAAATTTGTTGAGGCTAGTTTTGCATCTCAAAATATGGTCTGTCCTTGAGAATGTTCCATGTGCACTGGAAAAGAATGTATAACTGTTGTTCTGGGATGAAAGGCTCTGTAAATGTTTATTATGTCCATTTGGTCTAATGTGTCATTGAAAGCCAATATTTCCTTATTGACTTCTTGTTAGGATGATATATCCATAGCTGTCAATGGTGTATTTAGATGCCCTACTATAACTGTGTTTTTGTCAGTTTTTCCCTTTAATTCTGTTAGTAGTTGCTTTATATATTTTGGTGCTCCCTGGTTGGGTGTATGTATGTTGAAAAGTATATGTTTGTTTGTTTGTTTGTTTTTTTGAAGTATTGTTCCCTTTATCATTATAAAATGTCCACCGTTGTCTCTTGTTACTTCTTAAAATCTATATTGTCAGATGTAAGTATGGCTGCATCCACTTTTCTCTGCTCATTTGCTCAAAAAATCATTTTCCACCCTTTCACTTTGAGTCAATATCTGTCCTTACAGTTAAAATGTGTCTCCTAAAGATAACATATGATTGGGTTTTGCTTTTTTATCTAATCTGTTCCTCTGCCTTTTTATTGCTAAATTCAGCCCATTCATATTTAGGGTGATTATTGATGTATGAGGATTTCCTATAACCACTTTATCTTTTGTTTTCTGATAATTCTGTGTCTCCATCGTTTCTTTTCCCTTGTGTGTCTGTCTGTTGTTTTAGTTTGGTGGTATTCTATGATTTTTTTTCTCTGTTTTCTCTTTTTTTTTAACTAATGTGTCTCAGTTTTAGATTTTTTTTTTTTTTTTGTATATGGTTACCATTGGGTATATGCAAAAGAAAGTCCTTTTTCTTCTGAATGTATTTTAACTCCATTCCCCTTTGCAAATTCAGACCTTTACCTCCTCCCCTTTTATGTTTTTATTGTCACAAATTATCTCTATTTTTGCTGTGAGTCCATTTCCAAATTACAGTAATATTGTCTTTGCCTTCTCTCCATTTTTAATGTTTTTACTTCCTGTAAAATTTGTTTTTAAATGTATAATACCAATTTCTGAGAAAGGGTTACAATATACTGCTTCTGTCTGTCTAGTAATCAGACTGCTTCTGTCTGCTGATTACTAGACAGTTTTGTTTCAGATGTAATTAACCCACTCATAGTTTTGTTTCAGATGTAATTAACCCACTTCATTTTGTGGTGATAAATTCTCTCAGCTTCTGTATGTCTGGAATAGCCTTTTTTTTTTCCATGTATAAAGGATAACATTGCTGGATATATTATTCTTGGCTGGTAGATTTTCTCTTTCAATAGTCTAAATATTTGATTTTACTCTCTCCTAGCTTGTAGGGTTTATGCTGATAAATCGAATGGGCTTTCCTTAAAACATGTTACTGTCTTCTTTTCCCTTGCCTGCTTGAGAATTCTTTGTCATTAATTTTTGACAATTTTAATATAATGTGCCTTGGAGAAGGCCTTTATGGATTGAGATAATTAAGTGTTCTGTTTGCTTCCTGGATTCAAGGATCTAGCTCTCTCCATGGGTTTGCAAAGTTTTCATCAAATATTTGAATAGGCTCTCTATTGCCTTGTCCCTCTCTTTCCTTCTGGTAAGCCTATTACTCTTTCTGATGAAGTCAGATAGTTCTTGTAGTTTTTTTCATCTTTTGTTTTTTTGTTTGTTTTTTACTCTCAAATCTCTTTTTTCATCTGCATCATTTCTAGATTTCTATCTTCAATATCACTAATTCTTTCCTCCATCTAGTCATCTCTGTTTCCTCAGCATACTAATCATTCATGTCTTTTACTGAGTTCTTCATCTCCAGAATTTCTATTTGGTTCTTTTTTAAAGTTTCAATCTCTCTGGTAAAGTATTCATTTTGTTCATTTATTTTATTTCTGAATTCATTAAACTTTCTGTGTTTTCTTGTGTCTCATTGAGTTTTTTTCAGAACTGAAATCTTGAAGTCTTTGTCATTGAAATCACATATTTCTGTCTTTACATTTATTTTCTGGAGATTTTTTTGTTTTCTTTCTGAGCTACCTCATTACTTTGGTTATTTTAGGTATTTGATGGATTCCTTCACTGTCTAGGCATGTGAGGGAATTATATAATTAAGAGTGGCATTCTCTAGTAGATTGATAAGGAGAAGTCTTTCTTTTGTTTTCCATTTAGGGGCACTGAAGCACTGAAGGTTTTTTAGTTTCTCTTGCACTGCTCTGGCTTCTGGGATTTCCTATAGCAGTTTTATCTTTTTTTCTGTGATCTCTGAGGGTAGTGAAAAATGCCCTTTATTCCCTAGTGAGGTGGGCATCTCCTTTGTGATCAGGACTCATTGGTCTCAGGGCACCACCCGCATGGGGGAATGTGCCAAGCTGTACCCTGCAACCAGCCTCGGCCAACAGTGTAGCCACAATGAGTGGGAGTGAGATGAGCTGGGAGAGACCACCTGACACCTTTGCAGCTTTGTCTTCCCCCCCAGTAATGGTGACTGCCAGATATCACTTCTGTATCTTTACCCCCTGTCACAGGGATCAGCAGCAGCATGTGCCCACCACTCAGGGGGAAAAATACCTCCATTGTTCCAGTTCTCAGAGTCGAATACAATGTGCTCTGTAGCCCAGCACTCACCACTACAGCCTCTTCTGGGGCCTGCTGCAAGCTCTGAGAGGGTGACGGGGAGCGAACTCTGGGTGGATGAAGGGAAGTGGCCAGGCTCCTTGGCTTTGTTTTTCTGCCTGGCAATGGCAGCTGCCAGACAATTACAGTGACCTCTGTGCTCTGTCTCCACCTGGGTCATGGGGGTAGCCACAGCGTGCACCAATCACTCTGGCAGAGCTCACAGTATCACCTTGCTTCTCTAAGCTCAGGGAGTGCAGGCAGCAGCCTGGTTCTTCCCCTCTCCCAAGGCCCACAGAGAGCTGCAGGCTGTCAGTCAGTGGCACTGTCCCACGCTTCTCCCTTCCCTCCTCCCTAGCTCACTCCCACTCACCCACCTTCAGAAGTTTCAGTGTGCCTGTCTCTCAGACATGTTTGTGTGTTGAGCAGGGAATCCTTTGTTGAATTATAACTGTTTAAATTGTTGTAACTTTAAGGGGAGAGAATAGGGGAACCTCTCACAATGCCATTCCTCTGATGTCACCAATGTTTGCATTATTTTTTTTAAATTTAATAAATCTTTATTGTTCAGATTATTACAATTGTTTCTCTTTTCCCCCCCTCATAGCTCCCCTCCACCTGGTACCCACCCCACCCTCTACCCTTACCTCCCCCCCACTGTCCTCATCCATAGGTGTACGATTTTTGTCCAGTCTCTTCCTGCACCCCTCATACCCTTTTCCCCCTGAGAATTACCAGCCCACTCCCTTTCTATGCCCCTGATTCTATTATATTCACCAGTTTATTCTGTTCATCAGATTTTTAATTCACTTGATTTTTAGGTTCACTTGTTGATATGTATTTGTTGTTCATAATTTTTATCTTTATTTTTTTTCTTCTCCCTCTTCCTAAAGAATGCCTTTCAGCATTTCATATAATACTGGTTTGGTGGTGATGAACTCCTTTAGCTTTTTCTTATCTGTGAAGCTCTTTATCTGACCTTCCATTCTGAATGATAACTTTGCTGGGTAGAGTAATCTTGGTTGTAGGTTCTTGCTATTCATCACTTTGAATATTTCTTGCCACTCCCTTCTGGCCTGCATAGTTTCTGTTGAGAAATCAGCTGACAATCGTATGGGTGCTCCCTTGTAAGTAATTAACTGTTTTTCTCTTGCTGCTTTTAATATTCTCTCTTTGTCTTTTGCTCTTGGCATTTTAATTATGATGTGTCTTGGTGTGGTCCTCTTTGGATTCCTTTTGTTTGGGGTTCTGTGCACTTCCTGGACTTGTAAGTCTATTTCTTTCACCAGGTGGGGGAAGTTTTCAGTCATTATTTTTTCAAATAGGTTTTCAGTATCTTGCTCTCTCTCTTCTTCTGGCACCCCCATAATTCTGATGTTGGTACGCTTGAAGTTGTCCCAGAAGCTTCTTACACTATCTTTCAAATTTTTGGATTCTTTTTGCTATTTGCTTTTTGCTTTTCCAGTTGAGTGTTTTCTGCTTCTTTGTATTTCAAATCTTTGACTTGATTCTTGCGTTCCTCTAGTCTGCTGTTGGGTCTCTGTATAATATTTTTTATTTCAGTCAGTGTATGTTTAACCCTTTGCACTCGCTTGCTTTTTTCTCAATTCCTTTATTCTAATGCTAACCGTGTCGAGTCACTCAACATCCGAGTGCAAAAGGTTAATTTCTAGTTGGTCCTTTTTCATATCCTAGAGGGTCTCACTAAATTTATCGGCCTTTTCTAGGAAATTCTTGAAAAACCTTATAACCGTGGTTTTGAACTCTATATCCAGTCATTTGTTTTCCTCCATTTCTTTCATTTGTGATCTGTTTCTTTGTCTCTGCATTTTCGCTGCTTCCCTGAGTTGGTAGGGTAGCTTTGTGTGCTAGGTGTCCTATATGGCCCAGTGGGTCGGCCTCCCCAGTTACCTGAGGTGGACATTCTTGGGTGCACCCCTTTGTGGACTGTGTGTACAGCCTTGTTGTAGTTAAGTCTTGATTGTTGTTGGTATCACTGGGAGGAATTGACCTCCAGGCCAATTGGCTGTGAGGATCAGCTGTGTCTACACCAGGAGAACTTCTGTGCTGGAGACAGCCTTATGGGACCAGACTTGCAAAATTGCAAAAGCCTCTGTGCTCAACTTGGATGGGGCAGAGTCTCAGGGTTGAGCAGACAGTCTTGGCTTCCTGTCAGCCCTGCCCTTGTGCACATGCCTCCAGACCTCTGCCTTTCACGGCTCCCCTGAGTTTCCGCCTGACAGTCCAGATTCCCCCCATAACAGCGTGGGTCCCCAGGGGCTCACCCGGAACTGGGGTTCAGTGCAGTCAGAACTGGGGTTCAGTGCAGTTGGGAGCTTCCAATTCCCTCCTGCTAGGGAAAGCCAGCAGCAACCTCAGCAGTCCGTCTTCTCTGCGTGCGTGTCTCTGTACCTCAGTCCTTTGCAGCTCCTCTGAATCTCCGTGAGCTTTTCTCTTTCCTTCTAGTTGTAGAATTTCCACTCAGCCAGCTTTCTTGTGCTTCTGGATGATGTCCATTCTGTCTTTTAGCTGTAGTTTTGAAATTGTTGTGCGAGGCAGCAGTTTAGGTGCTTACCTATGCTGCCATCTTGGTTTCTCTCCAATGTTTGCATTCTTAAAAGTGAATGCTTTAGTCATATTTATGTGCTCAATGGCGTGATTTCCCATGATAGTTCTCAAGCTTTCTAGTAGGCAATGGAGAAAATTTGAGATGGGAGGGAGGGGAAGACTAAAGCCCTTCCTGCTGGTGGAAACCTCTTGTGGCTCTGCACAAAGCTCGGCCCAACCATAGTGATGTGCCAGCTGCCTGAAAAGTACTCAATAAAAGTGTATTGTATGAGCAGATGTTTGTGAAAAATGTGTACGAGAAACCATTCTCTTCAATACCCTAGGAGATTTAGGGAAGCAAAGCTTCTCCTGGAATCAGAGTGGAACACTCTGGACGAAAAAGCTTGAGGAAAGAGCTCCATTGCTGACTGAGTTTGTAGAGCATGATTAAGAAATATAATTTCTTAAGAATGAGAAATAAAAGGCTTGCTCCCAGAAAGAGTGATATTAATAAATTATGGGTCTATTAGATATCCCCTTTAGCCCAAAGTTTGTTGATCTTAAGATAACTGGCCCTTGTTCATTTGGGGGGCTGAGCCTATAGGTCAAAGAAACTGGAAATCTTAAGACTGGCCCAGTCAAAGAGGAACATTAACAGTTTGAACATGGACCTTGAAAAGGATATGCAGAGAATAGACGAAGCAAATCAGGAACTTCTCCTCAAAATCCACGAGAAAGAAGATGAGATTCAGAGGTGAGTGTTAGGGTTTCATATGTGAAACTCCCAATCTAAAAAGAGGGGAGAAGGGTGAAGAAGAGACATAAGTGAATTTTCCAGCTTGCTCTAGAGACCTCTATCTTGTATAGCAAAAACTTCCTTCTTCATTCTTTGGCATTTCTCTTTGGCTTATGCCCTGAAATATGGTAAGTTTCTAGCAGATTTCTAAGAGACTAGGTGACACTTACCTGAGTAGGAAGAACATTGTGTGTGTGAGTTGGAAAGCAGGGGAGTCTTACTTCTCCTACCTTTCAAGTGAATCTGATTCTAAGGATCCAGGAAAGAAGGGTTCTAAACTTGAGATTTGTATTTGTTGTCATTGAAGTACCCTTAAAACTGATATCTGTGTTTTATCAGTTCTGAAACTGTCCGCTTCTCACAGTTTGTGCTTGTGCCATTCAGGCTGGAAAGTGAGATCACTCAGACCAGAGATTCGGCAGAAGATGAGGAGTGGGAGAAAGAAAACTGCACCGCACTGGAAAGGGAAAGAGCCTTGCAGGAGCTGGAAGAAGAAACAGATAGACTTGTAAGCTAGAAGCTGGGGAGCGCCATTGGATAAGTTTTATTCCTCATCCTGTCCCTCGTCAATTGTCAGAAAGGCTAGCCCTCCCTTTTTTTATTCAAAGAAGAGTCAACTGAAAAGTCATGGTGGACAAAGAACATAGTAGATGCAGAGCCCATGGACATAGACAAGTGTGGTGATGGCCAGAAGAAGGAGGATGAGGGTTGGGTGAAGTTGGGGAAGGGGGAAGGGGAACCGAGGCATCTGTAATAGTGTCAATAATAAATTTGAAAAAGAAGAACTAAACGTATTTAATTAAAATAAAATAAAAAGCCATGGCAGAATGGGTTCATGCATAGAAAGGGATGTGTGGAAGGCAGAGTTTCTTTGATAACGTTTAATATTGGTAGGCCCTACATGTGGGTATCTCTGTCTCTGGAAAGTTGGTGTGTATATATTGAGATCAAACCACAGGTGCTTTATGAAGCAAGGTAGAGTTACTGCAGGAAAACATCACTGGGGTGAAATGGAGAACAATCCACCGAATAAAGAAGGATGGTGGTGTACAGATGCACACTTACACTCTACCGCTTTCAACAGGAAAGGAAGAATGAGACTCTGGTCCACAGTATAGAAGAACTTCAAAGAAAGGTAGGATGGAGTGCTGTGTTTCCCCAGGGTCCCCACATCATTCCCAGTCATCAAAGAAGCAAGGAGGGAAATCATTATAGAGGAACCCAGATGTCAGGGAGGCCTGAGCTGGGGGTGGGTACTACTCCTGCTCCACTCTCTTGAGGCTGAGCTTCATGACTTAAATGCCATTGATTCTCCCTGGAAGCACCAGGTCAGAGCAGCGGGTGGGATATCCAAGGTATTCAGTGATCCCATGGGTTCTTCATTCTATCACAAGAAAAGGGATTCCAACAGACACTGGGTTGAAGTAATTGACTGGAGCCTTTGTGGTGAAGTTAATTTTACTTTCATCAGAGACTTTTAAAAAACAAATTCCAAGAATTCCCTTTCCCTTATCCAGGCATTCCCTCTACCCCAACTTCTACTCAGAGTACAGTGGATTTCCTATGATTACCCCACTTTATGACCCATGCCTGCAACCCTGAGTGACCCAAAATTGGGTTCAGGGGAGTAGTCCTGTTTTGAGTGGACTCTAGCTTTGGTGGCTAAGACTAGTGAGAAGATGAAAGTAGAATTAAGATGTTCCTGTGTATCCACCAAGGGACCATCTCCTGGTAGTTTGTTTGTTTGTTTGTTGTTATCGTTTTGTTAAACCTCACCTGAGGACATTTTTTCCATTGATTTTTAGAGAGAGTGGAAGGGTGGGGGAGAAACAGAGAGAGAGAGAGAGAAACATCGACACGAGAGAGACATATTGATTGTTGCCTCCCATATACTCCCTGACCTGGGCCAGGATTGAGCCATAACTGAAGTACATGTCCTTGACCAGAATCAAACCCACGACCCTTCAGGCTGTGGGCCGGTGCTCTAACCACTGAGCAAACCAGCTAGGGCTCTTGGTAGTTTTTATCAAGACCAAGTTACTAGCCCCCATACATCAGAAAATGCCTTTGTCTTCTATAACTTTTAATTTGATGTATTTTTGTTTCTTTAAAATGCCCTTTTTTTTTTTAAACCATAGCTTACAAGAAAATCACCTAAAGCAACCAGGTCTGAAAAAGGCAATCTCGAGGGAACCCCAGAAGAGTCACAGGTAAACAAAAACAACTATTTTAAATGGGTTTGGGGTATGTGACCAGGAAATAAGCCTTCAAGTGGAAACAATTGTCAAGGTTGGAATGAATTGTTTGCAGTTTTAGTCCCTGTCAAGCTTAAGACAGAGCCACTGAATGCTGAATTCTACTCTGCCGTTAGTAAGAATTTTCACTCTGAAGCCACGTATTTTGTTCTCACTTCCATCAGGAAAAGCAGAGCACAAATACATATATAACATTGGAGGTAGTTGAAGTCTGTAGTTTAAATCCTGGCCCCAGCATTTAGTGTGGTTGATGTATGAAGTTGGGCAATTTAATCAGTTACTGCCAGCCTCGATTTGAAGATTGAATGAGGTTGTGTATATAAATATTTGTGTGGATAAAATATTTTTTTCCCTTTTTTGGAGGGCTAAAACTTTTAAAAGTCACATAATTTTAAGGTAATTATTTAAAAGTCTGACTGAAATATATGTATGAATTCAGAGGAAGAACTAGGATTTGTAAATCTACTATGCATTAGACAGTTCACACACCTTGCCAATAATTCCAATCCAGAAAGAATTTGTTCAATTGTTCACTTAAATATTTTGTAACCGACCGGGTGAGGCTGCGCGCCCCTGGGTTCAGGTGAGGCCACGCGCCCCTGGGTCCGGGTGAGGCTGGATCCCGGGTCCGGCTGAGGCCATGCGCCCCTGGGTCCGGGTGAGGCCACGCGCCCCTGAGTCGGGTGAGGCCGCACCCCTGGGTCCGGGCGAGACCAAACCAGAGGGAGTCGGACCTGCATTACCACCATTTGTCCACCATCCAGAACTGAAAAGTCAGTGCTGACATGTACACATAAGGAACTGGTGGACATTGAAATTGGGTCTCAAAAGATCTATTGGTCCAGAAAGAAACTCACTACAGACTGATTCATTTGCCTGTCAGCATAACTATTATTGCTCGTCTCACATTCGGTTCTTATAAGTATATTTCTAGTAACACATAATCTCACTCATCTAGGGGAAATGATGAACAACATAGACTGATGAACAAGAACAGATCCAGAAACAAGGAGGCATCGATCGGACTGTCGGGCCTCAGAGGGAGGATAGGGGAGGGTTCGGGGTAGGGGGGAGAGATCAACCAAAGGACTTGTGTGCATGCATACGAGCCTAACCAATGGTTAAGGACAACAGGGGGGTGGGGGCATCCGTGGGGAGGGGTGTGGAATGGGAATGGGGGGATGAGGACAAATATGTGACACCTTAATCAATAAAGAAATTTTAAAAAATAAATAAATAAATAAATATTTTGTAACCTACAATGGAATATTATGCAGCTCTAAAAAAGAAGGAGCTCTTGCCCTTTGCGACAGCATAGATGGACCTGGAGACTATTATGCTAAGCAAAATAAGCCAGTTAGAAAAAGACAAATATCACATGATCTCACTTATATGTGGAATCTAATGAACAAAATAAACTGACAAACAAAATAGGTCCAGAGGCATGGATGCATGGAACACATTTAACAGATCTCCATGGGGAAGGGGATGGAGGGGCCAGGAAGTGATTAACCAAAGATCATATATATACACATATATGCATAACCCATGGACACAGACCATAGTATGGGGAAGACCTGGGGTGGGGCAGGGGTGGGAGGAGGGGGGCAAGAAAGGAGAAAATGGGAACTATCTATAATACTGACAACAATAAAAAGGAAAGAAAAATCCACCCTTCCATCCATATCTCAGAGTTTGCTTTATTTACTTGGAGTGATAAGACTTTGTTATTTTCTGAGCATGGCAAAAGTATCCCCATTGTCCATATGATGTATATAGTGACCTCTACCTACTAAGCTCATCACACAGTGCTTGGCATTTCTCTGATTTTGTTCCAAAGCTAAGTATCTGGGCACAACCACAACCATCTGATCAAAGATACAAGATTAATTAAAGACTTATTTATTTTCTTCAGAGAGCAGATAAACTTCTAAATACTTTCTATAGAATTAGTCTTTGTCCTTGCCTTCTCTAACTTTAGTTTCTTAAAACCACACTTAAGCCCACACTGTACCATATGTATGAAATCTCCAAAGATATGAACACACTAAAAATAAAAACAGAAAATGAAAGAACAGTGAATTACTCCCCTATCTTCCACTGGCCAATTAGTGTTGATGACTGAAAAAAATACAGGAAGTCCAAATCTACCAAGTAAACTTGCTTGGCCATGCTTATCCAGGAAATTTATCTGGAAAGAAAGAAATCTGGGGCCTGCAGGTATAGTGTACATTGGGAAGAAATGAGAGCTCAGACTAGAAAGGATTATGAAGCCCCTTGACTTCCTTTGCCATATAACTACAGCAGTCAGGAGTTTTTCTTCCTTCTTCTCTCCAGAACAAGTTTTTCTGACAGTCACCCAGCCAGAATCTAGTGGTGACACTTTAAGTCCGGCTGTGTTGGCTATGTCAGGTGAGCTGAGCTGATAGACAATAGATAGAGAGTTCCAGGCATTGTCAGAACAATGGCTAATTTTTCCTGGCAATGACCAGCCCAGTGCTAAAGAGTTCTAGAGGATTATTAACCACTTGAATCATTCCCTTTTGCCCACCTGTGTCTTAGAATCATCAGGTGATATCTCTAATTCTATGAAACATACAGCATTTCTTTTGCTTCTGGTCCTCTTGCATGTGGGTGATCAGTTCAGCAGTTTAAGAGGATGCTTGCTTCAACTCCTTGTGACTCACATCACTGTCTTGAAAATAGAGTCCTGAGCACATTTGGTTGTCTGGCCCTGGATGTAATTGGTTAGAAGGGAAAGGAACTGTTGGAAGAGCACAGATGTGAAATAATGGTACCTAGATGAAAGGGAGAACAATAGGGTTGAAAATAAAAGGAGGGATATGCAGTCATGACTGCTCTAGCTACAGAATAAACCCCAACTGCACCCATTTCTCTCTGTCTACTACTACTACCCTTTTGCAAGGCACCATAACCTCTCACACTAGCCTCCTACCTAGTCTTCCTGCTTCTACTCTTACCCCTAAGCAATGTTCCATGCATAGAAAAGTCCTCTTTAAAAACACAAATCAGATTGTGTCTTTACTACTTCGAGATCTTTCCTGGCTTCTCACTGCAATTAGAATAAAGAATCAAACTAATGTTAGAAATTATAAAACCCCACAGAATCTCATCCGTGTCTAACATTCCTTACCTCATTTTCTTCTTACCAGTCTCTCTTATGTTCCAGACACATAACTTTCCATACACACCAAATTGTGCTACTTCACAGTCTTGGCCCTTGCTGTAACTTCTGCATGGAACATATTTCTTCCAGATATCCATTTATCTAATATTTATCACTTAGACATCGGCTCAAATAGCATCTCATCAGAGAGGCCTCAGCCAACCACCTATAATAGCTCTTACACCATCACTCACTCTCACCACATTACTCTGTTTTCATTTCCTTCATAGCACTTATCATTATCATGTCGACTTATTTGTTATGTCCCCCAACTAGAATGTCAGCTCCGAGAGGCAGAAAGCCGATCAATCCTATCACCCCTGTATCTTCAGTGCTCCCCCTGCCCCCTCCTGTCACTCCAGCATAGTGGCCAGTAGAGAATTGGCTTTCAACAAATATTTAAGGAAGGAAAAGAGGGATGAAGGGATGCAGAGAGTGAGGAGAGAGTGAGCAATTTATAAAAGGAAAAGAAATAGTGAACTTTTTCAAGATTGATGTTTTCCCTAAGAGAAAAGGCTAAAAAGGAAGTTGAGAATTGAAGTTTAGGGATGAAGGCAGCACTGATGGATAGAAGAGGTCAAAAGTTTAGAAAAGCAGGTCCCCAGGCAGCTGCAAAGGATGCTGGAT
Source organism: Cnephaeus nilssonii (assembly GCF_951640355.1). Taxonomy (NCBI): domain Eukaryota; kingdom Metazoa; phylum Chordata; class Mammalia; order Chiroptera; family Vespertilionidae; genus Cnephaeus; species Cnephaeus nilssonii. The sequence continues at coordinate 41,213,422 of NC_137075.1, forward strand.
GGTTTGGCTCCTCCATCAAAAAGACATCTGCAATCTGGCCTGATGTACTCCAGCCACCTTCGAGAGAGCATTTCAGAATGGGGTCCCCTCTGGTTTTCACTTTGCTGTGTTACCAATCTCCTTTCCTTTCTACAGGCTAAGTTACAGCAGCTGGAAGCTTCCTGTGCTGACCAAGAGAAGAAGCTGACCAAGGTAACGGCAGGAATTTCAACGTTACTTTTCCCAAAGGAAGGGAAACCTGATCCTTGGTCAGACCATCTAATGCATTCCTCAAATGACTGAGTTCGAATAGGATTCCAGATCCAGACCATGAGGGGGCCATGGAGGAGAGGAAGAAACATTAATACAGTCCCCTAGGTTTACTTCTTTCTGACATTGTTACAGGGTACATTCCATAATCCATAAATTCAACAAATTAGTATATATTCTTCTCCAACTGTTCCCAAATATTTCCCGTTGGGATTGGAAAATACCGCTTGTTTATCCTAAAAAAAATGAAATGAGTACATACATACAGCGAAAACATACTTAGAACAATTCACATTTGGGGTCCTGATGTAGAATGAAACAAGCATACTCTTGTTCTTATAGCAATTTACTGAGAGAACTTTAAAACTGAATTTTGGCTTCTCAGGTAATGGAAGACTTTGCATTTGTGGTCCAGCTCTGTGAAGACCAGGCCCTCTGCATAAAGGTATAGCTCCTAAGTAAAGGGCTAGCAAAGGGTTTGTTAAGGCACAGGATGAAATGTAACCAGGCTTTTCAAAGAATACTATCTCGAACAATTTTAACTCTTCAAGGTGGTATTACAAAAGACTTCAGGGCCCTCGAATCACCACCACTAATATAATTCTATTGCTGCCATGGTCGCCCAACCTGTCTGCTCTTAAATTAATAATGAGCACTTTGCCTATTTATAATCCCTATTACCCCAGGGTCCTGCCCAATGGTGAATTGTAGTGAGAGATCAATAGTGGTGGGGTGGGGGTGGGGAAAGCAGACAAAGGGGCAATAGGAATACCAAACATTCATGTTACAATGTAATAATACATGCTTATTATGATTAGAAAAAGCATAAAGCTTCTCATTAGTAACTGTGGTTTCTTTTCTTTCCCTTTGAAGAAGTACCAGGAAACTTTGAGGAAAATAGAAGAAGAATTAGAGACTCGTTTCCTTGAGAGAGAAGTGTGAGCTTTGGCAAACAAAGGAACATCCTGGTTTTAGTGGTAACTCCATCTCAGCCTGGGTCAGAGCAAACATTTCTCTGACCAGTTCTTAGTTGGAATTGAGGGTGCCCCAACATCACAGCTTTCCCTGCCAGTGATCTGGTGGACCTCCATTAAACCACACCAACATTAAAGTGCAGGTCCTCCTCCCATTCTTCTTAAAAGACTTGAGAAACACATCTCCCTTTATAAGTGTATCATATTATCAATTATTCAAGTTTATATTAAGGTCAAAACATATGTTTTAGAAAGGCTTATTGGTCAGTCACCTTGATAAGTAGGACATTTCTTATATATTACAGAAAATGCCTTAAAACTTAATACCATCCTCATTTCCTCCAAATATATGAAAACAAAACCATATTGGATAAAAATGAAACTAATCCCTAGACAAACATTAAATCTACCATAGTATAAAACTCAAACTATATTAAACTATGAACATTAAAAATTAGAAATGAGGGGCAGGGATGGGTTGAGGTGGAAGAGGATATAAGAGGGATACATAGTGATGGAGGGGAAACAAAATTTAAAAAGTAGAAATGATAAATAAGACTCTAAATGGTGAGAAACCAAAACTGAAAATCTCACTTCCATTTCTTGACCCTCCTTATAAGTCAAATCTAAATTTATTCAAGAAGTATTTCTATTTATTAAATAGTTTGGAATCTTGGGAATCAAGAGAAGGAGACCCAAACTGCATTTGGCCTCTAAATAGCCCAAATACTCACTCACTGTGGCCTGGGGGTAAGGGTACCAGTACTGGGAGATCCTCACCTCTAAAGGACACCTTCAAGATTGCCCAACTTCTTCTTAAGCGTTAGCTATGGCTTGACTTCTAAGCTAAGATCCTAGAACAAGGCTGCCCATGAGACCTTTCTGTGCTATCCAAAGGTAGAACCTCGTCACCTACTGAGTTGTCACTGAGGAACTGATTTTTTTAATTAATTTAAATGTAAATATCTACATGTAGCTACAATAGTGGACAGCTATTTAAAAACAAGAATCTAAAATTGTTTTTAAATAACCATAATATGAATATTTGAGTGTACTTTATTCAATCACTATTTTGGTTCTTTTCCCCAAGATCAAAAGTCTTGAGCATGAGCTCGTCAAGAAAAGGGTATAACAGCCAAAATAATAAGGTAAGCACTCCACTGCCCCTTCAGCTTCTCTCAGTGCCATTGCCTCTCAAAGGAGTTTCCTAAATACCACAAGCCACCAATCATCTACCAGTCTTCCCATGTGTATTTTCCAAGAATAGTACCAAACATCATTCCAAGGCATTCCAAATCTAAACAAGCAAAGAGGGTGCTGAGGAACAATTGTCTTCATTCTTTTTGTAGACACACAAATGACATGTTCTGAAAGAAACTAGCCTAAGACTTAAGGGAATGAAGAATGGAAGCAAGAAGGAACATATAACTGAGGGTACGCTTTATGGAGAGGAGTCCAGCACACGACACATAACCACTCATTCCTTCCATCTCCCACAACCACATACTCTTTTCCTGATGAGCCCAACATGGTCCTGAATCTTTCACAACACAGAGCATCAGGCATCTCTCACCGTCTAATCAGAGTTGGCCTGAGTTAAAACATAGGAAGTCATTGCTTCTTTATGTCTATTTATATTTAACATCATGATGTCACCAGGATATATGCAAAGGTCTGAAGGAAATAGAATTGGATATAAAGCACCAGGCCTCTTGGCCCATGTGACATCTTGTAGCAGCAAGTACATAGGACAAAAAAATAAACTGTTTGGACTTTGCTTTTGTAATTTATATTGGCTTTAGAGACAAGGTTGGCATTCACCAGAAATGTTATGTTGTTGAGATATATGGTCTTTATAATCTAAGAAAAGAGAACTTATCTGTTCCTTATAAACAAGTATCAATAATTAACCATTGAGCCCGAGCGGGTGTGATTGAGTGTCGACCTATGAACCAGGAGGTCACAGTTTGATTCCCCATCAGGGCACATGCCCAGGGTTGTGGGCTCTATCCCCAGTAGGGGACGTGCAGAAGGCAGCCAATCAATGATTCTCTCTCATCATTGATGTTTCTATCTCACTCTCTCTCTCTCTCTCCTTCTCCCTTCCTCTCTCTGAAATGAATAAAAACATACTTTAAAATAGTAATAATTAACCATTGATTGTCCTTGGAGTCATCCAGATGTTTAGATATGTTAGACAATGTTCACAGTGGCTATGGTTCCCTTTGTCTTGAACAAGATAGTCTGGCCCCAAGCTTGCATAACCCCTCAGAAAACAAAACTGAAATTAACCTCTCTTGAACCAAGCTTGGCATGCTCCCTGATGTGTCCCACCATCTACTTCCAGTGGCTATCAGTGTTCCCTCTGACCACCTGTCAGAGGAAAAACAGTTATCTTTATCAAGATTATCAATCCCATAATGGTTTTCTGACCTATGATGGTTGAGCAATCTTTATAGAGAGGCTGCCTGTGCAACTGTCCAGCTAGCATGCCACTTGATCTCACTCCAGCTGTAACCAAATCTGTAACCCAGAAAGTTTCTAATTCCAGTTCTGTGAGCCTCACTTCCCCCACTTTGAGTGATTATAATTTCTGCACACATTTTTATTTTAAAAGTTAAAACTAAAATGAAATAACTAAGAAAATATTTTAGAATAGAGATACCACAGAAATTCAGGATCTATCATCACCCTTACATTTTTATAACCTTTAAAACTTATCCCTTTGAATAAGTTTGTATGGTTTTCAAAGCCTGTAACTTCTCTTAAGGATTACTGGCTGAGGAGAAGGTAAGGGTGCACCTGAAAGAGCCCAGAATCAGAATGCCTGGTCTCTAGGAACACTGATCTTTGGCAACATACTTTACCTTTCTATGCCTTCATTTATTCCTATCAGTATGTAAAAAGCAAGCATAAATTTTACATATTTTTTTTATCTTTTAAATTTTCATTTTTTGCCCTAGCCAGTGTGGCTCAGTTTGTTGAGAATTGCCCCATGCACCTAAAGATTGACAGCTCTATTCTCAGTCAGGGCATATGCCCAGGTTGTGGGTTCACTCCCCAGTCGGAGTGCATGTGAGAAGCAACTGATCAATGTTTCTCTCTCACATCAATGTTTCTCTCTCCCTCTCTCTCTCTCTCTCTCTCTCTCTCTCTCTCTCTCCCCCTCTTCTTTTCTCTCTAAAAATCAATAAAAACATTTTTAATATTCCATCTATCTATTTATGCATATCCTATCTAATAAAAGAGTAATATGCAAATTGACCATCACTCCAACACACAAGATGGCTGCCCCCATGTGGACACAAGATGGCCAACACAAGATGGCCAGCAGGGGAGGGCAGTTGGGAGGGTCCAGGCCTGCAAGGGAGGGAAGTTGGGGGCGATCAAGCCTGCAAGGGAGGTCAGTTAGGGGTGACCAGGCCAGCAGAGGAGGGAAGTTGGGGGTGACCGGGCCTGCAGGGAAGGGTAGTTGGGGGGGACCCAGGCCTGCAGGGGAGAGCAGTTGGGGGGGACCAGGCCTGCAGGGGAGGGAAGTTAGGGGCAAACAGGCTTGCAGAGGAGCATTTAGGCATCAATCAGGCTGGCAGGGGAGTGGTTAGGGGGTGATCAGGCTGGCAGGCAGGTGAGCAGTTGGGAGTTAGCAGTCCTGGATTGTGAGAGGGATGTTCAACTGCCTGTTTAGGCCTGATCCTACTAAATGGGCAGTCAGATATCCCTCGAGGGATCCCATATTGGAGAGGGTGCAGGCTGGGCTGAGGGACACACAACCCTGTGCACGAATTTCGTGCATCGGGCCTCTAGTTAAAATATAAGATATTACCTAAATATTATGTAACATTAACTAATGTTCACTGAATATTATTTTACAGTGATGGTAGCTTCCAGAAATTGCTTATCAATGTTCCTTCTTCTCCCAGGTTAATTCTCTCCAAAATAAGGGAATATGGTTCTGTAAAAGGTAAGTAAATATCTTTGAGTACACTTCCTGGAAAACTGGAAGTCATGCTTAGCCATCCTGGCAGAAAGCAAAGTCTAGACAAGGAGAACCTTGTATACACACACACATACAAAAACAGTTAAGTCAACAAATTAATATCATAGATGACTATGTTTCTCAGTTCTAATGTTATGACTTCTTTGTTCAAAGGCAATTACTAATCCCAACTTTCCACTATTAGAAAATAATGGCCTAATGGCCATCAGAAACAAGAATCATTCACCTAAAACAGATACAGCAAATCTCATCTTACTCCATTTTCCCTTTAACAATTTGAATTAGCTTGATGTATCTAGTTCCCCAGTAGCATCAGTAGATTGAAAATGGGGAGATCATTTTGTGGTTCATAAGCATGATGATTGGGTTTTCATGCTATTTTGTACAATATTCCTCCTTCAAACCTTGTTACAATGTCAGTACATTACCCCTCTGACATGGAAAAAAATGGGGAGAGAACTTCTAAATGCAAGTATACTACTGCCTAACAGCACATAAAAGAGAGAGAGAAATGACTATGAAAAGAGATAGCACCTAACACTATCCAGCACATAAAAATTGCTCAAAAATACGTGTTAAACTAAATAAGAACTCAAGATTCAAACAACTGAGTGGATATTATTAGTTCTGAGGGACTCACTGTGATTGCAAAGTAAAATTGGTATTCATGAAGCCCTTGCATTTCCAAGAAAAGGTCAAATTGTGTTCAATATAATCTGTTTAAGAAGGCATAGAGAAACATATATTTAAAGTGGTTTGAAATAGGATATAAAAAGATTTCCATCAAAATAGTTAACATGAAATTATTGATGCTTAAAGGTTAGCTTCAATTGTCTGGAAATTTTCCTACCAGATAAGTGATGCATTACTTATTTTGATATCTCTAAATATAAAGTTTTCTGAACAACTAGCAGAATTTCTTCACCTATACTTTAATACCAGTACCCAGCCTGGAATTGCCTGCACAATTTACAATAGCCAAAATCTGGAAACAGCCCAAGTGCCCATCAGTAGATGAGTGGATAAAAAAGCTGTGGTATATTTATACCATGGAATACTATGCAACAGTAAAAAAGAAGAATATCTTATCCTTTGAGACAGCATGAAGGGACCTGGAGAGTATCATGCTAAGTGAAATAAGTCAGTCAGAGAAAGACAAGTATCACATGATCTCACTCATATGTGGAATTTAATTTAAAAAATAAACTGATGAACAGAGTGGATACAGAGACATGGAAGCATGGAACAGAGTGCGGAATCTCGGAGGGAAGGCAGGGGAGGGTGGGTAGGTGGGAGGTAATCAACCAAAGACCTTGTATGCTTATATGCATAACCCATGGACATAGTCAGTGGGATGGTGAGGGCCTGGGGCAGGGGGTGAGGGTGGGCTGGAGGGGGTCGGTGGGGGAAAAAAGGGGACATATGTAATACTTTCAACAGAGAGTTGGTATCCAGAAGAGAGCTTCACAACATCCTGCAAGTCTAGTTCATCACATCAAACTACAAATGTCTTTCCTTTTGTTCTGCTCTGACATCCTGTGGAGCACTGACTCAAGAGATAAGAAAGCTAGGTTATTCCTGGGATTTTCCCTGGAAATGTCATCCCAGAGATGTCATCGCAAAACCTTCTCATGAATGTTATATCCAGCTTCAGGGAGAGTGGTGGGAAGAGCCTTGTAAAGGGCTTCTGATTCTAATTCTGACCAAGATGCTGTACTAGAATGGATCCTGGATCCTGTCACCAAGATTAACTCTATAGGAAAACTTTAAAAGCTGGTGGGAAAGGGCTGTTTTTGACTGGTGGGTGAAAGTAGGTAGTGAATTTGTCCTGGGGCAGGAGGAAGCCCAGCACAGGTAGATAAAGGTAATACAAAAACAAACAAAAACGGTGGATGTTTCCTCCTGCAAATCATTTTAAAACCACAAGTGCAAAATAATACACCAGTTAAAGAAGAAATAAAGAATACCATAGGGAAATTTATAAAAATTTATCAGGAAATATTAAAAGTAACATGAGTGAAAGAGAAATACCATAGTTATGGATAGGAGGCCTTAACATCATAAAGATATCAATTGTCTCCAAATTATTAACAGAGTCAATTCAGCCCTAACCTGTTTGGCTCAGTGGATAGAGCATCGGCCTGCGGACTGAAGGGTCCTGGGTTCGATTTCGGTCAAGGGCATATACCGTGGTTGCGGGCACATCCCCAGTAGAAGGTGTGCAGGAGGCAGCTGATCGATGTTTCTCTCCCATCGATGTTTCTGACTCTTTATCCCTCTCCCTTCCTCTCTGTAAAAAAAAAACAAAAACCAATAAAATATATTTAAAAAAATATAGAGTCAATTCAATTCCAAACTCCCCAAAAGATTTTTCATGCACTTGAATAAAGTTCTAAAAAATACTGTATATGGGAGAGTAAGGATTAAAAATAACCTGGCAATTTTAAAGAAGAGCAAGGAGTGGGGAACATGCTCTTCCAGGAATTACTATGAAGCTACAGCAATTATGATTGTGTAGTATTGTCACAGGGCTTAGAAAATTGACCAATGAAATAAAACAAAAATTTCTGAAACAGTGCACTTATAGAACATTGATATGTGACAGTGATTGTATGTCAGAGGGGAAAGGAAGAATTGTTCAATAAATATGGTGAGGAGAAAATGGTTATCCATATTTATAAAATAAGATCAGATTATTACTGTTCAGTATATACAAAAAGCAAGTCCAGATGTGTTGAGGACTGAAATGTCAAAAACAAAACAAAACCAAAAAAATGGGCATTAGTTATCTACGGCTGCAAAAAAAAAAAAAAAAAGAGAGAGAACTCATGGACATGGACAACAGTGTGGTGATTGTGAGGGTGGATGGAGGTGGAAGAGGGCAAAAATAAAATAAAATAAAATAAAATAAAATAAAATAAAGATTTTCAAAAGTAAAAAAAAAAAATGACTCCAAAACTTAGTGGCTTCAAACAACAAACATTTGTTATTTCACAGTTTCTATGGGTCAGGAATTTGTGAACCACCTAGCTGATGGTTCTAGCTCAGAGCCTCTTAGGAGGTTACGGTTAAGATGTTGACCAAAGTCATAGAAGGCTTGGCTGGGACTAGCGGGTCAATGTTTAAGGTAATTTATACACACATCTGGCAAATTTTATTGGTTATTGGCAAGAGATCTTAGTTCCTCATCTCGTGGACCTCTCCACAGGGCTGATTGTGTGTCCTCACAGCATGACTGCTGGCTTCCTCCTAAGCGTAAAGAGGAAGCTGCACTGTCTTTAGCATGCAGTCTGGGAAGTCACACACTGTCACTTCCACAATATTCTCTTCTTTTGAAACAAGTCATTAAGTCCAGTCCACATTCCCATGGAGGGGAATCTCTTGAAGGGAAAAATATCAAAGAATTTGTGGACATATTTTTTAATCATAAACTCTTAATAAAAGAGTATCTCTTAGGCCTTCAGGTAGGGAATGATTTTTTTTAAAAAAAAAAAAACAAGACACAAAAAGCATTGATTCTAATTAAAGAAAGGGCTGATAAACTAGACTTTATTAAAATTAATATTTTTTTTGTTCTTTCATACGTTAGAGCAAGTGAAAGTTATAAAGTAGAGGGAAGATAGTAAAATACACACAATGGAAAAGGATTTATATCAGATATAAAGGACTCCTATAATTAATAAGAAAGCCCAAACAACCTACTAGGTAAACAGGCAAGAGAAAGCACATAAGACCAATAAGCCTATGATCAGATGTTCAGCATCATTGTTCATCAGAAAAATAAAAACCAAGACTATGCTGAGGCATTACTTTACATCCATTTGATTGGCCAATTTTTTTTTAAATTTGATCATATTAAGTGTTGGGGAGGATGCAGATTCACAGAAACATACATCTTGCTGGTGAGGTATAATTTGGTACCACTACTTTGTAAAACAATTTTCAAAAATAAAAATAAAACAAAAAATAAAGGAACAAAATTTCAGACAGTGAGAAATGCTTGAAGAAAGTCAAACACAGTGATAGGAGAGAGTAGCTATGGGTAGGAGCTGCCTTTATAAGGGATTGTTGAGAATAAAAGCAACAATGAGTGGGAGACATCTGACTACCAAGAAGAAGCTAGACATGCATTTACCTATGACTTATTATTTTGTTTCAGGTTTTCTAACCTCTAGTTAACCATTTCTTGGCTTTCTCTTTGCAGGATTTTTCGATACTCCTTTTTCACCACCCTGTTTTTCATCAGACTTCTGGGCTACTTGTTTTTCCATATCAGTTTTATAAATCCAGATGTACTTATCAACGTACTGCCCAAGATACTGAGCAGGGGCATCTTGTGGAAGCTGAGAAGCTTCCTGTTTCCATCTCTCACGCTTGAGACAGAGGACATGCTACCCCACTGATCCCCAAGAAATATCCTTGAGCGAAAGAATCAAGTGGTGTCAGTCTAGGAGACAGCAGAACTTGAGGAGGGAAACGGTTTTCTTCCGTTTTCCCGTGAGGTTTGCCTACTTGATTACCTTTCCTCCCCATACTGTCTTTCCAAGATTGACCTTGCCCAGTAAAGAGCTCTGTCAATAGATTTCTGTGGCTATATGGATAAGCTAAACAGTACCAGACAGTAAACAAACTAGACCATTTTTAGAATAATGTCATGGATGCTAAGCAAAGTTAGCGTTTATCAACTCTTCTGGTGAATCTTAACAATATAAGAAACTGGATCCCTGCAACGCAGAAGATTGCTCACTACTTATGTTAGAACTCCTTGGTTGCAAGTGACCTTCACTTAAGCTAATTTATGAATTTATATAAAAAAATTATTGCCTCATGGAACTAAAAATCTGGGCTTCAGGCATGGTTGGATCCAGAAGCCTCAAAGCAATGTTACTGGGTTTCATCTCTCTCCTCTCTCTTTGAAGGGCATTCTCCTCTTAGTGACAAGATGTCCTTGGGAAGGTAGGAAGGAGAGAAATATATCACATGCATACATGATGCGTCCCACAATAGAGAAAATTGAGGAGGGATTCCCATGCCTATGTATGTCCAATAGGTGAGATCAGATCCATGTATTATGCTAATCTGAGACAGGGAATGACATACCAAGCACTAAGTCAGCTGACCATGTGTTAGCAAAGCCATTCTTTACTGAAAGACTAAAAGGATCTTCTACCCAAGATGAATATTTTAAGTAGAAGCAACCAAATAGAAGTAACTAAATAGAAGTAATTAAATAGAAATACCAAACAATTGAGCAACTATCTTAATCTGGTAAATTTCATGTAATGAGTAAATTCCTAACTCCCGGCTTCAGAGAACACCAAAGCTGTTTCTGTGTGCGTAGAGTAATGCACAAATACCTGTAGGCTGACAATACAATGAACTCTAAGTTATTTACCCAGCACCCTAAATGGAAATACCCTCCACAATGTCAATAAGTTCTACATTCTCCCCACCACTTATTCCTGTAATGAATGGCAATGGAATTCTGTGATCCAGTGGAATCTGGCAGTTTTTTCCCATGGGGTGGCCAATGCTGCATTAAAATGAACTACATTCTTGATGGAAGGGAAAGATAAGGTGTGGCCAGCTTCCATTTACCAACATCCTGCCGAATGATAGAGCAAGAAATGCATGCCCTCTGCACTCATGAATTGAAACTTGGAATCATGAAAGAAAATGCACTTTAACACACTGAAGCTTCAGAGTCATTTAAGAAAACTTTTTAAAATTTTTCTTTCATGCCTATTTCATTACTCATCACTACATATTTTTTTGCTGTAGCTAAGTAGAATAGAATAATGCCGAGAAAACAGCTCAAAAGTTATTGCAGAGAATGCAAATTCCTACTGCAGGCTTAAAAACCTCAGAATTCTCCTTTTTGTTGGTTAAAGTAAAGGAAAACGCTGACTACATTTGGGGGTCATACCCAGAATACAGTAGTTGAGAGAGAGAATTCAGAGCGCAGATGTCTGCTCAGAATGTAAGGAGGGCCAGCAATACAAATAAATAAAAATAAATCTAACCTGTTCCCAGAAGGTAGGGAAAGTTAGCAAAACAGTTTCCCCCATGTAACATCATTACTGTAGAAAATGATTCTGTGGCCTTTGAAAATAAAAGATGAAAAAAATAAAAGATTCCGTGGTATTTTAGATGGTTTTATTAAAAAAAAAAAAAAAGAGGAAGAGGAGGATGGGGATGGCAAGAGGGGAAGAAAGGAAGAGGAAAAAAAAGGAAAGAAGAATATGTTGATCCCTTGCTGGTATAAACTTTGAATGAACTGTTTTCTACAACAGCCTCCTTAAAGTGGTTTAATTTTTTAAATTTTATAATACTGAGAAGCTGAGGTCTTCTAAAGGCAACGTTCAATGGTTAAAATCACTGTTTTAAAACTTCTGCCTGCCCGAGCTTCCAGATTGGTGACATTTGGAGATTTGGGGGCAGTGATGTGCTCCAGGGGGCATGGAAGCTCCTTCCCTTTCCCCATACCTCCCATCTCTTCCATTTGTCTGTTCCTGGGTTATATTTTTTATAACAAACTGGTAACCTAGTTAAAAAATAACAATAAAAAATAAAAAATTTATTTCTGCTGAATGACCAGCATGGCTCAGTGGATGAGCATCAACCTATGAACCAGGAGGTTGTGGTTTGATTCCATGTCAGGGCACATGCCCGGGTTGCAGGCTCCATCCCCAGGGTGGGGTGTGCAGGAGGCAGCCAATCAATGATTCTCTCTCATCATTGATGTTTCTATCCCTCCCTCCCTCCCTCTCCCTTCCTCTCTGAAATAAATGTTTAAGGTATTTTAAAAATTATTTCAGCTAAGAAGCAAAACTAATAGGAGCTCTTCTGTGTTTGCAGGGAGAAGTGGGAGGGGAGCATTCATACGCAGCATGGGGTCAGCGCCTGCCTAGAAACTAGAGTAGGGGAGGTAAGCTGCTGCTGGCTGGGCTGTCTTGCTTCTGCTGAGGATTTACAGCTGAGCCGGGCAATCGGTGCCAGCAGCTGGCCTCCCAGTGTCCCAATGGTTGCAGACAGCAGAGCAGCTTTTTTGCTCGGCAGCAGTGCGCTTCCTTCATGATCTGACCACAGCTGCATGGTTCCCTCAGGAACAGTAGAGGGCACTGTTTCACGATGCCTGTGCCATCCAGCTATTTCTTTACATTATTGGCCTGTTGGATGCAGACCAGATGGGGGAAAGTCCAAGATAAAAGTAAACCTGTCCCATTTTTTTTTCTGCAGGTTCCTAGGCCAGAAAGGTTTGAACATCAAGAGCATAGATGATATATGTAGTGCCCTATCCCAAGTGACTATAACCTGCCTAAAATCTTCAAAATAGATGTTCTGAGTAGATTTCTTTAACATACTGTGTTCTTACACCTACGCCCACCTTGAAGCAAGACTCCACACTTTGATAAATCCCAAAAACAGATCTTACTCCTCCGTGCTAAATAAAGTTTTATAAATATTTGAACTTAAAATTTATGAAGTCAGAGGAAAAAGGGTGCATGGTGCTCATCACTCTGCAGAAACTGAATCAAATTCCCTCTTGGTAATGTTTATTTTTCCTTTTTAAAGTCCTCTCTCCTCCCAACTCTTTCCATAATCTACTTTCTTCTTACTCCACACAGCTTTAAAAAATATTGCTGCCTAGAACCTTTCAGCTCTCCCTGTCAGATTATATTTTCCACTCAACAAAACTACAGTTTAGGAGTTACCTATACAGTTAACTGAGTTCTTTCTACCACACACAATAAAATGCCCGAGCAGATCCAGAAAGAGCACAGCATGAGTTTGCCATGACACTCACCCAGCCCCTTTAAAACAGACATGATGTTAATGATCATAAATTCCATTTCTTGAGCTCTTATTCTAGGCCAGGCACTGCAGTGTTTCTCTTGCATTCTTATATTAAACACAATCTTACAAGGTAGATATTATCATGCCCAGTTTACAAATAAGGAAGCTGGTTCTGAAAGCAAATAAAGCAACTGAAGTTCTGAGATGAAGTAACCAAGATCCATGCCTATGTCTGGCTCCAAAGCTTGACCTGTAAAACCCCTATAATTGACAGCAGATGTTGACCAGATAGCTGGCCAAGGAGAGGTTGGGGCATAGTCCAGAGTGTTGGTATGTTCACCTACCTGTGAAGGGCGAAATCCCAGCCACGATTGCATTTATAGAAGAATCAGGCAACCAGGAGACTCTCCAACAAAGCATAGACTCATGGAATTGGCAGGAAATTTGGGGACCACTCATTCAAACCCAGTGATGTTTCCCCAAGATCACTCAACTAGTTACTAACAGAACCAGGATAAGAACCTGGTCTCTTGAGTCCCTTTTCAGTGGTCCTTTAAGTAAACTAGCATTCCCAGACTTTTTTTTTCCCAATCATGATATAAAGTTTATTTATTTTATTTTTTATTTTTTTAATTAATTTCTTTATTGATTAAGGTATCACATATTTGTCCTCATCCCCCCATTCCCATCCCACACCCCTCCCCATGCATGCCCCCACCCCCCTGTTGTCCTTAACCACTGGTTAGGCTCATATGCATGCACACAAGTCCTTTGGTTGATCTCTCCCCCCTACCCCCACCCTCCCCTATCCTCCCTCTGAGGCCCGACAGTCTGATCCATGCCTCCTTGTTTCTGGGTCTGTTCTTGTTCATCAGTCTATGTTGTTCATTATTTCCCCTAGACAAGTTAGATCATGTGCTATTAGAAATACACTTATAAGAACCGAAAATGAGACAAGCAATAATGGTTATCCTGACAGTCAAATGAATCAGTCTGTAGTGAGTTTCTTTCTGGGCCAACAGTTCTTTTGAGACCCAATTTCAATGTCCAACAGTTCCTTATGTGTACATATCAGCAATGACATTTCAGTTCTGGATGGTGGAGAAATGGTGGTAATGCAGGTCCGACTCTCTCTGGTTTGGTCCTGGGCAACCTGCAGTGACGCACAGCTGCTAACTGCTAGTATGGCAAGGCGACGTCAGCGTCTTCCATCTCTGGACTGCTTCTCTTCTGTCTTCATGGCTGGAGTAGTCCTGTCGATTCCTCTCTGTTGCTGGAATCCACATGGTCTCGGAGTTGTTTTCTGAAAATATACAAACATATTCTCAACCAAAAGTTAATAAAGGAATATTTTCTATAAATTTGACTTGGGCTTCTATTTCATTTTTTGCCCAAATGATTTTCCTCTGGCTTCTTTTGACACCTTGTGTGTTTTTTATGGGTGTCTTGCTTTTAGCTTTACAATTAATTTTCTAAAGTATTAATTTTCTAGATGTAATTTACTTACAGGAGACTTTTCCTTACATGATATTCTTCTACTACCCCCCCTTTTTTATTTAAATATTATGAGGCTTTTGAAAATTTTATAATGAAGTCTTGATAGCTTTTAAATTTTAATTTTTTTCACTATAATATTACTGTTTTAGGTTCGTTACATTGTGCGCAATTTTATCATGAGATGAACTACCAATAAAAATTTTAGTTAACACTTTAGGAACACCTTTTTGTCCAGTACAATTAATTTTTCTAGAATATTTGCTTGTTTCAACTAGCCAATTTAAATTTGCCTGAAAACTTGACTACTATTTTACTGTCAAATTTATTACTCTAACAACAATCTTATTTTACCCTGTAAATATTAGTGGAAAGGATTATTTGCCTTCTTGAGTAGGTCCTGAGCATTCCTGGTGGTAGGCTGGATTTAGATATCATAAACCCACTTCCCCACACCATGGGTACAAGACAACTCAAACAATTCTTGTTGGAATGAGAGGACAGCTGCTATCGGCCAAGTCTCTGTCTGTTACCCGGGTCCCGATTTGAGCTGGGCATGGGACGTTAAGCAGCCCTGGGGGCAGGAGGCTTCCTTCAGAAGGGGTGAGTGTTCAGGCCCCTGCAAAGTTGGGGCGTGAGGGTCTGTGCCCCACCTCTGTTGACCCCCAGGTTCTCTCCTGATGGCCCCTCTGTGACTGTGCCTATCTTAGGTTGTTCCTTTCCTGAGGAATCTTACCCATCTCTGGCTAACCAGCCATCCTCCAGGACCAAGCAGGGTGACCTGAGGTTCAGTTTTGTCTCCTTGGTAGCCTATGCCCCCAGGGCCTCCACACCCAGCACCTGCCTTGGGATCCCCTCGCCTGCTGGTGGGGCCCCAGCACTGATCACATATCTTGGGGAACCCAGGTTTCTTCTCCAGGGAGGGCTCAGTTCACCCCACTGGGTGAAAGACAGATCCATGGCACCAGTCATCACAAGACTTCAACCTCGACATGAACAGAGAGCTCCGGCAACAGCTGTGAGCAATTGAATTGTGAGAAGAGGGTCCCTCTTGGCCTAAAGGGCAAGAGGGACCAATATAGAATGCTCAGGTGCCTTCCCAGGAGGCCCTCTACACAATGAAAGAGATTAAATCCTTACATGTCCTTTTTAAATTGCTGCCAGACATTCAAAGAATTGGTTTGTAAGTTTGCTTGGGATACTTGTATATTCTGCTGTTGTAATTCTAAAATATCAAGAGATGTGTTACGTTTGTCTCCCAGCACCAAACAGATGATTTTTTTTTTATCCCCAAGGGTGCAAGGAACTATTATAAGTAATGGGGGTGATCCAAATCTGGGAAAAATTTTAATGACAGTGTAGAATAATACCATGTAAGGATATTCTTTGTTCTAGTCCATGGCAATTCCCTTTCAAACTGGCTGTCCATTTCTTTTTTATAGACAAGGTCTTAGTTACATTTTTTGCACCTCTACCAGGGGCAAGTAGTGATAGTAGTGATACCCTTTCTTTGGTGTCCACACAAGCCAGAAACCTCTCTTTAATTTTACACACAAAGGGGCATTGTTTTGATTTTGTGTCATACAAAAGGGAAGCTGGGTGGAGACCCCTGTGTATTTATACTTTCTTGCCCCACCCATGGACCTCCTGGATGACCAAGGTGTTTGGTATTATTGGTAACTATATTAGTCAGGGGATCAGCCCACGCATTCCCAGACTTTAAGGTAGGGCACCAATATAACAGCGATTTTGTTGCAATTGTTATTTAAAACCAAAATCAACTTTACCCTCCTGTCTTCTAAAGTAAAGGTATAATTCTTACTTCTGGGGAAGTAAATTTCCATATTTCTGTCCCTGCTCCTATAGAAACTAACAGGAAAGGCAAGAGAAGAAAGGGTGACACTTGGAACACATCAACCGTTTTTTTTTGCAGAGCACATCAATCTTGAGCTATGCAAAGTGTGAATTGTGGGGGAGTAGTAAGTGCTAGAGCTGAAATGCTCTTTAAATCATAATATAAAGGAATTTTTGTCACATCTGGAAGAGGAAGCAAGAGAGAAAGCTGAGCAATGGGATGAGACACTGAAATCCAAGTTAGTAGAAATGATAAAGGGACTTTTAGAAGCTAATTTCAATTTTATTTTATTTTCTAAGTGGTGCTGCAACCTATGCTCCCACACACTTACTTCAATTGCTAATAAAATCTACCACACATGATTGTAGATATTTGTCTCTACAGTTGTCTTGTGTTGACTCTTACAAGCAAATTTTGGGAGAAAAGAAAGGATTATGTCTCAAGTTAAAATCAAGGCTGGATCAGAGATCAACAGCCTTATAAGTTACAGAATGGAGAAGTGACTAGGAGAAAAGATTTGCAAAAATTCTCAGGAAAAGAAGAAAAACCTGGAAGGTGGAGGATGGCAGGAAAGGCAATCTTAGCTAATATCAAAAGTGGGGGGCCCCTGGTGACACCTAGATTATAAAAGAATCTTCTACATCATTCTCTTCTTTCCTCTTAGTTTTCTCCAGAGTCAGGCCAATGTCAAGGAGCTTTTCCCTTATGTTTTCTTCTGGGAATTGTATGGTTTCCGGTCTTACATTTAAGTTGGGTTTGAGTTGACCCATTTAATGGGTTTGAGTTGACCCATTCTGAGTTGATTTTAATCTGTGGCATAAAGATCCAATTTCATTCTTTTTCATCTGGATATCTAGTTTTCCGAAAACCACTTATTGAAGAGACTATTTCCCCCATTGTGTATTCTTGAGGCCTTTCTCAAAACGTAGTTGACCGTGTATGCCTGGGTTTAATTATGGACTCCATTCTGTTCCACTGATCTATGTCTCTTTTTATGCCAATAGCATATTCTTTTGATCACTACAGCTTTATAAAGCAGTTTGAAATTGGGAAGTGTGATGCTTCCAGTTTGTTCTTTCTGCTCATGATTGCTTGAACCATTTGGTGACTCATGTGGTTCCATACAAATTTTAGGATTGTTTTTTTCTATTTATGTAAAAAATGCCATTGGAATTTTGATAGAGATTGAATTGAATTTGTAGGTTCCACAGTTCCGTTTATTTGGGTCTTCTTCAGTTTCATCAGTGTTTTACAGTTTTCAGTAAACAGGTCTTTTACTTCCATGGTTAAATTTATTCCTAAATATTTTGTTCTTTTTTATGATATTGTAAATGGTGTTGTTTTCTTGATTTCTTTTTTAGATAAGACATTGTTAGTGTATAGGAATGCAACTGATTTTTGTATGTTGATTTTGTATCTTGCAACTTGACTGAATTCACTTATTTGTTTTTACGCTTTTTTTTTTTTTGGTGGAGTATTTATAGTTTTTTTATATAGGGTGTCTCAAAAATGTATACACACACTCTGAATAATTATAAAGGCAGGTTTTATTTAAAATACATTTCATTTTCAAAAATTGAGCTATTAGCTGTTAAAGTATGTGTGCATTTTGGGGACACCCTGTATAAGATCGTATCATCTGCAAACAGAAACAATTTTACTTCTACCTCTCTGATTTGGATACCTTTTATTTCTTTTACTGGCCTAATTAATCTGCTAAGACTTCCAGTACTATGTTTAATAGAAGTAAGGAGAATAGGCACATTTTTCCTAATCTTAGAGGAAAACCTTGCAACTGAGTATAAAGTCAGCTGTGGGCTTGTCATATATGGCCTTTATATGTTGAGGTACACTCCTTTCATAGCTAATTTGTTGAGTTATCATGAAAAGATGTTGAATTTTGCTAAATGCTTTTACTGCATCAACTGAAATGTTCATATGATTTTTATCCTTCATTTTGTTAATGTGATGTAATATATGGATTGATTTACATATGTTGAGCCATCTTTGCATCCCTGGAATCCCACTTGACCATGGTGTATGATACTTTTAATGTGTTGTTAAATTTGTTTTGCTAGAATTTTATCATGGATTTCTGCATCTATGGTATGTTTATCAGGGATACTGGCCTGTAATTTTCTTTTCTTGTAGTGTCCTTGCCTGGCTTTGGTATTAGGGTATTGCAAGCCTGATGAAGCCAGTTGGAAGTGTTCCTTCCTCTTTAATTTCTTGGAAAAGTTTGAAATGGATTGGTATTCTTTTTTAAATGCTAGGTAGAATTTATTAGTGAAGCCATGGTCCTGAACTTTTCTTTGTTGGAAGAGTTTTGATCAATCTCCTTACTTGTTATTGGTCTGTTCATATTGTCCATTAACTTTTTTTTTTAATCTTCACCAAAGGATATGATTTTTATTGGTTTTAGAAAGAGAGGAAGGTGCAGAGAGAGAGATTGATGTGAGAGAGAAACATCCATCAGTTGCCTCTCATACGTGCCCTGACCGAGGATCAAAGTCTCAACCTTTTGGTGTACAGGATGATGTTCCAACCAACTAAGCCACTCAGCCAGGGTCATCCATTAACATTTTTTTATTGTAGTAAAGTACACATAACATAAAATTTACTGTCTTAACCACTTTTAAGTATATAATTCAGTGGTATTAATTATAATTATGTTGTGCATCCATCACCGCCATCTATCTCCAGAATTCTTTTCATCTTGCAAAACTGAAACTTTATAACTATCCTATCTAATAAAGAGTAATATACAAATTAACCATCACTCAGCTGTACCCACAAGCCACGCCCACAAGCCACGCCCACAAGCCAATCAGAAGTGAGTATGCAAATTAACCCAACCAAGATGGCTGCAGGCACGGAGAGAGCAGGAGAGAGGCTTGGGTTTCCCCGGCAATGGAAGAAGCCAAGCTTTCCACACACCCTGGCTGGCCCAGGCCTCCGCTTAAGGCTACAAAGTTTCAATTATAGAAGATAAATAAATCCCAGATACCAGGGCCTCCGCTTGGGTCGCCGGGGGGCATGGCCGGCCTGCAAATCACCACAGGCCCCTCACCCAGGCTGCCCCATGCCCCAAGGGAACCCCCACTCTGATCTGGGACACCCCTTCAGGGCAAACCAGCTGGCCCCCACCCATGAACCAGGCCTCTATCCTATCTAATAAAAGAGTAGTATGCAGATTGACCATCACTCCAACACACAAGATGGCTGCCCCCATGTGATCACAGATCCTGCCCCCATGTGGACACAAAATGGCCGCCACAAGATGGCCAGCAGGAGAGGGCAGTTGGGAGAGACCAGGCCTGCAAGGGAGGGCAATTGGGGGTGATCAAGTCTGCAGGGGAGGGCAGTTAGGGGTGACCAGGTCGGCAGAGGAGGGCAGTTGGGGGCAAACAGGCTGGCAAGGGAGCAGTTAGACATCAATCAGGCTGGCAGGGGAGCGGTTAGGGGGTGATCAGGCTGGCAGGCAGAAGTGGTTAGGGGCAATCAGGAAGGCAGGCAGGCGAGCAGTTGGGAGCCAGCAGTCCTGGATTGTGAGAGGGATGTCCGACTGCCCGTTTAGGCCTGATCCCACCAGGATCGGGTCTAAATGGGCAGTCGGACATCGCTCGAGAGGGGCCCAGATTGGAGAGGGTGCAGGCTGGGCTGAGAGACATCCCCCACCCCCGTGTACAAATTTTGTGCACCGGGCCTCTAGTTAAACAATAACTCCTATTACCCCTCCCCCCAGTCCCTGGCAAACACCATTATACTTCTGTCTCTATGAATTCGACTAATAAAAGGGTAATATGCAAATTAACCATCACTCCATCACAAAGATGGCGGCGCCCATAGCCACAAGATGGCAGCACCCAGTCCTCTCAGCCCTTTTGGAGTCCCCCAGTCCTAGGAGGGTAGCCGCTGAGAGGGGGCGTGAGCAGCCTGGCAGAATGCTTGCTTCATTGCCGCAGCAACGAGGCAAGCATTCCACGCCGGCCATAGAGATCCTCTGGGCAGCGGGCACAGAGCGGCCAGGAGGGGGTAGGGAACACTTGAGTCGTCACCCCGGCGACGAGGCAAGCATTCTGTGCCTGGCTGTGGATGAGCCTCTGGGCCACAAAGAACCTCTGGGCAGCAGGCACAGAGTGGCCAGGCCCCACAGAGAGCTACTGGCACACAGATTTGTGCACAGGGCTACTAGTTATACAATATTTGACTTTTGTGACTGGCTTATTTCACTTAGCATAATGCTCTTAAAGTTTATCCATGTTGTAGCATTTGTATAAATGTCCTTCCTTTCTTAAGGGTAAATAATATTCCATTGTATGGATACACCCCATTTTGCTTATCCATTCATCCATCAGTGGACATTTGGGTTACTTTTACATTTTAGCTATTGTAAATATTCTGCTATGAACATGGGTGGACAAATATCTCTTCAAGACCCTGCTTTCAATTCTTTTGAACAAAAGTGGAATTGCTAGATCATGTAGTATTTCTATATTTAATTTTAAGGAACTGACATATTGTTTTCCAATGGTTGTCTCATTGTACACCCCACCAAGTGTAAAAATCCATGTCAACACTTGTTATTTGCTATTAGTATTTTTAATATAGTAGCCATCCTAATAGATGTAAAGTGGTGTGATTTTTTTTATGATTTTGATTTTCATTTCCCTAATAAATAGTTATGTTGAGCACATTTTCATGTGCTTATTGGCCATTTTTATTGTTTATACAGCCATATCTTCTTTGAAGAAATATTTATTCGAATACTTTACCCATTTTTGAATCAGGTTATTTGCTCTTTAGTTTTTGAGTTTTAGGAATTCTTGACATATTTGGAATATTAATTGTTTATCATATATATATATATATATATATATATATATATATATATATACATATATATATTGCAAATATTTATTTCCATTTTCTTAATTGCATTTTATTCTGTTAATATCTTTAATGCACAATTATTTTTAATTTTCATGAAGTCAAATATGTCTATTTTTTTTTGCCATGCCTTTGTTATTACACTCAAGGAATCATTAACAAATTTAATGCTGTAAAGGTTCTATACCATGTTTTTTCCTAAAAGTTTCATAGTTTAAATTCTTTTATGTTTAGATTTTTTACCCATTTTAGCTAATTTTTTTATATGGTGCTAGGTAAGGGTCCAACTTTATTCATTCTTTTGCATGTGGGTAATCAGTTTTCCCAGCCCATTTGTTGAAAATAAAAATGACCTTTCTCCATTGATTGATCTTGGCATCCTTGTTGAAAATCATTTAAATGCATATGCAAGGATTTATTTCTGGGCTCTCTATTCTGATCCATTTTTCTATGTGCATGTCCTTATCCTAGTACCACACTGTCTTAATAGCGTATTGCGTAACTTTGTAGTAAGTATTGACATCGGGGAATGTTAGTCCTACTTTTTTCTTCTTTTTATTTAAGATTATTTAGACTATCCACTGTTCTTTGAGATTATATATAAATTTTTTAATGGGTTTTTGTGGGTTTTTTTACAAAACAAAAAATAAAAAGTCATTGGGATCTTGAATTTTGGTAGGAGTTGCATTGAAGTTGTAGATCACTATGGGTAATATTAACATCTTAATATTATGTTTTTTCAATTTATGAACATGAGATGTTTTTCCATTTAATTATGTCTTCTTTAATTTCATCCAGCAATGTTTTGTAGCTTTTATTATTAAAGTATTTCACCTCCTTGGTTAACTCCTAAGCATTTTATTCTTTTTAATGCTACTATAAATAAAATTATTTTCCTAATTTTCTTTCCAACTGTTCATTGTTAGTATCTACATGTGCAATTAATTTTGCATGTTGATTTTGTATTCTGCTACTTTGCTGAATTTGCTTATTAGTTCTAACAGGTTTTTTAGTGACATCTTTAGGGGTGTGTGTGTGTGTGTGTGTGTGTGTGTAAAATCTATGAACAGAGATAATTTTACTTCTTCCTTTCCCATTTGGATGCCTTTTATTACTTTTTTTCCTAATTACTCTGGCTAAAATATTCAGCACTGTATTGAATGGAAGTGTGAAAGCCAGCATCCTTCCCTTGTTCCTGATTTTTTAGAAAAGGCTTTCCGTCTTTCACCTCAGATGTTTTTATATATGATTTTTAATTATGTTGAGGTACTTTCCTCCTATTTCTAGTTTGCTGAGTGTTTTTATCATGAAAGAATGTTGAATTTTGTAAAATGCTTTTTCCGTATCAATTCTGTTATTGTGGTGTAATACATTGATCAATTTTCATTTCAACCATGTTTGCATTCCCAGAATAAATCCCACTTGGTCATGGTGCATCAGTCTTTTAAAATGCTGCTGAACTTGATTTTCCAGTATTTTATTGAGAAATTTTGCATCAAAATTTATAAGGAAATTTGTCTCTAATTTTCTTATAGTGCCTTTGCCTGGTGTTGATATCAGGGAAATGCTGGCCTTAAGAAGTGTTCCCTCCTCTTCATTTTTTTGAAAAGTAAGACTAATTAATGTTAGTTCTTTAAAGGTTAAATTTCACCAGTGAAGCCATAAGGTCCAGGGCTTTTCTTTGTTGGGAGATTTGTGATTACTAATTCAGTCTCCATACTTGTTATAAATCTGTTACATAGACTAGGTTTTCTACCCTTTTTCATGATCCAGTCTTGACAGATTTTGTATTTCTAGGATTTGTCCATTTCATCCAAGTTATCTAATTTGTTGACGTACAAAAGTTTATAACACTCTGTTCTTTTTTTTAATATATCTTATTGATTTTTTACAGAGAGGAAAGGAGAGGGATAGAGAGTTAGAAACATCGATGAGAGAGAAACATCGATCAGCTGCCTCCTGCACACCTCCCAATGGGGATGTGCCCGCAACCAAGGTATATGCCCTTGACCAGAATCAAACCCGGAACCCCTCCAGTCCACAGGCCAATGCTCTATCCACCGAGCCAAACCGGTCAGGGCTATAACACTCTCTTCTAGTACTTTTTAAATTCTGTAGCATTGGTAATAATGCCCCCACTTTTATTTCTGACTTTAGTTATTTAATCCTTCTCTTTTTTTTTCAGTCATCTAACTAAAGGTTTTGTCAATTTGTTTATCTTTTCCAAGAACTAACTTTTGATTTATCTTGCTGTTCTCTATTTATCTGTGTTCTAATCCTAATTTAACTCTAAATCTACACATATCAGGTGACTCACTCAGCTTCTTGTCATACTTAAGTTTGATAAATGGCCTTCTACAAAGGACAGCGCCTCAATATGTCTCCCCAGATTGGCATTAGCCCATATTCAACCACAAGAAGCTCTTTCAATGTGGAACTCCAGCTATATTAATGTCTACAGCTGTAGGAGCAAGACTGGTATGGGAAAGCGTAAAGGGGATGTGTTAAGGTAATAGTGATGGGTGGCAAGAAACTGTTCTATACATTTTCCTATCACTTCAGTAGCTCATCAA
Source organism: Cnephaeus nilssonii (assembly GCF_951640355.1). Taxonomy (NCBI): domain Eukaryota; kingdom Metazoa; phylum Chordata; class Mammalia; order Chiroptera; family Vespertilionidae; genus Cnephaeus; species Cnephaeus nilssonii. The sequence goes on from NC_137075.1 coordinate 41,237,251, forward strand.
AGAGAGGAAAACGTTAGCACATCTGAGAGTGGTACTAGATCTTGAAAAGCAACAGCTCTCCCTATCTCCATTTATCAGAGCCCTCTCCTGAGATGCTTACCAGCCAATTTAGAAATGAGGAACGTCCGGGAAGCAGGCCTTCCCTTCTCCAGGGATCTTGGTGCCAGTGGCATGGGAAAGGCCACTATGGAGGTAAAAAAAAATTCTCTTTGCCAGCCACTCCCCCACCATGCTATTAGGACTACAGCCATAGTCAATAAAGTGTTTCTAATTGTTCTCTTCTTTCCCCTTCATTCACCCAAAAGAGTCAAAGGGGGGCGAAAAAGTGATTTGATAAAATTATTTTACACCCTACAACCAGATTTTATTTCTCTTCCTTTTCTTTGATACAGCCCACACCCCTTGGGCAATAAAGGTCAGAAAGTTGCCTCAATAACAGCTCCTGGCATTTCTCAGAGTCCAAATCAGCTGATTCCAAATGAGGGGTCTGATTTCCACTCTGCCTAGTACAAAGCTGCTCTATGAATCTTCCACTGTCATGTTCCTGCATGCAGTTCAGTCATTTTATAAAAGCAGATTCTTGAGAGCAGTATCACACTGCTGAAAAAATATATTTTTATCTCTATGTTGCTCTGCGATGACTCAGAAAAGATATAAGACATAGGCAAGAAGATACCAAAATCACGTTTCCAGAGACATGGTGTTGGCCTGTTATGCAAGCCAAGGAAAAGTCTATATCCACTTTATCCACAGGGTGGTGCTAGCCTCAAAAAAATTACCCAAAAAGGAAATGAAAACAGTTTCACTTTCCTCTCACTAAAGATAAAATTTAACACTGTGGTCAAGACATCACTCCCCTAAGGGGACTATACATTAATTCTGCGAATAAGCATCTAAAAAATTTGACTTCATGCTAATCTTCAGCCTCACTCTACTTGGCAGTGGTAATAAAAGGAGCCAAATCACCGTTCTCTTCAACTCACTGATTGAATTTTTACCAACCCTTGGGGCAGAAGAGTGACTCCCGCTGTGCTGTTATATGTGTGCAGTCCTGGCACAGAACCTTACTATGCCTGACAGGGAGCTGGTCAACTAACCACCTAGGGCTCCTCAGCAGGTTCTTGTAAGTGCTGCTGGCAGTAGGAGAAGATGCGAGCAGCAGACATCTCACTGGTGTTGCTGAATAAAAGAAGGCGGGTTCAATGTGGTGCCTTCCAAGTCGACAGGCAGAAAAGACTAGAAAGTCTGTTTTGAGCTTCTCAACCCAAAAATATGCTTTCAACCTGTCATACGACCAAGTCTCACCAGCTGCCTCTTCTTTTCATGGGATCTAAATCTTCCATTTAAAGGTTTTTAGAGCTCAGGAGAATCTTGTTAAATATGCTACATAGTGCTTAGGCGATGTAGAAGATGCCAAATAGAACCAATTACTGGGTGTATAAACAAATGATTTTTTTAAAACATGGTACCTTTCAACACCAAAAAGTTCCCTCAACTTTGGAAAGGGAGAACTGACAAAAGTCCTCTATAAATCAGCCCTTACCAGATGCTGATACTGATAACAATACAACCATGAGCACAATGATACTGGTCCAAAGGGTTTTCAGACCTGTCCCTAGACACTGGCAGCGTGCTGATTTGGGAGGCAGGACAAAGTGTCACTTGCAATATACCCAAATATCCCTTTCTGGCCTGCCATAGATTTCTGACCCTTTTACATGTTTAAAATCCTCAACTTTAGTGAAGAATTGCTAAGAATATTATCTCTATATCTTCATTCATAAAATATACATTTTAACAGAGAAGGCAGGAAAGACCCTAGGAAAAATTCCCATTAGAATAAATGAGTTCATTAGTTTGATTAATTCACCTTTAGAATAGCAAGAAGGTGGATTCTGAGAAGATGGTGTATGGGAAAATTAAGTGCCAACAAAGGCCAAAAAGTTTGGCAGTCCTAAGTTCTAAAGTCAATAAATAAATTGAGGTAAAGCAAGGATAAGTCTGCAAGAATTTTCCCATTTATCACAGATCATACTTAGCACAGTGATGGCGTATAGGCTCCATCAAATTCACAGTTACATTTTGTTTGGCTCATACAGTTCTGTTTTGTTTTTTTAATTTGCATTCGTTGCAAATATTTAAAATTCTGGAGATGCCATCTAAAAGTCTAGATTTTGGACTTCTCTTCAAAAAATGAAAAATGTTGTCACCACTGGACAGAATTTTCATGTGACATTAATTACTCAAAGCTGAGAAATAGCAGCTAAGTCAACAGAGTCTATAGTCGCTTGTTCACCATAGTCCCCATCACCCTTACTGTGTCCTACTTGGTCTGCCATCAGTGCCACCACCATTCCCCTATAAGTCCTCACTGATCTTGATTTCTAAGGGCCACATAGAGACAGAATCCTTAAAAGGAAGATGATGATGCCAACAGTGTGGGGAGGTACCAGAAGACAGACAACTTTCTGAAAAGGACATGGTCATACTTGACAGAACTAAAGAAAACACCTAGAAAAGTTAATATAGCATGGCTCACACGGGGGTAAATAGAAAACATGAGGGACTCGGAGCAGTGAAAAGAGGAGAGATGACTGGAAAACCATCTGATGTGATGAGAAAGCTTTCCTGAATCTCAGCTTTCAATTTATGAGGAGGCAAACCACAAGACTTACTAACATGTCATATGAAATGGTCCAAGGCTCCCTGTGCGGCAAGGGTACAGCCTATGTGTTCCTTTCCCACAGCTCGTAGATGAGGAGTGATGGAACTGAGCTGCAATAAAGGAGGCGTGGCATAGGCTGAACATCAGGAACAAGTCATGTTCTAGGATTATGCACATTAAATTCTTAGACAATTGCACAGAACTAGAAATCATTTGTGCTTAAACAGTTGGTGCCTGAGTCTGAGTTTACAGAGGTGACTAAGTGACGACACGAAGAGGTGAGTGCCACTGAAAGAAAAGTGTGTTGTTACTCACAGTCCCATAGGAATGAGAGTCATGGAACACAAGGCAGGGCCACTGGGAAGCACCACAGCGGATCAGGAGGCGGAAGCAGGAGAGAGGAGACAGCATGGTCTACAGCTTGTTAGTCATGGAAGAGGAAAGGTGGGGAAGGAAAAGTAGCTTAGGATTGGCAAGTTTGAATAATGTTGGCAGCCTTTGGGTTATAAGAGGTGATCTCTAGTTGTCTGGTACCTGGCCCTGGGTGATTAGGAAGGGGAAATATTGCTTTGGTGAGAGTTAAAGGAGTTGATTGGGGATAGGTTGGAGAATTTGTAATATAATTTTTGCACACCTGCAAAAACCGGATTGCATGGGAGCTATAAAAAAAACTCTGGCCATTAGTTTGATCCTGTGATTGATTAGTGAGTGCTAAATAGGCAAATACAGAATCTAAGAAAACAGTTAAAACATTAATAGAGTTTAAGAAGCCTCAGTCCAGTCCCTCCATTTTATAAATAAGGACACTGATATTTAAAGATGCAGTATCATTTGTCCAAAATCCACAGAAGCTTGTTAGCAGTGCTTCATGGAATAGAATTCCCAAGCATTACTCCCAACTCTCTGACTTATCTGCTACCATCTATTGACTGATGCTGATATGCATATGGACTTATGCAATTCTTTTCATTTTTTTAATAATCTAAATCAGGGACTGGCCAACTTTTTCTGTAAAGGATCAGCCAGTAAATATCTTAGGCTTGTGGATCATACAGTATCTGTTACAACTACTCAGCTCTGCCATTGCTGCTATAGACAATGCATAAACAAATGGGTGTATCTGTGTTCCAATAAAACTTTATCTATAGACACTAAAGTTGGAATTTCACATTGACTTTCATTTGTTATGAAATACTATTTTTTAAAAAATGTTTTTCAACCATTTACAAATGTAAAACTGTTCTTACTTTGCATGCTATAAAAAATAGACAGCAGGCTGAGTTTTGCCCATAAGCCATAGTTACTTATCCTTGGGCTAAATAAAGTCTGCATACTTCCTATGAAATCTCAGATGTTTGAACCAGATGACAGTTCACCACTCTAGGTCTTAGTTTCTCCATTGATAAAATGAGTAACTCAACTTGCAGACTACTGACCTTGGGGTATTGCCAAGAGTAAACAAAAATAAGTTCTGAAAGGGAATCTGTGGACTCTCCCTATTAAGAAACATCTCTCTCAGATAGCTCCAGGATCCAAAGTAATCCAGGAATTACATTGTGAAGAATATTAGATACACAGAATTTTAAAGTAAAAAGAAATATCCATGGAGTAAATTTAGGAAACAGGATTAAATGAATTTCTCTACTCCAGGACTTCTCAAACCTATGTATTAGGACTATCCACAGGAGGGGTCTTCCAAAAGCCAACTCTCAGACAAAAATTTGAGTGTACGCAGTTTTGGTCAGAGGCAAAAATAGGGAACACAAGCGACACAGGGAAAATTGAGAAAGGGAAATGTGAACAGTCATATAGCTTATGTTAAGGAACAAGTTACTATGTGAGTAACTGGAGCTCAATTCTACTGGAAACTCTCTGAGAAACTACAATGTGGCTTCAAAATTACTCCACAGAGGATGACCTCTCAGTGGTTGAGAGTTGTCTTGAGGGCACAAATAATCCCACACTTACGTTGCACCTGCAGGAGCCCAGAGAAGCTCCCAGGGTGCTGAAGGAAGTCCTTGGGTAAAGAAGAGAGCTCACGGTGGGAAGCTACCAACGTGCCAGAAACATCTACCAAGGCTATATTCAAAGAGGCGATGAAGAGAGAAAGTATGAGTGTCGACATGTTGGCTACAGAGGTAATGGGGATGTCAACATTCTCTACTTCATTTGCCCTCAAAACACTTTCTACCAGGAAGCATCCCAACTCACTTGACTCTAGAATTCCTTTATCTATGAAGCACCTGTCCTTGGAGAGAGACTGCTCTGAGGTAAATAGAATAGTGCCAGCGACTGAGTAATCTCAACACAATTAGAGGATCTCTTCAGGCATTAATTTCTAAAATCAATATGGCAAAGCATACACTAAGTACCAAAAAGCCTCTGTCATCCCTGGGGCAGAAAGCAGGCCAATACATTTCACACAGTGCCAGGCATGAGGTCAACTCCAACATGAAAAAAAAAAAAGAAAAAAAAAACCAACAGCAAAGAACAATTCACCTCCAAATGAGGTTGCCATCTGAAGTGATGTAAGTCTGAGGGGGAACAGAATGTTCAAAGTGTGATTGGAAGCATGACAAGGCATCACCATCTGCCATCTGAGTTCCATCTCCCTACTCCTTTAACCATCTGTACACCTGCTCAGGCATGTCACATGGAGGAAGGGGTGGTCATGCCATCATTAATGCAGTAGCAATGAAAGCAAAAGCTCAAGACTTGCTCGAAGGCCTCCAACACCATTACTTCCTTAAATTTGGGATCTACTTCCATAAAGAAACATATGGAAAAGAGATTCGTAAGCCTAAAGCTTAAATCTACACAGGGCTGGAGTTTCTGTGTGATCTGGAATCTTTAGACTACCAGGTCATACATAGAAAATCAGCAAATTGTTGGAATAACATAACAAATGTTAAGCAGAACCTAATCTGGAATCCATTACATACATTCTCATTTTGAACATTGATCAATGCAAGCATAACCTCTTCATCTTCTTTTTTCCATTCATATTTCATCTCTAGACCCACTATTCCCAGGAAAGATAAAAATAAATCCGCCAAAAACTAATGATGGAGAAGTGCTTGTAAGTGCTCAAAGCAATCAGTTTTCCTAGAGAGCCTTGCACAAAAGAATGAGGTTTGGGCTACTCCAGCTCTTTAGATCCTCCACCACAGAGACTGTTCTCTGTGGCACATCCAAGGAGGAATAGGCCTCGTTCAGGATCCATTCTGTATGAAAGCTGAGTTACTTGGTCAATCTGCAATAGGCAACAGGATTTTTATTCTGAATGTAAGTAAGGTCCTCTCAGTTCAAGTGTCTCTCCTTAAGAATAATTGAAAGGGTTCTTTTAACTTAAGGATTTAAGATAGCAAAAGACACGATGTTAATAAGAAGTCACTGAATATATTGCATGTAGTAAAATATATAGTAATCCCTTTTCTAATTAGTTGGGTTAAGCATATGAACCTATAGGGAGGCAATACAACATAGCAGTTAGATGTACAAGCTCGGAGGTCAGACTGCTTGGGTGCCCCTGGCTTCACTGCTTATTAGCTGTGTGACACAGTTAAAGTCTTGGAACTCTCTGAGACTCAGCTCCTTTGTACATAAATGAGGAATGATAACTCATGTAAATAAAATGCATGTAAATAAAAATACATGTAAAGTATTTACAAAGGAATCTAGAGCATAATAGGAGTTTTTAAATGTTAGCTATTTGTGGTAGTCTGAAAATGGCCCCACAAAAGATATCCATGTCCAAAATCCCAGAACTTATAAATGTTAACTTACTTGGAACAAGCATTTTTGGAGATGTTATTAAGTTAAGGAGCTTGAGACAGGGAGAATATCTGGATTATCTGAGGGGTCCCTAAATGCAACCCAGGCATCCTTATCAAAGAAGGCAGAGGGAGATTTCTCTCTCTCTCTCTCTCTCTCTCTCTCTCTCTCTCTCACACACACACACACACACACACACACACACACACGCATAGGCACAGATAAAGCCAATTTGAAGATGAAGCAGAGAGAGATCTAAAGGAGCTGGCCTTGAAGACTGGAGTGATGTGGTCAAAAGACAAAGAATGTCGGCAGCCACCAGGAACTGGAAGAGAAGAGGATTGTCCCCAGAGCTTCTGGAGGGAGTGCAGCCCTGCCCACACCTTGATTTCAGCCCAGTGATAAAGATTTCGCTCTTCTGGCCTCCAGAACTGTGAGAGAATAAATTCCTGTTGTTCTAAGCCACCAAGTTTGTGGCAATTTGTTAGAGCAGCCATAGTAAACTAACACGCTATTTTTAGACATGGATATTAATTCTCTATTGCTGCATAACCAAACTTAGTGGCTTAAAACTACAAGCATGTATTTTGTCTCAGTTTCTGTGGGTCAGGAATCTTGGCACAACTCAGCTAGGCATCCCTGCTTCAGAGGCTCTTAAAAAGCTGCGACCAAGGTGTGGGCTGTGGTCTCATCATTACACTTGAGTGAGAAAAACATGCAGGACTTGCATTCAGGGTTGCATGAGCCTCTCGGCCTTGGATTCTCACAGAATGTTGGGCAGAAGCTGCCCTCGGTTCCTTGTCCCACGTGCTTCTCCATAGGGCAGCCCACGCAGCTGCTGACTTCCTAGAGCGAGCAAGAGAGAGACGGAGAGAGGGAGAAGATAGAAGCCAACGTCTTTTTTAACCTCCTCTCAGACGTGATAGCCCACCCTGTTTTCTTCTTTGTCTTGGTTAGAAGTGATTCTCTAGGCCCAAGACCATTAACTAACCAGAATAATTACTGCACACAATCTTCTTATTGGATAGTTCTCCTGGCTTTTCTTCATAATCAGCTGAATTTTTAAAAAAAATATTGAACTAATCTAACTCACATTGATCTGCTTATTGTAAAATGCAGGACTGTTAAAAAAAAAATCCCAGTCTTTCAATCTGCAAATGCTTAACTCAGACTTTAAAATAAAGAAGTATCAACAATACTCATGTAACGTTACACCTGTTTCCATGTGTTGTTGTATAACCACTCCAACTCGAAACAAAATGTTGGCTATGTAGCTGCCTAGAAATGGCTTCTATCTGTCACTGTTGTGATGAGAGGACTTTTCTAGATTTCCCTGCCTTTGGCCCAATGAGAATAACTTGCAGCTTACAACATCTCTTCTCATTCTCTTTTTTAAAACATATTTTTTATTGATTTTTAGAGAGAGAGGAAGGGAGAAGAGGAGAGAGAGAAACTTCGATGTGAGAGCAAAACAGCCATCTGCTGCCTCCTGCACACCCACTACTGGGGATCAAGCCCACAACCGTGGCACGTGCCCTGACCGGGAATCAGACTAGCAAACTTTCAGCGCACAGGAGAAGGCCCAACCCACTGAGCCGCACCAGCCAGGGCTCATCTCATTCCCAATGGTTATGCTCTATGTCTCAGGGTCACATGTGTCTCTCTCCACCTCAGGATCTATGCTTCAAAACTTTCAGCAACATTTTATTGTTTGAATGTTCATACCACTTAGATCAAATTTCATAGAACCTTTGAGCAGAAAATACCTTAACTCTGTCTAATCAAACTCTGTAAGAGAAAAGCTCAGAGTGATTTCTCTCTGACACTCTCTTTCACTCTCAGAGTCAGGGTCAGAGTTGAGTCTAGAGCCTATTATCTCATTCCTGATGAAATTAGTGTGTGTGTGTGTGTGTGTGTGTGTGTGTGTGTGTGTGTTCATGTGCGTGCATGCACTGTTCATTAGGCACTGCTTTTAGATACTCTGATTAGTTCTCAAGTACACAAAATGTACTCAGGAAATGTTTGTAAGCAACATCAAACCCCAAGCCAGAACAAAAAATACATATCCGAAAGAAACAACACTGTGATGAGGATTCTGAAAGGAAGTGCAGCTAATATGTGAACTTAGCCCCACGTGGAACACTATCTAATTCTTTCCTTGGCTTCATGTCCTAATATCAAAGGCCAGTCAAGATGCAGAAACCCCGTAGTAATTTGAATAGGAAAGTTTTAACATGGAGAATTATGAACTATTTCCAGGGGATCAGCTACCAAACGGGGATGAAAGCGAACTCTGAAGATCACCCTAGGTCTGAGGGAGAGAACCCGAAGAAGGAAGGGGCCCCTCCCCAAGGCTGGCTAGCAGACCTGGTTAGAGGCTGTGGGGTAGCCTATGGGATGCCAGAGAAGTTGCTGGACTGCCTGAGGCCACAGCTGTTCTGCAGTCAGAGGGCCAAGGCTGGGGTGCAGGGAACCACCCCTGGGTGCCAATGGCAGCCGCCAGCAGAGGCGGCTGTGACATTCACTGGGAAGCTGTCAGAGGCACCCACAGGCCTCACCTGGAAGCCACCCACAGGGATGCTGCTTCCCTCACAGAGAAGCCAGCTTCCCAGGAAGCTGCCTGCCGTTGGGACCACAGAAACGTGCTGGCCCATCACCTCCACAGGCCGTTCTGCAGCAGGATGGCCAAACACCACGGGAACAAGGGCAGAAAAGCACATCTGAACCAGGAAGGAAAGCCCCTGGCCGGAGGGTTTCCTCTTTGCCCTCCACTGGCAAAACGTAACATGGTGCCGGGGGGTAAAGAAGAATTGATTACAAAATCCATTTCAAGCATGGCAATGCAGGGTGGATTCGGAGCTGAGAGGCAATAAGTCAATAACGGGTGAACTTGCATCACCAATGAAGAGGCACAAGCTCTAGTCTCAGCTCTCTAAACCTGCTAACACCCAGGGAAGTCTTAGACACGTGGTTCCATGCATGATGTCTTGATAGCTCTCTACTTTCCTTAATTCAAGCCATGGAACATTTTGAGTTTGATAGTTCCAATGACCCATTCTATTAATTTAACACGTAATGACTAGATATAACAAACAAATCACACTTAGCAAGGTTCCTAGAGCTCACACGAATAGTATTTTTTTTCTATTTTATTTTGCCAGATAACAAATTTTAAGAAAAATAATTATTACTTGATTTCTACAGCTGCTTGTGATATTGTAACTATAATAAGAAACATATTTTCAGTCTTTTTCCCCAGTTCCTGACACAAGAATTTCTGAAACCCTTGAAAATTTGCTGAGTGATAGGAGTAAAAGGATAGCGTTTGTTACTCATAATAAGCCCACTGCAGCCATACCTGAGTGTATGCTAACACGGGGGCTCTTGGGGGCTCCTGGAGAGCTCAGGTTCCTTGTGGAGCCTCTGTGGCAGAACCCTTTTTCTTTTCAGCATCCCAGGGGCAAGCTGCTTTCCTCGGCTCATGGCCCCTTCCTCTATCTTCAAAGCCAGCAGTGTACGGTCCTCTTTCCTCTTCTCTGACCACTGCTCCTGTCCCCACAGTTTCTGCTTGATCATCCCTCTTGCCTCCCTTTTTCAAGGACTCTTGTGATTATGTTGGTCCCACCAGGATAATCTCCCCACCTGAAGGTTGCTAATTTAATCATATTTTCAAAATCTTTGGCTATGGAAGGCAACATAGTCACAGGTTCTAGAGATGAATGTATGTATATCTTCAGGAGGCCATTGTTCTGTCTATCATACAGTCCTTCCTAAACTTTAAGTCTCTTGAGTGTAACCTGGCTTTTGCTTCGTGTATATTTTCTCATATAAAAGGGTCTCTAAACTTTCCTACCTAGTTCTCAAAATGCCATAATGGGTCACCAGATACCTTTCGTTTCTCTTCAGGTCCACTATTCTTAATCTTTCTAAGAAATTTTTATTTAACCAACTTCCTCCTTGAAATTCCTTTTTATTAAACAATAAAATAGATAATACTTTAGGTTATAAATTTACTAGACATAATGACTCAAGAGCCTCCCACATACCACTAAATTACTCTATCAACCTTTCTGTATGTTCTTGAATTGTCTTGAACTGTCAAGAATTGGAGAGATTTCTGGATTACTAAACAGAAGGGAAAATGGCCTATTTAGTGTAAGAACATGTGCATGCCCACACACACAAAATCCTGCCCCACAACCCTGAAACTGCTTATTTTATTTCCACCTCTGTTCCAAGTTCTCTTTACTCTCATTCTGCTTCTCAATATATATATGGCAGTAGAGGAAGTGGAAAGCATAATTAATTCTATGGTATTTAAAGATTCTCTAAACAAAGATATTTTTTAGACCATGTCAAAATGGGATTAAGAAACAACAGTGAGATACTACACACCTATTAGAATGGTTAAAATATAAATGCTGACAACACTAAATGCCGGTGAAGACGTCGAGCAACAGGTCCTCTCAGTCATTGGTGGTAGGAATGCAAAATGGTACAGCCACTTTGAAGGCAGTTGGCAGTTTCTTACAAAACTAAATATACTCTTACCAGATGATATGATTATCTACATAGAAAATCCAAAGCATTAGTTAGGGTAGGTTAAGCCGCCCTTACAAATAAATGACAAAATTTCAGTTGCTTGAAGGACAAGAAGTTTATTTGGGTTTAGAGGAAGTACTGCTGGTCAGCAGGTAACTCTCTAGGATGACATACAGCAACTCAGGATACATCCACATTGTGGTCGAACAACCCCTAGGGACAATATTATATGCGTGGAAATACTTGCAACACACATAAAGAAGTATTGGTCTCCAAAATATTCAAAAAATGACTAAAAACCAATAAAAGTCTTTCAGATAGCTAAATGGAACCTCCTTAGAAAACAATTCAGAGACTATTATATCTAAAGCAGGTTCATTTGGAGGTACACACCCCCACCTTAAAAGTCTTACCAAATATATTCACCAAAATAGTTGCTTTCAAGAGTTTTGACAAGAGTCTCTGTAAGACATAGCTAATAGAGGTATAAATTAGTTACATTTAAAAGACGCATGGCTTTTGACCCAGCTATGACACATCTAAGAATCTATTTTATGTAAATATTAACCCAAGGACATAAAGAGAATCACTACTGGTCTCTGCTTGAAACATATTCTTTTCAGGCATTTGTTGCCTCTGTCCCCTCACCTCCTTAACTTCCCTAGACCACCTTATTTAATATTGCAACACCTTTCCCCATTTTATTTTTCTTTGTAGCACTTACCCTCATCTGATATTCTATATAATTTAATTATTTTATGGCCCGACTTGTCCCAGTGGCACGTACACTCCATTTTTGCTGTCATTGTTCATTGCTTGTATTTCCAGTGACAAAATAATTCCTGGAACAGTGGGTGCTCAGTAAGTATATGTTTAATAAAAGGGTACTTTTCAACATTGTTTATAATAGTGAAAAAAACTTAGAAACAACCTTAATGTTAGCTAAATAAATAACAGTAACTCTATTACTAAAAAAAAAAAAAATTAGGTTACCAATTAAAATACGTTGTATATCTATGTACAACAGCTGATAAGCATATCCATGACATCTTTAGAATAACAAAAAGCAATTGTTGAACAATAAATGGAAGAATGCTTCATCCATCTACATTGGTTACCTCTGGAGGATGAAACTGGAGAGGAGGAAGAAGGGTAAAGGAATGGCTCTAACCATGTCACTGCCTTCTGCCACATGCTGCGCTTTATTCAGGCCAAAAGACCTCAAGAACATCACTTCACCTTGACTCGAACCCAGTGCCACCCTCAGACTCAGGCCCCTGAGTCCAGAACTGTGTCTGTCATTTGGATGGCCCCTTTCTGACCATCATCCGTTTGTGCCCTTTCCAAGGGGCAAGGGGTTCATGAGAACGTGCCAATCTGATGCCCACACTCACTCTTATCTAGACAAGAGTCTAGGTGCCCAGAACCTCAGAATTCCTTGCCCAACCAATAGCCTGGAACTCATTTCAAAGCCTGCCTGGACTTTTTCCCAGAACAGTCCTCCTGAGCAAGGGCTGGGCCAAGAGTGTCCTCTCCCCTAGACCTGAATGGCTGCCAAGAGGCAGCTGCCAGGATTTAGTGGACAAAGCTTGGATGTGTGGGCTGGGGAATCCCCAGGACACCTCTTGTTACAGAACAAAGCCAGGGCTGTGAAGACAAGGGGGTGAAACACAGGCTGGGACCTTCATTTGTCCTTTTGCCCCAGGTCCCACGAATGTTAGAGGTAGGCCTGCCTGAACCTGACCACATCAACCTTCTCTACCAAAACCCTAGTCTTGCCAATGCTGGAAATTCTTTCCAACCTCATCCTTTGGATTGGACTTTACTGAACAGAAACCAACTGCTTTCTGAAGGCTGCGCTGCAATCACTGACCAGGACACAAACAACATATGTCATCCTGTCTCAGACATCACCAGGACCTAATGGCTCTGCCAGTCTAAAAGCCATTTGATTCAACCATGGCCAGTTAATTCAACCATGCCTGTCACTGACTATCATCCTTCACCACTTTCCAAAATGCAAGCCCTTCTGGTCATGTGTCTTTTCTTCTATTTTCACCCCATTCGGTTCTGTGTCTCTGCCCCCGAATCTACCTACCATCCTTTCCATTATTGACAAATCCTTTAGCCCTTCTCATGTTACTCCCTAGGATCCTCGTTCTTTGTAAGCTATCCTTGATTTCCTACCTTTCCCCCAAACACTCCCTCTACTTGCTTGTTTCCACCTCCCAATCCTAAATTACTCATTGCCTCACTGCCCATATGATAAGAGGGATAAAAATCCCATTTTTCTTGCTCAATATTGCTGCCTTCAGATTACTACCCCTCCCACTTTGTAGAAAAACACCTCCTTTAAGGGTTATAGCACCTATCTGTAACTCCCACTCTTTCCATTGTCATTGTTATTATTGACTTTCCAGTTACTAGTCACATTTATTACGTATTTGGGCACCTGGCTCGTGTTTATTACCCTCCTTTCTTCTCTAGATCTGCCATCATTCTAGGTTCCAGATGAATCTGATGTCCAAGTGCACTACCTAGCTGACCACAGTCCTTTGACTCTCCACTCTATTTCATCAATTTACTCTTATTCCAAGTCCAGTTCTTTGCTATTTTCTAAAACTATTCTACCTCTTAAAGTAAAATCCTGATATCTACCCCCAAATTGCATCTTCCTACCTTTTCTTACTCTTTATTCTCACTATCCCTATTCTTATACGTTATCAACACCTCCAAACATTTAATCTCACATTTCCCCCCGTCTGCCAGCTCCTGTCTATTGACTGGATTTCTAGTCATACTCCAATTATCACTATAAACAAAAATCTGATTGTATCACTCTGCTACTTAAAATTCCTCAAGTGCAAAAAAAATAAAATTCCTCAAGTGCTCTGGTTAAGTTTTAAAATTTTCAAATTCCTTAAAATATGACTTTTATAATTTGGCCTTGATTGACCCCTCCAACCTTATTCCCCACTCAACACGCACCCTTCACTCCAGCTTTGCTGACGTAGTTTCAGTTCATTTTTCACCTACCTGGAATGCCTTTCTCCCCTATCATCCCTAGGATAACTCAATCTTAAAAACAGTTTAATTTTTTAAATTAAAATTTTACTTTTGATAATTATATATTCACATGTAGTTGTAAGACATAATAAGGAGATAAGAGATAATCCATGTACCCTTTACCTGGTTTTCCTAATGGTATCATCTTAGAAAACCATAGTATAATACCAGAGCCTATTGATATCGATATAGTCAAGATCTAGAAGAGTTTCATCACAAGGATTCCTCATATTTTCCTATAATAGCCATTCACTTCCTTCCTACCCATATACCCTTCTTAACCCCCAGCAACCACTGATCTCTTCTCCCTTTCTATAATTTTATTTCAAGATTGTTATTTAAATTATGTTGTAAGTGTATAACCTTTGGAAATTGACTTTTTTTCATTCAGCATAATTCTCTGGTAAATCACCCATGTTGTTGCATATATCAACAGTTCAATTTTTTATTGCTGATAATACTCCATGGAATGAATGCACCATGGTTTGTTCAATCACTTACTTATTAAAACCATCTGGATTGTTCAGAGTTTTTGTGTTTGTTTTTTTTTATGAATAAAGTTACTATAAATATTCATTAAAAGATTTTTGAATGAAAATAACATTTCTATTCTTTGGGATAAAAATTTGAGAAAATATAATGGCTGGACCATATGGTTGCTGCATGTTTAGTTTTTGTTTTAGGAAGCTGCCAAAACATTTTCCAGAATGGCTATGATTTTTCACATTCCTACAAGCAATGTATGAATAATTCAATCCAGTTTCTCTGCATCCTCACCAGCACTAGGTGTTTTTGTTTTTGTGGTTGTTGTTGTTTTAGGTGTGGAGTGATAGCCCATTGTGGTTATAATTTACATTTTCCTAATGGCTATTAATATTGAACATCTCATGTGTTTACTTGCCACCTGTATATCCTCTTTTGTGAAATATCTCTTCATGGATTTTTCTCATTGGATTTTTTAAGTAGTTGAGTTTTAAGCGATTTTTATATTTTTTAGGTATTGGTCCTTTGTCAGATACGTGGTTTGCAAATATTTTCTCCCAGTCAGTAGCTTGCCAATGAATTTATTTTTAATTTTTGTCAAAAATAAATTGGGTATGCCTGTCCAGTGTGGCTCAGTAGATTGAATGTCATCCTATGCACCAAGTGGTCACTGTTCAATTCACAGTCAAGGCACATGCCCAGGGTTGCCAGCTCAATCCCTGGTAGGAACCATGCAGGAAGTAGCTGATTAATATTGCTCTCTCATCAATGTCTCTCTCTCTCTCTCTCCCTCTCTCTCTCTCTCTCAAGTCAATCCTATATAATAAAAGCCTAATATGCTAAGTGCCCAGTCGGCTGGTCAGCCGTTCAACCAATCAAAGTATAATATGCTAATGATATGCTAATGATATGCTAAGGCCGCTCAACAGCTCACTATGACGTGCACTGACTACCAGGGGGCAGACACTCAATGCAGGAGCTGCCCCCTGGTGATCAGTGTGCTCCCACAGGGGGAGTGCCGCTCAGCCAGAAGCCAGGATCACGGCTGGTGAGCGCAGTGGTGGTGGCGGGAGCCTCTACCACCTCCATGGCAGCACTAAGGATGTCCGACCACCAGCTTAGGCCCATTCCCCGTGCACCGGGCCTCTAGTAAAAACATATTTTAAAAAATAAGTTGGGCATATTTGTCTGTATCTATTTTTAGGTTCTCAATTCTATTCCATTGATTATGTGTCTATCCCTCCACCAATAACACACAATCTTGATTACTGTAACTCAATAAGTCTTGAAATCAGGTAGACTGGTTCCTCCAACTATTTTTGCTTTTTTCAAAATTGTTTTATTGATCTAGTTCCTTTGCCTTACCTCATAAATTTTTGAATAGTCTAATCTATATCTACATAAACATCTTACTGGTATATTGATATGGAGTACATTAAATCTGCATATCAATTTAGGGAGATTGCATCTTTACACTCTTGAGTCTTCCAATCAATGAAGACAGTATGTCACTCCATGTAGGTAATATTCTTTGATTTCTTTCATCAGCATGTTATAGTTTTTGCACACATGTCTTGGACATGTTTTGTTAGATATATATCTTCAGTATTTTATTTTTTGAGTGGTTATAAACAGTAATAGTATTTTATAGATGCCTGTCTATTTGTCTGTCTCCATTAAACTGCAAACTTGGTAATCATGCAGACACTGTCTTACTTGATGTTGAATCCCTACACTAGAATAGTATCTGACATATAAATGTCAATAAATATATTATGGAAAGCTATCATTTTGCCGCCAAAAATTTTGAGGAGCTTGTTAGTAACTTTCATAGGGAAATTTACACTCAGTTTATTATTGAAGACTCTGCAGTCAGGCTTACTAAGGCCTACAAGGCACTACCCTATATAAATACTTTCTTCAACCAAAGTAGTCATCTTGTCTCCAGAACCCACCTACTTGCCTGAAGAAGAAGCCAAGGGGAAAAGTTATTTGGCTCTTTGTGTTTGACATCATTTTAACTCTTGATCCCCAAGTCAATTAGATCTCAATTGGGGATATTATGTATATAGTATCTACACACACACACACACACACACACACACACACACACACACACACAGTGGTTGCTGCTAATATTTCACTATTCTAAGAAGTGGGATTTGGGATATCAGTATTATAAAGTGGATTTCATCACTAATTCAATTCTCTTAGAACTGAGAAGCTTAAAGAGAAAGTATGAAAAGGATATTATGCCTTATTTCCGCCTTTTTTAGCTTTTCCTAACCACCCTGACATCGTTTTTCATTTTATTTGTGAATTGGAAAGATCTGGACATATACTGACTTTTTTATTTCTACTAGTAATTATACCGTTATCCCCAGTACCTTCATATCTACAAGGTACATGCAAGTCAGATCTGTGTCTTTTGTCATTAACATATGGCATAGTTCCTTGAGTCTCTTCTAAACACTTGTTGTTGAAGAAAAAGAAAAATTAAAATTTGGAGTGTTTTAAGAGGATCTAATATTAAACCACAAATTAAGAGAATTGGCTTCTCTGTCTTGCTCAGTTCCTTACTCGCTGTAACATAGTAACTAGATACAGTCACCTAACCCCTAGTCTTTACTCTCTTCGTCAGTACAATGGGAATAACACTTGATTATATGTAGAGACCTGAAAAGATAATTGAGGTTGGTGGTGATTATGTTCACGTGGTGCTTAATAGAACTGTTTTTGTCTGGGCACTTGTTACAGATAGCTCAAATGACCAGTCTCACAGGTAACAGGCTGAGAAATGAGTTCAAGAGTTCAGGAGTGAGCTGCTAGCTCCACATTCATTTAGCTTGTCTCATGCTTCACTATATGGCAGCTGCCCCATGAGACAAACCTCTGACTTGGGTGTCTGGCTCAGCCAGTGCTGATGTTCCATTCAATAATTCTCTGCTAATGCAGCTATGTGTGCAAACTCACTTTTGCTCCGATTGATTTCTCTATGAAATGTCTCAAACACAAATATTTTGGAAGTGAATACAGCACAGGTTCTGCTTGCAGAGTCATTTTTTGAAAAATAAAAAAGTCAAGTTAATTGTGGTTGCATAAAGGGTTCCCAGCATTAACAATCAATGGGAGAGAGTCCACAGAGCTGCAATGGGAGAAGGTGAGAGGGACAGAGCAGCAAACAACTTAAGAAAGCTGCTTTTGCTGCCAGAAAAAAGGTCTCCAGCTTACTTGGTGCAGCATAGTGAGTCCTAATGGACCCCAAAAACTTCTTCCATAAGGTCATAAAATGGACCACACAACCAAGAAAGTCAGCAAAATCATCCCAAGTGAAGACTTATCTTTGAGCCTATTTTCAATGGAGCCTAAAGGTGGAGCTTGGGATTCTAGAGAAATGCTGTTATAACTCAGTAGAAAATAATTTTAGCAGTTTCTGTAGGAGGAAAGGAGGAAAGAGAAGCAGATGAATCAGACTAGCTTGGGTGTATAAAGGTACCAGTAAGAGTAGTAATGATCTGGGATAAAGTGGAGAGAAGAAAGAGCCAAATGCAAAGTTATTTGGCTCTCTGTGTTTAACATAATTTTAACTCTTGACACCCAATGTCAAATATGTCTCAATTGGGGCTGTTATGTATATAGTATCTACACACACACACACACACATACACACACACACACACACACACACAGTGGTTGCTGCTAATATTTCACTATTCTAAGAAGTAGAATTTGGAATATCGGTATTGTAAAGTGGATTTCATCACTAATTCAACTCTCTTAGAACTGAGAAGCTTAAAGAGAAAGTATGAACAACTGATGTACATTTATGAGCAAGAGGCTTTTATCCTAGTAAAAAGGTTACAGTTTCTTATTGGAGGCAAATTTTCTGATATAGAATTTTTATGTTAACCCTCGCCTGAGGATATTTTTGCATTGATTTTTAGAGAGAGTGGAAGGGAGAGGCAGAGAGAGAGAGAGAGAGAGAGAGAGAGAGAGAGAGATTGATTTGTTGCCTCCCTGACCAGGTCCTGTGATCAAACCTGAAACTGAGGTACGTCCCCTTGACTGGAATTGACCCCAGGACCCTTCAGTCTGTGAGCTGATGCTCTATCAACAGAGTAAAACCAATGAGGGCTATGTTTTTGATAAAAATATCTCAGATAAGAATTCACTTTTCTTTTGCACCATGTAAAGTCTCATGGGATTCACCCCATTGTCTTCTGGGGTATATAAACATTCTTTATTGCTTTTCCCTCAAGTTGAAGAAAATCTTTAAACTCTTATAAACTGCTTTATTTTCTGCCCTCTGACCCCCATGGTAAGAGGAACTACTTCACATTTGCAGGCTCCCCTCTTCCCAGGGTATGGGACATAACTTTCAGAAGACTTAAAATAAGGCCATACTTACTGATGCTCTCCTTCTGCCCCTGTAGCTGAACCCTAGCAACTGATCAGTTAACATGTACCTCAGTTCTGATGACCTATCCCTTCCTGTCTTCTTCTGTGCTAGTCTTAGTCACTGCCTGGAACTCAGAAGATTAAGCCATGATGCTGGGCACTACCCTAGACTTCCTCTTCCTCACCTCCCAACTGAATAATCATCAGATTCTAACAACTTTACCTCCTAAATAGCTCTTAACTCCAATTTTCACTAACCTCAATATTGGCCACCATCAATTCAGACCTGTATTATTATTATCATGGCCTCTGAATTCCTTTCCAAGCCTCCAAATTTTCTGCTCTCACATTATTCTCCACGTTGCAACCAGAGTAATTATTCTAACGTGTCTATTTTCAACTTAAAGCTCTGCAATAACTTCCTCTTGCTCCCTAAATAAAGTCAAAACTCCTTAACAGGAATAAAGAGCTCATCCTGGCATAACCCCATTTACCACACTGACTTTGTATTGCTCACTCCTCCACCCACACTCACCTCCAATCTAGAATCCAGACACGTTCAACTACTTTCAGTTCCTCCAAACAAGCCATTCTCTTTCTCATTTCCTGGCCTATGTTCATACATGGAACATTACCCTTTGCCTACTCATCCTTCAGGTCCCTGTTTAGATGATCCCTCCTCCAGAAATCCTTTCCTGACTCCCCAAAATGAGTTATATTCCCTTCCCAGTGTTGTCATAGAAACCTGTACTTTGCCCTATTATAGAAGTTCTTGTGCTGACGTATAACTGCCCACTTACTAATCTCTATTTTCTCTTGGATTGTAAGCCCCAAGAGGTCAGGGTATGAATAGGTCTTGTCATCTCTGCATTCTCATATCTGGTACATAGCCTGGCACATCCATGCTCCACAATAAACGTTGGCTGAGTGAACTAATGCACACCCAGGCCCTGGGAATGAGGTCCTGCCACTTACTCCCTTACACTCTCCAGGATAGTAATCTTGCCCTTAAATCTCCAGTCCTGTAGCTGGATTCTACTTAAAATTCTTCCAAGTCTTTTCACTGTTCTTAAAATAAAGTCTAAAAACCATAATATGATCTAAGCACCCTACTCCATCTAGCCTCTATTTCATTACCATTTGCAATGATCCCAGCCTCCTGGTGTTAACATTCTTGTGAAGTATGCCCTGTGTTGCATCAATATTAGTCTGGGAGGCCAATAGCATATAGTAAAAGTGATGACATCTCACTTTTGAGACTAGATCATAAAAATCATTACATCCTCTGCCTCTCTCTAACTCTTTTGGGGTCACTTACTCTGGAAAAAGTTAGCTGCCCTGTTGTGAGCCACTCTATGGACCCTGTGGTGAGAAAACAAGGTCCCTGGCCTACAACCAGGGGAGAACTGAAGAATGCAGCCAACAGCCATATGCGAAAGCCTGCTTGGAAGCAAATGCTCCAACCCCAGTCAATCCTTCAGATGACTGCTGCCACAACCAATATTTTTATTACAACCTCATGAGAGATTATGAGCCAGAATCATCATCTCAGCTGCTCCTGGATACCTGACTCACAAAAACTATCTATACTAATAAAAGGGTAATATGCTAATTAGACCAGATATCTTCTGGACATCCTTCCTGCCAAAGCCAGGCCTGGGCGAAGCCGCCAACAGTCCCGGGAGAAGCCGCCCAAGGTCCCGGTTACCTGTGGCTGTGGCTGGCCAGAGCAAGCCATCGGGGTCCTGGGTGCCTGTGCCTGGCCCAGGCCGAGCCGCCCAGGGTCCAAGGTGTCTGCGGCTGGTCAGAGGGAGGGAAGCCTGTGTCCCAGGTGCAGGGACTGAGGCAGAAGCAGTTAGGGGTGATCAGGCAGTCAAGGGAGCAGTTAAGGGCAATCAGGCTGGCAGGCAGAGGGGTTAGGGGCGATCAGGCAGGCAGGCAAGTGGTTAGGAGCCAGCAGTCCCAGATTGCAAGGGGGATGTCCGACTGTCGGTTTAGGTCCGATCCCTGCGGGGTCCCGGATTGGAGAGGGTGTAGGCCGGGCTGAGGAACCGCACCCCCACCCCCTGTGCATGAATTTCATGCACCGGGCCTCTAGTAAGATCATAAATGTTTGTTGTTTTAACCCACTACATTCTAAAGTCTGTTAAGTAGCAATAGACAACTAATATAACACTCTGGTTTCCACCATTGCCCACTGCTCCTTGCTAGACTTCTCTCACTTCCAGAGCCATGGTAGGTTCCCTCTTACCTGTGGGTCTTCTCCCATGCTGCTCCTTTCCTCTCATTACCACAATTGCTGCATATATCAGCTTAAATAGCATTTCCTTAGGAGCCTTTTCTGTCCCCCAGACCAGGTTTGGCCATCTTTCTTATGCTTTCAGAACATCTAGCAATGGTCCTTCTAGCATTTCTTACATCTATTATATCACTCAGTAACTATTTGTGGATTTGCCAAATGCTGTACTATGTAAGGGGCAAAACAAGTGTGATCCTGCCCTCATAAAGTTTGTAATATAGAGTAATTATTTAATTATTCATACCTAATCATATACTTGAATAATACATCCTATCTAATAAAAGAGTAATATGCAAATCATCACTCTGCTACACTCACAAGCCACGCCCACCAGCCAATCAGAAGTGATATGCAAATACACCAAACCAAGATGGCTGCAGCCTCAGAGAGCGGCCATGGTCAGAACTGGGCGATTGGAGCCAAAGATCAGAGGGGAAGATTGGAGCCAGCTGGGGTCCCCCGCAAGCGATCAGAGCCAGCTGGGGTCCCCTGCAGGCGATCCGAGCCAGGTGGGGGTCCCTGCCCAGGGCCCGAGCCTCAAACAGAGGCTTTAGGCCTTGGCTGGGGGTGGAGCCGGGCGATCGAAGACATCTGGGGATCCCTGCCCAGAGCCCGAGCCTCTGCCAGAGGCTTTCGGCCTTGGCCGTGGGTGGAGCTGGGCGATTGAGCCAACTGGGGTCCCTGCCCAGGGCCTGAGCCTCAAACAGAGGCTTTAGGCCTTGGCTGGGGGTGGAGCCGGGCGAGCGTAGCCAGCTGGGCTTCCCTGCAGGCGATCAGAGCCAGCTGGGGGTCCCTGCCCAGAGCCCAAGCCTAGGCCAGAGGCTTACAGCCTTAGCTGGGGGTGGAGCCAGGTGATTGAGCCAGCTGGGGGTTCCTTCAGGCGATCGGAGCCAGTTGGGGGTCCCTGCCCAGGGCCCGAGTCTTGGCCAGAGGCTTTCGGCCTTGGCTGGGAGCGGAGCCTGGCCATCGGAGCCAGCTGGGGTCCCCTGTGGGCTATTGGAGTGAGCTGGGGGTCCCTGCCCAGGGCCCGAGCCTCAAACAGAGGCTTGCGGCCTTGGCTGGGGATGGAGCGGGGCGATTGGAGCCAGCTGGGGGTCCCCTGCCAAGGGCTGGAGGCTTTAGGCCTTGGCAGGGGCAGAGCCAGAGATCGGAGGAGATAGGTGTGAACTACAGAGGAAACACCTTTTCTGACTGCTCATTGGCTAAGCTCCCTGTATGCCACTGGTAATATTCTTAGTAACTTGGGTATAAGAATCCAAAAGGTGATCTAGGGTTTTTCCACCACACTCCTGGGGAAAAAAAACGAAGGTCCACTGCTGGAGGGCTAAGAAATGTCATAACCTGCCCTACACCGTTTGGCTCAGTGGATAATGCCTAGGTTTGCCAACCGCAGAGTCCAGGTTAGATTCTGATCAAGGGCATGTACCTAAGTTGCAGGCTCCTCTCTGGCTGGGGCCCAGGTCAGGGCTCATGCAGGAGGCAACCAATCAAAGTATTCCTCTCACTTTGATGTTTCTCTCTGTCTTTCCCTTTCTCTTCCACATTCTCTAAAAGTCAATGGAAACATATACTCAGGTAAGGATTAAAAAAAAAAAAAAAGAAAGAAAGAAAGAAATGTCATATCCTATGAAAGACACATCTTGAAAATGCCTAAAGAAAGTTGTCATTTTTTTCTTGGTGAAGGGACTGGAGTCCGTGTTGATGAAAACACCTTGGTGGCTGTGGTGACTGGCAGTGGCTGCAGCAGCGGGGTGATGGGGCTGGTGCCTTTCCCTGATCAGCCTGGTTGTCTCCCACAAAGGCAAGCCATCAGTAGGACATCCCCTGAGGGCTCCCAGTATGTGAGAGGTGGCAGGCTGGGCTGAGGAGACCCCCACCCCCCACAGTGCACGAATTTTGTGCACCGGGCCCCTAGTTTGATATTTATAATTACTTGTTAATTTCTGTCTTTTCCCCTGGTATAAAATCCCATGGGGACTCTGGCTCCATGTTCCCAGGGTTGCCCTAGTATCTGGCCATGCATTATTCACTCAGAGCGTGGTTACGACAGAGCCATGACAGTAATCATCAGAGGACTGTACAGCAAGCCACGAGTAGAACTGTTAGTAAATCACAACACACAAAAAAAAATCATTCTCGCTTACTTTCTTAACAGACTCTTGTCACACCTTTCATGTGCTCATCTTCTTTTTATTTCCCCCCTCTCTCTAGGGACATCAAGTGTCCTTACAGCCTAAAGGGCTGTAATAGCAGAAGCAGATTAAGTCAATGGACCAAAGCTTAGGGCCCATCTTTGCCTCTAAATAGTTGTAAAATTTAAGGTAAGTTCCTCACCCTTCTTGCATCCTCTCTTCTTTATTTGGGAAATAGATGAGTCAGATAAAATGAGCACTAACGCCCTTTCAGATCACTGAGCTCCTATTTTAGATTCTTCCAAATGAAATCATTAGAATCAGCCAATACACTGCAGCTGTATAGAACATTTAATTTCTACCAATGGGCTTTCCTATGTATTATTTTACCTGACTTTCACAAAGAACTAATGATGATGTTATTAACCCCATATCACAGTTAAGGACATGAACACCTAGAGACATCTGAGAGCTTACGATCTGAGGGATTTCTTCCTTGATCCCATGATATTTTTTCTAAGTATTATATTAATGCTTCGAAAGGCACTATACATTTCCCTAGGTAAGACTTCGTTTCATGTGGACATTGGACACTAGAGTCCTCAAAATCCCAGACAGCTTGGTGAGCATAATGTGACCAGTGATATAATAAGAGTCTACATACTTAGAACATTGAGTGAGCTCAAGGAGAACACACTTTGACTATCATGCTGCTTTAGGGATTAATTTATATTTGCCTTTTGGGTTTAGAAAAATAAAATTTCTTCCAATGTCACGATGAAACACTGACTCACTCCAAGAGGCTGTTGCTCCTTTGCCTCTTCTCCTGGTTTTGCCTCCCCAGGCACCCCTAGTGTTCTGTTCCTAGACCTTCTCTGCTCATTCTACCTCATCTTCCCGGCTGAGTCCACGTACTCCCACTATTCAATGACAATCCATAGACTACCAACTCCCAGATATTTATATCAAGTTCCAACTTCTCCAAGCCCCAGATTTATGTTACTAATCACCTACCAGACAGACAGCTCCATCAGGGTGCGTCATGGCCACACCCATAGACATCACCAAGAGGGCCTCGTGAGCAGCGATTTTCAAGTGGTGTGCTGAAAGAATTTTTAAAACATGCAATAGCTGACTATTTAGTCAGGGACACTGACCTCTTTTCCCTTAGATTGTCAAATAAAAAATAACAACAGCCACCACAATAGCCATCCAGTGTGAATGAATCAAAATGATACCTATTTTTCTTTTGTCAGATAGACAAAAAATACAACCACTGGTGTGCTGCAGAATTTTAGTGATTAGTCTATGTGTTTCATGAGATGAAAAAGTTGAAAGTCACTAGCCTAAAGGACTTCACTGTGGCTCTCCTCTATGACTGTCACCACAGGCTGAGGATTCTTCTGGCCAGTGGGACCTACCCACCCAGAGTCCATGCCCCCACATCTGAAACATGCTCCAGGTACCCAAGACCCACTTCCAGAGTGTTCAAAGTCCTCTTTACCAGGTTGATTCTCGTGAGGGCAAGCTGTACCACTTTGTAGACATCCCTAGGTTTGAGGGTGGCTTCTTGTTGGGAGTGTGGACAGAACTTGCAGGCTGGAGGGGCCACACACAGTGTGTAACAGGAACAGAGGTGGAAAGAGAAGGGGGTGAGCTATGGGCCTGTGCATTCTTATATAGCCACATTCCAGCATGGAGCTCAGAGGAGTCCAAGAATTCTACGTTCGGACATATGCAGGTATATAAGAGAATATAACATTTTATTTAATAATGTGTTAGCTTGATTTATAACTTTTAAATATTTAGACATATGGAATGTAAACCTCCATTCATACCCCTTAATAAAGCCCCAAAGATACAAGCAGAGGGTCTGGCCACCATATACTTAAACTCATCTAAAATCAAACCAATCTTTGCCTCTCCACCTGTCTTGCTTAGGTTGCTTGAAAAGTTCCGCCTGAAATAAGAACTTACTTGCAAGTAGTTTACATGAGAGGTGATTGATCCCTAAGGAGCAGGAATGTAGGAGTGGAAAGGGCAAGACAGGTGGGGGAAGCCAACATAAAAGTGTGTTATTGAGGTTCCACTATGAGCATCAGGGCTTGATTCTGGCAGACACTTCTAGAAAAGAACAGAATGCCTCCCAAAGGAGAGAAGTGGAAGCATTTATCCTTTGAATCCTTTCCACATTGATTTGTGATTGTATTCTGAGTGTTACTCCCTCAAAATTTACGTGCCTGGACTCAGGGAGCACCAGGGCAGAAAGTGAAGACTAGAGAACTGCAGGAGGCAAGATCCTCTCAGCACAAGAGAAGCTGCCCTGTAATGGTCTATCCCAACCAAGGTCAAGAACAGAGGGGCCCTGACCAGTGTGACTCAGTTGGTTCAGTGTCATCCTGTGCACCAAATGGTCACTGGTTCCATTCCAGGTCAGGGCACAGGCCCAGGTTGCAGACTTAATCCCCAGTAGGGGGCATGTGGGACACAGCTGATTGATGTTTCTCTCTCACATCGATGTTTCTCTCTTTTTCCCTCTTCCTTTCTCTCTCTCTAAAGTCAATAAAGACATATTTTTAAAAAGAAGGGAAACCAGGAATATTGAATATTCTTGCTATACCACCCTACCTTCTTACCCCCCTCCAAGCCTAAACTTCTGTCCTTCTCCCGTAGTCTATTTTTATTAATAACTAGAGGTCCGGTGCGTGAAATTTGTGTATTGGGGGGAGGGGTCCCTCAGCCTAGCCTATGCCCGCTCGCAGTCCAGGACCCCTCGGGGGATGTCCTACTGCCAGCTTACTTGGGGATTGGGCCTAAGCCGGCAGTCGGACATCTCTCTTGCAGTCTGGGATCCCTCTCACAGTCTGGGACCCCTCGCTCCTTACCGCCCACCTGCTTGCTGTTTCTTACTGCTTGGCTCGCTGCTCCTTAGTGCTTCCATGGAGGCAGGAGAGGCTCCCACCACCACTGCTGTGCTTGCCAGCAGTGAACCCGGCTTCTGGCTGAGTGGCACTCCCCCTGTGGGAACACATTGACCACCAGGGACAGCTTCTGCATTGAGCATCTGCCCCCTGGTGGTCAGTGTGCATCATAGCAACCAGTCATTCCACCAGTCGTTCTGCAGTTCAGTCAATTTGCATATTAGGGTTTTATTATTTGGATTCCACTAGCCAAAGAGTCTCCCAAGGAGAGAATTCTGGAGTCACCCTCACTTCCCCTCTCTCATCCCACTCACCCTATCAGTCACAATATCTTGACAATTCTACCTCTGAAATATTTCTCAGCTAGAGCCCTTCCTCTGCATTCCTCTCCACTTGATTTAATTAAACCTCAGCCCAACTGCAAGAGCCTCATACCCAGATCTACTGGTGGAGGACACCATGGCAGCGGCCTCCTGTAGGCAGCATTAACAGACTTTTTCTAGGGCCTCCCTCTGACCCATCTCTCCCCACTCTGGCCTCATCTATGCACCTCTATGTGTACTATCGTGTAACTACTCTGTTTTAGCATTTCACTATCCCCCATTGCTACAGAAGCAAATCAGAATTCCACACCTCGCCTACAAATACCCTTTCTCTTTCCAAATTGCCCCCATCCTCAGCTCTTCTCCCAGAGGCCCATCACACACACACACACACACACACACACACACACACACACACACCCTATGCTCCAGTCACACCCAACTTCTCACTTTTCTCCAAGCCAACCTTGTCCTTTCATGCCTCCACATTATTATTCATGCTCATTCCTCAGTCTAGAAATCACTTCTGCAGCTGCCACCCCCTCAGACCTACACATCTGCTAAATCCTTGGGCATCTGTCAGGACCCAACTGAAATGTTACCTCCTCTGATTCCTCCAGGCTGATTCAGTGCTCCTAGTCCTGCTGGGGCACTTAAATCATTTCATAATGATGTGCTTACATGACTCTCTCCATCTTTGGAAGTTCTTTCAAGTCAGAAAATTAGGTTTTATTCATCTTTGTATTCTTAGCACCCAGCACCGTGGTTGGCACAAAACAAAGTGACATGATTGTTAGAATGAACAATTTTGAGTAAAACAAGACAACTCCTTTACACACCTCTAGTTTAAGAGACACTCAAAAGGTGAATTCAGAAGGCAAACAGTGCTGAGCAGAGTTGATGCCCATAAAGGCTGAAGAGGTGAAGTCGGCTGGTGTTCAGCAAGCTGAGTCATTGTTGTTTCTTACGGAAGCAGCAAACAAGCATTAATGTGGTACTTAACACATGAGCAGGGAGTAACAGCAAAGAATGAAATGGGATAGGTAGGGCTAATGATATGAAAATTACCTAGCACAGCCTTATATTTAGGAGGAAGAGAAAAACAGTAAAATATTTAGAATTAGCTCTACCTCAGTTTAATCCTTATGACAAGGTATGCCCTTTACACTTAATTTAAAGCCTTGCTTTACAGAACATTTTGCAATTTGTGAGTGTAATGTAAAATTAGCTAATTTCTGTATGAATCCAAATTAACAAGTATATGCCTTTATAAAAAGGATCTATCTGTGAAGTATTTGGAATTACAAATACGGGGGGTGGGGTCTTGGCAGAGGGATAGTCCCAACCCAAGAGGGCCAAGGACCTAAGCACTAGAAAGAGCAGCCAAAATAGTAATTGCCATCCAGGAAATTCCCACCAGCTGCCAAAAGAAGTAAATGCAGAACAGCAAGAAGAGACTGGAGAACTTTTAGAGTTGGAGATATGGGTAATGGAACAAGGAAGTAGGGCAACATCACAGCATAGTGTCCCAGCATTGCAGTATGGTAAGAATGTGTGGGGTTTATTTACAACCATAAATGAAAATAATTGTCAAATAAATAAAATCAGCTACATAATTGTAAACATTATCCTCATCTGTTCTGTAAAAGTGTAATCTACACTTTATCAATATAGAAAATAAAAACAAAGAGCAAGAATGAGACCCTGTTCATGGAAAGAGCTACCCCTACCTCCCATGTCCAAGTAATCTTTGCTTATTTCCCAGCTAACTTGTTCTATGATGTATATCACTGAAGGAATGATTCCATCCCTTCTATCTCTGTTCCCTGTGACTGGAAGATGGATGGCACTGCTGTGAACATAAGGAGAAACACAGTTGATTCCATCTTTAGCAAAATGATGCTTTGCTTTTTTATGAGACAAGTGGTATGAGACATAAGGAAGATGGAAATTTCAATGATGATTGAATCTTCCACTCTGCTGGGAATCAGACATTCATTTCCTACCACTTTCAACTGCTTTGTTCCCCTACCTAGGAAACTTCAAAGTCAATTGCGGTACATCAAGTTAGTTATTTAGCTGTATGTTATAAGCAGCATGACTTTTCATATTAGTTACTACACGTTGAGTCATCTCTACACGTTTGAAATTAAAATCAGGTCACAGAGGAAGTAAAAAGGCCATCCACATGTGTTTCTGTGCTACAGGGTAAAATCCAGTTCACTCTCCTCACTTAAGTCAGTCAGTAATTAAATGCAGCAAAACAAAATGGTATCACAAAGATAGGAGATTCACATAATCAGCAGTACCTGCCTGTTTGGAGATAGGTATAAAGAATGCAGGCTTTAGCTGAAGAATAAGGGATTTATGTGAACTATAAGTTAAAAATTCTGAATGTAGGAGTTGTTAAATATGGAAATGAATGGCTAAAAAAGATGAGATAGTCCTAGATGGGTTTTAAAAATAGAAGTGGTATTCACAAGCTGGGATTGTTTGGTTTTTATGTGGCTAATGAAGTGTAAGGGAAAGCTAGTATCAGGTTCAAGCTTATATCTGCATAGAGGACTAGGCAATAAGAACTATTCTAAACTCTATGAGGGCACAGTCTTAGCTTCATGTGTATCCTCTTACCCTTGAAGGCCCTAACATATGGTAGTATCCTATATAATAAAGAGGTAATATGCAAATTGACCATCACTCCAACACACAAGATGGCTTCCCCCATGTGGTCAAAGATGGCCAACTGGGGAGGGCAGTTGTGGGCAATCAGGCCAACGGGAGAGGGCAGTTGGGAGGGCAGTTGGGGGTGATCAGGCCTGCAGGGGAGGGCAGTTGGGGGGGACCAGGTCTTCAGGGGAGGGCAGTTGGGGGGGACCAGGCCTGAAGGGGAGGGCAGTTGGGGGTGACCAGGCCTGAAGGGGAGGGCAGTTGGGGGGACCAGGCCTGCAAGGGAGGGCAGTTGGGGGCAACCAGGCTGGCAGGGGAGGGCAGTTAGGGGCAATCAGGTCAGCAGGGTAGGGCAGATAGGGGCAATCGGACCAGCAGGGGAGCAGTTAGATGTCGTTCAGACTGGCAGGGGAGTGGTTAGGGGGTGATCAGGCTGGCAGGCAGAAGCGGTTAGGGACAATCAGGCAGGCAGGCAGGCAAGCGGTTGGGAGCCAGCAGTCCCGGATTATGACAGGGATGTCCCAGATTAGAGAGGGTGCAGGCTGGGCTGAGGGACGCACCCCCCCCTCCCCACCCCCCACCCCCGTGCACAAATTTCATGCACCAGGCCTCTAGTTCATTATATAAATTAACATTCCCCTTTCATTCTGATTATTGTGTGTTTTTTCTTGGAACAGAGTTTCTAGAGATGCATGTGTCCCCATAGCGGAGTAGAACACTATTTCTTACACTGCCATTCTCCTCTTCCCATTCTACAAACTATTCCCCAGGTATAGATGACTTCACAACCACAAAGTACATAATTGAGCTTTTATGGAAGTTTATTCTTTTATGGTCATCATACTAGTACTGGTAAATAAAGGGAATATTTATCTTTACAAGTAAACTCAGTAGTGCCCAGCTCAGATAATATAATGGAAACAAATCCCAGATTCTGAATTAATGTTGCATAACAAATTACCACTTAGCTGCACTCAACACCACATATTTATTATCTCATTTTCCATGGATCAGGAGTCTGGGTACAACTTAGCTGGGTCGTCCGCTCAGGGTCTCACAAGGCTGCAATCAAGATATTAGCTGGGCTACAGTCTCATCAAAGGCTCAACTGGGGAAGAATCTACTTCCAAGTTTACTCCAGTCATTGGCAGAATTAGTCTCCTTGCAGTTATGACTCAGGCCCCAGCTTTTCGCTGACTGCTGTCCTCAGGCCCTAGGGGCCACCTGCCACTCCTCGCTACATGGGTTTACCAAGCCTAGCTGCTTACTTCATCAAGTTCTCGAGGAGAGTCTCCAGTCTACTAAAATAGAGTCTTAGATATTATAACAGAATCACCGAAGTGACATCCCATTACCATTGTCATATTCTATTGATTAGAAGCAAGTCACAGTTCCCACCGAAATCAAAGAGCAGACATTCCAAAAAGATGTGAACATCAGGTGGTAGGGATAACTATGGGTCCCCTCAGGGTCTGTCTGCCACAACTTCTGTAGTGACATCTTGACAACAAGGGCTACATGACCACTGAAGAGGTCACCAGGCTGCAAGTCCTGGCATTCTCTAGGAACCACAACCTACTCCTCTACAAGCAAATAGAGTTTCCATGTGACCCAGCAAGTCCGCTCCCAGTTATATTCCCAGAGAACTGAAAGCATGTCCACACAAAATCTTATACATAAACACTCATAGCAGCATTATTCAGAATAGCTAAAAAGCAGAAATTCGCAGAATGTCCTTCAACTGATGAGTAGATGAATAAAAGGTAGGATAGCCATACAATGGGATATTATTCAGAAATAAAAAGAAATAAAAAGAAATTAGACATGTTACAGCATGGACAAACTTCAAATACATTACACCTGGAGAAACAAATCCACTCACAATATACCACATATTGTATAATTCCACTTATATGAAATGTCCAGAATAGGCAAATCCATGAAGACTAAAAGTAGATTAGTAGTTACCAGGGGCTTGAAGGGAGGGGAGGTGGAGAATAACTGCTAATGGATTTCTTTATGGGATAATAAAATGTTCTAAGTTAAGATTGCAATAATGATTACACAATTCTGTAAAAATCCTACAAACTTTAAGTGGGTAAATATTGTGGTGTGTGAATTACATCTCAATAAAGCTATCTGTATGTATATATATATATATATATATATATATATATATATATATATATATATATATGACTAAGTGACCGTCTGACTGTCCGACCGGTAGCTATGACATGCAATGACCACCAGGGGGCAGATGCTCAACACAGGAGCTGCTGAGCTGCAGTGACTTGGCAGTGGTGGTTCTCAGGTGATGCACCCCAGAACCAGAGAAGTGGGAGCCCAATTCCAGGGTGCATCACCTAAGAACAACCCTCTGGCAATCTGGGATCCCTCTGGAGATGTCAGAGAGCCAGTTTTGGCCCAATCCCCACAGGCCAGACTGAGGGACCCAACCTGCCAGAGGGACCCCGCTCACTCCACAGCTGCCCCAGGTGCAGCTGGCCAGGGAGGGGCCATGGGAGGTTGGCTCCAGAGTGTGTCAGGCCTGTCTTGCCCAGTCCCGCCCCGCTGGCCACCTTCTAATTAATTTCCTTTCAATATGCATGAATCCATGCACCAGGGCACTAGTTTTAAAGAAAAAGGCCCAGAAGAGTGTCATTTAAATAAGCAACCTAAGATGTATTAGTTAGATAATAAAATATCAAAATATTGGCATTTCTCAGACACTATACATATTCAAATTAGGACCATTTCAGAAAATCTATGCTGTAATAAGAGCTTTCCAAAGTACAGGTATAAAAAGTGAAAACAATGCACACAGATGGCAAGTGGTTTCCCAACAGCCCAACAAAAGTAGTGCGGTTTTTCCAGTCTGTGCCAGAATCTGCCTCCACATTCTTTGATGTAGATCTTTTCTTTCTCCCTTATTAACTCAAATACTAAAAAGACACTAGTATAGCTCTGGCCTGGTGACTCAGTTGGTTGGCGCATTATCCCATAAACTGAAAGGTTTCGGGTTTGATTCCCTATCAGAGCACATACTTGATCCCAGGTTGGGGTGAATATGAGAAGGTAACCAATCAATGTTTCTCTCTCGCATCTATGTCTCTCTCTCTCTCTCTCTCTCTCTCTCTCTCTCTCTCTCTCTTTCTCTCTCTCTTCTCCTCTCTCTAAAATCAATAAGAATGGCATTGGGTGAGGATTTAAAAAATAATAATTTTAAAAATAAAATGAAAAGGAAGGACACTCATATAGCTTAAGAAAAATAGTAATTTCCCAAAGATATTTTACTGTGTTTCAGAATATGAAAATTTAAGAGTGTAAATATATCAAAACACCAAGTTTTACACCTCATATATATATATATATATATATATATATATATATATATATATAATTTTTGTTAATTATACCTCAAAAAATGAAAAACAGAAAAGAAAATTCAAGGGAATAAATCAAGAAACAGTGCTAAGGTTGTCCTCTCCTCACACAAAACA
Source organism: Cnephaeus nilssonii (assembly GCF_951640355.1). Taxonomy (NCBI): domain Eukaryota; kingdom Metazoa; phylum Chordata; class Mammalia; order Chiroptera; family Vespertilionidae; genus Cnephaeus; species Cnephaeus nilssonii. The sequence continues at coordinate 41,270,024 of NC_137075.1, forward strand.
ATAGGCACCAGCTCCAGGTACCTGTATGCATGAAGCATACCATAGTCCCCCTATCTGCGGGGGATACATTCCAAGACCCCCAGTTGATTCCTGAAACCAATAATAGTTCCAAACCCAATATACTATCTTTTTTCCTATACATACATACACCTATGATAAAGTTTAATTTATAAATTAGGCACAGTAATAGATTAACAACAATAACTAATAATAACATAGAACAATTATAACAATACTAGAGGCCTGGTGCACGAAATTCGTGCATGGAGGGGGGTCCCCTCAGCCCAGCCTGCACCCTTTCCAATCCAGGACCCCTTGGGGGATGTCCAACTGCTGGTTTAGGACAGTCTGACATCCCTCTCACAATCCTGGACCGCTGGCTCCTAATCGCTCACCTGCCTGCCGGCCTGGCCCCCGTTACTGCCTCTGCGTGCCAGCCTGATTGCCCCTAACTGCCCCCCTGCCAGCCTGGTTGCTCCTAACTGCCCCGCTCGCTGGCCTGGTTGCCCCTTACTTCCCCCCTGCCTGCCTGGTTGCCCCCAACTGCCTCCCCCAGCGGCCTAGTCGCCCCTCACTGCCCCCCCTGCCAGCCTAATTGCCCCCAACTGCACCCCCTGCTGGCCTGGTCGCCCCCAACTGCCCCTCCTGCCAGCTTGGTCACCCCTCACTAACCCCCCTGCCAGCCTGGTCATAGACAGCCATCTTGTGAGAGCATGAGGGTTAATTTGCATATTACCTCTTGATTATATAGGATGCTGTAACAAAAGTTATATGAATATAGTGTCTCTCTCTCAAAATACATCATTGTACTGTATGTACTCACCCTTCTTGTGATGATATGAGATGATACAGTGCCTCTGAGATGAGATGTGTTTGCAGTTAGAAGTGTGACAGCAAAATTAGCACAGATTTCTTTTGCCTTCCTCACAATTTCACAGATAGAAGATTCCTTCTTACCATAGATCTTAGCAACTTCAGATATGTTTTTTTTTATTTCCTTATCAAGTGGAGAACTTTCACCTTTTCACTTAAAGGATGACCTTTATGGCTTCTCTTTGGCATATCTGAATTGCCAGCATCACTACTCTTGCACTTTGGGATCATTAAGTAAAACAAGGGTTACTTGAACAAGTATGGCAATACCGTGGCACTCAATCTGATAACCTAGTTGGCTACTATGTGACTAGCAGGCGGAGAGCAGATTCAATCTGGAGATGCTGAACGGAAGGATGATTCACGTTTGGGGTAGGACAGAGCGGGATGGCACGAGATTTCACTGTGCTACTCAGAACAGCATGCAATTTAAAATGTACAAATTGTTTATTATGGAATTTTCCATTTAATATTTTCAGACTGTGATTGACCGTGGGCAATTCAAACTGCAGAAAGTGAAGCTGCTGATGACAGGGACAATAATAGCTGCTTTTCAAGGTGCCAGTTCCAGCAGGGATCTAGAAAACTTACAGTGCCAGAAACCTTAGTCAGCCGGCACACCTGCTCATACCCCCTTAGAGATAAATTTAAACTGATACCAATTTAGAGGTGTATTTAACACACTTATGGACTTGCACATTCACAAGCTCCCTCTCCATGGAGCTGAGCTAACACTTCCATCTGCCCTTTTGTCCGGATCCACATGGGAAAAGACCTCCTGAGAAGCAGTAGTTAACCAGAGGCTTTATATATTTGAGTGGCCAAACGGCTGTAGATGTGCTACAGTCTTACAAAGCAGTGATATTATCCTAACTTCCTCACTGTCTCACACCGTTATCCCCTTATGGAAGCAGGAAGAAAATGAAAGGATGTTATATCTCCTGAAGCCATCTAGCCTTTCAAAGATAACAATACAGCTTTTCATGCGAAGCTGTTACCTAATACCTAGGTAGTTTTCTAAGGTTGTTCCAGAGAAAACGATACAAGTTTTTCTGAGCTGCATTAAATCCTTCAGGAAACATCACCATTTTAGAATGGATTCAGCCCTATGTCAAGACTCCACAACACTTGACGATTCCCAGCAGTCATCTAAACATGGGCTTTCAACCATCTTCTTAGCCCTTCAGGGAGAAATTAAAGGGCATGTCATTCTGCCCCCGCCCCCCCCACCCCCCCACCCCCCCACCCCCCATCTGCAGCACGGACTGCACCACAGCCACCTCTGATATGTCCTCATCTATTTTCTAAGAAACTTATAGTAAAGGGGCTTTCTCCAATCATGTACCCATGATGCCAATTTATACATTTACCATCTAGAATTGAATCCTTTGGCTTTTCTTTCAGACCCAGCAAGGTCCCTCAGTGCCATCACTTGGTTGTGTGAAAACTCTCCTCCAACCTCTAGGTGGGAAGTGAAAGAGTGAGTATCGACCCATGAACCAAGAGTTCACCAGTTCAATTCCCTGTCAGGACATATGCTCAGAGGTTGTGGGCTTGGTCCCCAGGAGGGGGTGTGCAGGAAGCAGCTGATCTATGTTGATGTTTGTCTCCCATCAATGTTTCTACCTCTCTCCCCTTTCCTTCCTCTCTCTCTAAAAATTAAAAAACAACAACACATATTTTTTTTAAAAAGTATTTTTCCAGATTTCACTAAAAATCACTTGGAATTTTGACAATGTTCAGGTGTTTTTAAAATTCCGGGAGATAAAACCAAATATTTATGGGGTCCTTTTCATAATTCTATATCATGATCTTACTATTTAACCTCATATGCCTACCCAGAAAAAAAGAGACATTTCCCTGGTGTCGACTATCTCCTCCTGAAAAAGCTTGCTGCCCAGCATTGACACGTGGGGGGGAACAATGGGGACAGGGGAGAAGCTGAGGCCAAGAGAAAGCATCTAAGAAAGTTTGAAAACCAGAACCACCAAGCACAGCTCTACAGAGCACCCTGAAGTGATCACTGTGACCTCTGCACCCCGAAGGCCCAGTTCCCTCCACTCCTGGCTGCAAGCCCCAGGGATGCTGGCCTTCAACAGTCTCAGGGAATCTCACCCCCAACATGCTGTCCCCACTTCCGCTTTACTGTTCCTCTCAAGCTGGCTGCTTAGAAAAATGTGTTTGTTCTTCTACTTCCTTTGTCCATACTTCCCCCAGCAGCCAAAACAAACACTCAGCAAAGCGGCAACACACCAATCCCAGAACCAGAAAAAAAGAAAGAGGAAGAAAACGAAAACCTCACGGCACACACGTGGCACAGGAACACAAGAACTGGATTTCTGGGAGAAAAGAAAACAGCTCTGTATCCCTGTTTTTCTCCCCTCCTCCCCCACCCCCATCTTCCATCCCCATCCCACACCAAGAAAGCCAGAGGGCTTCTTCAGCCCGGGAGTTTTGCCAGAGGGTCAAGGACACTAGCTGCTCCAAACTCACAGCCCTTCCGGCCCTGCTCCACCATTCACATTTGTTCCCGTGGGGCTGGGCGGTGGGGCTCAAGGTCAGCCACACGAGAGCGTGTGTGTTCCGGCGTTGGGAGCGTTGCTCTTCGGTTCCAGAAGCCTGGCTCATCTAAGGTCTGCCCTTTCCTCACAATGGCTCCACTGATGGCGCTTCAGAAACGGTGATAGGCAGTTTGGGAAGGAACACGCCGTGCTAGGAAAAGGCCCTTACTGGGAGGAAGTTGACTTCAATTCTGGTCAGTGGCCATCACCAGTCTCTCTTCAGCCCACCTGGGGGAGGTTGGGCAGATCACTGGAACCAGGAGGCTTTTCCTATAATTTGGGAAACCAAATCCTGACATGACCAAAAACAAAGCCAGGGCTCAGTGACATCTGGAAGTCCCTTCTGGCTCCAGTATCAATGGCTTGATAACCTAGACCAGGGATGGCACACTAAACTAAGTTGGTAACACAAATATATGATACCAGCTGGAGGAGGCATTGCTATGTCTAAAGGGACAACCACTATTTAGCTCCAACCAAATTTGGGCATTCAAGACTGTGGGCTTGATTTTGCCAGAAATTCTGTATTTCAGCCCTGGCCAGGTAGCTCTGTTGGTTAGAGCGTCATCCCAATACACCAAGGTTGAGGGTTTGATCCCAGGTCAGGGCACATACAAGAATCAGCCCATGAATGCATAAATAAGTGGAACAACAAGTCCATGTTTCTTTCTCTCTCTCTCTCTCTCTCCCTCTCTCTCTCTCTCTCTCTCTTCCTCTCTCTTTCTAAAATAAAAAAAAACAATCAATAAAAATTTTTAAAAAGAAATTCTGTATTTCAAGAAAAAGTAGAAGTATGATTTTGTGTGTATAAAATCTTCTGATTTCAAAATACTACACCTAATTTTAAGACTTCACAATTCTGTGAAAGCCAAACAAAACATCTTCTAGCCATTTCTACTCCCACAGTTTTTAAACTTCAGTCTCAAAAGTCTCTCAACTAGAAATGATCCAGTTGGGGGTGATGTGGGAGGGTCGCCTCATCTCAGCTAACCAAGTGCCTACTTACAATATACTTTGAGGCATATATTTCCCCTGCCCAGTACTTGCTTTTGCCCTTAACAATTATTGCATGACATAATGGGAGTGTACTTACTATACATGTAAATGTTGTGGCAACAGCAAAAGATTGACAATTACTAGAAAAGAAGTGCTTATATTCATTTGGACTGTACTGTTTTGCACAGTGTTTTCATGATCTCTTTCACATAATCAACTCTTTTCTTAAAGGAAAGAAAGAAAATCGAAATTAATAGCTCAGATTAATTAAGTCACTTGCCCAAGGTCAAATAACTGACAAGTGATAAACATAGAATTTGATCCAAAGTCTTCCAACTTGGGTCTCTTGAGAGGCCCCTTAGTACCCATCTGCATCAAACCTCTAGAAACCATGTCCCCTTCTTCCAGAGCCTGGCCTGGCCTTGCTGTCCTGGTGTTCTTCCCAACCCTGATGTCATTCCTCATCATCCAAAACTTTTGGACCTAATGACACAACCACCCTGACCACAGCTGATTGGAATAATATGTACCATCGCCAGACCATTACCTGTAGTAAGGACAGTGGCTTCCCCAAATGAAATGAATGTTCCCACTATGAATCATCCCATATAATAAAAGCCTAATATGCAAATTGTCCCCTCCACTGGGAGTTCAACCAGGAGTTCAACCGCTCGCTATGACATGTGCTTACCACCACGGGGCGGCACAGAACATGGTGGGCATCGGCAATGCGGCGCTGGCAGCAGGGGGCAGTAGAGGTGCTGCCGGCCCCAATGGGCCCTGATAAGAGTGGGACCATGGTGGGATGGTGGAGCAGGTGAGTGGGAGGCGCCAAGCCAAGGCGGGTGCGAGCGGGGCCCTATCACCCTGCCGATCGCCCCACAGACGGCAACCAGCAGCAGTGGCGGTGCCACCACCTGGCTCCCAGGTGCTGAGGGAGCAGGGTGGGGGCCCAATGCCTCAAGCAGAAGGGGGCACGCAGGGGCCCAGGGGCCCAGGTGCTGCCCAGGGCCCAGAGGTCAGCTGGAACCTACCCTTCCCCACCAGACACTCGCGCTTCGATCACCAGCCAGGCCTAGGGACCGCACCCATGCACAAATTTTGTGCACCAGGCCTCCAGTCTTTTATAAGAAAGGATGCAGGAAAGGAAGTAGAAAATGCCCTCTATCTTTGGCGGTTTGAAGAGTAGGAACATATTTTGGATATAAGGAGGAAGTCAAGGATTTTACCACTGGGTAAGGTGAATTGGCCTTTCCATATGATGTGGCTCAGGTTGAAAAGGAAGACAGAGACAAACTCCCCATACAAGGCCTGGCCAATGGGCTCTGAATCTGGGAAAGCTATTTTGAGGTTTTAAGTTTGCTTTTTCTTCAATGTAAACCCATCTGGTATCCTCAAGCTTTCAGTAAAAATTTTAAATGCCAAAATCATGCCTTATTTGCATTGCTTACATTTTAAAGAATCACAAAAGGAGCAACTGTCCACACTTGGAATGAAGTAATGGAAAACATAATGCTGCATATCTTCTGATTGCCCCTCTGGATCTGCTCTCCATCCTTCTCTAACCCATTCTCTACCCTGAGGCTGAGCTGTACAAACTAAGTCTATGGGCTTCCTTGCTCTTAGGCTTCTGGCTGGGTTTGTTCAAGGAGGAAATTAGAAGTAGGGAAGGAGGAGTCTGAGATTAGGGTATTTATTCCCCCAGTTCCCTCACCATAGGGTTAAGATTTACTGGCTGCATCCCTTGATCCAAGGTCCCAGCATCTGCCAAAATGGTCTCCATTGGGCACATTTTGGTACATTCTGATAACAGGCCCCCTTCCTTGCCTCTTTATTATGGAAATGGCAATGGGAATCCAGATTCCAGACCTGGGCTGCTATACCTTATTGACCCTTTTGTAAGTTGGTCTTTTATTAAACTCTCTTCAAATAGCCCAGTGGAGTGTTTACCTGCTTCCGGCTGGGAACCTGATTAACACAACCACTTCGTTTTAGTTGTTAACTGATCAGATCGAGGAATAATTTCCATAGATAAAATCATATAGACCTTAAGAATCCACTTCAGTAACTGTTGCCCATGAGCACACCCCAGGTAACCAAGACCCTGATGCAAATAAATGAAATTTTCATCACCCAAAAAGTACTCTCATGTTCCTTTCAGAGCCACTTCTCCCAACCCCGAAGAGGCAACCCCTGGATTAAACCACTTTTCACAAAATGGAAAGAGGAAAACCAAGTACAAGTTTGGCCTGACAAAAACTAAGTGGAACAAACAGGAAGGACTCATAGAATTAATAACTATTTGTATTACTTATTAGTAATAAGTACTTATTGGTAATATAATACCAGAAAAATGGGAGAGGGAAAGTTGATAAATGACTTGACTTTCTAAAATCATCTGGAATACAAGGCTCAGAGTTATTTTTAGTTGGGCATAGTAGGTTCGGGTACACCTGAGGGCTGGAGGGCTTTATTTAATGTATTACACATATTACACATTGTTTACCACAGGACTCTGTCATCCTGAAGATAGATGATTGAACTAGAGGAAGGTGCCTGGTATCTCTAATTATCAGTGATCTGGTCTGGCGTGGGGCTTCTAACCAATGAAGGCACCCCAACCATGGAAAGATCCTGGAGGATCATTTCAAATAAACACTCTTTCTTGGAAATTTTAAAGGGAAATTTCAGTGCAACTCACTAGATAGAAGAATGGCACAGAGACTTTAAGGTAGTGGAAACTATAACGACTAAACAGAAGACGTGAGTTAAGCAGTAGAGAAAGAGGTTATGTGGTAGAGGAGCCATATTAGAAAATGGCTTAACCACAGTGGTTAAGCACCAAGCCAAGAGCATTGGATGCCCATTTCTAAGGAGATGAAATACACAAATTGCTTCAGAGTAACACGGGATACTGATGGATCATGAGAGCTACTGCTACTGTTTTATCCTGAACAACACCCCCATTCTCTGTGAGGCTTGGATGGGTGGGGGCTAAGATTTTTTTTATATATAACTAGTAGCCCATTTGCAGGATTCAATCCTGCAAGCGGCCGCTTCAGCCGCATGCACTGCCGCTGCCTCAGCCTTGGGGCCACCACACCTGCACCTGCGCGCCACTGCCGCCCGCTGCGCCCCGCCCCGCCGCGCTCCGCCCCGCCTTGCTCCGCCCCGCCTTGCTCCGCCCCGCCGCGCCCCGCCCCGCCGCGCCCCGCCCTGATGGCTGGTGGCCAGTGGAAAACTGCTGCTGGCGGAAAACTGGTGCCGGCAGCCACGCAATTGGCCACCCCGAGTTCCACCACCAGCGTCTTCCACAGGCTGCATGGGTCCTTCCGCAGCGCTGGCCGTTTACCGCCAGCCAATCGGCCACCCTGAGTCCCGCCCCCCGCGCCTCCAGCCGGCCCAATCGTGGGCGTAGCGGAGTGATGCAATTTGCATATTGCCTTTTTATTATGTAGGATAATCTCCCAATAATTGAGGAAACTTGAGTTTAATCTCTATTCCTAACCAACTGAAAGAGCCTAGCAAACTATAAGGAAGATTTGTAAGATTAAGAGAGATCATAAGACATAGGCCCAGGAGTCTTCAAATCTGTTTGGAGAAACTAGTGTTATTTCCCTAATGTCTTCAAATAAGTCTGAATGGGGAAAACTCCAATAAAGAGATTGCTGAATCATTGGTTGGTTTTGATTTCTAGCCATGACCCCCTCCCAAACAGGAACACTCGGCAGCCTATGCAAGGAGTTGCAGGGGGTTCACGGAGAGGGCCTGAACCTGTGCCTGAGTCTAGAGTGTGGGTAGTGGTACTAATAATTTTAAAGGGGGTAACACACAAGACTTTGAAGAGAGAAGGTGACACAGGCTAGAAACAAGATTTGAAGGGGAGACATAAACTGCCTTGAATGACTAAACGGTCATTCATTCAAACATTGACAAACACTGTGCTATGAGATACGAAACAAAACAAAACGATATGATTCTGCTCTTAGGGAGCTCATAGAGTAATCTGATAATTCTGCACTGATTTTACTATTAGCAACCACTGCAGCAAGGAAGCCCACAGATGTAGTTTGTACAGCTCAGCCTCTGGGTAGATATCAGGGTAGAAAAGGATGGAGAGCAGATATAGAGGGGCAATCAGAGGATATCCTATCTAATAATAGAGTAACATGTAAATTACCATCACTCCGCTACACCCACGATTGGGCGGCGGGAGGCTGGGGGGCGGGACTCCGGGTGGCCTATCCGGCCATTGAGAGGCACGGATCCACTGCCACTGAGGGGGGCTACCCTGCTGTTGAGAGGCGCAGGGGGCGGGACTCCCGCCCCCTGTGCCTCTCAACGGCCAGATCTGCTGCCACTGAGGGGGCCTGCTGCGGACACCCAGCTGCACCTCTCAACGGCAGGGTAGCCAGGTGTCCGCGGCAGCCCCCCTCAGCGGCCATTGAGAGGCACAGGGGGCAGGAGTCCCGCCCCCTGAGCCTCTCAACAGCAGGGTAGCGCCCCTCAGCGGCCGCGGACCATCAAAAGTGGGGGAGCTGGGTGCCTGTCTGCTCCGGCACCAGCGGACAGGCACCCAGCTCCACCGTGAAAAACGAAAGCATGTAGGGGACCCTACACGTGCATGATTCAATCATGCACTGGGCCTCTAGTATAGCATAATGTGTGTGTGTGTGTGTGTGTGTGTGTGTGTGTGTGTGTGTGTTAGATAAGCCATTCAACACTTACATATGCTATATAAGTACTCAGCAAATGTGAGTAGTTATTCATATAATTATTATCTTATTATAGACCATTTTGATTTTTGTTGTTCCTTTGACCCCTCTTCTTGAGAGAATTCCCCTCTGGCAGATATTACTGGCTAGCTATCACCCTCTTCCTTGTAGGCTAACAGAAGTCTGATGTTTTTTCTGGGGCATAAACATATCAGGATTGATCTTCCAAAACAAAGCCTTCCTAGTCATTCTCTTAACCTTTGTAACTTTTCAGTTTCCCAAGATCCTTTGCAGTCAGGAGTTACCATGTGACACAAGTCTAGCCAGTGATACGGCAGAGCATGTCTGCTGGGAGCAATCTTTTTCTTCCTGGATGAAAGAGAGACTTGAGAGAAAAAGACTTTTGCTCTGTCCCCTTACAGGTCTTAGGGGTTGACATCAGGAGCTGCTATAGGTGCTTTATGACCATGAGATGAGAAGCACAAAGAAGGACGACCCAGGAGGTAAAAGGCTGGGAAGACCCTGGATCTCTGATGACATTTTTAATACTCTGAACAACCCCCTACCTCCAGGATCCTTGGTAAGTAAATAACAAATGCCCTTTCATTTCAAGCCTTCTTTAATAGGTTATTTGGTCATTTACAGCTGATAACAAATTTTCATGATTTTTAAGAGACAATTTCCCTGCATTGATAACATCTTTTATCTAGTGCTGCACAGTCCAATCCAGGAAGCACTAAACACGTGACTATTGAGCAACTGAAATGGGTTTAGTTCAAACTGATGTGTCCTATAAGTATAAAATATACACCTGGTTTCAAAAACTTAGCACGTAAGGAAAAGAAAAATATTTTGTAAATGGTTTGATATTAATTAAATAATATTTTGGATATATTTGATTAAATCAAATATAATTAAAATTAATTTTATCTGTTTCTTTCTGCTTTTTTAATGCAACTACAAGAAAAGTTAAAAATATGCATTTGGCTCACATATTCCTATTGGACAGCATTATCTAGAATACAAGGCAGAGCCACTAAATGTTTAGTTGTGTTAGGAAAGTAGAAGAGGAAACTACAGATAACTGGCGGTAGTGACTCGCTCCGTGAGATGGCACCATTTGAAATGTCTTTGTATTCTCGGTATTTCTAGATTAACTTTTATTTGTATGTATTTGGAGAACAACAACAACAAAATCAAAACTTGTACTTCATAATGTACATAACGGGTTTGTCTCACTTTGGTTCTTTCTATAACTTCACCAACATTTACAGTATTGTTCCTCTTAGGAGTTGAAAGGACATATGCCCACCCCTTTGTAACTTCTCCATCTTGATGCCACATTAGGCTTCCAGTTCAGAATTACACCAATGAAGAAGTGCAGGGTCTTCCCATCTCCATCTCCCAACTCTCCTCCTTGGTCTCCTGACTCTCTCTGCATTCCTGAAGACTGGTGGTATCCTACCCTAGGCCTGACCCCACATCAAGTTCCAAGTTTATTTCATCAGAATTTTATCTCTTCACTGCAGCTGATTTCAGTTAAGTATACAAAAGAGATAACCAACTCAGGGTGCCTTTAGGCACTAAAATTTCCTCCAGGAATGTTTGCATTTTGCATTTTTAAAACAGGTCTCCATTTAACCCTCCTGATTTATTCATTGTTCATGTCATAGCTAAAATGAATCCAAGCAGTAGAGTGGAAATGGTTTGGTGGAGCAGGTCATGTCCATTAGCTGAGATGAGATTAGCTTTTACCAATAGGCCTATGTATGCATGATGCTGTTCCTGCCAATGAAAATGCGTGCATCCACTTAATGCCCCTCTCGGTCCATTCAGGCTGCATTCATAGACTGGGTAGCTTATAAGCAACACAGTTTTATTTCTGACCATTCTGGGGGCTGGGAAATCCGAGATCAAGGCACCAACAGATTTAATGTCTGATGAGGGCCTCCTTCCTAGTTCATAGACCTCTACCTTCCTGCTGTGTCTGCACAGGGAGGAAGGGCAGGGGAGCTCTGGGTTTCCTTTTAAAGGGCCCTAGTCCCAAAGGCCCCATCTCCAAATACTGTCACAATGGCGATTAGGTTCCAACATACGAATTTGGGGTGGGGAGACGAACATTTAGACTGTAGTACCCTACAAGACACAGGCCTATATGACAAAGGAGTAAGTACTGGTCCTTCTTATATCATTTGGGTCCATGAACAATCTCCAAAAAACCCTTACCAATACACACAGAAAAATAAGTTGATTAAATGTTTATAAAATTAGTGGGGCCATAGGGAGAGTAATGAGAAAGCAACTGAAAACTAGGTTTAAGGTTTGAGTAGGAAAAACATAAAATTTAATAGCTTCCTAAGAAAGACAAGGAGGGAACAAATGGGGGGGAAATTTTTCCAAAAGATATAGATAGTGTTCAATTTTAGATCCCGTGCTACTCCTATCAACAACATAAAATCAAGTTGAACATTTCAGCAGCATATACAACTCAGTTAATGAGAAAAATATGCAAGCAGTTGAGCAGCTGTCTTCTAGACACATTTTAATGTATGGATCTGGAAGTCATCCCAAATTCTCAGGCAAAACCAAATCAATCAAAAAGCCATTAGGGTTATCTTCCCATACATCAACAAGGCAGTCCTATTTTCAAAAAGGAGCATCCTTTGGATCCAAAAGAAGGTCTCTTGCGTTTCCCTTTATTGTAAGAGAAAAGACACTGGACCTAGAATCTTGAATCAGCCATCTCACTAACTCCATTGGTACTGAATAAATCACTTCACCTTTCTAAAAATATAGTTCAAGGTCTCATCTAAGCCTAACCTTAATGATATGATTTTCCTGATAAGTCTTCTAATTTGTGCTAATAGCTATTATACATTTTTTAATTGTATAATTAAAAGGATATGAGGGGAAGGATAAAGGAAAAGTAAGTTAACATTTTTATGCCTAATCTATCCAAGATCTATCTAGAAGAATCTATGCCAAAATGTTTAAAGTGTTACTATGAAATTGGTGGAACTGAGAATGAATTTGTTCTTCCCAGGTGTGAGAAAGTCTTTACTGAAGGATGAGATGATAAAAGGAATTTATTCCTGTGTAGTAAAGTATTTGGTCTTGCTCAAAGAAAACATCTGACCTATGCCCTTGGCTTCTGAAGATAATCTCTGGACACTCCAGATAGGAGTGTCTTGTCTGGAGTTATCAAGTCATACTGGATAGTCTAACAATGCAGTTTAGGCTAGGGCATGACCATGTAGTCTTTGAGGAAGGAGGAGGGGAAATGGCAAAACCAGCAATGTAATTTAGAGTGGGGACTATAGGTCATGCAGTATCAGTTGACCTGGAGATTGCGGTCCATCATGTGGGCAATGAATGAATCCTACCCAGGTAATGGAGGCCCAATAAGAACTCTGGACACTAAGGTCCAGATGAACTGTTCTGGTTGGCAGTATTCCATGCATATTGTCACACATTGAATCCAGCAGACTAATGTGTCCGGACTCTACAAGGAGAGGACAATGGAAACTCCCTGTGTGTAGTATCTGCCATATAAGCTCCTTCTCTTGGCTGATTTTAATCTGTATCCTTTTCTTATAATAAATCATAACTGTGAGTATAATAACTTTCAGTAAGTTCTATGAGTCCCTCTAGTGAATTATCAAATCTGGGGATGGTTTATTGGACCCTCCAAACTTGCAATTGATATCAGATGTGAGGACAGCCCTCTGCTTTTGACCTAAACTATCTGCAACATTATAGCAATAAATTTTTTAAAAATTAAAATTTAAGATGGATATTCTTTCTAAAAATCTTTGACCACTTTCCACAAAGCAGACAACAGCCTCCCAAAATGCTCTTTATTTGTTCTTCCTCATTCTCTTCTATCACTCTACTTTGTGTCTACTCTTCTCCCCCAAAGAAATTCTTGTCTATTTGTAATGAGAGTCATTTTTTCTATTTCTCTTAATTTTTGACTCCTACATGTCCATTTCACTGGAATCTTATTTTTTTAAGAGTTATCTAAATCTATTCTAGTTTTTTATGTGTATATTCAAATTTTTCTATCATGAATATATATATTTTAACAAAAAGGTAACCTCCTCAAAACCTGTCCCACATATTTTCCAATCTTGACACAAATTCACACATAAAAATATAGCTATCCAATCAGAACAATTAAAGGAGTTTATATTTGACAGTTTTTAAAATTCTTTTTAAATTTTGACGTTACTGCTATAGCTTACATCCCAACTTCTAATCCCCAAAAGTTTCTCCTTGCTTTTGAAATTCTCTTTAAACTTTGCCTGAGAAACTCTTCACATCTTGCCACCTCTATCTTTCTTCTCTACATCTACTGTCTTCTTTTCTACTAGTTATTCTCTGTCCTTTTCTAAGTAAGTCCTGCTTTCCTATTTATCTTCTTATCCTTCTCACAAAATGCCTCCAATATGTCTTATAAGTGAAAACCAAAACCATCTACACCCACACAGCTTACTGACTATATTAACAAGACTTAACTATTCCAATATGTTTAACAACATATTGGAACATATTCTAGGAAATCTGTCCAAAATAATAAAAGCTACAAATAACTACTCTTCATTTCAGTAACCTTCTGAAATATCAATGAATTCTTCAATAGAAAGTGTCAAAAGATAGTATACACCCTAAGACTCTTGGACTCCCTCTTCAATATCCTCACCTTGCTATGTCTACCAATCCTAGACTATTATATCATGACTCTTATCTAATCCAAACCAAGCCCCTGTAATGAAAGACCCACCTTCATCTAGGTAGGTCTTCAAAATGTCTTTACCTTCCCTCTTTTGAGGTTCTATTTTGACTATCAAGGCTAAGTTCTCCCTTATCCTGGTAAGAACAAACTCAGTTTTGTAATATCACAGATAATTTTGGTAACATTTTAGGAAACGAGCCTTTGACATATGGCCCAAGAGTAAACACAAAATAGCCAGCCATAATTTTCCCTTGTGATTAAGTATTTATATGTGTGCTTTTGGTAGACAGAGCAGCAGGACATGTGTTTCAGGATGATAGGAAAGAGAAAGAAATATACAGATGTATCCTTCTTTAAACTTTATGAGGCTTCTATGCCAACATATTACTTGACTCTTGTGCCAATGTTCTGTGGCAGACAGAGCATATATTGGGGTCCTTATTTTAAAGATGGAAACACTAGACCCATAGAGGTTAAGTAAGCTTAAGATTCGGGACACATAACATGAAACAGCTAGAGGAAAATTCTAAAGCTGGAGTCAGCAAACTGCATCCTGTAAGCTAAATCTGGCCCCATGGCCTATTTGTGTAAATAAAATTGTATTGGAACATAGCCACATCCATTTGTTTGCACAACCGTCTATGGCTGCGTTAATGCTACAACAGCATTGTTGAGCAATGCTGACAGAAACCATATGGCTACCAAGCCTAAAATACTTATTAACTGGCCCTTCACATAAAAGTTTTACCAATCTCTGTTCTAAAGAAGACATAAAGTTAACTCCCAAATAAATGGAATAAAATGATTAAACTCTAATGGCCTTAAAGATATTAATCAGATAGTCTTTCATAGGTCAAAAGGATATTTGATCAAATGAAGCAAAAAAAGAAAAAAACAAAACTGCCAGGTTCTAAGGTTTCTAAAAATAATAAGAAAGTAGTTCTCAACCCAGATACCAATTGCATTGATATTGCAAATTTAAATTGTGTTGGTAAAGAATGATCATTCAGCCAGCACTGCAGGCATCATCTATACAGCAACAAATAGAAACATAAATAAATATAGTAATAAAAATATTGTTGATGAAATTTGAACTTTAAAGGCTAAGAGCATCAAAAAATATTAAATAAATTCTATAATTGCTAAATCAGCAATAGCTGAGAAAAAAAGCAGTCTGACATGAGCAGGCATGGATTATCAGGAAACACATCAGTAGCGTAGTGGAAAACAGAGACAGCTTTCCTGGAACTCACAGAATGAGTTATGTCTGATTTTCCACTTTCCTTCTGCAGCCTGAAGTCAGGCCTCTGCATGGAAGAGCCTGCCTCCGGGCTTGCTCCTCCAGAGTCTCCTCTCCAAACAAAGTGATTCTTTTACAATAGCACATGCTCAGAACCCTCCAATGAGCTAATCAAGCTCCAAATTCAGGGCCCCTCACTTACACTGGGCCTTTCCAAGCCCCTGGGGGAGGTCTGGCAATATATTTACGTGGTCATTTTGTTTTCTTCATTTGCATATTGGAGATATTTTAAACATACTGTCCATTTTTTAGTTCTCCTCTGTTACAATTCTCTTTGAGTCATGTGGTGTTAGAATAGGCCCAGGCACTTTGGGATTTAGTTAAGAAATTGAATTAGCCAAGCATTTAGTTTGAGCTAGTGGGATATATTATTGTGGTTCACAGTTAATTCGAGGTAAAATTTTTGCTGGTATGTGAATGGTTGCCAGGAATATTTCTACTATCCTCCATACCAGCATCCATTGTGACATTAAGTTCTGGGCTAGAGGTCATAGACAGGAACTTGTCTTTATCACACCAGAAATACATCGCTCAGCAGAGAAGAAAGGGTTCTGTATGGAGCCTGAAGCTAGTCTGTGGAAAATTCTTACAAATCTTACTTATGTAAGAAATAAACTTTAAAAAAGGTTTCCCAAATTTGACAACAATCCTAAAAATGTATATGGCATTACCAATAATAAGTTGTGAAAGTAAAGGAAAATTTCCTATGCTATAAATAAAATATAAATTTTGACCAAACTAAAAGAAAGACTGAATTATTGTGCTATTCTTCCTATAGAAAATAACATTACAAAATAATATTTAAAGAGGCAATCAAAGAGATTTTACCTAAAAATAATGAAGGAAAAAAATAATGCAGAGGGGTGGCACAGTGGTTATTTTTATTTTGTGATGTGTGTGATGTAGAGGAGGGGGAAAAACTCTTTTCCTTTACCCCTCTATGTTCTGCCCCTTGGGCCCTGGAAATTAAATGGACAAAAGACAGAGTAACAGAGTAAAAGAGAAAAAGTGCTTCGTAACAGGAGCAATGCAATGCTCACAGAAGAAACGCAGTGATGAGTATTTCAAAGAGGTGGTTAGAACCTGGGCCTTATATGGAATCTTAACAAAGAACAATAAATTTGTAGAAAAGTGACAAGGCAAAGGAAAAAGGGATGTTGGCACTTAGGGGTGGCAAACTCGGGGAGATAAAAATATAGGGGAAAGTAATGGAAAATAAGAGTTGTTTTAGTGAGGTTTGCTATTTTGATTCCTCTCTATCTCTGGGCTAATAAGAGTCTCTTCTGTTTGAGAGTAATTTTGCTCTTCCTGGTAAGAGAGCAGGGATTCAGAGAGCTTTTCTTTTTCTCTCTCTCTCTTTCTTTTTTCTTTTTTTTTTTTTTTTCATCTGCTGTTTCTCATTGTCTTCAGCTCAAAATAATTTTTATGCCCAATGTGGGCATATTCTGATCCCCTGCATTGATATTTGTCACTATTTAAAATTGATTATTACTTGTGATTTTTAACTATCTAGGTTTGTAGCTAATTTTATGTAGAAAGCCCCCCCCCCCCCCCCCCCCCCCGCCAAGGCCTAAAATTTCAAATCCCACAAATCCTGGATGCACCTTTAAATCCTAGAGTTAAATACAATCCTATATAATAAAAGCCTAATATGCAAATCAACCCAATGGTGGAGGAACGACCACTCGGCAGGGGCTGGGGCCAGCCAAGGCAGGTGCCAGCAGGCAGAGGGAGGGGATGGCGATGGGGGGGGGCAGTGGCAATCAGTGGCAGCAGAGGGGTGTTTGGAGGGTGGGGCTGGCCGTTCTCTTGCCAACACCATCCCCCAATTGGCCCACTGGTTGCCTCCCACAGAGAGAGGCCACGGGCAGCAGTGGCAGGGCAATGGCCCCCAATCTGCCCACCAGTTGCCTCCTGCAGAGGGAGGCCAGACTGTGGCTTAGGCCCGCTCCCCAGTGGGCCTAAGCCATCAGTCAGACATCCCCCGAGGGCTCCCGGACTGCAAGAGGGCACAGGCCAGACTGAAGGACCTTTAACACCCCCCCCCCCCCCCCCGCAGTGCATGGATTTTTGTGCACCGGGCCTCTAGTGACCTTATAATTAGCCTGGCTAGCCTTGCAAAACAGGGTCCTGCTACTCTCTATCTTCTCTCCAACACACCCACCCTCCCTCACTCCATTCAAGTTGTTTCAGATACTTGCTATGACTTTTCTCTTACTCTCTTCATGCCTCTGCTTAACAGAGGCCTGATTACCATTGGTTACCACTGTAAAAGAACACTGCCCTCCACCTCCCATCACTTTCTGTCATCTTAATTTCCTTAACAATCAGCACTCGATACATTAAGTAGTTATTTGTTTATCACAACTTCCCCAAGGAGAATGTAAGCTTCAATGAGGGAGAGACTGTTCACTGAGATATCTTAGGACCTGGAGCAATTCCTGGCTTATATTTGATTCTTTCAAATTATTTGTTGAGTGAATGAATACGTGAACAAAAGAGTGGATGAGTGAATGGAGTTATTAATTCCTGAATTTAAAGGGATTAGTACCTCACCCCTAGGCTCATTGCAGTTTTATTTACAATAGCCAAGATATGGAAGAAACCTAAGTAGCCCATCAATAGACAATTGTATAAAGAAGATGTGGTACACATATAATGAAATAATTACTAAGCCATAAAAAAGAATAAAATCTTACCATTTGCAACAGGGATGAATTAAAGGATATTACGCTAAGTGAAATAAGTCAGACAAAGATAAATACCATATGACTTTACTTATATGTGGGATCTAAAATTAATAAATGAACAAACAAAGCAGAAACAGACTTATAGATATATAGAATAAACTGATGGTTGCCAGAAGGGAGGGGGGTTAGGAAGGTGAGTGAAAAACATGAAGGAAGTAAGAAGTAGAAATTGGTAGTCACAAAATAGTCATGGGAATATAAAGTACAGCCTATGGAATATAGTCCACAATAATATAATAACTATGTAAGGTGCCAGGTGGATACTAGACCTAAGGGGGGGATCACTTCATAAATTATATAAATGTCTAACCACTATCTTATTCACCTGAAACTAATATAAAATAATATTTAATGCCAACTCTAATTGAAAAAAATTTTAAAACAGTTTAAAAATAAAGGTATTAGTAATAAATGCAAGACCAGATTGTGGCCAGACCTTATTTTATTGCAATTTGCTATGCATGATTATATACTTTAATAAACTATAATTTATTGCAGAGCACAGATTTAGTTCTTTTTTAGGAAACATAATTTCATATATAGAGGCCAAAGTAAACATCCTTTCAAGTATCACCGAGAACTATGTAGACTCAGTTATGACTTTCTGAGAGGGTAAACCAGGTGAGCAGTATTTTTACCAAATAACCAAGTAGCACCTGATTGAAGCCCATTCCTTTGGGTGATAACATCCATTTTACAGTATCTTAATCTTGTAGTACAAACTGCATTTGCAAATGTTCTTAAAACTATGACTTATTTCTCATATAATTAAATGTAAGACCTCACAGCCTACAAACTGGAAGCAGTTTCAGAGATCGCCAGGCCTGATGGTTCCCACGACAGCTGTGTATTTAGAGGACACAGGAAGCAGTGCGTCTGCATTTGGTGGGGGAGCACACATAGCTATACTCCCCTTTGAATGCCATGCAGCCTTCCTGGCTCCCCAGTGCTTGGAAACTACGAAGCTTGTCTGCTCCTCTTATTTGTGTTTCACAAATAGTGAAACTAATGTATATAAACTTAGATGGGAAATGGAGAAAAAGAATCCAATGTCATATGAGACAGAACACATAAAATCACCTGGAAAACTTTGATTCCAATAGCTAAGCTGCTAATTAATTAAATCAGAATATCTGGGTGAGACCTGTGGTATTGCTGTTTTTATAAACGCCATATTGAGTCTAATGTGTGGCCAGGATTGAGGAACCCTGACCTAGAAAAGAATTTCAAGAAACAGATAAATTATTATTGTTCTCCTCTTAGGCACTTCCTAGTTTCTGCATCTTAAATATTGCCACAAAGCAACTTGGAGACATCCCATTCTACTGACATACTATAGCTGAGAATCTTGGGTTGTAGAGAGAATCTTGCCCAAGGTCAAATAATTAGAGGAAGATTTAGAACCTGAACCCAGGTATATCATTTTGAGAGCTGGTGCCACTTTTACTACATCAAAACCTTCTAATTCATTGTACTTCACTCCATAAGCAAGTCTCTAGTGAACTGATAGACTCTTATTCAATCTCCTGGTCATACTAGGTCTTCTGCCATGAATCACAGACAGAACCAGCTACAGATCCAATTAAATGGTGGGCTAGCTAAGCAGCTCCAGAATATCAATCTACAGTAATATTTCCCGAACTTGCCTGGTCAGGAAATGTTAATAATGCAGATTCGCAGGTCTCTCCACTGAAGATTCTGACTCAGTAACTCAGCACGGGACCTTGGAATATGTAAGTTTAACCAGGGTTGCAGCTCATAGATATGCTCCTCTCCAACACACCCTTGGGATAGATGATATTTTATCCTACTTAACCCTGATTTCCACATTAGGACTCTACATGAGCAGTCAGCAAACTTTTTCCATATCAGGTCTAATAGAAACAGTTTAGGCATAGCAGACCATGTGGTCTCATTATTACTCAACTTGCCTTTGTAGTGTGAAAGCAGCCATACCTAATACAGTGAATGGGAGTGGCTATATTCCAATACAACTATTTACAAAAACAGGTGAGGTGATGGATTTGGTCCATACATTATAAATTTCCTGCTTTATAACTACCAAAATGTAAGTTTATAATTATATAATTTAGACATATTTACTTACAAAAAATAAAAGCAAACAAAAATTAACAGTGACTCAAACAAATGAGGATTTATTTTATGTCACGTAACAAATTTAGACTTAAATGTTTGCTCATGCTAGTTCAGCGACTTAATATCTTGGAAGTGGCAGGTTCTGTCTTCAGAAATCTCTAGAAGAAATCTCTTTATACATTGGCTAGATTTACCTACACTAGGTTCTTGACTAAATTTACTATCTCTGAAACAAAAAGAACTCTGCCCAAAATATGTGTGTGTGTTGGGGTGAGAGGATGGTACAGAGATCTAATAACAAGGAATAAAGCTGGGTAAGTAATGCTTTTATTAACCAACTAACAGTATCTGCCACAGCCCACCTATTTGGCAATCTAATTTACACCCACAACCTCTTTTTCTACAAATGCAGTTTATGTAAGTAAACTCACCTCCTCCTCGAGAGAGAAAAACCACAAATTCACATCTAGCTACTATATCCAGGTGCAAATCTAGGATCTCTAGATGATGCTCAATTTTCTTCATTTGGTCCAGAGATATCTTCTTAGAGATCTGGAAGTTTCCTCTAAAGAATAAATTATCTGCCTCCAACACATCTAATATACAAATGGTGGGAAAAGACTAAATAAATAGTTAACATTTACTATCAGAGGCTCTGTCCTGTTAGAAAGGAATAGTGATAAATGCCTGTCCTCTCAATGGAGAAATTTCCTTGGTTAGTCAATCTGACAGCTCCTAGTTCTGTCTTTCTTCCATAGCCTCTGTTCTTCCCAATAGCAAGATATTCTTTAATCATTATTTTCAATGCCTATCTCTGAGATGAGCATTCAGGAGAAAGTTCTTTCCTAATTTAAGCAACCTCGGCATGTTGTACAAGTTTAAACACCTAGCGATTGCCTTTGAGGTTCAACAATTATATGCAGTTTTGGGTGAGGCTTGCATTATTTTTAACAAAGTTTCTCTCAGAAATGTAGTTGATTCAGTCCATTTGCTTCTGGTCAATTCCTTGCATTAGTAACCACAGCTAAAGTTTTTGCCTAGACATAATCTTTGACTAAGAATTCTTCTTTCTCTGCTGCTAGATCCCCAGATCCTCTGGCGCAGAACATACACAATCAGGTCTTTGTGGTAGGACGCTCCAGTTTTGCCAGTCTTTAGGGGGCCACTTTCTCACCTGTGCTTATTTTACCTTGGGTACCAAACACAATTTTTCCAACCTTGCATGAGTATAAATTATGGGACTCCGTTCATTTAGATTGGAGGTCACAATGAGAGTAGCTTTCTTAGCAAAATCATACTTCCTTTCCTCTGCTTAGAGATTACCTATCTAGCTTAACTTTGCCTCTCCTAATAGGATTTCTTTGCTTATAGCCACTAAAGTAAGCCAACACACATAAACATCCTATGTTTTTCCTTCCATTTCCCATGCCACTGCAACCTCTGTCAACATGTGGTCTGAGTTCCAAGATATATCAGGCAACTGGTTATTTAAATATTTTGCCATGTCCAAGGTTTCCAGCCTAAGATAATCCAGTCCACAGTGCCTACTCTGACCTACCTCTTAAAGTGTGTTTCTTGCAGCATTCCACTTTCAAGGCCCAAATTCTACATCAGTTAGATATTATTTCCATTGTAAATTATTAAAACTCAGTTAACCATAGTTTAAACTATGGTTATTTTTTTTTAATATGCTATTTAAAAAAAATTTTTATCTCACATGATCAATCTAGATGTGAGCATTGGCATTGGTTCAAAGACATTAAGGCCTTGGATCAGCATCTCTGTGATCCTTTTCACCTTTTCCTCATGTTTACAAAATGGCTGCAGACATCATCACACCACATCCAAAGACAGGAAACAGATAGCACTGTCATGCAGAGCATTTTCCCTCAATTTCTGTTGCTTATATCAAGAAGCAAAATCCGCCCTAGCTAGTTTGGATAGAGCACCAGCCCACAGATTAAAGGGTCTCGGGTTCGATTCCAGTCAAGGGCATGTACCTCAGTTGCAGGCTTGATTCCCAGTCAGGGTGGGTGCAGGAGGCAATCAGTCAATGTGTCTCTCTCACATCAATGTTTCTCTCTGTCTCTACTCTTCCCTTCCACTCTCTCTAAAAATCAATGGAAAAATATCTGGTGGGGATTAAAAAACAGAAGAGGAGCAAAATTCTTCCCAAAACCTCCCAGCAGACTCTTAGTTAAATCTCATGGGCCAGGATTGGATCATAAGCCTGATTGCCCCTCAATCCGTGGCTGGGCCTAATTCCAGAAAATTAAAGAATCTCTATTGGAAAAAAATTGAGGTTCTGTTAGAAAAAAAAAAAAGAGGGAAGGTAATATCTTTGGGTTGTCAGCCAATAGTGTCTGCCATAGCACTGTTCCCTACAAAGTTGGCAGGAGCTTCAAGTGAAAATTTTTAAAAATAAAAATAAATTAAACCTCCTCATAAACCTTTTCTCATGCACTGCAAAATGCTCAGTGCCACTATAGACTGACCCAAAACAAGCTCATTCGTTTTCTATTGCTGCATAACAAATTACCACAAATTTAGCAGCTTAACACAACACCCATTTATTATCTCAGAGTTCTGGAGGTCAGAAGTCCAGGTGGTCTTCTCTGCATAGGGTCTCAGGATGCTGAAATCAAGGTTGGGCTCTGGAGGAGAATCCACTTACACGTTCATTCAGACGGTTGGCAGAATTCAGATCTTTATGATTATAGGACTAAGGTTTTACCTTGCTGCTGTCAGCTGGGGGTTTCTCACAAACTAAGGGTTGATATCTGGTCCTTGTATGTGGCCTCTTCCATCTTCAAAGCCAGCAATGATATATGTCAAATCCTTATCGTGCTTCCAATTTCTTCCTTTCTTTTTCTTTTTTTTTTTTTCCTTAGAGAGAAGAAGGGAGAGAGAAAGAAACATCAATCAGTTGCTTCCTGTACACACCCTGACCAGGGATCGAATCCGCAATCTGGATATATGCCCTGACCAAGAATTGAACCGGCGACCCTTCGGTGCACAGGATGATACTCCAACCAACTGAGCCACAGTGGCCAGGGTTGTGCTTTCAGTTTTTGATTTTTTTTTCTGCAACCATCTGGAGAAAACTGGTAAATGGTAATAGGTTAGATCAGGTTCACCCTGATAATCTCTCTATTTTACAGCCTATTGATTAATCACCTTAATTCCATCTGCAAAATTCCTTTTTGCATTGTAAAGTAGCATAATCACCAGGGCAACTCCAGGGATACAAAGGTGATGAGGGACATCTTGGAATTCAACTTACCACACAAGCTCTTACAGCTAAAATTCTGAAAACAAATCATTTCTGATTACTGCCATCTACTAGGAATTATCAAATTATTTTATTATCTAATTTTAAAATTATTAAATTGTCTCTAAAGAAGGTATCTGTTTTTGAAAATTACAAAAGAAAGCTAAAGAAAGAATAATGTTTCTGCAAACAAGAACTGTTTTAACATAAAGAAGTTAGAGAATAAACATAAGTTAAAAAGGACTTGGTAACTATTTCCACATAAGTTGAATCTTTTGTCAGAGTAATACCCAGCTATGAGAAGCACAAACTATAAAATGAAAGATAATTTACAATATATTTAAAAGCTGTTTATTACATAGATAAACATCCCCTATTTTGAAGGGAAAGAGATACACAAGGTTTATGAACAGAAGATCAGATGTCTCCCTGATTCTAATTAAAGAAATGTAAACAAATATTTAAAGATTTTCAATCTAAAGTTACCAGTACATACTGGTTCATTTCCTAATTCAGGTACTGTGGTTAGCATAGCATACAAATACAGGTGCTGAGAGAAAAAATGTGGATCACTTATCAAGTGAATCTGGCACACCGGCTAAGACTGCCCCCTAAGACAGCATGGCATGGTGGGCTTGTCCTCTGTGTTTCATGAAGCTATAGGTTTATAGGTTCCAGGGGCCAAAACCACAGATCTGAGGTTAGAGAGACAAAGTAGAAAAGGAGATGCCTGGGGGAAAATAGGAAAGTTGCCCAAAAGACCAGAGCCAACAGGAGATGCACACTCCCTGAGTGCCTATATACCAGTATTTCCAATGGCCCTAATAGTCACCCTTTCCCCAATTCCTAAAGCAAGCGTAGAGGTTGCTTTTTCTCCACATTCCTCACCCTGCATTTTGCCTTTGGGGGCCCTCTTTCCTTTTCATAGATGCACTTTCAATTACTAAATTGAACTAGATTCACTGTCTGGGCTTTTCTCTCAACTATCACTTCTGTAAGAACTGATCAACATGCAAGTCATTTTCCAAATAATCCTCTTAAAAGTTATTACCATCTTCTCTCCCAATCCCCTGTAAACCCACCACACACACACAAACACACACACACACACACACACACACACACACACACACACACACTTCCCCCTCCCAACCGAGACCTAAAAAAAAAAATGCCTTTACAGCTGGTTTTTACATATAGATTCCACAATGTGGAGGGAATTTCTTGACTTAACTTTTTACAATTTTGAAAAATTCATAACCACTAACATGTTGCCAAAAAAAGCTGAAAATTCATATCCCTCTTGAATTTTTTCTCACTCACAGCCCCCATGTTATCTTGCTATGAAATTTCCAGGGATGTCCATAAGTCTGTTGCCTTGAACCTCCTGGGGGATGCTTTACAAATAGACAATACAGCTCATGTACTGTTCATTACAAGTCAGAAAGAGGTTAATGAAACTAAATTGATTGTATGGCAGAGTGAAGTAAAGGAAACTAGTGGAGGCATTTGGTATTGGGGGGCTAACCAAAATGTTTGAACCCAACAACCCAATCGGTTATCTGAGGTAAAAAGGACCAAGACACAGGACTGGCAGCCTATGGCAAGGATCAGTACTTTACCTTAGAGGGGTGTTTTACAAAACCAAAATCTCTTCCTCAGGACACACACAAAAACACATGAATTCCATTCCATTCAGCTTGGTTCCACCTAGCAGTGAGTCAGCTCTAGAGTTCTGTTTTAATTGCAAGATATATAGATTTTGTGTCATTAAGACCTCCAGGTACCTTAGAGTTCAAGGGCATTTATATCTAATGTGCATGTCTCTGTAGACCATCTAGTCCTTTTTCAGGAATTCTTAAATAAAGGTTGGCGCCAGAGTTATTTATTTTCTTTACTAACCCCTGCATTAAAAGATGACCCAGAAAAATTACAGAGCAAACATATATGTAATACTGGGTAAAGGGGGGAGAGGATGTAGATTTTCAAAACTCTAAAGAAAACAAAACTAGGTGAAAACTACTGTTAGACCTAATCTAATGAGTAAAAATAGACATGAGTAAAAATGGATCAAAATGATAGAGTTGTAGCTTTTTATTCTTATTTTAGAAGAAAAATATTTTTTAAAACATATTTTCACAAGGAAACTCAAATACAAAAGGGATGAAAGTAAAGATCCTCTGGTTGAAATAAGACTATAAAACCCAGAGCCCCATCCAATGTCTGAATTCATTGAACCTCTAAGTTGGTCCTCACATACCTCCATGGAAGCTGAAAAGATCCTTGAAGCATAGTTTGAAAATCATAGCTCAAAAACACACAACCATCTTATGGGTAAATTACCTAAACATTTGATCCCATATAAGTTACTTAATTTTGATTGGCAACTGGGGAGTATGAGGGACAGCTAGAAGTGTTTTGCCAAGGTCTTTTCTGCTCCAATACTCATTATTTGCCCAAGTGACATGAATGCTGGAATATCAGCCACAATAGAATAGAGTAAGTGACCAGCACTTTAGCAAAGCTATATTTGGCATAAATTTAGGAAAATCTGCAGTAAAACACACACACACACACGAGTAACTTTTCCTTTACAAGACAAGAAGAAAAAAAAATGAAAACTTCCCCTGATTGCCTCATTTATTATTTTACACTATTGAATAACACATGTATATTTATATGCTTATATAAAGGTCTGGGCAAAAATAGGTTTATAGTTGTGAGTAACCAAAACAGAATTTATTTTTGTATTATTATTTTTAATTGATTTTAGAGATGGGGAGAAGGAGAGAGAAAGAAAAATTGATCCATTACCACTTTTATGAGCCCCGACTCAGGTCAAACCCCACAACCTAAGTATGTGCCCTGACAGGTAATTGAACCCAAGACCTTTTTTGGTGTACAGAATGACAATCCAACCAACTCAGCCACCAGGGCTGTTCCACTTATTTCTGTATTCATTGTTGGCTACTACTGTATGTGCCTTGACTCAAGATTGAGCCCACAACCTGGGCATATTGGGGCAACGTTCTAACCAACTGAGGGTGTATTATTATTTATTAATTATTGTATTTGTTTATAAACTGTAAGTCGACTTTTGCCCACCCCTGTATTTGCAAACCACCTCAAATTCTTTTTGTGAAGAGATGAAAAGAGTAGCAAAGGGGGGATTCCGAGTAGCAAATCCAACTTTTCTTCCCAGTCTAAACAGTACCAGGAAGTCCAAAGAAGTTACTAGGACAAGTCAGCAATCTAGTGGAATTTGATGCAGGTTGCAATGCCTCTTTGCTTTAGAATTTAAAATCTAGAGGTAAGAAAGGTTAAGGTAATGATTAGCCTCTGACTCACTCAATGGTGGAACATGAATTGTACAGCACTTGTGCTGCAAAAAGGGCATCTGGCCTACTACTAGGTGTACCAATTAATAATGCGGATTTTTTTCAATAGATGGAGTTACACATATGTTGACATATATGTGATTTGATATGTATGCTATTTTGTTGTATTGACAGCAAGCTTCAAAACTTCATATGTCAAATTTGCTGAAGGTGTTAACATCATAGATATTTTTACGCTTAAAAATGTCGAATTTCATGCCAAAAAAAAAAGAGCATTTGAGCAAAGTTCTAATTCATTACTTTATTTTGAAGAAAAGTGCTGCTGAAAGTTATCGTATACTTCAGGAAGCTTATGGTGAACATGCTCTATGTCAAGATACTTGTGAACGCTGGTTTAAACGCTTTAAAAGTGATGCTTTCGATGTGAAAGACAAAGAACGTCAACTGAAAAAGTTGGAAGACCAACAATTACAAGCATTATTTGATGAAGAGGCATGTCGAACTCAAAAACAACTTGCAGAAAGATTAAACATTGCTCAGCACAAAATTTCCGATCGTTTACAAGCAATGGGAAAGATTTTAAAGGAAGGAAAATGGGTGCCACATCAACTGAACGAAAGACAAATGGAAAACCAAAAAGTCATCAGTAAAATGTTGCTTCAATGGCACGAAAGAAAGTCTTTTTTTTTCATCGAATTGTGACTGGCGATGAAAGGTGGATTTATTTCGATAATCCCAATGCACAAAATCATGGGTTGATCCAGGTCAACCACCAACATCGACTGCAAGGTCAAATCGCTTCGGAAAGAAGACAATGCTCTGGGTTTGGTGGGATCAGGAAGGTATGGTGTATTATGAGCTTCTAAAACCAGGTGAAACCATTAATACCAATCACTACCAACAACAAATAATCAATTTGAACCATGCTTTGATGGTGAAACGACCAGAATGTGCCAGAAGACATGGCAAAGTAATTTTGCTTCATGATGATGCACCATCACACACTTCAAAACCAGTTAAAGACATGTTAAAAGATCTTGCCTGAGAAGTATTAACCCACCCACCATATACACCAGACCTTGCTCCTTCAGATTACCACTTGTTCCAATCGATGGCGCACTCACTTTCTGAGCAGCACTTCAAAACGTATGAAGAGCCCTAGCCGGTTTGGCTCAGTGGATAGAGCATCAGCCTGCGGACTGAAGGGTCCCAGGTTCGATTCCAGCCAAGGGCACATGCCTGGGTTGGGGGCTCAGTCCCCAGTGGGGGGCGTGCAGGAGGCAGCTGATCGATGATTTTCTCTCATCATTGATGTTTCTCTCTCTCTCTCTCTCTCTCTCTCTCTCTCTCTCTCGCTCCTTCTCCCTTCCTCTCTGAAATCAATAAAGAAATATATTTTTAAAAAAATAAAAAATAAATTTTAAAAAAAAAGTACGAAGAAGTGGAAAATTGGGTCTCTGAATGGTTTGCCTCAAAACAAGAAAAGTTCTATTGGGATGGTATCCACAAATTACCTGAAATATGGGGAAATATGTAGCTAGCGATGGACATTACTTTGAATAAAGCACTTTTGATGTTGCTCTTGAAATTATCGTGTTTTCTTTTATTTCAAAATCCGCCATTATTAACCAGTACACCTAGTAACAACCTCAGGCTCCAGATTTGCTGTTCTGTTCAGCCTTTCCTGACAGAGGAACTGTGAACAGAGAAAAAGCAGTTTTCTTCACTAACTACTCAGCATAAAGAGCAATGTGCCTTAAGACTGAAGCAAGTTTAAAGACCCAACTTATGTGTAGACCCACAAAGAAAAGAACATAAACCCAAGAGCTTTACATTCTGATGTTTTAACCCTTTTTAAGTAATGTAAACAATTGCCAAGCATGTTTCCAAGGTGTAGCGTTTCCTTAGTTCCCATGATTTATCATCTGGGGGCAGATGATAAATGTGATAAATATACTCAAAACATCATTATTTAAACACCTTTAAATACACTTAAAGAAGTATGTGAAGTATTCCATGGGAAAGTATAGCATTGTTGCTAAGTTCATGGTCTCTGAAATTTGACCTCCTTGGTTTAAGTTCTAGCTTCACCCCACCTCCCTATATAGCTGTAGTAAAGAACTACAACTCTCTAAACCATAGTTTTCTGAACTGAAAAATGAGACTAATGATAATAGTAACCACCTCACAGGGTTGTGGTGAGGATTAAATGAGATGATCTGTGCAACAACCTACCAATAAATCAATGTAACCAACTCAATAAATCAACTGTTTTTATCCTCACTTCACTCCTGATATTGTCATTCTAAATTGATGGTGGAAAGAGAGACTTGTGAAAGTGCTTGGGTCTTAATACACTTGCACTCTGAATCTATTTTGAGTTCCTCATGTTAATAGCAACAGAACAACTCTTTCTTTTACTCCTGGTATTAGAAAGCACTCAGCAACAAATTGCCTTAGAGATTGCATGGAGAAAGTGTGAATGTATGCAAGAATATTTGAGAGAAGGAATAAAAAAGAGAAATAAAAATCAAAGGGATACAAAATAATTGAAAAGTGGCAATGTATTTAGGATGGTCTTCCAATTATCCATAAGGATCATTAAATAAGGGAAAGAAGAGTCAGCTGGCTAGCACAGCCCCAGATTACAGTCATCCTGCCTCTCCACAGGTTTGAAGTACACTAGGATCACAAATTAATGTGTCACCCTTACCTGATTAGCACAAGGTCTGAACCACACTACCAACAACATTGACCCAGGTTTACTTGGATCTCTATAAGGCCAGCTAACTCATCTAGGCAGTCTAGAGTCTAGGTAGGGAATAGATGCATTAAGATTTTTTTTAAGGGATGGGGAGGGGTTATTGTTTGGGAAGAGTAAAAAAGAGTAAATAGAAATTGAAACTCCTATTCCTGAACCTCAGTCAATGGTAAATAGTTGGCTGCTGATTACTGTCCTTGATTTTAACTTTTTTTTCTTTTCTAGTGAAAAAAAGGTGTCCCCTGATGAAGAAATGACTTGTAATATAAGAAAATACTTGATTAATAACCATCATTCTGTCTCCAGCTGTGTAGCCGACTCATCTTAAAAAACCCTTGGGAGGTTCTACTTGAAGCTGTGGTTTATTTCAAAGGAAACCAAAAAGTGGGGGTGGGGGAGTGAGAGACTATAGGAAAATCTCTTCCCTATGTCTTTAGACTCTTCTAAAAGGCAGCACAAAAAAGAAAATACACAAATAAATAGGTTCAAGTATGATAAGAATCATGGTTTCTAAAGAATAGTGAAAGGTCAATGGTTTGAGAGTCAAACCTATTTCTGATGTTTACTTCAGCTGTGACTCATTATGAGACATTGATGAGGGCCACAGAAACGTTCAGTTCTCGGTTTCCCCATCTGTAAAATGAAGATTTGAGTAATTGGCCAATCCACATTGCATCTGATGTGCTTTCAGAGACTCAGAATGAAAATTATGAACATGCATTAATACAAAGACAAGGGATTCCCTGCTGAGAAAGAATAGAGGAGAAAAAAAATAAACATTTACCTTTGGATGCTAATTGGTTGTCCCAGATTGAAGGGATTTATTAAACATTTTTGGGAAGAAAATTTTGGTGATAAAAAGAGAGGATTTCTATAAGAAGAGACAGACAAAATTATAGAGATTTAGTTACTCTCATTTACTTGGTAGAATTAAAATGCTTCCTCTTCATCCTGTAAGGGAAATCCTTGAGAAGTTTGCGGACTGTCACCATCTGTTCAGCAAAACATGCATCAACATAATATTTTCCACATGTTACTTTTTTTTAATTTTGAAAACAAATTAATCTTTTCCTAGCCAAAATGTTTTACTGTAACTATTGTCAAAGGAAATTCGGTAGAAAGTCTCTGTTTTGATTCTACTCCCTCTCCCTACCCACTCCCACCATCAAACCATTTGCAGTTTCTATGGCAATGTATGGCTTAAAGCTGAGAAGAAACTAATAATTGGCTCCTTTTCAAATCAGAACATGTCTATATTTCCTAAGTTTGTAAAATACCTGCCCTGAAACCCTTATTTGCAAAGTCCTCTCTCTCCATTTCCATCATCAAATCTCCATGGTGATTTCTACCAACAACTTGCTCAAGGCCAAGAAGACCATCAGAACCTGGATGTTCACTCTTGGCTGTGCCATGGTCAACCATTCCTTTCCCTGCTGTCCTCCTCCCACCACCACGCTTCTAACTGATGCACTCAGCAACCAGGCCTGGAAGTCAACACTGTGGGCCAGCTACAACTTACCAAGCCCACTCTGCACCCAGCACTGTGGGCCAACTACTGCTTACCAAGCCCAGCTCTGCACCCAGGCACAAAAGGACATGAATAAACAGTGATAGACATAGTACTTCCTGCCCACAAAGTGCTCACAAACTTGTTGAAAAGAAGACAGAATCATTAGAGGATAAGATGGTAAAAACATTCAATGTGACAAGGTAAAAATGATGATGACAACAATGATAATGGTGATGATGAGGATGATTGGGTAAGGTCTCAAATATAACTTATTTATTTCATCTGTATCTTCTCTTCCAAGTTTCCAGACATTGGTTGGACAGAAGGAAATTAACTTTTAATCTTGTCTGGTTTAAATTTTAGTCTGACCCAATAATTCTGATAGTCCTATTTGGTAATATTCAGCTGTTAGACACCCATTTTCCAAAAATGGTAAAATCTTAGAAAACAGTTATCCTGTTCATTTAGATGGTATTGTGTAACTCTAAACATATTTTGGAACATCCATGACCTTTGAAAATATTTGTGTCACTCTAGAAAATAGATATATTGATACTTAACTGCAATTGTCATTCAAAAATTAGATTTAGCCCTAACCGGTTTGGCTCGGTGGATAGAGCATTGGCCTGCGGACTGAAGGGTCCCAGGTTCGATTCCGGTCAAGGGCATGTACCTTGGTTGTGGGCACATCCCCAGTGAGAGGTGTGCAGGAGGCAGCTGATTGATGTTTCTCTCCCATCGATGTTTCTCTCTATCCCTCTTCCTTCCTCTCTGTAAAAAATCAATAAAATATATATTTTTAAAAACTAGATTTATTTCTATCTAGCTGCAATATGCATAAAGAAAACAGTAGTATGTTTATAATAGGTATATAGAGCAGGCACTATTATTATTTTTAAACAAGTAAACTGAGACCCAAAAAGATCAGCAATACTTTGGAATAATTGTTATGGACTGAACTGTGTCCCCCAAAATTCATGTTGATGTCCTAACACCCAGTAACTCAAAATGTGATGATATTTGGAGATAGAGTCTTTAAAGAGATAATGAAGTTAAAATGAGGTCATTCAGATATCACAGTGTCCTAATAAGAAGAGAAAATTTGGACACAGACTGGCATTGCCAGTAGGCAATGATAAGACACAGGGAGAAGATTGCCATTTACAAGCCAAAGAGAGAAACCACAAACAAAACCATCTCAGATCTAT
This sequence comes from Cnephaeus nilssonii, assembly GCF_951640355.1. Taxonomy (NCBI): domain Eukaryota; kingdom Metazoa; phylum Chordata; class Mammalia; order Chiroptera; family Vespertilionidae; genus Cnephaeus; species Cnephaeus nilssonii. Next base: position 41,302,139 of record NC_137075.1, read on the forward strand.
AAACCACCTAGATCTCAGACTGCTGGCCTCCAAAACTGTGTTTAAGCCACCCAGTTTGTTGTAATTTGTTATGGCAGCTCTGGCAAACTAATACAATGGGAAACCTCTAAAAACATCTTCCTGTGAACAGTGCAACAAAAAGACATGGTTTCTGTCGGTTTTTTAACTGCTATTAGCTATTTTGCACACTTCAACCGTGTCTGTGTCTGGCACAATACATGTTCAAAAATATTTGTTGAATTAATAAATGAACTCTATTCTTTTAGTTAATGCAAGATATTACTTTAACATGTTTTATCAATCCAAATAAAAATCAAACTGAAAATGTAACTTTTTCCAGTTATAAAAATAGTCACAGGGATTTAAAGTACAGCATAGGGAACATAGTAAATAATATTGTAATAACTATGTGATTGTCAGATGGGTACTAGACTTATTGGGGTGATCACTTTATAAGTTATATAAATATCTAATCATTATGCTGTATACCTGAAACTAATATAATATTGTATATCAACTGTAACTGAAAAATGCATTTTAAAAATCATAAAGAAAGCCCTAGCTGGGTAGCACAGTTGGTTGGAGCATCGTCTGGATATGCCAAGAAGCAACTAATGAATGCATAGATAAGTGGAACAACAAATCAATGTATCTCTCTCTCTCTCTCTCTCAAATAAATAAATAATAAATAAATAAAAATCATTTAAAAAGTTACTTCCTCGTTTTAAAAATTCTACATTTATATTCAAGGTAATTTATAATAATTGTTCAATAAAAATGTTAATGTCAAAATAGCAGCATGCTACAAAAGTCATCATTTCCACAAATGTTAATAAGTTACTTCCTTGAGATAAAAGACTCAAATTATAGAGAGGTGACTGATGAAAGTATTTTATTTGAATTTTCATGTCTATTTCTATAGCCAGAGTCCTCCTAAGAATCAATGCCTTGCTTTACTTCTATCATCTCATTGATCTCTTCCAAATCTTTCTGAAGTTGTTAGAAGTACAAGTATCTCCAATTGATAAATGGAGAAAGTTAACTGGCAAGTCAAAGAATATTTTTCAATATTAGAGAGCAGGCTCATAAGGAAGGTAGTTAAACAGGATGAAGACAGTTAAACATATGCACTTGGGAGAGAGGGAAGGAACTGAGGGGAGCATAGTCTTTGAGCCCCTGCCTCAATGAGTTTGATCATATCTAGAGCCCAGAAGTGACCATGAGAATGTAAACTCCACAGGAATTTGGAGAAAGCTTAGAGAGGACTTTGGGTTTCTATACTTTAGATAATCCTACCTAGTGCTTGGACCTCTGAATGACAATATTAGTAATAATGACAACAGCTTTGGTGTGTGTGTGTGTGTGTGTGTGTGTGTGTGTGTGTGTGTGTGTGTTTTGGTGGTGGAGGGAAGTGGACATTATAGCAACCTTACACAATGGTGGGAACTGGTTAAACAGTCTCTGAGGCTGGAGCTTGAAGTCCATAGGGCAGGTCATCAGGAAGAGAAGGTATAAAGTGAGCAAGTACAATCTGGAACCCACAAGTCAGGGACAGACTGAAAACTTCACTATCAGTTATAGTGGCCTCTAACTTCGATGCTGTCCATTGCCCTTTGTCACAGAACTATATATAGATGTGGAGGAGGAGGATCCCAGGGAAGATGGCTGGTGTCCTGTGCCAATGAGGCAAACCAACAGGTAGCCATAATGTCTGTCAGTGCAAGCTACAAGAGCACCTGCCCCGACTTTCCTAAGCATAAAACCCAAAATGGTTGCTGTTTCATTTTCAACTTCCAAATCCATTGCAAACATGTCTCTTATGGCCCACCCAAATCAGACACATTCAATGAAGGAATTTCTAGGAAACAAAATTCAACCTAGCCAAGTTGACATATTACAAGGCCACCACACAAATAAATCTCACTATCATCTGAGCTAGGTATTTCATACTCATTTGCAATTAAGAAAAAATGAAGCTTGGATGAGGGTAGATAACTGGAGTTACAGAGCTAATAAGTGGTAGAGCCAAAATTCCAAATGCCTCTACTTTGTCTAATTAGGCATATTAACTATCAAGGGTCTAAATGGAAATAGTAATTTAATAGGTATCCCCCAAAAAGCCTCTAATATTGTTAATTTTTATGATCATAAGCCCTTACAAATGTAAAACACTTTGTAGTTTTCCATATGTTTTCTTATAAACTTCTCCTCTGAATTCTCAGAACAATGCTGTGAAAAAAAGTAGGTGAGTTTATCTACATTGTACAGATGAGGAAACTAATTCTTATTTATACTTTCCTAAAACCCACAGCCAGTGGAAGAGCCAACTCTGGAATCCAAGTCTCCTAACTTAGCCCATTATCCAGAGCCCTTTTAAATTAAAGTAGCTGGCCAGAGTTGACAAATTATCCAAGAAGGAGAGGAAAGGTGATAAAAGACCATAAACAGTAGTAGATCTGGTGGCGATTGTGCCGCAGATCTCCTCCTAGCCTAGCAAGTGAATTTACTCACCTCATCCTATCCTCATCCCTGTGAGAACTGGAACAATTCCCTGTTATCTGACCTGGTTTTCCATGTCCAACCACTAGGTTCTGAGTCTTCCTGGGTTCTGAGGATAGCATCTAGGCACTGAGTTCATCCATTTAAGGAGAAAAAGGTTGTTATGTGTGAAAGGAATAGAAAATCTCATCTTGTTTTATAAAAACAACACAACACAAACAAACAAAAAAACGAAGTTATCTCTTCTCTAGACTTCAAGAGAAGTTTATTTTCAATGTTGTAGCTAGAATTTATTCATTCCTTCTATCATGGGCAAACACTCTTGGACACAACATGAATCAATGTAGATTCCACCCTCAACGAACTTACAGGAAATAAGTGGGTGAGGCATGAAGATAAATCTATGTACCTTGAGATGCCATGAGAAAAAGTATAAATCAAGTGCTATGGGGGTTCAGTTAGAGATAATTACTTCTGGTTAGGGATAAAAAGGGAAGATTTTATGGAGCTAGAACTTGAAGATAGTGTCTAAATAAAGCAGCTATGAAAACAGAGCTGTTTAAATTGGCTGGAGCATAGGGCATGTGAGGTGAAAAAAGTGGGAAATAGAGTTAGAAGGGTAGGTTGGGAGTAGTAGAAAATAAAGTTAGAAGGGTAATTGAAGCCAGATTGGGGTAGGCCTTGAAAGTATTGATAAGGAATTCAAAATCTATGTGTGGACAACTGAAGTTCTGAGAATTTGGGGGCAACTTGAGACACTTGTGTTAACTATAGTTTGCAAAGTTTGAAGAAAAGCAAATCTCAACTAATTTACATTTAACCCTTTTCAATCCTAATTAAATGTCATGGAATAAATAGAGATTTACTCATTTCTTTTAATCAAAGATAATTTCTTTACTCTAGCAATTATCCTTTCTAACTAGTCTCTTATCCTCGATGAGGGGTTTGACTAGAGAAGTCAGGAAAGTCAAGGAAGGAAAATGTCCTTTTGTTGACTAGATCCAATGCTCAGCTCAACTTGTTCAAGGCCCAAGAGAATATTGTTTCCTTGTCTGCAATTCTTGTCTTCTGTCATCTGGCGGACCTTAGTTGGAAAAATCCCTAGCCCATCTGCAAGTTCTAGTGCAGAAAAAATAAAAACAGGCAAATCAGTACCTAAACTCGTGATGGCGAGAACCCATTACGAGGATGGTTGCCTCTGAAAGTATCTCAACAGGAGTCACATCAAGTCTTTTCATTTCAATGATGAGGAAAATGAATACACTTAGGCCAGCCGGCTCATGAAATTATCCACCCCTGCATCATCCAGCAGTCATATGATAATGTCCCACGCTCTGGTGACCGTACAATGCTCACATGAAACTTCATTCTCATGCGAGAAAAGAAATCAAGTCATGATACTGGCACCGTTTCTTAGAGATTTCACAGCATGAGACTGTGAAAGAATAGGGAAAATAAAATACACAAATATATATTGTTTTAATATTTTAAGTTAATATTATAATTTCACTTTATTATTACATTATTTTTAATTAAAATAATTCCAGTTTTTTCCTGAAAAGTGAGAAAATTACCCACTCTCAATAACATGTTCCAAAGACCAATGGGTAAATATGCAATTATCTTAGTTGCTCATTTTTTCTAGAAAAATATAGAGATTATAACAGAAACTCATTGTCCCCTTCCAGTCAGTTACAATATAAGTAGATGATGATATCTAGCATTTATTTAACTATACATTTTCATACAGTTAGTTACTGATTTTGGCTAGAACTATTTTATAAATTATATTTGTCCTTTTGATGGGTATGAAAAGTCAGAACCAGAACACCAAGTGCTGGAGAATTCCCCTAGAGAGGAAGGAAAAGTTTACAAATAGAGGGCCAGCCAGACCAGCAGCAGCCAGGAGTTGGGGAGGGTAATGGTCCTCCCCTCTAACAATTCACCTTTTAAGTTTTTATTTCGTCTTTACTGTTATTCTCCTAATATGAATACTATTCTCTATCCATGAAGCCCTCTTATCATGTAGGTAAAACTTATTGGGTTCCAAGAAAATCAATAAAAAAACACAAATCTCCCTTTAACAAAACTGTTGAAAACACATTCCTTTAAGGTTAAAATTAAACAGCCTCATCTGACTTTTTTTTTTTTCCCTGTGACAGCCAACCCTGGGTCTGTCCCAAGCCTTCCCCAGCTGCCCTGCACATGGATAGCAGTCCACAGAGGCCTCCGAGAGGCAAGTAACAAGCCGAGTGAAAATGGAACAAATGATCCACCGCCTCACCACTTTGTTTCCAGGAGCAACTGGTGTCCAGTTCCAAATCTCTGAGGCTAGAAACGATGGGAATTAGTAGGGAGAACTATGTGGTCCAGAAAAAAAATATGTGTGGACCTGAATGGCTTGTCATTATTAAGTTTCCCCACTGGGTCAACACACTGCCTCCCCAGTTTACCAGGTTTCGCCTAACCTCATCCACATTTAAGTCTATGGAAAAACAGGAGGGCCTTTCAGGGGGGAATTCATTCATGTGTGGATTCAGGCAGACTTAGAACCCTGTAATAGCACTGTCATTATCCTGCAGAGCACACCACAGAGCAGCCAGTGAGCGCTCCCTCAACGGGCACAACATTTCCTCTGGAATTTACAGAGCAGAAACCTTACACACACCTCCCCATAAGAACCAGATTACATAATGTCTCCATCACCCTCCTGACAGCTACAATTATGAGTCAATCCTGGTTTAAATATGAAACCGGAAGCTCCGTGTTTCCCCTCTGACTATGTGGCAGGCTAAGTCGAGCTCTCTGGGCCTGTCAGTTTGGCGATTTGAGCTGCTCCCACAGTCACTAATTTAGCATGAGACCAAATGACGGGGTAATTAAAAGCAGCGCTGCAGAGACACACTCCAGGACCAGATGTTCTCCTTATTTAACCATTGCCCACAAAGGGAACAGAAATAGTGCCCCCTCCCCCAATTCGTTTTTCCTTTTCTTTATCTTCCCCAGCTAATTTCCATCTTCTGATCTTTCAATCCCACAAAATAAAATAAAAGTCCCAATACGGAAAGATGACATGTTATTGAACACATGCCTGTAAGTTGTAATGTGCCCTGTAGTCTCTTCTTTGTACTTCTCCATGCCTCCCAGCTCCAAAGGCTAAGTTGCCCTGGCAACTTCACATGACTAACAGCTTCAACAGCCCCACCTAGCTGTGAGGACTCAGATTTGAGTCAACATGCCCCCTCCCGCCCCTCAACCCGGCACTTAGTAGTCCAGAGACTAAGTAAATAGCATTGCTTTTTGGTGTTTTAGGCGCCAAAGACTGGCTGAATGAGGCATCCCCTCCCCACTTTATTGCCCAAAAGATTGGATAAATAAAAGTCTCCACCCTAACTTCTAGAGAGCCCTGCCTAGGAAGTCCATGGCCCATATGGTAAATAAAGGAGAGGTCTTTTCTTCATTTTTCTAGCTACTGGACAAATAAGAGAGAGAGAGAGAGAGAGAAAGGAAACTTGAGCTAATAATTTAAATCATCCCAAAATGGAGCAGTATGTGATATAGCTAACCCTATGTTATCAAATTAGGTGAACTAGCTTTCATATGTCCTTTGGGATCCAGGGTCTGGTCACTGTCTAAACTGCAGAGTTCCCCAGCATTAAATACATAAATACAGAAACTTTGAAGACCATTTTGGAAATCCAAAGAATAAAGATGCTGTTGTAATTTCACCGTGTGTCATCATAGACAAGCCACCTCTACCTCTGAAGTAATTTCTTTTTGTTGTTGTTGTTGTTAATCCTCACCCAATGATATTTTTCCATTGATTTTTAGAAAGAGTGGAAGGGACGGGGAGAGACAGAGAGAGAGAAGGCACTTCAGTCTGCAGGTTGACACTCTATCCCTTGAGCCAAACTGGCTAGGGCTGAAGTAATTTCTTAACCTGCAGTAAGTAGGAAATGATAGTCCTTGCTTTCTTCTCCTCAGATATTTGTCTGCAAACTTCACCCTCACCAACAATTTCTAGGCATGTGCACTTCTGGGTTTTTTTAAATAAAAGGTATTACCAAATCCTCAGTATTTCCAAATGAATAGGTATAGTTCTTTAAACATTAAATCTAAATATATAAAACATGATAGTTCACAAAGGATTTTGACTTTAAGAACCTCCCATTCTGGACTTCAGTGATCTATTTTGGATCATTAATTATTTGCTAGAGTCAGGTAGGTTGATTCAAGCCAGTGCCTTTTTTTTTTTTTTTTTTTTTTTTACAGAGAGGAAGAGAGAGGGATAGAGAGTTAGAAACATCGATGAGAGAGAAACATCGATCAGCTGCCTCTTGCACACCTCCGACTGGGGATGTGCCCGCAACCAAGGTACATGCCCTTGACCGGAATCGAACCCGGGACCTTTGAGTCCGCAGGCCGACGCTCTATCCACTGAGCCAAACCGGTTTCGGCAAGCCAGTGCCTTTTAATGACCAATCTGAAATGAGGATAAAGCTACTCTTAAAAAAAAAAAAAAAAACACCTGTAAATCCGAAGGAAACAGAAATACTTAATATTTTGGAAGAAACTTGGCAGTTCTGTAAAGCAATGGCACTGCTATTGATACTGTTGTGCTACTTTTGTTCTAAGAATCACTTCACATGCAGGATTGGATGTGGGTTACGCCCACCTGGTTAAAGAGACAGGAATGGGACAGTCTGAAGTCTCAACTTTCAGGGGTTAATATCCACAGCAAGGCAAAGTGGTGCCCAGAATGACAGCAAACAGAGCCACATGACAAGAAATGAAATTGTTGTGGGCAGCTCTATATTGGGCATACTGTACCCGGACACAAATAAGGAATCACTGGGGTTCCATCTTGAAGATGGACTTTCTATTACTCCCCACCTGTTCATTGTGTGTTGGGGGGTAGGGGGAGTTAAGGAATATGACAGGAGCATCTACTCTTATGTCAATGTCACTTATGTGATATTTCCTGCAGATACATGAAGATGTATTTGAAGTAGGATGTTCTCAACTATCTATATTTATGAGCTTCCTGGTCGGAATGCAAAAGTGTACTGGCTTTTATGGAGTAGGGAAATATGCATGTATTCAATGCCTCAGAGGGAAACGCTCAAGTTAAGCCCAAAATAACAAGAACCTTGGAGACATTTAGATCCACATATAAGAACCAATGATGCACACCACGCAGAGCAATTACTCTCCCTGTCCTGCTTCCATGGGACATGTGAAGAGTGACGAAGGATGGACTACTCACACTGCTTGCAAATAGAAAACATGAGTCACACTTGCCGCTTTTAACTGTCCACTTGCTGGGAAAGAATGACTCCTCCACCTGAGGGCCCCACTCTGCCTTGGGTCATTTCGGGAGACATTTGCAGCATGTTTGTGCTCTCAAAAATGATGTCCTACTCTTTCCTTCAGACTTCTCCTGAACTTCTGCCCAGCCCAGGCTGCCCCATACCCACCTTGCTTCCCCTATTTCTTGTGTAGATTTATAAGTGACAAAAAAACAGCCAGCAGGTTAGTATTAATTCTTTACATTCCTGGTTTTAGTCATTTGTTGTACATATTTGTTGTCCACTTATGATGGGCCAGGGACTGCACAGGGGTAGGTACACAAGAATAAGGAAGGCAGGTTCGTGTTCTCAAGAAGGCATATTCTAGTAGAGCCAGGCAGACTATTAGCCCTCGCAATAAGTGGTACGAAGTCAACAAAACAGGCACCCATACAATCTTATACAGAGGTTCCCACACATCTTCCACCTGTGCCAGTAGATAGGTTGCTCACCTCCAATTTTGAAAGAATTTCACAACCATCCAGGGCTTTATGGTATCAGTTCTCTGGCATTTTATTTTATTTACTAGGGGCCCAGTGCACAAATTCGTGCACCTTGAAAGGAACTGTGGGCCTCGAGGCTGCGGTAGGCACAAGGGCGGGTCTCGGCCCATCCTCTACACCCCCGCCTGGCCCCTCCCTCAGCAGCCCCCGGTCCTGTCTGCCAGCAGCCCCACTACTGCCACCACTCCCACTCACTCATGGCGCCAGCCCCGCTCGCACCCACTGACGGCACGGAACGATTGGGGCCAGTGATTGGGGCCAGCACCAGCAGCAGGTGCGAGATGTGCGGGAGCAAAGAATTTTCAGTAACCACCAGAGGCTCGCCCCAATGACAGCAACTGGAGCCCCACCTCGGTCTGGCGCCCCCGTTCACCTGCTCCACCATCCCACCGCAGCTGACACCCACCATGTTGTGCACATGCTCCCTGGTGGTCAGCTCATGTCATAGCAGCCGGTTGTTCAATTGTTCCACCATTTGGCCTATTTGCATATTAGCCTTTTATTATGTAGAATTTTATTTTATTTTATTTTATTTTGTTTTATTATTTTATTATTTTATTTTTTATTTTTTTGTTTGTTTAATCTTCACCCCAGTATATTTTTCCATGGATTTTTAGGGAGAGTGGGAGCGAGGGGGAAAGACAGAGAAAAACGTCAATGTGAGAGAAACACATCAATTGGTTGCCTCCTGTACAAGCCCTGACCAGGGCCCAGACCAGGGAGGAGCCTGCAACCAAGGTGCATGCTCTTGACTGGAACTGAACCCGGCACCCTTTGGTCCGCAGGCCATTGCTCTATCCACGGAGCCAAACCGGCTAAGGCTTCTCTAGCCTTTTCATATTCATTTTAATAATTGAAAAGCATTAAGCTCAGAAAGTATATGTAGGGTTTGGAGGAACCACACAGTTGTCCCAGAGGAGGAAGTAGGGAAACCTTAGAGAATCATCTGAACATTGACATAGCTGTCCCATCCTCGTCCTTCACCATTTGCCGGTTACATCATTTTTACAGCTCTGGCTGTGACCATTTCTGGGCCTGAGACGCGGCCCACTCCACCTCTGAGAAAATGGAAAATGAGGGGCAGTGACCTCAGGAGCAGCTTCCTCCTCCAGAGGCAGTTTCTGGTCCGCCCAAACCTTTACAGCAGGGCAGGTGGCGTTAAGTCCTACCAAGGAGCCTTTCAAAGCAGCACGTCTGGCCCGGAGGTCAGCCTGGATCTTGCCCAAACGGGGTTCCACCCACGGCGAAAACCCATCTGTTTGTGGGTCCGCTTTTACGGCCTTACAGCACGTCTGCGGGAGAGGGAGCTCGAGTTCCCGCCTGCGCTCTGAGTAACCCGCCCCACCGAGGTGCACACCCTCGCTCGCCGGGAGACAGAGGGAAGCTTGACGGCCCGTCCCTCCTCCCAGGCCCGCACTGAAACGCGCTTTAATGGCATCAAAGGGCTCTTCTCAATGGGGTTTCAGAGCCGCGAGAGCGGCGTCCCGGGCGAGGGCTCCTTTCCGGCCGGCCGGCATTCCTGCGCCCCGCGCGGGGCCGGGGACGGGGCTCCGGGGGGAGGGCCGGGGGCTCATTTCCATGCCGCTCGCATACAGCCTCCGTTGTGCGGGCCCGGCCTGCCCCGGGCAGCCGCGGCGGCCGGCGAACAAAGCGCCATTCATCGCGGGCCGGCTTCCTCCGGCCGCTCGCCGCCGCAGCTGGCTGGCCCGGCACGCCATCCGCCGCCCGCCCTCCGCCCGCCCTCCGCCCGCCGCCGGCCGCGGGCCCGGGCGCGCGGCCCGCCGGGCGCACAGAACCCGATTCAGGAGGCCGCGCCGGCCCGGCGACCCGCGCTGCTTCCTCCGCGGGCCCCACGGTGCGGACCGCCCGCAGCCCGCCTTCCCTTCGGGGCGGGGGGTGGGCGGACACCGAGTCTTTTCAGCGGGCAGACCCTCCGCGTCCTCGCGGCCGGTGGGGAGCGAAGCTGTCCGTCTCCGGGGCCCGCGCCCGCCCCTGCCCCTGGGGAGGAGGGTCCGGCCCGCGTTCCCAAGTTGTGAGAGCACTTTGTTTCTCCTCCGCGGCCTCCGAAATCCCGACGAAAGGGTCACTTCCTGACTTTTGTGTCTCTGCAGCCCAGTGCCTTGAGAGTTCTTACCCCCTTGTGACAGCGGACAGAAGTGCAAGCCTTCCCCGCCACTTTTTTTCAGGACTCGCACATTCCTCTAGGTCGAAGCTTGGGACTCTGGCTTCGCAACAAAGACCGCTGTTCTTCCTCCCCCATCCCACTCCTGGGAAAAAAGCACAGAAAAGAAAACGGACTTGTTCCGCAGCCCAGTTCTCAGCCTTCAAGCACATTTCCTCGGCCGCACACATTGCCAACTACAGGTTAAGGCAAGGGGAGCTCTCACGTCCAACAAAAGGGGTGCAGGCAGCTGCGGGGCTTCATTCCTTCCCCACAACCTGAAGGTGAAGCCAGCTGCAGACCCACATCCCTGGGGCGCGGGTTAAACGGAGCGGGGAGGGAGGGGAATGGCGGAATCAAAAAAAAAAACAAAAAAAAAACACACACCAAATATAGGAAGACTTATCAACCCTAATCCTCTCATTTCACAGATAAGAAACAGATAAGATCTGAGAGGGGAAATGACTTGCCCACTCTCAGAAGGAAGCTGGTTCATTTTAGGGCATCTTAACAATTGTCCTCAAGCAAACTTTCAAAGTAAACTTAAAAAGTAATTTTTGACCAAAAAAAAATAATAATAATTCTAAGAAAAAATATTGCTCAAAAAATATTTTATGTTTTTCTTTTTTCTCCGTGTCAGAAAGGGCCGCCCCTAATATTGGTGGGGAAAGGGGAGACCCCAGGTTTGAAATGAGGATTAGAAGAGAATCTTAAAGGATGTTCCCAAGGAATGCTCCCAGTTTCTTTTACTTCCTGCGTTTTGATCACTGCTGACCTTCCTTCTCAAAGTAAAGTATTGCATCCTTGATGTGGTAAAAAAAAAAAAAAAAAAAACACAACAAAATAAAAACTGGTCACTCACCACTTTAAGACTCTTCCTCTTGCTGGAAGAAAACTTAAAATGGAGAGAGGGTTACTTTGCAGCGGTTGTTTGTGAAGGTGCAAATGAACCAGTGTACACAGAGAGGAAGGAGAGAGAGTGCTTGCTCGGTACCAGGCACATTGCTAAGCACTGGACATGCATTACTTCATTTAATCTTCACAATAAGTTAGGAGGTTTGCTATTAATCTCCCACTTTACGGAAAAAGACATCAAGGTGGAAGGTTAACTTTATCAAGACAGCACGGATATTAAGTGACCAAGCCAGGCAGTCTGACACCGAGGCCTGATGTCTTTCACACGAGGCTTTACTGAAACTTTATGCACAAACACATGGGAACACACCCTGGGCCCAGAGGTCTGGAGTTGGGAGCCAGGGTTGCTTTAGCCAGACATAGGTCTTGGTGCTGCTGAAAGAGCCACTATGGCGTGCCTGAATAGGAGGGAGAATCTGCTCCATTCGTCCAGCCTGGAGAGAAAGAGGGCCCTTCTGAGGACTTGATAATTTAACGCTGAAACTCCCTGTTCAGAATGCAAAATAGTGTCAGTTAATAGTCATTACCTATTTTGAGCTGCTTTGTGATTTTCTTTTTGTTTGGTTTAATCTTTTAAGCAATGCTCTGGAAACTACAACAGTGTCTCAGTTTGCTGTGTCAAACAAAACTTGGGCTCAAGTTCAGATTTGCCATTTCCAAGATATGAGACTTTGGGAAATATTTAAGCACTATAAATCCCAGTTTCCTTATCTCTAAACTGGTGAAAATAAGAATATCTACCTCATCGGCTTGTTGTGAGGATTAAATGAGATTTTCCATGTAAATGTTTACTACATATTTGTCCTACAGTAGCATTTATATCAATTCATGCAGACTAGGCTACATTTATGGGTTTTTTATCTTAATTATAACAACATAGATTTATTTCTCACTCACTCTATATGTCCATCCCAAGTTAGCTGGAAGTTCTGTTCCATGTCTTCTCACTGGTGAAGTATCTGCTATCTCAAACCCTGCCAGTTGTCAGGAGAGGACAGGAGAGGATTGGAGGTAATTATACTGGTAATGAAATGCTCGGCCTGGAAGTAACACATATCACTTTTCTAACTCGTCAGCCAGAACTAATACACTCCCTCCCATCTCACACCCCAACTATAATAAGGCCAGGAAGTACAATTCTACCATGTGCCCAGTATGAGGAAGGTAGGGAGCTGAAAATGCATGGTGACCAGCATTAATGACTACTGCCACACTCCATAAACAACTGCTACTCTTATTCCTTAGGATGGCAAATAGCAGTTGTTGTTTTGTGACTTCCAAATTTATAGCTAGTCCGTGAGACCTCAGAGCAGCTTTAACGCAGCTATAATCTCAGGAGTCATGTTTTGACAAGATTCACCATTAGCTTCTGGCTGCACCAGCCTACAAAGGTTGGGACTCCACCTTCCCATAAGAGGAAAGCGAAAACACTTGCACAGAATGCTCCCCTTTGGTATGCTCAACTTGGAGTTTAGAGTGGGAGAGGGCAGAAAATATACAATTACAGAAAACACAAGTTTCTACCACGGAACTAATAGGAAAGATGCTGTAGTGACAGCACGCATCGCTGGCTTTCTCACTCCCTCCCGCATCAGATTTCCTCAGCTGTGTCTTAGGAAAATGATTCCTAACCTCTCCTCAACATTCCCCAAGTCATTTCAAATGAACTTGCCTTTGTTCTCTGAACAATGCAAACCTCATCTGGAGTTCATTAGTCACATACCTTGCTGATTGACCTACAGAGGAACACTTATCTACTCCTCTCTTTGACTTCTGCTTATATTCAGTTTCAAATTCTTCTCTTTTTTTTAATCTGGCCATTCCCCTATTGTTGGGCATTTTAGATTGTTACTAATTTGTCAATATTATAAATATGAAAAATAGCACTACACTAAATATTCTGGTACATAAAATCTCCATCTGCATATATAATAATCTCCTGATGCTGAAATCTCTAGGTAAAAGTATGTGAATTTCATTCCAAAAAGGCAATCTGACCCATGTGGTAGCCTTTACCTCTACTTGCAGAAACATCCAACGTAGGGTGTGGCTGCTGTGTGGGACTGCTAATTACCTGATCGCAGCAATTCCCTGGCCCATTGGCATTATGGGCAACAAGGGGACCAAATTCTTTGAAAATAGTATATCCTTTTTCAGGATGACATATAACCCTCAAAATTTCCCCATTAAAAAAACACACAAAACATGTAGCTTATAAAAGTGACCTGATTTAAAATAATGATCATAGGACTCTGTGGCAATGGAAAAGTGTGCTTATGCAGGCACTACAATGGCAACCATATTTTTTTAAATGATGATGAAAAGGACTGTTGAGGACTGCATAAAAAAGTATTCATGTATGGAGATAATAGGGACAAGTTTTTCCTTTAATCTTCCAGAATTTTAGAATATGGTTATATTGCTTTATAAGAATCTTAACAACCTTAAGTAGAGCAAAGGACACATCTGATGAGAATGCTCCCTGGGAAAGCTGTGTAGCAGCTGCTCCTTCAGAAGTTCCTGGCCATTGTTGCACTTGAGCCAGCCCCAGTCGCCTGGATGTGGAGGCCACATTTGGGTTCCCCAGGGCTTTCTTGTAGCTGCTTCCTCCCCTTCAAACAGGGAACCACCCAAGTGGCAAAGCAAACAATGCAGTGTTGGGCATCACCAGACCTGACTGGGAGTTCTCCTGAAGGCTCAAGACCTCCTCTGAGTTAAGGGAGCGGAGGGGGGGGGGGGGGGGGGGGTTGAGTTCAGAACAAAATGGTTTTTTCAGAGCAAGAAACCATATAAAAGAAACAGGAAATGAGTCCCTCAAACCCAAACCATGTAGAAAGACAGGCCACATCATTTAAACAAACCAACAATAATACAAGTCTATATAAATGCCCTGTTTCTCCCACATTCCTGAAAAATTATTTGAAGTCCAATAGGGAAAATCTATTTATTTTACAAACATTTCTTCAGCACCTATGTGGCTCAGGCACTGGGATCATCTTAAGGTTTCAAATGAAATATCATCTCAGCCTACCAGGATATACATTCCACACTCTGAAAGAGATAGACAGGCAATAGCTATCCAAGTCTGCCCATGGGATGAATTTGATAAGAGGCAGCTGAAAGGGCCCACTAGCTTTGGCAAATTGCAGAAAAAAATTCCCAGGGTAGGGGATGAGAGACAGATGCAAGGAGGTGAGAGGTAAGAAGACTGAAGACTTTTCTACTTAGAAGCTTCCCCGGAAGGAAAAAATAAAAGACAGGAGGATAGCTGGTAGCTTCAGTTGGAATTCAGTATCAAGAGAGGGTAATTTCCCAGGTGGGAGAGGCCTGAATATGTTTATAGAGGAAAAGGAAGAATTCAGCTTAGAGGAGGAAGTTGAAGACACAAGATAGGGGAGATGGGCGGGGATGGCATGGGGTGCATATGTAACTAGTACTATCTCTTTCTCTTGGAATGTTTGCCCTATCAACTACAAGTTGCCAAACATTCCTCCCTGTAGAAAGAGCTTGTGTTTTCTAGCTTTTCTCCTGGCATGATGCTAGCAGCATATTACATCTAAGATTCTACCTTAGGTAAATCTGGCACTTTTTAAGCAACAATGATCTTATAAGATGTATAGATTTTGTCTACTCCAAAAGGCATCAAATTAATAGCTACCAGATACTTTCCTTTGCCTTCCTCAAGACGTTACCTAAACATGACCTCAAATGTACATGAACCAAGAAACAAAGACGTGCTGCAGATCACTGCATTCAGAGAAACCCAATGGTCCATAGTAAGAAGAAGAACATAGGGAAGCAGTTATCTTAGGGAATATTATATTTGTTTCAGTTACACTGCCTTTTAACCCATTTTAAATTACTTATTCTTTCAAAACTCATTGGTTTATCACAGATGTGCATCTAGTGATGAAATAGCTGAAATAAAAAGGATAAAAATATTTCTTGCCCTAGCTGGTTTGGCTCAGTAGATAGAGAGTCGGCCTGTGGACTGAAGGGTCCTGGGTTCGATTCCGGTCAAGGGCACGTAACTCAGTTGCAGGCTCCTTCCCGGCCCTGCTTGGGGCACATGATGTGTTTCTCTCACACCGATATTTCTCTCTATCTTTCCTTCTTTCTTCCACTCTCTCTAAAAATCAATGGAAAAATATCTTCAGGTGAGAATTTAAAAAAAAAAAAAGGATAAAAATATTGATAGAAATAATGCTTTTGCTATTACTTACTTGGTTTTATCCCTTCAATTAATCAGACTAATTCTAATTCTTTAAAAATAGATATTTTAGTAGAAAAGACAATAATGAAATAATCTTTTGCAAGAAGTGTTTTCAAATAAAAAGCTTTCCACAGCATTCTAGTGGTCAAAAGAAATTACAGTGTACAAGGTCCTAGTCAACTTGAATAGCAAATCTTGTTTTATCTGTTCTCCATCTTTTAGAGATAATGTTACAGTCTAAAAACAACCACTTCCTGTTGCTGAGATCAGACTACCTTTTAGTACTAACATGAAGATATTTGTTATTTTGCTTTCACTCAAAACCAGCACCCAAGCTAGCAGTATCTGGTATGGATACAGAAAAGATGTCTTTATTTAAAACACTAGAGGCCTGGTGCATGAAAATTCATGCAATGGAGGGGGGACCCTCAGCCCGGCCTGCCCCCTCTCACAGTCTGGGAGCCCTCAGGGGTGGGAGGCGACCTGGCAATCAGGGGAAAGCAATACCCCCATCACACCTCTGCTGCTGCCACTGCTGGCAGCACAAGCCTCGGCCGGCCCTGGTTACCTGAGCCTCGGGCGGCCCTGGGCAGCTGGGCAGCCACCATCCGAGCCTTGCCTGTGCCTCGGGCTGGCCCTGGGCAGCTGGGGGGCTGAGGGAACTGGGGGACTCCAGAGGCAGGCGCGCGGAACAGCCGGACCCGCCTGGGGGCGGGCCCAGCCATACTGCACAGCTAGCGGGGTTGAGGGGACTGGGCGCTGCCATCTTGTGGCTGTGGGTGCTGCCATCTTTGAGGGCAAGGCAGTCAATTAGCATATTCCCTCCTTATTGGCTGTGGGTGCCACCATCTTTGTGAGGTGTGATGGTCATTTAGCATATTCTCTCTTTATTAGATAGGATAACTAGAGGTCCAGTGCAGAAATTCATGCAGTGGGGGGAGAAAGGGTCCCTCAGCCAGGCCTGCGCCCTCTCGCAGACTGGGAGCCCATGGAATATGTCTGCCTGCCAGCTTAGGCCTGCTCCCTGCAGCAGCGCTAAGGAGTAGCCAGCCGAGTGATAAGGAGCAGTGAGCAGATGGGTGGTAAGGAGTGAGGGCTCCCAGTCTGGGAGAGGGATGTCCGACTGCCGGCTTAGGCTCACTCCCCATCTGGCAGTCGGACATCCCTCTCGCAGTCTGGGAGCCCTCACTCCTTACCACCCGCCTGCTCACTGCTCCTTATCACTCGGCTGGCTGCTCCTTAGCACTGCCACAGAGGTGGGAGAGGCTCCTGCCACCACCGCTGTGCTCACCAGCCGTGAGCCCAGCTTCTGGCTGAACGGTGCTCCTTCTGTGGGAGCACACTGACCACCAGGGGGCAGCTCCTGTGTTGAGCGTCTGCCCCCTGGTGGTCAGTGTGCGTCATAGTGACTGGTCGTTCTGCCAGTCATTCTCCCGTTTGGTCGATTTGCATATTAGGCTTTTATTATATAGGATTGTGTTTCTGAAAGGTACGTGGAAAATAAATATTTTTTCTTTTAATTGTATTACTGCTTTAAAGCCATATTAAGGTGGACTTTTTAAACCTCCAATAAGTAAATTGTTAATTCAAACAATTTCTCAGAGAGGACATTGAAAATCCTCTCTGAGAAAACCCAGTATAACTCATAACTCATAAAAGGTATATAACTCTGTAAGTACCTAGCCCACCTGTTTCACTGAGGACCAATCAATATTATAAAGTCAGTAGAATTGACAGTAAGGACCATTTACATTAGATAAATAGTTATTTTACCATCTGGAAGTAACTATGGTCTAGTGCAGGGGTTGGGGCATTACAGTCCATGGGCCAAATCCCACCTCCCACCTGTTTTTGTAAATAAAGTTTTATTGGAACCCAGCCACACTCATTCATTTATGTATTGTCTATGGCTGCTTTAAGGCTATGAGGGTGGAGTTGAATTGCTGCAACAAAGATCACATGGCTCAGAAAGCCTAAATGTTTACTATCTAGTCCTTTACAGGAAAAGTTTGCTGCCTATGTCTATTTGAAATATTACATAAACAGTTTTTCAACGTGGGTCTCAAAGAGTATCTGTACCTTTACCCCCCAAAAAAAGAGCAATGCAAAGCTTACTCAAATAAACAGTTATTTCTTAAACTTAAATTGTTTGTTCATGTCTCAACTGTAATAAAAACTGATAATGCCTTTTTATAATACACTCCAAAAATTCCTCCAAATAATTTCTTAAAAAGCATGGTTGGCCTTTTCATACTAGTTTAGAATTTAAAGAGTCTGATCTACTACTATATATACATATTTTGGTCAAAGTGGTTTCTTCCCCCTCTTAGGGTTCAGTTCTATTTTTCAACATTTATTCTTCTATGTGAGGCTCTTCCTCTGAACAATAGATAATATCTCAGCCCACTTAGCTATTATTTCTATACTTGGATTCCTTTCAGTATATTTGGGTTGGGTTTTTTCCTAGTGTGTCTCTGGAAATGTGCTTTTCTATATTTATTCTGCACATGACTGGTTCAGTGTGCTTCATTTTACTTCCTTCCTTACTAAACTATTTTGTTAACAATGTTTATTTTTTCTTCTCATTCTTTATCCTGTTGTGGCTATTTTTAAGGTGGTAGTGATTCCCTGACACCCAAACTGCAAGGTAGAATATGTCAGATCTACTTCTCACGAGGGTTGTCAAAAGGTCACATGAATCTTTGCTTCTTTTATGACCTTTTCCCTGAAAAATATGCCTTCTTATTAAAAGACCTTTCTAACCAGATTCAAAACTATAAGTTTTACTGAACATCTAAGTTACTTTTCTTATATATTTTTGGAAACATTTACGGGTACGTGTTGCTACACCAATAACAATTCCAAGGATGAAAAAAAGCAGCAAACCCACTATATTAAGTCACCTAGGTTAAGTGCTATCATGTGCCATTATATTCAATATAAAAATGAAACAACCATCTTTCTTTTTTTCATTTTTTTTTATTTCAAGAAACATGATTTTAAATATAATAATGTTACATGCAATAAACCTTAATGTTTCAAGAAAAACGATCTTAAATATAATAATGTTACATGTAATAAACATTAATATCTCAAGAAATACAATTTTAAATATGATAATGTTACATGCATTAAACACCTATTATTCAAGAAAGATGATCTTACATATAATATTACATGCAATAAACAGTAATATTTCAAGAATAAAAGGATTTTAAGTATAATAATATTATCAAAACTGTACTAACATAGTATGATATAAAAAATTGTAGGAAATATTAATATTTTGCAAATAACAGGATTACTTCTATTATATTCTAGAATATTTCCCCCCCCTCTGGCTCTATTTTTGTTCATCAGTTTATGTTGTTCATTATATTCCACAAATGAGTGAGATCATATAATATTTATCTTTTTCCAACTGCTTATTTCACTTAGCATGATGCTTTTAAAGTCTATTTTGTAGGATATGAGTATTGCTACTCCAGCTTTTTTTTCTTTTCCATTTGCATGGAAAATTTGTTCCATTCCTTCACTTTCATCCTGTGTGTGTTTTTTGTTTTGAGGTGGATCTCTTATAGACAGCATATAGTTGGGTAATTTTTTTTTATCCATTCAGCTACCCTTTTAATTGGAGCATTTAATCCATTTACATTTAGGGTTATTATTGAGAGGTACTTATTTATAGCCATTTTAATTCTGTATGGCTAGGTTTCTCTCTTTGTTTCTTCTTCTCAGTAATCCCTTACAGTAATCCCTTTAGCATTTCTTGTAATGCTAACTTGGTGGTAATAAACTCCTTTAGCCTTTTTTTTTTTTTTTTTTCATCTGGGAAGCTTTTTATTTGACTGTCTATTTTGAATGATAGCCTTGCTGGAGATAGTAATCTTGGTCTCAGATCCTTGCTTTCCATTACCTTGAGTACTTCATGCCTTTCCCTTCTGGCCTATAGAGTTTCTGATAAGAAATCAGGTGTCAGCCGAAACCGGTTTGGCTCAGTGGATAGAGCGTCGGCCTGCGGAATCAAGGGTCCCAGGTTCGATTCCGGTTAAGGGCATGTACCTTGGTTGCGGGCACATCCCCAGTGGGGGTTGTGCAAGAGGCAGCTGATCGATGTTTCTCTCTCATCGATGTTTCTAACTCTCTATCCCTCTCTCTTCCTCTCTGTAAAAAATCAATAAAATATATTAAAAAAAAAAAAAGAAATCAGGTGTCAGCCTTATGGGAACTCCTTTGTAGGTAACAGTTTTCTCTTTCTGCCTTAAGATTCTCTCTTTGTCTCTAATTTTTGGCATTTTAATTATGATGTGTCTGGGCGTGGGTCTGTTTGGGTTCTTCTTGTTTGGGGTTCTCTGTGCCTCCTGAACTTGTGTGACTTTTTCCTTTACCAGGTTAGGGAAGTTTTCTACCATTATTTCTTCAAACACCTCTATTCCTTTCTCCCTTTTCTGGTACAACTACTATTCTAATATTATTACGTTTCACATTGTCCCACAATTCCCTTAAGCTGTTCTCCTGTTTTTTAATTGTTTTTTTCTTTTTGGTTCTCTAATAGAGTGATATTTTCAACTCTGTCTTCTAATTCACTGATTTGATCCTCAGCTTCCCTTCATCTGCTGTGTATTCCTTCCAATGTGTTCTTTGTGTTATGTCATTCTTTATCTCAGACTGTTCTTCTTTCATAGTTGCTATTTTTTTTTTCATAGTGTTGAGCATTTTTAACATTATTATTCTGAACTCTGTTTCAGGTAAAGTTCTTATCTCTGCTTCATTTATCTCTTCTTCTGGAGAATTCTTTAGTTCTTTCATTTGGGGGTTGTTTCTTTGTCTCCTCATTTTGGCTGTCTGTTTGGGTTTGTGACTATGTATTATGTAGATCCTCTACACCTCTGTCTATAGACTAATAGGATTCCAACTTGAATTGCCCCCAGGCAATCGTCCTTAGGTGTGGTGACAGTTTTTCAACAGGGTGGGGCAGTTGCTTCTACCTGGAGGCTAATAGTTACTTTTAATCTCTTAAGTGGCCTCAGGGCAAGGTGTTTTCCAATAGGGTGTGTCAACTGTCTTCCCTCCTCACCCCCTCCCCCGCCCTGCCCAGGCAAGGCAGATGTCTATGTGGGAAAGATGTCCTCTGCTGTGTGAGAGAATGACACAAGAAACTTGGGGTGTCTGCTTTCTGAGCTCTATCCTCTGAGTCCCCAGTCCTGGGTCCTGCTCTCACAGCTCCAGTCTATTTCACCCTCCCTCTGCCAGAGCACAAGGTAGGGTGGCTCCACAGGGAATGGTTGTGCATTGGCCCTTTAAGAGGGTGCCCAAACTTTTAGCTGCCATTCCCTGGCAGATAGCACCCCACTGCTTTTCACAGCTAGATGTTCTGTGGGTACCCTCCTCAGTTTGGTGTTCTCTGCTGGGGAGCCCAGCTTTGGGATTAAATCCCAGAGTTCTCAGTGGCCACCCCCCCACCCCCGCCCAGCTGAGATATCTCTCTGGGACTTCAGTTGCTGTCTGTGGGTGCCTGGCCAGCCCTTTCACACCTCTGCCCCTCCTACCAGTCTCTATTTGGTCTCCATTTTTGGTCCTTGTGTATCAGGGTCCTCTCCTGTGAGTTTTTCATTGATTATTCAGGAAGCCTTTCCATATTTCAGTTGTAATTCCAGCTTGTTTCTGGGAGCATATTTGTGAATCATCCTCCTACTCTGCTGCCATTTTTAATCTCCAACCATCTTTCTTTAAGATGGAAAATATGGGCTGGATTATGGTCCTTTAAAGTCATCTAGCTGAACACAAATAGCTGACAATTATGCCAAAAGAATATTGATTAACTATTTGGTGTCAACCTATTTCAAGGGTGTCATCACTAGTGACCAATCACAATCAAAGCTACCCTTTTTTTAAACATTTTTATTCTGATTTAAATGAAAATATCAAGGACTTGCTGGTTATACTGATGACAAGTTAGAAGGGATACCTAACAGGGAAATAAGCACCATGATGAAATAAACAATGAAATTAACAATGATAAGTGTAAAATACTACCTTTAAATTTTACAGAATCAATTGTTTAGTATCCTACTAGGAACTTATGTTGGTACAGTAACTCATGCCGACAAATGTGTCACAACACTGTGAATATTAACCAACATTTTAATATACGAGTACAGGGGTAGGGAACCTTTTCTGCCAAGGGCCATTTGGATATTTATAACATCATTCATAGACCATACAAAATTATCAACTTAAAATTTAGCCTGCTATATTTGGTCAAACATTTAATTAACTCGCCCCTAATACCTTGGCAGGGCCAGACCAAATGATTTCACAGGCCTTACATGGCCCCTGGGCCAGACATTCCCCACTCCTGGCTTACAAAAATAAAAGAATGAATCTTTAACTATGTTTATTAGACTCTAGTATTCCTATTAAGATTAGTTGTATTCTGTGATAAGACAATTCACAATATTCCTCTCCTGCCCCCAACCTCTCTCTCTCTTTCTCTCTCTCTCAACAATAGAGAAAATGTATTTTTCTGTCCTATAAATTCAGCCCTGGTCATGTTATTTACTTTGACCAAAGAAATGTGAATAGAAGTAAGATACGCTTTTTGCTTATTCCAAGAGGACAAGCCTCAGGCAGAAGATCTAGTATACGTAAGCTTGGACATGTGTTCTGTTCTTTCCGCTACTGTGACCAACAATATGTGCATAATAATGGCTGCCCTATCTGCCTGGGTGCCAGAGCCAGACAACATGCAGCTCCCAGCTCACAACCCAAGATGACCACGTGGAATGTGCTGCTAAGATTTCAGAGTTGTTGATTCTATAGAATCATAACCTAACCAATTTTTTATTAGCACAGTTGAGACCACTTCTGAAATACTGTTTCTATGTTTTAAGTCCAGAGGCTGATGCCTTAAATGATAAAGAGAAAAGACTCCCATATGGAAGAAAATCAGGCTCATTAAAAACACTCCAAAGAACAGATGTAAGAGAAGGTTTGAGTTTATTAGATGGAGTAGATTTGTAACAACAAAAGAGCTCCCCAAATGGAATGGACTAGCTTATCAAATGTTGATTCCTTTTCAACAGAAATGTTTAAAGAGTAACTAAATGGCCAGAGATCTACGGAAAAAACTAAAGCTTAGGAGTGAGATAACGTCTAATGTCCCCACAATTTCTGAGATTATAAGGCTGAAACAGATCTAACAATACTCATGTCACATGTTAACATTTCCAAGGCTATAAAAACTCATTCCCTACAGCCTTATAATATAATATATTGGATGAAAACAAGTACGCATATGATTATTTTTTTTAAATAATCATTGCCAAAAGCCAATAACTCTCCCAATGGCTTCCAGAAACCTTGCTTTCCCCACATTAAAGTCCCCAAGTAATAGCTTTCAAGCATGAGGCGGCTTCTATTGATCTTCAGCTCTCTACTGAGAGATTGTTTTATAAAGATTTCTATCGCCTCCACAGTTTTAGGAATGATGGCTTTGGTTTTATCCCTGACAGATCCTGTAATTTGAAATTAAGTACTAAACTTATTTCCTAAAGTCTCTTAAGTAATCAAATTTCTTGTTTCAAAAATTAGTGAGAATCTTGGAAAAAACTTGTGTCCCTCCCTGATAAGGAAGCCTAGGAAATGCCCATACATAGACCTTGGATCAACTTCCTAGTTTTCAAAATGAAAATTCTTGTGCTGATAGAATATCAACCTACCCCCAATGCATTTTAGAAAGATGAATGATCCCAGCATTTTTACTTCCTCTAAGATGCTGATAGTAAAAGAAAGAAAAAAAAAAAGTGCTGCAAGACTGCATGGTCTTTTTAGAACACAATTTGTTAGTAATACTTAAGCACATTGAAAGCATTAAGACATATTTAAAATTTTGCTAAATCGTAGGATCTGTCATTTATATTGGCATAATTCTATTTATTTCACAATATTTCATTTTCCTCTGGTGTCTAGCAATACTCTCTAAAAACAATAAAAGGAGAAACATAGCAAAAGTAATAGAAGACTCTGTCTTTGTACTCTGTCTGACAATATCCTGGGAACATTTGTAAGATAAATTATCCAAAACACTTTATCTCAATTTGCTGTATACTAGTATACAAAAACATCTCAAGTATCAAAGATTGATCATCTTTTGTTGTAGCAGACAAAAGTCCCATAAGGAGCCAAGTATAGGATAGGACTTTCCAAGGAAGCAGGAGAAGATAGACCTTAGATGTGGTCAGATTGACAAAGGTCATCACTAAAACAATATAGAGCAATGGTTAAGAACCAGACTCAAGAATCAAGCAGACTTGGGTTTTCATCTTTGCTTCATTGTGACTAGCCATGTCAGCTTGGGATAGTTATTTAACCTCTCTAAATGTCAGGTTCCTTATCAACTAGTATAAAGAACCTGATCTTATCTATAAGAGAGAGATAATAATAGCATATACCTTAGAGTTAGCGTTATCTATGCCTCCCTCAGCATGGCCAGGGGTGAACCTGAGGGAGGGCAGTGAAGGATTAAAGACAGACAAGAGAATAAAGCTGGGGCTAGGTGGGACACTGCTCTCAGATGGAGAGACAGTGCCACAGCCTACAAGCTAAGTCTTTATTTTATAGCCAGATTCCACGAGGCAAAGTAAGGGCATGGTCAAGATGTTTACAATGTTCTCGAGGGTTTCAAATCTACTTAATTACATGCACCTGAACTCTATAAAGCTTTGTTTTGGCAGCACTTGCTGCACCTTCCTAAGCCTATATCACTTAGCCGCCTGGGACCACAGGTTTGGACCATAAGGTCAATCTTACAACTATAGCCTTTGGCTATGATTGTGTTGGGAGGGCTTTGCCCTCAAGATGGGACTTGCACGTGGCTTTGCCATGAGAGGACTGTGCCCTCTCATTAGTCTAAGGCTTGAACCTGTCCAAACACTGTAGCCACTCTCCACAGTTATCCTGTGAGTGAAGTGAGACAATACATTATCTTAGTGCCTCATAGTAACTGTATAAATTACTTATTGTTACATAGCAAGCCACTCTAAGACTTAGGGGCTTAAAGTTTGCTCATGATTCTATGGATTGGCAATTTGAGCTGGGCTCATCTGCGTAGTTTTTATTCTCCAAATGGCAATGGCTGAACTCACTCATGAGTTTTCAGTCAATTGCCACATTGGCTGGAGTTAGCTGATCCTGAAAGGCCTCTACTCACATGTCTGGGGACTCAGCTGGAATAATTGCATAAGCCAGAATAGCTGGGATGGCCTTTTTCCAAATGCTCTCTCCCTCCATACATTATTTCATCTTAAATGTTAGCCTGGGCTTGGCTCAGTGCATACATGCTTTATCCAGGTTCAATGCATACATGCTTTATCAAGGTTCAATGTATACATGCTTTATCAAGCCTCAGCTTGTATCATGTTTGCTGACATCCTACTGGGCAAAGCAAATCACCTGGTCAGGTCCAGAGTCATTGTAGGAGCATGCTGGACAATTAGTAGAAACCAAGTTTCACAGCTCATTGAGGGCCATCCCTTTCTACACTGCTGCAAAAAATTAGTAAACTAGTATAATTGTGTAAATGCTGGCTATCTTCAACATTGCCACCACCATCACATCATCATCATCTAGTCAAGACATTTTAATTTGAAATGAGTTATTTCTGAAGGACTAAATTAAGAGTTTCGTATTTCCAAGGTCAGCAATTTGGCAGGCAAACACACAGTTCACAAGCATTTATTGAGCACCTATGTACACCTGATTCTTTCCTAAATGCCGGGGATATAGCAGTGAACAAGGCCCTGCCTCAAGGAATTTATGCTTTAGTAGGCAGAAAAGATGATTTCAGAAAGAATGGTAAACATGTAGAATGTTCAGGAAGAATGGACCATATCAGGGTCTATATCAGGGCTTTATATTGAACTTTTGCACCTACTGAGAAATGTCTCCTATCAAATATATCCTGTGAAATCTGCTAGTCTTAATCAGCCAAGATTAAAAGAGATAGAAGATCAGAAAATAGCACAGTGCATAATGAACTGTGAATATTCAGTAATCCCTGAATACAACAACATTTTCTTTTTATTCCTTTGGGGAACTTAATCCCCTTTACCCTGGCATATGCTTTTAACTTTAGCATAAATAGAGTGTCCTATTCTTAGGCTAGATGGATTCAGAAGGAGCATCCATGCTCCAGTTTAGAGCTATTTGAAGGAATTCATTCATAAAACAATGTGATCAAATTCAGTGTTTCTTGAAACTCCCCTAGCCAATTTCTCACAATAAAGGATTTGAAGTCCAGGGCCCTAAAATTTGGGATGTTTTTGGACCATTATCCCACAGTAAATCAGTGGATTATCTGATTTAGAAGTAGAGAATCCCTGGAAATTATAAAGGTATCCAAGGACTGAGTAGGCACCATGAAGGATAAACCCATAGATGCAGGGCAATGAGAAGACTGTAGCAATGGGTCAGGTGTCGAGAGGAGACAACAGAGCATCAGGAGCCCAGGATTAAATGATTATAGACAGGACTCTGCTTAGGTGTGGGGGGAAACTCCAACATAAAATTTACTATTAATGTTAAAATTGAGGGTAAATGTAAGGTTAAATACATAAAGGAAAGTCTATCCTATATAATAAAAAGGTAATATGCAAATCGACCAAACAGTGGAACAACCAGTCGCTATGACGCACACTGACCACCAGGGGGCAGACACTCAATGCAGGAGCTGCCCTCTGGTGGTCAGTGCGCTTCCACAGGGGGAGCGCGGCTCAGCCACAAGCCGGGCTGACAGTTGCGCCAGCAGCGGTGGCGGGAGCCTCTCCCACCTCCACATCAGCGCTAAGGATGTCCCACTGTTGTCAGTCGGACATCCCCCGAGGGCTCCTGGACTGCAAAAGGGCACAGGCCGGGCTGAGGGACCACCCACACACAGTGCACAAATGTTGTGCACCGGGCCTCTATTTCTATACATAAAGGAATAAGATTGGAAGCTTATAGAAGTCATGAGCAATAGTCATTTTAGCTGACCATTGGTTGGGGACCTATTATGTGCTAAACACATAATCCTGGTCCAGATTTTAGGAACATATAGATTAATAGAGTATGAATATATTGTAATCTTCAGGAGGACTGACCAACCAAAGGAAATGATCAGAAGCAAAAGCTGGGTCAGTCAAGAATCAGAATACAGGAACTGGTTGATGTCATACCACAAAATGTGCTGTTTTGACATGGTCTGGAGTCAGTTCCTCTGGTTGGAGCCTTCCTTGACCACAAGTAATTAGTCATTACTTCCTCCGTTTCCACAGTTCTCTGTTCTTACCTCGAACGTAGAATGTATCCTGTTCTACCTCTTTGTGTCTGGCTTTCCCTGCATTGTATCCCCACCTTCTAGCACAAAGTTGGGCACATAGCAGGCATCAAATACATGTGTATTAATTATACGCTTTATTAAATGAATAAAAGAGTGAAGAAACCTGCCTTATTTGGAGCCTTCCTTTAAGGCCATAGGCCTTGCCCTGCTGGGTTAGAAAAAGCTGTGGTTAGAAACAGGTTTTGAGTTAAAAAATGAAACATACCATTCACTCACCCCACAACATTCTTTTTTCATCTCTTCAATGTATAACTTGATGTAATGCTACAGAACATCATAACTAAATTGATGACTATTCAAATTTAATGGTTATAATTTTTAAGAAAACTATGGAATAGAAATATTTTTATTATAGTAACTATTTTTTTGTTTACCACATGCTTCTTAAAGGTAAAAGTAAAAACAAAAACATATTTAAGGCAAAATAAAAGATAACATGCTAGGAAAATTGAAGCACAGTAAGTCTCACATTTCAGTACAATGTTTTTCACATACACTACAAAGATGATATTTTTCAACTGGCCAGTGTGGCTCGGTGGTTGAGCACCAACCTATGAACCAGGAGGTCATGGTTCAATTCCCAGTCAGGGCATATGCTCAAGTTTTGGTCTGATCAATGTTTCTCTCTCAACATTGATGTTTCTATCTCTCTCTCTCTCCCTCTCCCTTCCTCTCTGAAATCAATACAAATATATATATATTTTTAAATATGGGATTTTTCTCTCTTACATACACAAATGCTGTGTTACTTTAGTCTCATTAGCAGGTGCCTTTCAGCTACTTCCTTTTTCTAAAACAAGAAGTATTGAGTCAGCGATTTGGCCAGAGGAAAAGAACTTTAAGCAATGACTATTAATACTGAAGACTTCCTAATGTTGGCAAAATCTGTTTCCCCTTTAGAAGACAGAGAGCAAGCTACTGAAAGTCAGTATCACTCATAGAGTCAGAGATTTAGGAAAAACTGCTGAAAGTCTTGGTTTAGTGAAAATTTAGACCATATATTTTTGGGCACATCTTTATGTTGGCTATTAACAGAGGCACTTACATTTCAGGGTAAAAGCTAACAAAAAATTAAAATGAATTCATGTATTGTGGTAAGTTCTTGTATAAAGTTATTATTTGACCCCAACAACCCTGAGAGTGAAGCTGGGAGTAGAGATCTGGTCTTTCTGACTTAAAGGACATGTTTTTTTTACTGTTACTTTATACTGTATCCAGCTGACATCCCTAATTCAGGATACACACACTTGAAACATAAATGAAATCTCTATTTGAAAGAACTGTGTTTCACACATTTCTCATTTCTCTTGCTGAGAGAAGCAGTGAAAGAATGTCCGTTTCCCCAGACATCCCGGCCGTAAAATCCAGTGACTGAGACTGAACATCAGACAACCTATTACAGACTTCCTCATTCTGCTTACATTATAAGGTGTTGGTTCGTCTTTGAAAGACAAAGGCATTTAAACTATCTCACTGACAACCCATTCTGGCCCAAACCACCACATTCACTTGAAACAAGAAGTGTGTGCAGTGGCTCAGGGTGACCCAGTTAAGAGCAGTCCCATTTAAAGCTATTAAGTGTGGTTTCTTTTTCAGTGAGGTCATCCTGTTTAATCCCTCTGGACCGAAACAGCCTGTAAAGTACTCTCTCTAACAGTTTATCTCAGTCCATTTCTTGGTGGACTAAAGGGCTCAACTAATCAAGTAGGAAAAAGGAAGAGGTTGGTAGTGAGGGGGAGGATAGGTAAAAGAATGCGAGCAGTAAAATACTGGGACGTGGAGAAACTACGCAAGGGATTGCAAAAGGACACAGAACGTGGTTGGGAGTGCATACAAGCAGGAAGTGTGAAGACTCCTCATCCACTTCCTCACCATTTAGTAAATTTGCCCTTGCTTAGTCCAACTCTAAAAAAAAGAAAAGGAAAGGAAAAAAAAAAGATACAAGAAGGATCACATTCAGAGCATTTGTTCTTTTTCAAAAAAAAAAAGATATTTTATTGATTTTTTTACAGAGAGGAAGGGAGAGGGAGAGAGAGTTAGAAACATCAATGAGAGGGAAACATCAATCAGCTGCCTCCTGCACACCTCCTACTGGGGATGTGCCCGAAACCAAGGTACATGCCCTTGACTGCAATCAAACCTGGGACCCTTCAGTCCACAGGCCGACGCTCTATCCACTGAGCCAAACCGGTTAGGGCAGAGCATTTGTTCTTATGTTCCATCAGGGGAAAATGGATGACTATAATTGTCCTGAGCAGTTTCATCTTGTTTATAAAGCATCATAGTGGTGTTGTTGCCAGTGGAAATAGGGTTCTTCCACAGGGTCACGAGAAAAGCATTTGGGGGAACCCATGCATAAGAGGATGAGGTGTCGTGTTATTGTCAGAGCAATAACAAACTGTCCCCAGGTGCCTGGTGTCTCATCCATCAGGGGGAGGTAAGTACATGTACAGTAGAAACCAGATGGCTCAGCTCCATCCTGCTGTGGGAATAAGTCCAGTCTCTGGGGCTGCAAGCCTGCACTTGTCTTCACCAAGCCCAGAAGGACTAGGACCCGGAGATGCAGAACTTCTCTGTATCTCATTTCCCCATCTGCATGCCCCCACCAAGACTGCACCTGGGCCCCTACCTGCCAGGCTACAAGGCCGCTGTGGAGAGAGAATGTGGGTGAACACGAAATAAGCCTTTGTTCAGCTTTGATTATATTACCTTGAGCTTGGGAGAGAGCAGGCCTTCTTTCAAACTAACCAATCTCTTTCCTAATCTTTTGTGGGCTTGTGCTAGGTCCACCCCTATCCAATGTGGTCTGTTCCCCAGATTTTCCAGGCTGGACTCTACCCTTTATGTCACCACTTTGGTTCCTACTGTGCATACTGCATCATATGGTTTCTACTGTACATGTACTTACCTCCCCTTGTGCCATCTTGGCTTCTAATGCCCATGAGCCCAGCAGAAGAATGTCTCCTTTACCGGTGTTTTCTCCTACCAGTAATCTGTGGGAATGGACTGGTTGTTCCCTGGGGAGATTCTTCCTGCCCACTGGGGTATTAAGACCCTTTGGTGGAGGATGCAGTAGTTCCCTGGGGAGCCTGTGAATGCTACAGCTTCCTAGTAAATCAGGCTTAATATCTGCCTCAGCTTCTAGCTTATTAGGCTTAATGTCTGATTTCATGTGCTCCCTTCCTTAACTAACTAGCTACCTATGCTAACAATGCCTTCTTGGAAAACTGTATGAAAGAAAAAGGTATATTCTTTATCAAAAATTTCTCCATTGAGAAATTTCTGAATCAGAAACTTTGAGTGGAGTGAAGTTGACACCAGCAATCTTTGTTTTAACAAGCTCTTCAGATAGAGAAGCAATGACTTATAAGCCTTTATCTCTCCCATACATCCCCAGCATAAAAAGATAAAGCCATATGAGTTTTCTTCAATTTAGACAATGAAATATTACAAGGATAAAATAGGTCTGTATTTACTTATTACTACAGTGAAACATAAAATGTAGAATAGTATGAAGGAGATATCATTTATGTAGCAAAAGTATCATCTGTCTATCTGCTCTGTTTGTAAACAGAAAATTTCTGGAAGAACTGTAAACAATATTTACATCCAGGGATTAAGATATTTAAGGCTGGGAGAGATGAGGGAGACATTTACTTGTTACATTTATCATCTTTTATACTTTTGTTTATCATAAGAATTCCTTCTTTTTATACTACTAATTTTTGTTTTCACAGTTGATTCTGATGATCAATTGGGATTAGGAACCACTACAGAGAACTGGTTGTTAGTTACCAGTAGTTTAGTAGCCATGAAGTGACTGTTTAAACATTTGTTCATTGACCCTGTGGATTTTCTCAAGTTCACTGTTTTCTAAAGCTTCTTTGAAGTCCCACTCCAAAAAGTATGTGCATTCAAGGGACTATATCAGAGTTGTTATTTTTTAAATATATTTTTATTTCAGAGAGGAAGGAAGAGGGAGAGAGAGATAGAAACATCAATGATGAGAGAGAATCATTGATTGGCTGCCTCCTGAATATACCCCCACTAGGGATCGAGCCCACAACCCGTCTGGGCTTGTGCCCTGACCAGGAATCAAACGACCTCCTGATTCATAGATCGACACTCAACCACTGAACCACACTGGCCGGGTTATTCAGAATTTTAAGGAGGATGAAGCTTGTGGTTTGAAAGAGCCCCCAATTCCAATTCATAGTCCACGAATGACTTCTTTTCAGAGTCACTAATTTTATAGTTAACTTCCCAGGGCTATTTATTTATATGTTAATGGGTCAATTCTTTTTTTTTTTTTTTTTAATTAATGGGACAATTCTTTCAGCCAAAATTCAGTTTCTAATTGTGGGACTAAGATATGGTGGGGAAGATATTTTGGGATAAGGAAGCCTTCCTGGATTTTCCCCAAATATGTCACACTCATGAGTGCATATCTCACCGAAACACTGGGCATTCTCGCCTGCTCAAAACTTTGCTAAAGATTTACTAAATACAATGAAGGAGAAAAGGGGGACATATGTAATACATTCATAAAGAACTATAAAAAATAAAGATTTGCTAAATATCTTTCTGAACCTTCCCAGAAGGTCACTTGAAATTCCACTTACATGGCCAGCCCTGCCTCATAAGGCAAGAGAAGGAAACTATGCCTCCTATCACCTCTTCATTTTTAATGGTATTGACTCTTAAAACCCAGAGGAATGCTAGCTTCCATAAGCTTCTCTCCACAGAGTGATATTTTAAGTCTGGAATGCTAAGAACCAACAACCTTCATTTTGCCCCTGCGGACAGGACATGGTTTACCTGACCTAGAATAGGCAGCTCTGTTTTTCTGATGGAAATCTTGGAAACCAACATGGAAAATATAATGACGGTAGCCTCACAAAACAAGGAAATATTCACCCACAAATATTTCCTTAGAGCCCACACTATCACAAATGCTTTGCTTCCATTTTGAATGGTCACTTTCCTTTCCCTATGACACGTCAAAAATACCAATTTCTGAAACCCCTCTAACTCTACTATCAATACTAAGCTCCACTGTCAATATTGGTCTACCCACCATCACCTAAACCAATCTCCAAACATCTTTGCTATCACAAAAACTAGAAATGACATCATTATTACAAACATAAACACTATTCCTATAAGTGAACTACAAAGACACTGCTAAACAAATATTTTGGTTTAGCACAATTTGACTGGGATCATGTAGACTCAGACTAAATAATCTTCCTTAGGGTGAAAAGATAACAGCCTGAAAGTCCAATCACATTTTTCACAAGTCTCACCATAGAGCAGCTGAATGTTAATGATTCCAGCCATTAAAATTCCAGCCTGAGATCTAGAGGATGGATCTGATGCCATTTCACCAAGAAAAGCTGCAGTCATTTATTAGAAGCCTAAAGGTTGACCACAGCCTCAGAGTAGAATTCAATTAAAATTCTGGCGCTCAAAAACTGTAACCTTGAGCTGTCTAATAGGAATTTAACAAATATCTTAAAGCAGTTTTTATTTTACACAAGTCTCATAGGTTGCAAATAACAGAAGTCCACTTGAACCACCTTAATTAAAAGAGGAGTTGTTATAAGGGTATCTCATGGATCCCAAGGGTGGGGAGAAAAAGACTTATAAGGACTAGAGTCAGACACCAGAAAATTCTAAAAAGCTAAGGCAGTGTGATTCTCTCTCTCTTTCTCTCTCTCTCTCCTCCCACCCCTCCTTCCTCCATCCATTTATCTTTCTTCTTTTTCCCTCTCCCTCCCTCCTCACGGTTTCTTATCTCTGCCTTTCTCTGAGGCTTCCCCATCTTATCTCTCAGCTGAAGCACTTTCTTTGCTTCTCAATGCATGAGTTACGAAAGACCACCTCTCAGTCAGCACAAACAGACCAAAAGCTCCGTTGCAAACTCCCAGGCAACAATCAGATTGGCCCAACACGGGTGAACTCTCTTTCTGATTCAGTCAATGGAGCTATATAAGGGCAGAGTCCTATAATACGAACATGGCTTCTGGGGCTCCACTCCCTGAGGGGGCCGGGAAGATATTTGTTATCCCTCTCACTGAAAAATGTTTTTAAATCTAAAGGTCAACAAATTAACAAATGGAAAAACCATCAAGCAAACCGTTGGGAATTCTTTCTCTCCCTGGTTTGTTTTCACTACTATGAGAACTTATAAAATATCCTTTAGTGTTCTTTCTCAAGGGGAAAATACATATATACTAACAAAATAATTTTTTTTTGGTGTAATCAAACCGTCAGTAAACTGGGAGGGTTCAGGGGATTCAGGCTCCACCACTGACCAGCAATGTGTACCCTTGCATGGTTCACTGCTGTTCCCTGGGTCTCCTCCTCCAAACCAATCTCCTGAGGCCCCTTCTGGCTCTAACATTCTAACGCTTCTGAGATGTTTACATCTACCCTTATAACAACTACTTGCAGACAAGGGCTGTCTGGACTGTGGGATGCCTTTTTTTTTTTTTTTTTTTTTTTTTGGTTGTTGTTGTTTAATCCTCACCCGAGGATATTTCTTTCATTGATTTTTTTTTAGAGAGAGAATGGAAGGGAGGGGGAGAGACAGAGAAAGAGAAACATCGATGTGAGAAAGATGCATCCATTGGCTACCTCCCGCATGTGCCCTGAATAAGGCCTGGGATCAAGCCTGCAATTAAAGTACACACCCTTGACTGGAATCAAACCCGAGATCCTTCAGTTCTTGGGCAGACGCTCTAACCACGGAGGAACCGACTAAGGCTGTGGGGTGCCTTTTGAAGGAATATTCATTCAGGCCAGAGATCCAGCAAGTGTGCATCTCGTTAGATTTTGTCATTGGTGTTTTGGAACTCTAGAGATTAGGATTCCCGGGGTAAATGGCTTGGGTATTGGTAGCTTCATTTAGTCTTGGTACCAATTATGGGAGTTTCTAAAAGAACTGGAATATCAAAAGTGAGTTAATTTATCTTATGTTCACCAACAAAATTAAGTCTCCAAGGCATTCAAACTCACTCCTGCTAAACTGGGCAGTTTTAGTGTCACTTAAATTTCACTGTGCATTCAAAATAACCCAAATAACAATGCACATGGCCTTATTAAGCTCTGCTCTGGGAATTCAGGCAGGAGTGATAGTATAAGAGCTTTAAACACAGAAAGAGAACATCTTGAAGCCTGCTAACTCATTTCCTGTGTTGGAAATCAATAAGCTTGTGACCACCACCAACACTATCAAAAAGCAGATGCTCAGCAGACCAGCCGCACCTTAGATTTCACATCCTTTCCCATTAGAACTGCTGAGTGTGGCTTTTGAACCAGGCCGGATCAATCAGCTACACCAGAAGATAATTCTTGTCTTCTTAAGCACAAATTTCCGCTCTAGAAGAAAATGGGTTCCTATTTTTAAAGTTTAATACTAAATTAGGAAGTGTTATATCCATCGTGCCCACCATACTTTTTTTCCTTGCATATATTCTACTTTGCAATTAAAGATATTTAGAATAGTCAGGGATTTTATTACTGGAATCTTTCCCCAAGTTTAATCAAATGTGCAAGGAAAAAAGAAGCTGGAATTTTTCAGGAATTTGTACATAGGCTATAAAATTTTATTCAATTGACTTGTAATTTTCCCTCATTATCTCAAAGTATTTTCACATTTATCATTGATCTTTTACAATCAGCATGGGATATAAACAGGGTTCATTATCAACTTTATTCTTAATGAAAAATTTTAAGCATAGAAGGGACAAGAGACTTCTCCAAATTTTTAACAATTTAATAATAAGGTAGAACTCAGGGTTTCTGAACCTGGATTATTACCCAAACTTATAATGCCTAATTAAGAATCCTATACCAACATGATCTATATAACTGGCTGTAGATGTTTTCCTTAAACAACTAGTTTATATTCTTTAGAAGGCAAGTTACCAATATTATACAGATAAAATAATAGCCAATTTGACTCTGTTTCACTGTCTCTCTGTATATATATATTTACATATACATATACACTAACTGACCATATCCCAGAATTGCAGTTCTAAAAAGTGTGAGATCAGAAGTTTAAATATGAAAAGGGAACAAGATTTACCACAGCAGATGTGCCATGCATATTGCAATCCCATCTCAGGACTGAAACCCTCATGAGACACCCTGGTGAAGTTTTTTGGCTTGAGCAAAAGCAATACAGAATTTTAATAGTTTGAAAAGCAGTAAAGTAATATCCCTAAGGTGAAAAACTGTCCTAGCTTCTAATTGTATTCAGGGTTTCTTTGTGAAAATTTAGGAAGTCTCAAATAATGAGCAGGAGGCTGACTTTTTCTCTGTGGTTTATAACAGTTAGATTATTATCATCATTATCATATATATTTTTGCCAAACACCCATCACATGAAATCTGATTCATAGCAGCATTTGACACTGTTATCACATTCCCGGAGATGCCATTTACCCAATACCCTACCTATTGCCAAGGCCTGAGTATGAAAATGAATAGGCCTCTCAGTAAGAACCTCCCCCTTCCATTCAGACTTTCCTATTCTCCCCTTCCCTAGGAGGCGATCTGTACCAGAGACTGACACAGATAAACTGGCATATACCTATGAACTTAAATTTGTCAAAACACACTGCGGGGAGAGGAAATTCATCCTTTGTCTCAGCCATCTACCAGAACAGCCCTCTGGCCTCCTTCCCACTCCATTAAACACCTCTGCATGCTCTGTACTGCCATAAAATTAAAATTTTATTGTATCAAAAATAAATGTATGTGTGTCAGATCAGATATAAAAGGTCAAATAGTACCCAAAGTCTTATAATTAAAAATATTAGTAGTCATCTGCCTCACCTCTGCCCAGAGGCAACCACTTTCCACTCTTTCAATTATTTCTTCTGCTTCTTACTTCATATTTCTGCATAATTCTCTTATCCTGTTATTTCTTAGTTTTTTTTATTCCTTTACATATGCTCTATTGGCTTCCTCAGAAGATAGAATCTAACTCTTTTTTACAAACCCATTACCAAGCACGCGCAGACACACACACACACACACACACACACACACAGACACGTATTTCCCATACTCTCAATATTGAGTTTTTCATTAAATTAATATTTAATGTTTGTATTATTATAATTGTACAAATTTCATTCACACATAAGACATGTAATTTACTTTGATCACAGTTTCTTCTTTGTAAAACTTTTGTTTTTCTTAGGGTAAATAATTGTCACTGTTTTGGTTCTCTATGTACCTATCACTAAGCAATGCCCACCTCTCTGACAATTATAAAACTCCTCTCAACTTATAAGCAAACACATAAGATAATTCATAATATTTTTTTCTCCTCTTCCCCAAGGATCCCCCCTTTTCTGACGCCCTCTCCTCCCTTGCTCCAGTCTGGGCCATCTGCTCTCTAGGCCTACTGTACACTTGTCATCCTGGACTTTCCATCACCATCATTCTGGAAATGTCCTTTATTTTTCTTCTGTGTTGAGTTCCATTCTACTGAATCTTATGCCTTTCTCTTCTTGGTTTCATTCCCTCTTTTTGATAGAGCACATCTTTTAGTAAGCTGACCAGAAAGGTTACATGACAAGTAAAGGACAAATGCATGTCTAAAATGTCTTTATTCTACCTACACATTTGGTTGGTAGTTTGGATAAAGAAATCTAGTCTGGAAATAATTTTTATGCAGAAATTTACAAGATTGTGCCATTGCTTTCTAACTTCCAGTGCTATTGTTGAGAAGGTTGATGTTATTCTAATTTCCAATCGTTCAGCATTTGTTGTTTTGTTTTGTGGAATTTTTTTTCTGTTTCCTTCATTGAAAAGTCTAGATTTTTTTTTTCTTTAACTTTGAAGTCCAGAAATGTCACAATGACATTTGACATTTGACATTGGCTTGGTATGGGGTTTTTTACTAGTACATTCACTGTTCTAGGCATCTGGTAGACCCTTTCAACCTTCAGTTCTGGAAAGTTCTTTTGTATTATTTATTTGATAATTCTTTCCTATTCATTTTCTCCATTCTCTTTGTAAAACTTATTTTGGTTGAGGTGGATGTCCTGGACAGAACCTCTAATAGTTTTATCTTTTCTCTCTCATGTTTTTCACTTCTTTCTCTGAGCGATTTCTTCATCTTTACCTCCTAATCCTTATTTGAATGTTTTTAGTTCTGCTCTTTTATCTTTAATTTACAAACAATTTTCCTTGTCCTTTGCATATTTCACAGTACAATTTTTCTATCTTTCTGAGAATTTTTTTCAGAAATTTCTGAATCTAATGCTTCTTTTATAGACCCCAATTTTTAGCTCTACCCACACTCACTTCCAGTGTAGCTTGCCTGCAATGACTGAGTTTTTCTCAAATTTGTCAGCAGAAATCCTCTTGTTTTATTTTAACCCTACTTCCTACAGGCACTTACTTTTTGCCCCCACCCCTTCCTAAGTCATAATGTCTTCTAAACCTTGATGACATCTTTTTTGTACTTCACATCTCTTTTACCTTTGTCATTTCTTTAGTGCCATGTTAGTAGAGTTTGGGGAAATTGCTCATGTGTTCCATCTGCCATGTTGACTACATGTCCCTCACTTCTTTTTCCACCATACTTTATTAATTTATTTGTCCAATATTCTTTCAGTATAAGTATATACTTGTAGATAGTAAGAAAACAAGGAAGTATAACATATATTCTTAGTTTGAAGGGAGCTTATACATAAGTTGATAGACAAAATACACAAACATTAACAAATTCTAAAACAATTTAATACAAACTTTTAAAAATGTGATAAAGGCCTAATTTAGTGCTATATCTGAGTAAGTGAAAGAGAGTGAGATAGCTAACTAATGCAGGCATTCAGAATGAAGAACAATCTCCTTGGTCTAGAATGTGAGAGTAGGCTTCATTAAGAAAGTAGTACTTAAATTTTATAGAATTTGGAAAGCCATTGAGAATGAGGGAATTACAAGTGAGATCAACAGGAACACAAAGAAAGCATGGGGACTGGGGGATGAAATTGGCAAAAGCAAATGGTTCATACAAGAACTATAACTAGGTTGAATACTTGGGTAAAGGTTAAAAAAAATAAAGAAGTGGGTGGATGGACTTATAGCTCTACAGGAAGTGGTAGTGAACTTTTAGAAAGAGAAAAGTTAAGTGTGGAATACAAGATTCTCTGGGACAGCAAATATTCTAAAGTTTGTAACTGCATACGATTGCAGAGTGCTACCAAGCAAAGAGGCAATGCCTATTATTTTAAAAAAGGAGAGGAATACAAGAGGAAATAATCCAAGTTGGAACATCACACATTTGTAAGGAATGTAATCAATTTATGTTTGCAGAAATGTTTTTGGCTATTTTATGACAGAAAAAAAAGTATTATACGAATATTGTAAATAGATGGCATGCTAATATCTTCTACAATGAACTAAATTCTGGATAGATCATCAAGCTGAATGCTAACAACTTTCGTTTCTTTTATTTTTTCCTTGTTCTCCCAGACAAAACTGGTATGGCCCTTCTTCCCACCCGGGACTTTTCCAGAACCCTTCAATGTTCATAGCTTAATATTCATTCTTCCATTTTCTTCTTTTAGTTTTCTTGTTTGTTTTGTTTTGAAAGTTACTAAGAAATCCTTTATGCAAACTCTCTTAGCAACTGTCTAAAGGTGTGGAAACCTGTCTTTCCTCTGGAAATGTTGAGAGTAACCAGGTATTTTCCTAGTGAACTTATAAGAAAGCTGCATTTTTCAAAGGCTTGTAGTAAGGAACCCTAATTCTGGGAAGTGACCAAGTTCTATGACCCTTGTCAGAGACATGCTCTAGGAGCACAGCTCTTTGATTGGCAGTAACAGATTCAGTTGCCCAAAATCAGGCTCAACACCATAGTCAGAGATGGGTCCCAGAAAGTCAAATGGACTGACACTTTCTTCACATACCAATAAAAAACTGTGTACTAAGTTATACCTTTATTCACAGAAAAAGCCAACTGCCTATAATTAATGTCAGTGCATTTTCGTATGTGTCATGCTGGATACCATTTATTTGTCCCTCCAGATCTTCTCTCCATTCTTCTCCACTCTGCTCTCTGCCTTGCTAGGCTGATCTAGGAGAACCACATCAACAAGACTTCTGGACACTCTAGCTTCTCATTGGGTTCAGCCAATGAGAGTCTTGGCAGAAGAGATCAGGGTGGGTATCCCCCTGGTTCCCTTTCTGTGAGGTGGTCTTGGGTTGGATATGTCCCTCAATCCAGGATCAAAGTTACTGATCCTGGGGAACCATAGTTACCTCCCCTCATCCTTTCAGATCTAGGTATAGTAACACTTCATCCGCTGCTACTAGCCTCAGATTGCTGCACTTAGTCTTGGGGCTCCCATATACTCTACCTCCCAACTCATGCTGTTATAAACAGTCTCTTTGTAAATAAACTCTCCTGGAATCATCCTAATTTGGGTATGCCATCTGTTTCTTGCTAGGAACTGACAGTGGTAATCACTCAAGAAATAAGTCATGTTTAATAAAAGATTTTATCTAAAAGGTCTATAGTTGAAAAGAGGTGAAACTAATACGGCAGGTGAAAATAATTCAGTCTTGAAGTCAAATAAAGGTTGACTCAAATCTTAGACCATCCTTCTATAAACTGTTTATCCTTGGACAAGATACTCAAACTTTCAGAGCCTTAGTTGTTTACTCTTTAAAATCATATAATATGATACCTACATCATAGAATTGGTATGAAGATTAAATGAGATTATCTTTTTAAAAAGATAATTTTAAATAAGTCCAAATAAGGCAAATTCTCATTTTTAAGAATAGCAATCATAATAAAACCATAAATATTCATTAGTTAATAACTAATTCTTCTTCTGCAAGAGGCTTAATCCAGAGGATGGATTTGAATTATATTTTAAAAAATAGGTACCTGAACATTATGTTGGTAAGATTAGATAGGATATATCCAGGATGATTTTCCTCACACAGGATATAAGATTTGTTACTTTATATTTTCTTTTGTTGTTGTTAGGGTTTTTTTTAATTTAAATAAATCTTTATTGTTCAGATTATTACAGATGTTCCTCTTTTTTTCCCCCATAGCTCCCCTCCACCTGATTCCCCACCCCCACCCCATGCTCTTACCCTCCACCAATGTCCTCATCCATAGGTGTAAGATTTTTATCCAATCTCTTCCCGCACCCCTCACGTCCCCTTCTCCTCAAAGAATTGTCAGTCCACCCTCTTTCTATGCCCCTGATTCTATTCTATTCACCAGTTTATTCTGTTCATCAGATTTTTTATTGACTTGATTTTTAGATTCACTTGTTGATAGGTATGCATTTTTTGTCACTTTGTTGTTCATAATTTTTATCTTTACCTTTTTCTTCTTCTTCCTCTTCTTAAAGAATACCCTTCAGCATTTCATATAATCCTGGTTTGGTGGTGATGAAATCCTTTAGCTTTTTCTTGTCTGTGAAGCTCTTTATCTGACCTTCAATTCTAAATGATAGCTTTGCTGGGTAGAGTAATCTTGGTTGTAGGTTCTTGTTGTTCATCATTTTGAATATTTCTTGCCACTCCCTTCTGGCCTGCATAGTTTCTGTTGAGAAATCAGCTGACAGTCGTATGGGTACTCCCTTGTAGGTAACTAACTGTTTTTCTGTTGCTGATTTCAAGATTCTCTCTTTGTCTTTTGCCCTTGGCATTTTAATTATGATGTGTCTTGGTGTAGTCTTCTTTGGATTCCTCTTGTTTGGGGTTCTCTGCACTTCCTGGACTTGTAAGTCTATTTCTTTCACCAGGTAGGGGAAGTTTTCTGTCATTATTTCTTCTAATAGGTTTTCAATATTTTCCTCTCTCTCTTCTTCTGGCACCCCCATAATTCAGATGTTGGTATGCTTGAAGTTGTCCCAGAGGCTCCTTACACTATCTTCATATTTTTGGATTCTTTTTTCTTTTTGTTTTTCTGGTTGGATGTTTTTTGCTTCTTTGTAATTCAAATCTTTGGTTTGATTCTTGGGATCCTCTAGTCTACTGTTGAATTTCTGTATATTATTCTTTATTTCAGACAGTGTATGCTTAATTTCTGACTTGTCCTTTCCATTTTTTTGGCATTCTCATTAAGATCCTTGAAGGCCTCACTAAGTTCCTCAGAGATCTCACTAAGTTTCTCAGAGGTTTCTAGAAGATTTTTGAGTAACTTTATAACTGTGGTTTTGAACTGTATATCCAGTAGTTTGCTTTCCTCCATTTCTTTCATTCGTGACATGTTTCTTCGTCTCTGCATTTTGGCTGCTTCCCTTTGTTGATGGAGTGGCTTTGTGTGGTAGGTGTCCTATAAGGCCCAGTGGCTCAGCCTCCCCAATCACCTGAGGTGGACACTCTTGGTACACCCCTTTGTGGGCTGGGTGCACAGTCTTGTTGTAGTTAAGCCTTGATTGTTGTTGGTATCACTGGGAGGAATTGACCTCCAGGTCAATTGGCTGTGAGGACCCGCTGTGTCTATAATGGAAGAA
The DNA here is from genome assembly GCF_951640355.1 of Cnephaeus nilssonii. Lineage (NCBI taxonomy): Eukaryota > Metazoa > Chordata > Mammalia > Chiroptera > Vespertilionidae > Cnephaeus > Cnephaeus nilssonii. Next base: position 41,343,668 of record NC_137075.1, read on the forward strand.
CTGCTGTGCTGGAGACAACCTTATGGGGCAGGTCTTGCTTCAGTGGGGCTTTGGTGCTCACCGAGTCTGCCTCTTGAGTGTGTCTCTTATGGATGTGAGGAGTTGAAATCTGGTATCGTCTCACACTGACCACTAGGTACACTGGCTCCTGGATCTCCAAGGAGGTGCAAAGTCAGCTACTGTCTGAGGCCACCCAGCAGGAGCTACAGCGAGATCTGCATATTTCTCCTCTTTGGAGTTTGGAAGTTTTGGAGCTCTCTGACCCAGCTGCAGTTTGTTAGGTTAGGCTGGGAAAGGACAGGCCATTCATATGCAAAAGCCGCTGCTCACAGCTTGGGTGGGGTTGTAAATTGGGTGGGGCGGGGTCTCAGGGAATCACCCGGATGTAGCAAACAGCGATGGTTGCCAGTCAGCTGTCTCCGTGTCTCCAAGTCCCACGTCCTGCGCCCCCGCTTAGTAACAATGATCCCTGCGAGCACCTCTGCAAGAAAGCCACCCTCACTTTCCAACCCAATGCCAGATAGTCCAGTTTCTCCCCATAGGAGTCTGGGTCCCCAGAGACTTGCTGGAAAGTGGAGTTCAGAGCAGTCGGGAGCTTGTATCTCCCTTCCAATTGAAAAAAACAGCACACCCAGTTGCCAGCCCAATTCGCACCTCCGTACGTTTGCTTTTCCGCGCCTCTGCACCTCCTACCCAGTCTCAATGTGCTTTTTTCTTTCCTTCTAGTTGTAGAACTTCTACTCAGTCAGCTTTCCCGTGGTTCTGGATGATAGTCATTTTGTCTTTTAGTTGTAGTTTTGGTGTGGTTGTGAGAGGCAGCACGTACAGGTGTATACCTTATGCCGCCATCTTGTTTTCCTGTTACTTTATATTTTCCATCAGTGTTCTAGTTGCAGACTTCTAAAAGGAAAGTTACCTTGAGATTTTGGCAGAGAATCAAGATCAGAAGTCACTTTATTTGTTGTCAAATACAGTGACCACTTTGTCCAGAAATCTTCCTCAGGATGGCCATACACAAGATCTACTGCATGTATCTGTAGCTTCATTCAAAAGCAAAACAAGAGCCACCATGCTCCTATCAGTGCCATGAATTAATCACTAGCTTTAATTACACATTACAGAGGCCTCTATAATTGGAGAGTTAATTTAATGAACTTTTCCAAGTTAAAGTAATTTCCACTTCCTTGAACTTAATTGTGGTGAATGGAGTTTTTTCAGGAAAACGTCATTACCTGTTTGATTATTCTAAACCTTCCAGACCAACTACTTTTGATCATGCTTGTCTCCCATCCAGGAAGCAAAATCCTGCATGGATTTGAAATCGGAAAGATGCTGACAGTACATCCATGAAGCAGATGTACTTTTGTTTTACAAAGTTTACATATGTTAATAGATTTAAATTGGTCTATGAACAAAGTCAATTGCCATTTCTTGATTATTTATCTAAATTAAAGGATGGCTTAACTTAATTCCTACCATGTGTGCCCTCTGGCAATAAAAGTTGCTGAAGATTTCAGTCCTTTTCTTTTCAAGGGGTTGAGGAAGAATGACTACCGACTATCTGCCAATATTTAGCTGTACTTCCTAAGGGGCAGTTTATTTTGGAGCCTATAATGATCTAATTAAGAAAACCATGGATCTGATGTAACTTCCCCTAGTCAGCTCCAGCACCTCTCCTAGAAAGACCACAAACAAACTGCAAACAAAAGAAACAAAACTGTGTAGGATTTCACCACTAGGCACAGTCCCAAACCAAGACATTCAATTTTAAGGATCTTGACATCATGGCCAAAATAGACAAAGTAAATGTGGTTAGCTTGGCTGGGCATGAATTATGGGGATAAAATGGCAGCAGAATACACTATCCCCTGCCCCCAGAATCAAGGAATTGGGGTGCTTGGGAATTGAACCATGACCTCCTGATTCATAGGTCAACACTCAACAACTAAGCCACGCTGGCAGGGCTTGAGGTGATTTAAAGACAAGAAAAGGAGGTTTGTGAATCTTTACCAGTATTGACATATACATATTTGAAAATAAACATTCAATGGACATTACAAGTAGCTCTCTTTTAGCACCCTTTTGATAGAAGATTTTCAATATGACAAAATACAAGAGCAAGGGCCGGTTTTGCTCAGTGGATAGAACATTGTCCTGTGAACTGAAGCGTCTCGGATTCAATTTCAGTCTAGGGCACATGCCCATGTTGAGGGCTTGATCCCCAGTAAGGGGCATGCAGTAGGCAACTGATCAATGATTCTCTCTCATCATTGATGTTTCTATCTCTCTCTCCCTCTCCCTTCCTTTCTGAAATCAATAAAAATAAATTTTTAAAAAATATGAGAGCAAGGAAATTTTCTCACTTATTTCAAATACAGCCCCAAGGCTGGGTTAGCACAATAGGATGGTGTAGGCTCTAAAGTAGTTGGCCTGGATTTCTTAACTTAAGATAGACATATGCTAGCTCTACTTACTCTTGTCCTTTATCCTAATAGGTAAAGAGGGAAGAGCATGTCACAACACCAGAATAATTTTAACCCCGTTTCTGCCTCTAACTCCCTTTGTAGTTTGGGGCAGGTAACATCATTACTGAGTCTCAAAGGTAAAGTGAGGTTGTTCAGTGCAGTGAGATAGAGTATATTACATGCATTTTAGAAATTCTAAAGTGCTTCAAAAATGATAGGGGAATAATGAAAGACTTCACTCTGTTTTCATTTCTTGAAAGTGTCCAATTATTAACAGTTCAGTAGAGAACAGGAGTGCAAATTTTCTCACTGACATTCTTATATTTAATAATATTGGTAATGATAGGTATAAGTCAATACAAGTATCCATTTTACAGAATAAAAATATTTTATGTTAACATTTTAAAATTCAGTTTATAAACTTTTTTTATGAATCGCCTTCATGGAAAAAAGGATCTTACCAATGACTTAGATAAAATCAAGAGTGACAAATCCATAAGGAATAACTATGAAAAACTGTGATATAACAGTAAATACTTTAAAGAATAATTTTGTATCTGATTGCTAGAATAGTGCATGCTCATTGGAGGGCATTTGAAAATTATTTTTTAAATTAACGTTTTTAGTATTATGGTCCCTTTTATCCCCTAGTCCAGTGATCGGCAAACTGCGGCTCGCGAGCCACATTCGGCTCACGAGCCGCAGTTTGCCGCTCTGTTGACTAATGAGTTTGCTGACCACTGACCTAGACTTTTGATTCCAATAATTACAGGCTGTTGTTCCTTGTGATTAAGCCTCTATCCCAGGGGTTGGCAAACTCATTAGTTAACAGAGCGGCAAACCGAGGCTCGTGAGCCGCATGTGGCTCGCGAGCCGCAGTTTGCCGACCACTGCCCGAGTCAAATGTATATATGTACTACTCCCTACACAGTTTTCCCCCCTTCACCAAAGGTGAAAACAGATGGATAATCAACCTCTCCCAATAGTTTAAGCAAAGGTACTGGATTCAGTGGGCCAGACCTATTCCGTTATAGCAGTTTTCTTCATATGCTCTACTTTTGAACAGAGCAAACAAAAGGTGAAGGTAAGCGTTGTGTGAGCAGAATTCAAGCTGTCCCTCAAGATTCTCAGGCCCTGGTGTGCACACGTGTTCTCCCAGGTAGCTAATCAAACACTGGCCCAGGTGTTGCTGTGAAAAAATTTGCAGATGTAATTAAAGTCATAAATCAGTTGATCTTTATTTAGGGAGATTATCCTTAGTAGGCCTGCGCTAATCAGGTGAACCCATTAACGGGATGCAATTCTTTTGGCAGAAAGAGATTTGAAGCGTGAGAGAGAAGCCTCTAGGAACTGTGAACAGCCCCCAGAGCACAGCTGGCAAGTAAACAGGAATTTCAGTCCTACAACTGCAAGGAACAGGATTCAGCCGACAACCTGAATGAGCTGAGAAGCAAATTCTTCTCCAGGACCCCAGAAAAGAACACAACCTGGCCAGCACCTTGATTTTGGCCTTCTATGAACCTGAGCAGAGAAACTAGTCATGGCCGAGCTCAGACTTCTCACCTGCAGAACCGTAAGTTAATAAGTGGGTATTGTTTTAAGCTGCTATGTTTGCAGTAATTTGTTGTGCAGCAATAGAAAACTAATGTAAAAGTTTTATTCCTAAAGGTCTCCAATTTTCTTTATTAAGGAAAGCAGTTCATTCTTTTCTATTGCTGCTGTAGTATTCTTTGGTGTGGATGTACCACCGTTTGTTTCATTTGTTAAGGAACATCTAAGCTGTTTCCAGTTGGGGGCTATTCTGAGTAAAGTTGCTATGAACAATTGTGTATAGGTCTGCTTGGGGAAGTAAAGATCTGGTGCTACTTTTAAGCTCAGCAAAAGAAACATGTAAGGAACCATTAACTCAGGGATGCTTCAGTTCTACATCTCTGACCTATTATTCAGTGACCCTACATTTGAGTTCTGATCCTTGAGAATCAAGGGCCCAGGGTGTCAGGAGCAGTCACCAAGTGCCCTGGCTGAGTTCCTCAGCCTGCTTCTCCACCAAATTCCAGGCTGTGCTCCATAGTGCCTGCTTTGAACTTTTTTGGCAATCCTATAGGTATAAAAGGGCTCAAGATATATATCCAGGGACCACAGCAGTTACATTTAAACTAGCTAGCAGATGAAAAGGCAGCAAATAAACAGAACAGGAACCATGTGATCTCCACACCATGATCTTCACTGTGGATGCTAATTTCAGGACACATACAAATCCAATGCTCTTAGCAATGTTATGGAGACTTCCCACAAGTTTTCATTGTATGTGTCCACCCCCAAAGAAACATTAGAAAAGTATTTTATAGTCACTAGCACCATATTTCGCACTCAGGGGTAGAAGAGCATAACAATTTCACAGCCTTCTTAAAATATAAACAGTAGAGGAGAATAAGTTGGTCAAGTTACCTCAAAATTCAGTGAGTCAAAGATAGAGTGTCTGAAATTCTCAGCCGGTGCACTTCATATCAGCAGCTAGTTCTTCTCATTTGCAATAGATGTAGAAACAGAGACACTAGAAATACATTCCACCACAATGAATACTTACATAGTTTTTGCTTAAGCTTAACTTTTCATGTTTTTAGGGGAAGGTTTTAAATATTGTTTAATCTAGTTGCTTGTTTGATTGAATGTGATTTGTTTGTGGTTTTTGTTTTCCCTATGTCAAGAGCGACAATAAGGAGACAAAATAGGAAAGGGGAGGGAGAGATACTGACTTGGGTGACTGTACCGAGATGACTCATTCCAAATTTATAATGCCTCAAAACTCCTCTCTTTGTTGATAAGATTATCAAATTTCAAATGTCTACATGTTTTAGAAATGATAAGTTCAAGAATGTTGCTGGCCATAGAAGCTAGGGCTTTGAAGTAACCAGGATTGAGGAAAGAGAAGTTGTTTATAGAAACTGGCACTATAAGATGTATCATTTGAGAATAGACAGATATATGTACAAATAGATAAAAGTGGCCTATGTAAGGCTAACATATTAAAAGAAGTACTGGAGAAGATAAAATTGGTTGTTGTTTTTTTAATCCAGTTAATTGTACTAAGAGCACTTTTGATTGAAAACAATGTCCATTGGACCACGTCCCTGATCGTTGAAACCCTGCCTGCCTGTGAAGTGCTTTCTTCTATTTCAAGTCAACAATAATGGTCACTACCTCTCAAAACTCCAACCTCATTCCAGCATTGACTCTCCCTCAGAGACTCAGCTCATGCCTATCCACCCTCAGGTGTATGTGTCCTCATGCTACCAGGCTACAGAGCTTGTTCCCATTCATCCAGTACTGGATCCCTGAGCCACTTCCCACTCTCAACCCCTTGAGTGATGGCAACAGATGGATATTGGCAGGAGAAAACTTGCAATGAGGAGTCCTTTGACCTCTTTAGAAACTCTGAAAAAATTGGAGCACTCAGAGTGAGTGGAACTCTGGAACTTCCATATCGATGGTTAATCAGAATCCAGCCACACCCAAGGCCCCAGGGAATGACTGTTTCCTTTTGGAGTGATTTTTTCTCCTGTTCCTTTGAGCTCGCCCGCCCCATGTAGCTTATAATGGATTTAGCACCTGCTGTGAGTGACAGGTTATAGAGACTTTATAACCCAAGGGGCCAGTGCTGTGGTTTTGAGATTGTCCTTTATTCGTTGTAGAACCATTCCACAAGTGACCTTAGGAAATAGTACTCTTTGGCCTGCAGAGTGGGGGAAGGCCGATGCATTTAATAATAATAATAACAATAATAATGATGATGATGATTATGTCTGGGATTCCCCAAGGAGTAATCCTTATACTCCACTGGAGCAGGCAGCTTTTATAAATTTCCCACCAGAGCCAATTCTAGTTGCTGAGATTGGGTCTCACAAAGGGAGATCAGTAATTGGTAGCACCTGGCTGGGATGAAGGGCTTCCAGTGTGTGTGTGTGTGTGTATGTGTGTGTGTGTGTGAGTGAGTGTGTATCTGCGTGTGTGTGTATGTGTCTAGGGCAGTGGTTGGCAAACTCATTAGTCAACAGAGCCAAATATCAACAGTACAATGATTGAAATTTCTTTTGAGAGCCAAATTTTTTAAACTTAAACTTCTTCTAACACCACTTCTTCAAAATAGACTCGCCCAGGCCATGGTATTTTGTGAAAGAGCCACACTCAAGGGGCCAAAGAGCCGCATGTGGCTCGCGAGCCGCAGTTTGCCGACCACGGGTCTAGGGGAAACGCAGCAGTTTCTCAGAGGTAAAAGTTTCTCCATCATAGTGACTTTGTGACCATTTGTTCTTTCTTTTTAAAAAATCTTTATTATTGAAAGTATTACAGATGTCCCCTTTTCTCCCCCAGTGATCCCTTCTACCTCACCCTCGCTGTCCCCCCCCCCCCGCTTCCACAGGCCTTCCTCACACTATTGCCTGTGTCCATGGGTTATGCTTATATCCATACAAGTTCTTTGGTTGACCTCTTCTCACCCACCCCCACCTTCCCTCTGAGATTCGACAGTCTGTTCCATGTTTCTATGTCTCTGTGGAACCATTTTTCTTAATTTTTCTTCTCTGTTTGCCAGGGTTTGGTAGTTTTCTGTAGAAAAGACTCTCATCAAGTGATATGTTATAATGGAAAGAGTAAGCCTCATTTCTGATCTCTCTTTGTCTCTAAATAACTGTGTGACCTTGAGCTAATAACTTAATTTAGTTGCTTCATCTGTAAAATGGGAAGTCCTCCCTAGGCCACATGATCTCCGGAGGATTTATATCTCTACTAGAGGCCCGGCGCATGAAATTCGTGTGTGGGTATGGTCCCTAGGCCTGGCCTGCGATCAGGGCCATCTTTTCCTGCTGCCCAAGGCCGGCCCCACTCCCGCCGCCACCTACCCCCGGTTCCCCGTTCACCAGCGGGTGATCAGTGCCTGACGCCTGGGGGAAAGGAGTGAGAGGTGGGCTGTTCCCGTCTGCTTGCCGGCACCGCCCCCCTGTGGGTGGCTGTCAGGCGATTGGAGCCTGCCAGCAGGGAAAGGGACCAAGAGGTGGTCAGTGCACCTCATAGTGACTGGTCCAGCAGTCGTTCTGGTCATTCTGCTGTTAGGGTCAATTTGCATATTACCCTTTTATTATATAGGATAGAGGCCTGGTGCACGGGTGGGGGCCGGCTGGCCTGCCCTGAAGGGGGCCCCGGATCAGGGTGGGGGATCTCTGCTCGGGGGCAGGGCCAGCCTGGACGAGGGGTCGCCAGGGGTTTGCAGGCTGGCCACGCCCCCAGCTTTGTCAGGAAGGACGTCCAGAAGACTCTGGTCTATCCAGTCTAATTATCGTATTATCCTTTTATTAGTATAGAGGAGCTATTTATCTTCCATATTGCCTAAATATATGACAATCCTAAGAAATCTCTTTTGGCTATGAAAATACTCACTTTGGGGATGTGGACAAATTAGTCAAATATTTATTGAAAATGTTTAGTTTACTATTTAGTTATACATTATTATTGAAAATCATATGTAAAACAATGTATTAATGTTTAAATGCTATATTTGTCCACTATCACTTCATAAAACAATGTTATTCCTCACCAGTGTCATTTTGTGACTAACCCAACACTTCTTCAGACACATCATTGCCAATTCCTTCTAAGTTTTTTGAGAGCTAACATTTTTTATTAATACACAATTTACTAGGAATTCCAAAATGAATACCATAAACCATATTTTTATTTTTTTAATTTCTTTATTGATTAAGGTGTTACATATGTGTCCTAATTCCCCCCATTACCCTCATCCCCCCATATTTTTAATATCTTTTTATTTTTTAATTACAGTTGACATACAATACTATATTAGTTTCAGGTGTACAACATGGTGATTGGACATTTATATACCTTAGGAAATGATCAGCTGGATAAGTCTATTCATACTGAAGCCCTTTAAAAAGTAACCACCCCACTGGTTTTTCACAGACAAGGAAGGTAGAAAAAGAAAAGTTCATCCTCAGTGTTTTGTATTCTTTCAGTTTTTCCTCTGAAGTCAGTTTTCCAACAACAATCTAGGCCTTGTCTTTTTCTTCTGATTTTTGTCCTTTACATGGAAGGGGGAAATGCTGGTGCCTATAATAGTGGCTGGGTAGCTGCGGCCTTTAATTTGCTCTCCTGGTCACTGGAGAAAATGTTGCCAGTTCAGAGGGGCCCTTCCCAAGATACTAGGGCATTCCTACCAGGAGTTGACTATGGAAACTTTTTCTAATCAGGCAGGAAATGAAAAGAAACCTGTCTTTATTGCGCTCAAAATAAGAATGAGTGTATATAGAAGAGTCCCAGAAAAGAAAAAAAGCAAGAAAAATAAACTCAACTTTCCACCACCAACACCAACACCTTTTTGTGTCCCCAAAAGAAACCTACAGGCAAGCTGTTCTCAGTGGATGTTAAATATTCAAAATTCGAGGAGGGAAGTGTAATGAATGATTAGAACAAAAAAGTAGGAGCAAAACTGTTGTGTTTTCTCTTCACTCTGCAACACACAAAAGTTATGTGACCAATTGTTCAAATGTCTCCTTCACCTATCTCAGCTGGGGGGATGGGAATAAACAGGCTTTAGCTCCAAAGATAAAATAAGTCAGTTCTAAGAGAATGAGTCACCTTAGTAGATGCCAACTCTTATTTCCATCAGAATGGAAAGCTCAGTATGACGTGAGGGCATCCTCAGCAGACAATCCTTGGGATTCATTGTTCCTAAGCCTTGGGAGTCACAGGGGAAATCCCACTGATAGATGCCTGCTCCTACCCTAGACACTGGCTACAGAATTTCATCAGACCTCTGTTCCCTCTTTCAGGAAAAAAAAAAAAAGTTTCCCAGTATCCTTATTAGGAGAATTCTGAATAGAATTGTTTAAGGAGAAGGTTCATATTGACATGGTGTTCAAGATGGCCAACTCCTTCCCCATATAAAAAGCTGAAAAGAATTCTGATAAAAAGAGCATCTCTGCCTGTGAGCAAACCAGATGGCTGCACACCCCTTCATCGAGTCTGTTAGTTTTCACATCGCCGCCTTGAGAGTTTCTCCCTAGGAAAACACGTTAGCCATGAGACTTTTTGACTGAGTTAGGGATCTGTTTCAAAACAAGGCCCATCCACACTAACTCCTGGGTCTGCCCAACATAATTGCGTGCTACATTTTCTTCAGGATATTTTCCCTGGCAGATTGACTACCCTTCTGGATAACTAAATATATCACTTATGGTCAACAAAGTGAAAACATTGAGGCCTTTTTGTGGAGAATTCAGACCAAAGCTCGGTGCTTGCCTGAATTCTCTGGATCTATGCAATATGTTGGGGCTGAGTGAACTCTAGAGGGTTGGAACACTCATAATTGAAGAACGTCTCACATTTTACTCAAAGGTTTATTTGTAGAGCTCCTCGTTAAAGCATAAGTACAAAGAACATCGAAGGGAAGCTTCCTGTTTCACTGGGAAGTGGGGATTGAATAATTTATAATTTCACATAATCCTACTTCCTCTAAGTAACTGTCATATCCCAAAGAGACATGATAATTAAGTCCAATCTTGAAACTGACACAGTTGGTGCTAGGGTAGGTGTCCATTGTCCAATATACTGTGTGAATACATTAAAAAAACATTTAGTATCTCTGCAAATATAGAATGACTAACAATAGCTTGAATTGATCAAAGTAAGCATTAGGGTGGACTAAACTATTCTTTATATAGGCATAGAGTTCTCAGCATGGGGTAAAGAGTGGCCTTCCTAAAAATTCTATGGAAAAAAAGTTGTCATCTGCATATGTGCCCTCTAAGGGAGGGTCCATATCTACTCTCATATTCTCAAAAGGACACCTGACAAAAACTGGTAAGAACCAGAAGTATTAGTCTGGATTATAAACCCTGTCCAAAAGTAACATACCTTATCCTCATGACTTGGTTTTACCAGTTCAGTCTTTGAAATGATTCATTATCCTCTCCCCAAATCCTAACTCCGCCATAGGCCTAACAACCATGTGCTACCTAAGTTCAAGTAAACTAGCATAACTGTGTGTAAAATATTGGTAAACAGATTTTCTTCTCCTGGTTACTCTTTCTTTAAAAAAATAACTTTATTAATATGATTAAATTAACCATTGATGAGCACAAAATATATCTTGTAAAACAACTTCAAAATAAAATGAATGTTAATAATATAGTTTGATACCCTTCTCACCAGTTCTAATTTAACCTTAATCCTCACTATGAACTATAATCTGTCTCATAAAAGGCCTAATCTTATTTAGTATCAAAGCACAAATTTTGTATTATTTGTGAAAACTAATTTTAAAAGTAAGTGTTGCCCTTGCCAGTTTGGCTCAGTGAATAGAACGCCAGCCTGTGGACTGAAGGGTCCCGGGTTTGATTCCAGTCTAGGGCACATGCCCAGGTTGTGGGCTCAATTCCCAATAGGGGGAATGCAGGAGGCAGCCCATCAACGTTTCTCTCTCATCATTGATGTTTCAATCTCTCTCTCTCTTCCTCTCCCTTCCTCTCTGAAATCAATAAAAATATATGTATTTTTAAAAATAAGTGTCACATACCCATTGTATCTACTAGATAAATCAAAGAGATCCCTTCTTCTCTGAAATCAATAAAAATATATGTGTTTTAAAAAATAAGTGGTACATACCCATTGTATCTACTAGATATAATCACAGCTACCAGGCACTATTATAGGCACCAGCATTTCCCCCTTCCATGTCAAGGACAGAAATCAGAAGAAAAAGACAAGGCCTAGATTGTTGTTGGGAAACTGACTTCAGTTTTATATAGTAAAACTTAAATAAAACTATAAATTTAAATAGAATTTCAGCACTTTATCAACTTGATCACTTGATCATTGCTTAATTCAATTTTAATTTCTCTATCTCAGTATATTGCTATACCAAAATTTTCACAGGAGCCTTTCAAATTTTTTAAAATTATTTTTCAAGACCAATTTTACTGAGATGTAATTCACATATCACTTTAAAGTGTACAATTCAGGGTGGGATTTCTTTGTATGTTCTCGAGGTTATACAACCATCACAGCTATCTAATTTCAGAACATTTTTGTCACCCCAAAAAGAAACATCATATTCATTAGCAGTTGCTCCCCATTTCTCCCTCCTCTAGCCTCTGGCAACCACTAATCTACTCTCTGTTTCTATTGATTTGACTACTCTGAACATTTCATGTAAGTGGAATCATATGATATGTGGTCTTTCATGTTTGGCTTCTTTTAGCATAATGTTTTCAAGGTTCATCCAATGTAGTAGCATCTAGGAGCACTTCATTCTTAGAGGCTAGCACTTTCCATTTTTAAAGGAGATTTTGTTTTAGCTATTACTAAATATACACAGTATTATAGTGATGTCTGTCAGGTATTGTTTTGTTGAACAGGTCTTGTGACACAGTGAATAGCAAGATGTAGTGGTAAGAGGCATGACACGGTGCCAAGCTGACTCTAACAGGAGCTCAGAAAGGGCACTGAGCCATCGGGTCTCCTCACAGAGGAGCCGAGTGCTGATGTCAGGAAGGTGAGAAGAGAGTAGAAGTAACTGTCACTGTAGGGCTTTTTAGGGCATGGGGACATGGCTGTTCATCCTTCCAAGTGTTTTCATGCCTTTAAGTGGGCTGCCAAAAATTCTAGTGTTGTGCAGAGAACACAAGAAAGTTGAGAACCACTATTTTATTTACCCTGGTTTTCTCTGTTTGACTAAATGGTAATTGCCATAAACATAAAATGAATCCTTTTTTGGGTAAAAGCAAAATGCTCTAGTTTTGGCTTGATAAGAGGTTTGCTTATATTTTAGCAAAAGGTCATGGTTTGCTAGGTCATGACCCCACATGGTCTATTTATCATGACTTTTACTTTCTTTCTCCCTATATCTCCAAGATATAGGCTGAGGAAGGACAATATATACAGTGCTAGGATGCCACTGAAATGGTAAAAGGGCTACCCTCCCTTCTCCCTATCACAGAGAGCCTCTTCCACTTAATTTTTTAAGCACCTTTACTACCTCTTCTCTTCCTTATAGTGCATCTACTAGTCATGATTTACTTGGAGCCAGTTGTGATTTTATTTGGCTACAATTGCAGGATTCTTGACTGTATTAAGCACAATCCTAGAGTAATGGTTTCCATATAAACCATATGATTACATAGAAAGCTTATTAAAAATTCAAATTTCCTTGGTTTGATTTTGATATGGTAAATCGGAGGTGAAGCCAGAAATTTTCATTTTAAGTTAGCACAATTGTCCTATGTTAATGCAGAAGATCCATGAAAAGAATCTGAGAAATACTGCCCTACTGGCTTCAGTTTATACACTACCTAAGACACTATTTCAAAAATGTCCCTCTCAAATATTTGTGTATTCCATAAAACAATAAAGTTGCAGAAGAGAACATTTTGTTTGTTTGTTTGTTTTTGCATCTCACTTAGTATGCCCTTCTGATGCCAATTTTTATCCATGTCTTTCTCCATACACAATGTGGAATCATGATTATGTTGTTGCTGTTTGAGGGAAGATGGTGACTATGGAGAAGACTCTACATAAAGCTACTCAAGAGCAGGAAAAGAAGAAAAGGCAATTTAGCATACTTGTACTTTGAGAAAATTGATGCACTGAGGAAGTGCTCTCTGGTATTTCTATTTTGAGGAAATAAATGTTATTTGCAGCAGGAACATGCTTTTCAAGTGGGGACTATTTGTGCAACAATGTCTATGTCCTTTAAAACTTTTGCAGAAAGCATTTTTAGAATACACAGAGTAGGAAATGTGTGTGTCTGGAGATATATCTTCCTCAAAGTTTCCTAACTTTGCCACCCCTTGCTCTTTGGACCTGGGGTCCTTCTTCAAGTCTCTATTCAAATCTTTTAGGTAGCACATTGAGGAATTTTTAACAACATACCCACAATGGAACTCACAGCAGGTTTTTGCAATGGGTTGAGGGCATCTGGTGATAGCAACCTGACATCATCTTTCATATTCACGTCATTGATTTTGTTGAAAATTGAAAGAATACACATTACTGTCAACTAAAATAGCCTACCTGAGTCTAAAGCATTCCTTTTTCATCAAAAAGTTATGTGCTCATTTGTTGCAGCATTAATGCTCAAAGACTTTTGACAGTGCTTCTCTTCAGAAATGTTTAGTTAAGGGAGAGCACTTATCTTATTTCTGTATCTTACTTTGGGCTCTATTCTTGATATCTAGCACTAAGCTTTATCTTATTCCTGATTGAAATAGTGGTATATATGAGTACACAAAGCAAGAAGCATTGAGACAGTGTGTGAACCAACAGGCAGAAGTATATCTAAGGTTAGACACTTGATTAAATATGCTTCAGTAAGCCCCAAAAACACACAAATCAAAGTTCAGCGTTAGCAGAGAGACGGGAACTAAGCAAGGAAGCAGAAATCAGATCATGTAAATATAAGGGAAAACAAGCAGCTAACAAAGGCAAAAATGGAGGGAAGTTCAACACGAGGGGACAGCTCAGGTAAGGAAAGTGACCAGGGAATCTACCTGCGCAGAAGGCTAAGGCACCCAGTCTCAAAAGAGATGGAGAGCATTAGATGAAAAACAAAAACAAAAAAAAATTCTGGAAAATCGACTGTTCAGGTCCAAGGCTTCTTAGCCATTTTCTATTGAGATTGATTCCAGAATTTACCTGTTAAATTGATGGAAAGAAAGACATAACTGGGAAGTAAGATATACCATATCTTTAAAGCTAGTACTTATAAATTCAGATGTGCATGAGAGGGTGAGAAGTGAGGTGGAAATGGAAAACAAAAGTTATAAAAGGTTTTAAGTTGGGTATCATATCCTTGGAGAAGCCATCCTGGGATTCCCTGCCTGGGTTGGGAGCCCCTGCTGCTCTCAGAGCATCCTTTTCTTTCATTTACTATGGCTTCTACCCTATAGGGATTGTCCATCTCCCCATCCAGGCTGCAACCACCTTGAAGTAAATATATGATGGCCTATTTATCTTTATATAACCTGTAGAGAGTGATTTTACAATAAAGGTTTATCAAATGTCAATAATGAAAGTTTGTCTTATCAAACCACAAGTTCCTTATAGAGAGGAAATACACTTTAATGACACTTCTAAGACATAATACTTCAGTGGATAGAGATGAACATTTCATCTAATGGCCTTTATTCTCTTACAACTCACTCAAATAGTATTTCATAGATGGGTACTCTACAGTCCCACCAAAAAAATCCTCACACTGACACAAGTAGCGTATTCCTCATACTGACTATTTTGTAAAAAGGACTTGACTGACTTAGTGGCTAAGTTTCAAGTGTTCAAGTCTTTTGAAAACATTCCATTCAACTTTGTTTTCTACAAGAGCCCTTGGTCATTTTTCAAAGAGGCAATATTGCATAGCAATTAAGAACACAGACTCAAGAGACAGACTGCTGGAGTTGTATTCCAGCTCTTCCACTCACTATCTGGTGATTGACCTAAGGCAAGTTATGTAACCTCTCCATGTCTCATTTTTTGCCATCTGTAAAATCAGGATAAAATTTGTTGTGAGAATTAACTACATTATAAGTAATTTTTTAAGTACTTAGAACAGTGCCAGGCACATAGTAAGCTGTATATGTTATATAAGAATTAGCTACTATTATATTTTACTTTGCCAGACACCAATGATTACTTTGATTAATAATTATAATATCCACAATATGTTTGGGTTTTCCTTAAACTATTACTGCTCTTTATTTCATATTTTGCCCCAGTTTTTGGTAAACTATATTTTATTATAAAAATAATCAAATATGCTAAAAATGAAGTAGAAAAAGTATATGTTAATATTATTTAATCTATCATTAAATATGCTATAATAACTTTCTGAATTTATCTCATAAAACTCCAAAAATTTACCTAAAGAAATTAAGATGGGATATTAAGCAATGTGTATATCTTTTGTCTTAATCATTTCCTTAGAAGTTACTAAACCTGAGGTCATTATTGTTTAAATAGAATCTCTTATACTTCTGGAGAATTTCAAAATACTGCCAACATGTATTCTGGTCATCCCCACTTCCTGTGGTGGGGTTGGAAAACCATGCCAACTTTCATAGCTGCTGAGATTTACAGAGTGAATCCTCATTTGATAATCTTGCAAAAATGGATAGGCAGTACTCTCTTCCTTTTTCTAAATTCCACATATGCCAGCTTTTACAGAAAGTTAAAGAAAAAGAAGATTCCAACCAGTCCCAAGCTGGCTCTAAGCAGGTGCACACACTTCCTCAGCTCCATCTCCAGGATAGTCTGAAAACTCCCTCTCCCCTCATGATGTCCCCTAGATCTAGTTAATTTCCAGCCTGGAATCTGATCTGTTTTACTAGAGGAAGAAAGAGTTTGTCTTCAGCATCCCAGGATCTGGCTAGTGTCTCTGGAAACTAACTAATGGAAAGTGGAAAAGAATGGATCAGTAATAAAAGTTTCATTTACCTAAAATGATCAAGAGCTTGGATGTAATTAAAAGTTATCATTGATAAGTTCTCCAGAATTAGCAATTTTCAAAGATTTTTTTAATAAAGGAAAACAACATACTAAAATAACACACTTGAACATAACTTGATTTTTCAAAGACCCAGGCTGTGCTTTATGATGGCTCCCAGGAAGAGCAGTCATTGTTTAATAGGATCCGAAAGACAATGGAACTATAAATAAGTCACTGTAGCATCCTTTCAAATGCTTTTAAAATCCTCTTTTTTAATTTTTTTTTTTTTTAGTTTGGCATTTGTCACAAGTTGAAGGGAGAAACAAATTCCATTTATTTGAGGTATATATTTTTCTTACTTTTTAAACTGTTGCTTATCTTGGCCTTTTTATGTAGTATGATGTACTTAACTCCAGTTTACAGATGGGTTCAAAGGCATAGGCAAGCCAAAGATATCTCCTTTGTAAAAAGCAGAAAGAACTGTTTTTTATAAGTCCACCCAGTGCTCACTATTAGAAGTATAGAGCACATCTGAGTCAAAGTCCTCTTCCTCAGAAACCCCGTTGTTACCATGGGAAAACTGCAAAAATGCTCAAATGTGGGCATGTTATAATTAGAACCAAACGTGGGCTTTCTGGGACCTGTCATGATGTTTCTAGGAAGCTAGTTCTGCGTTGGCTTCATAAGACATCCTTTTCCTACAATCATGACTCATTTGTGACTTCCAAGCCTCACTCCTCCTCCTCCTAACTCACCCCCCACTTGTTCTGGGGTGGAAGAATGCCCAAACCCTCCAGAGACAGTGAGTAGGCGGGTGTCCAGTCCACTAACGAGAACACACTTCTAGGCATTGTGGAAGTGGGACAAAGGATGCAGCTCGGCATAGTCAGAGCTAACAATGTGATGGGTGTATGTTAATCATACACGAGGAGACTCATTTCTTTGGCAACCCCAGCCCACTCACTAATCCATCCAAGCCCTCCCGGTCCTCCCTCCTTTCTTCCTTTCAGGAAAGCATGTGCAAGTTCTCCGCAGAACGATGAATCTGCTCCTCAGGGGAATGCACGAGTCAGAAATGCTTTTAAAAAGGAGAGGGGAGCCAAAGACTTTGCATAAGTAGGCCAGCTGCAGAGCCTCAAGGGGGAAAGAAGGGGGGAGAATCCTCCTTGTGGCTGTGGCCCCAAAACCTCCCGCTGCCACTGGTTTCCATTGTCTGGCCACAACCCCAAACAAGCCAGCCCACACCTCTGTGACGGCACCCACTGTCGTTCTCAGGAAAAGGGGTTTTCTGAGTCCTCCTCGGCATTTCTGTGAAGTCAAAGAAATAATTCATTGAATCACAGAACTAAAAGAGATGATCTAATCACTTCAATTTTTTTTTTTAATCATGAAAATGTGATCAGTGGAGATGATCGGACCTGCCCAAGCTCACACAGCTATCGATACCAAGAGCCAGAACTAGAATCTATGAATCTTTTTATTCCTCATCCTTGGCCTTATTCACACGAGCTTGTAAAAGAAAACCTTACCGTCGATATGCTCTTTTTCCCTCCGTTCTCTTCCTATGGTTTTCTCTAAGGCTCTCCTGGCGTTTGTGCAATGTGTAACCAGCATACAGTGAGCTGAGTCTGATGACGGAGACCTATTCGTAGGACTTACTAAAAATAGGTTCCTAGGACTTTACTTGGGAGATTCTCAAATAGGTCCCAGGAATAATTTAACAAGTTTCCCAACCTAGTCTTGTGATCCAGTCAGTTCAGGGAAAACATTGTTGAGCAAAAGTAAAAAAATAAAATAAAATAAAAAATAAATGTATGTTTGAAGGGCAGGGCATCCCAACAAGAATAGAACAGGGAGGATAGATAGGACCAGGAATGTTGCCTCCAAGCTGCTTTTTTAGTGGGTTAACCGCTAGACCACACTTCCTCTCTAAGAGAGGCAAGGAATTGAAATCAAAGGTTTACCACTGATTCATGCTGCCTGCTAATGCTGCTTATTGCGCCATGCTGTGACCCTGCCTTCTAGGGCTTGGAAACAGATGTGGGGAGTGAGCAGCCTGAGGTACTGAGGGATGGGGGAGGTGGGGTGAAGGCAGATAGCCAATAAAGAACTTCCTCTGCTGCTAAATTTCAGGCAGGAGTGGAAGTCAGTCTAAATTGTTACCATGCAGATCTGGGATCATTTTTGCAATTGCCTGGCTCCAATTCCAGGTTTGTTCATTCTGCAACAAGAACTGAAAACTTGATCATGCTCCTGACCTGACTTTTGCCTCTGCCCTCATCTGAATGCATGTTATGAAGTTACCCGTTTAGCCCGACAGTCATTTCATTAGGCAAGAGAGCTTGGTTACCCTCCTTGCCCCGCACCCTCCCGCCCCATGCACATTTTTTTAAAAGGAAGTACAAAAGAGTTAAGCAATTTGACCAAGGTTACACTATTCTCAATATTGTGGTTGTTTGATTAAAAGCGCAACTAAAGCCATTTCAACTAAGCTTTCCAGATTCCCTCAGTATATTCTCATCGTCAGGCAACTAAAACACTGGATTTCATTTCTCCTGTAAGATGAGTACTTAAGTGTGCTCTTAGACATGTAGTTAACCATGGGGTGTTTATAAAAAATGCATGGTTTTGAGTACTAGCTGTTGATTCTAGAAATAGTTTTTGTGACTTCTTTACTAAACCGGAAGCTTCAGGAGGGTGGGGCAGAAAGTTCAGCTTTGGTTTTCACTAGACATTGCAAGTGTGGCAGTACTTCACTGCTAGGAGGTACAGCAGCTGGAGTTTATGTCCACAGGGGTTAAGGTTCCCAGATTCAGCAAAGAAAAATATAGGCTAGCCAGTTACACTTGAATCTCAGATTTTTAAAAGGTTAGTATAAACATGTCTCCTGCAATATGTGGGACATACTTATACTTAAAAAAAAAATTGCCGAAACCGGTTTGGCTCAGTGGATAGAGTGTCGGCCTGCGGAATCAAGGGTCCCAGGTTCGATTCCGGTCAAGGGCATGTACCTTGGTTGCGGGCACATCCCCAGTAGGGGGTGTGCAGGAGGCAGCTGATCGATGTTTCTCTCTTATCGATGTTTCTAACTCTCTATCCCTCTCTCTTCCTCTCTGTAAAAAATCAATAAAATATATATTAAAAAAATCATTCATTATTTTTCTGAAATTCAAGTTTAACTGGGCATTCTGTTGACCAATCTTGCCACCCTAGCAAGGGTCCTCCCCATTAGCACTAGAGTCTCCAGGATTCTCTCAAAGATGATTGAAATGCAAACCCTTCCCTCCAGAGGCTGGGGAGAATGCAGTCTGTCCACACAACTGTCATACGACATTGTGATAAATTGTATAATAGAAATGCAAAGAGGTCCGGAATCATGAGGCAAGGGGCAACTAAGCTAACAACCATGGCCGTGAAGGTTTCTTGGTATTGGTAACATTGAGTTTGGTCTTAAAGGATAAGCAGTTCATCAGACAGAGATATGAAGGCTTGAAAGAGTATGAACATTTCAGCATGACCGAAGCATCAGCTGTGTGTGGATAGGACCCAGGGGTCAGAGTGGATGAGTATCAAGAGGTGAGGTTAGGAAGGTTGACTGGGGGAGCTTTGTAAAGTGCCTCTATGTCAAGCTGAAGAATTTGAAACTTTTCTTGATGGATAGATAGGGAAACCAGAAAGGTGTGTGTGTGTGTGTGTGTGTGTGTGTGTGTGTGTGTGTGTGTGTGTTTAGCTGAGTGGCATAATCATTCCTGTTTTTGAAAGATAATTTTGGTGGCAGATTGGAGTGGGTGGAACTTGTAGGCAGAGAGACTAATTAGGAGGTTATTGAAATAGCCCAGGCAAGAATGAGCTTATTTCAACCAAGGCAATGATGGTGAAAATAGTGAGGGAAGCCAAAATTACAGTGACATTTAGGTGATAGAATCAATACAATTTGGTGATTAATTTTATAAGGACAGTAAGATAGAGAATAGAGTTAATGTAGTGTAAGTCTCCATACAATGGGCATTACTTTTACTCTAATTATCTATCTAAAGAATGGATCAGTAATACCTACTCTATTTACTTCATAAGGCTACTATGAAGACCAATTAGGATAATGTGAAAGCAATTTGTCAAGTATAAAAAGCTATAAAAAGTACTACTGTTAAATGAATATATATCTATTTCAGTTGATACTGAACTTTTTCAGGGCAGAAGTTACATTTTATCCATCTTTGGTACTGCCTAGCATACTGCCTTGAATGTATAGATAACAGGTACATGGTTGAAGCATTGAATCGAACTTGAAATTCGACCATGCCAAACCAAAATAACAAACACCATTTTTTACATGTTGTTGGTATATGCCTGGAAGTATATAATGGATCTAGTTGGTAAAAATGCAAATATTCCAGGAGAAATACCCACTTGAGTAATGCCGATACTGAAGGAAATCTCTTTCTCTTTGTCCACCAAACACAGGACCATCTTAGATGCCCAGACAGGTTTTCTTCTTTATATCCCTCCTGTTAGAAAGTATTAAAATCCTAAAAAAATTATCTGCTAAAAGAAGATGATAATTTTTAAATCGAGTACCACTCAGACTTTGAATATGACTGAATCTCTATTCTGAACCAAACATAAACCCCGTCGTTTAGATTTTTATTATTGCAAAGAATGGGTACCGCATTTTCAAGTAAGTCCATCAGATATTTCTCTTCCTAAAATAAACCATCTCCCTCACTCTTGTTCCTTCTTCTTCTATTTTTCCTCATTAATTCTGGTGTTTTATAAGCTACTTTAACTCCAAGGATGATCTTTTTCTATTTTCCTGTAACTGTTTTTCTCTCCATGTAGAGTAAAAGCAATATCGAGATAGACTATCATAAGCAGACGTCTCCTGTTCCAATGAGGTAGCAATTACTATATTATTAGTTTCATTATTATTGTTATTAACTATTGTTCATAGTTATTATTTATTGAGCACATATCATGGGTCATTTATTATACTAAAAGCTTTACCTAAATTATCTTATTTAAATATTAAATAGTCCTGTAAAATAGTTCCTACTGTTTCCTTTTTATTTGTGGGACCTGAGGCTTTAAGAATAAGTCATTCTAGGTCAAAGAATTGGACAGAGGCAGGATTTAAACTGGGTCCTGCTGACTCTCCCGTCATTTCTTAGCTACTGAAACAATAATTCTCAAACTCTAGCAGGCAAGAGAACCACCTGGAGCACTTGTTAGCCACAGACTCCATAGCAATTCAGAGTGATTCAGTAAAGATGGATGGGACATAGAGTTTATAGCTCTAATAAGTTCCCAGGTGGTACTGATGTTGCTGATCCAGAGACCACACTTTGAAAACAATTGGGCTAAACAACACTGCCTGATATCGGCTCATTATTGTGCTCTAGCTCTGTGACGTCATTGACATGAGTAATGAGGAATCAAACATGAAAGAGGCACTTTTTGAACTTAGGAGTTTACAGTCTAGTTGAAGAGAGAGATAAGACAACAGAATATCTAATACAAATATAATACATTCTATAACGTTACATGCACATACCTGATAAAACATTCAGAAATCTAAAAATAGAGGAACACTTTCAAACTGAAATAGCAGCTATGAAAAATATACAGCCATAACTTCATATGTAATGGTAGAAAGCTGAATGCTTTCCCCCTACGAGGAAGAACAAGGCAAGGATGTACAGTTTCATGACTGCTATTCACTATTGTACTAAAGTTTCTAGTCAGTACAATAAGGAAAGGAAAAGAAAAGGTATCCAGATTGAAAAGAAAGAAATAAAACTATATTTATTAACAGGCAATATGATTGTCTATTAATAAAAATCCTACAAAACTTACAAAAACGCTACTAAGCCTAAGTTGCAGCATACAAAAATCAATCTATAGACATCTATATTTCTATATAATAGCAACAAAAACTTAAAAATTGATATTTAAAAAATATAATTTACAATAGCACAAAAACAGTTAAGGATAGATCTGACCAAACATGTGTATGACCTGTACACTAAAAATTACAAAATATTGCTAAAAGAAATTATAGAAAATATAAATTAATGGAGAAAAATAACATGTTCATGTATCAAAAGATTCACTTTTGTTCATGTAAACTCTTCCCCAAATTGATCTATAATTTCAATGCAGTCTCAATCAAAATCCCAGCAGGCATTTTTGTTATCACATAGTCTAAAGTTCGTATGGAAATGTAATAAATCTAAAATATCCAAAAAATCTTTTAAAAGAAGAACAAATTTCAAGGACTTGCATTATCTTTAGAGACTTATCCTAAATTGACAATAATTGAGATTGTGTGATAGTAACATAGAAATAAACAAGTATATCAATGAAACAGAATAGAGAACACAGAAATAGATCCATACATTTATGGACAACTGATTTTGGACAAAGGTGTAATGATAAGTCAGTAGAGAGGACAAAGTGTTGACAAATAGTACTTGAACAATTGGTTAGCCATATAGAAAAAATAAATAACTTCAGTCTACACTTCTCACTATATATAAAAATTAAGTAAAAATGGATCAGAGGCCAAAATATAAAACCTAAAACTCCTAAAAGAAAATATAGAAATGAATCTTTATGACAGTGGATTAGGTAAAGATTTTAGGTACAACAACAGAAGTACAATCCATAAAAGAAAAAAATAAGAAATTTGACTTTATCACAATTAAGAACTTTTGCTCTTTGAAGGACACTGGTAAGTGGATGGAAAGCCAAATCACATATCTGATAAAGGCCTTATATACTTGAATATATAAAAAACCCTCAAAACTCAATTTTTAAAATGGGTATAAGATTTGAACAGTCACATTATCCAAAAGATATATAGGTAGCAAATAAGCACATTAAAAGGTCATTACTCAACATCATCAGCCATTGGAAAATTAAAATAAAATAAAATAACAAAATTACAATGGTATATCTCTTCATGCCTATTAGAATAACTAAAATTTTAAAAGACTGACCACACCAAGTATATGGAGCAACTGTAACTCTCCTGCCTCACAGGTGGGAATGTAAATTAGGACTATCACTTTGGCAGTTTCTTAAAAAGTCGGTCAAACATTTACTACATGCCAAACCATTCTATATATATATATATATATATATATATATATATATATATCCAAGAGAAATACCCATACAGAGACTTGTACAAACACAAATGTTCAAAACAGCTTTATTTGTAATAGTCAAAAACTCAAAATACACTGGAACTCAAATGTCCACCAAGAGATGAATGGATAATCAAAGTGTGGTACAGCCAAGTAATGAAATAATTCTCAGCAGTACAACTAAATAACCCATTCATACATGCTACAACAGTGATGAACCTTAAGACTACTAAGCAAAGAAAAAACATCTAGAGGAGCAAAAGAGTGTATACTCTATGATTCCATATATATATTAAACTAAAATAGTGACAGAAATTAGAACAGTTGTTGCCTTGGAACCGGGAAGGTTGAGAGGGAATTATAAAAGGCACAAGAAAACTTTTGGGTGTAAAACATATGTTGCCTATCTTGATGTCATTATGGTTTCACAATGTGTACTTATTTCAAAACTTATCAAATGTAAATTTTAATGTTTATTTCACATCAATTTATTTTATGCCAGTTTATTTTATGTTAATTATACCTCAATAGGTCCTTTAAAAAAAGAACTTATCTGTGTTGTGTGCTTTCAGTGTCTAGGATCAAAGAGAATATAACTCTATTTTATAATCTATTTCAGGTAGTACACAATTTCTAGGTATTATTTATAAAGAAGAATTTTTTGATGTTATAGACAAGTCCATAAGTCACAGTAGCATGGTCCCTGACTATATATAATGTCACAGAAATGCCCAACATAATTCAAAAGGCTGTGATTCTGCCCGGCCATTGTGGTTTAGTGGTTGAGTATCGACCCATGAACCAGGAGGTCACAGTTAGATTCCTGGTCAGGACACATGCCCAGGTTGCAGACTCGATCCTCAGTAGGGGGCATACAGGAGGGAGCCGATCAATGATTATTTCTTATCATTGATGTTTCTATCTCTCCCTCTCCTTCTCTCTCTCTAAAATCAATATATCCTGTATAATAAAAGCCTAATATGCTAAGTGTCCGATTGTCCATCAACCAATCAAAGCATAATATGCTAATGATATGCTAAGGCCGCTGAACCACTTGCTATGGTGTGCACTGACCACCAGGGGGCAGACACTCCGACCAGTAGGTTAGCTTGCTGCTGGGGTCCGGCCGATCTGGACTGACCGAGACGGGCTGGGCACACCCTGGAGCCCTCCCATGGTCTCTCCCAGCTGGCCAACCTCCCGCCTCCCTCCCCAGCCTGATAGTGCACCAGTGGGGTCCCCGGCCTGGCCTGCACCCTTTCGCAATCCAGGACCCCTCGAGGGATTCGGAGATCCGGGCCGGCCCGATCCTGCAGGCCAGGCCAAGGGACCCCACTGGTGCATGAATTCGTGCACTGGGCCTATACACTGAATGGCCAGATTATTATGCATTCAGAGATCATAATAACCTGGCCATTCAGTGTGTGTGTGTGTGTGTGTGTGTGTGTGTATATTTTTTAAGGCTGTGATTCTAGTTCTGATCTTTCATTGCATAACTGGGTGGCCTCAGAAATCTCTATAATTTCTCTAGGCATAGTTTCTGCATTTCAAAAATGAAGAGATTGAATAAATGGGTATTTATTATATTATGCTGTGCTCAGAAGATGAAAAGAAGGAGGGTGATTAAAGGAACCAAACTAGCTAAGCTTTAGGACCCCTTCTCTTGCTAAAGACAATATTTGTGTCCCCCAAATTTATATGTGGAAGCCTTAATCCTCATTGTGATGGTATTTGAAAGTGAGGCCTTTGGAAAATAATTAAGTTTAGCTTAGATCATGAGGGGGGGAAGTCCCCATGTTGAAATCAGTGCCCTTAAAAGGAAAAGAAGAGACCAGAGCTTGCTGTCTCTCCCACACAGCAAGAAGGCAGCCATCTGCAACCCAGCAAGAGAGTCCTCACCAGAATCTGACCATGCTGCACCCTAATCTTGGATTTCCCATCCTCCAGAACTGTGGGAAGTAAATGTCAGTTGTTTAAGCTATACAGTCTCTGGTACTTTGTTATAGCAGCCCAAGCTGACTGAGACCTTTCTCCAACCAGAGTGGTTTGCTTCTATCAGTTCTATGTAGTTAAGCTTGTTCATATGACTTATACTGATTTTCAAGGATTTCAAAAGAAAATTTACAACTACTGTAATAGATGACCTCTATAATCTCCTCAGGTGCCAAATCCAGTGATCCTAATTGGTAAGCTTAAATCAGCCAGGCATCCATTGTAAGTCTTTATAAGCAGGCAGGCATTTGTTGCAGGCATTTGTTCTCAAAGCTGCTTTATAAAATATTAAGAAACTCCCAGGGATCCTCCAGAAGTTTTACACCAAACCCTTTTTGGTATTTTATTTTGATCCAAATGGAAGTGATTCTCTTCCCTGTGTTTATAGGCAGTGTTCCCCCCGGGGGGTTGTGGCCACACACAGAGGGCAGGGAGCTCTAGACAGATACTTCCTGTGCCTCCACGTGCAGAGCCAGCTGTTGGCCTGGTGGCTCCTGCAGTCACGTGTGCTCCTCTCTTGTGGTGCTTCTCAAGGCCTCTAGAGTTTTTCATCGGTGAGTCTAAGTAATTCAGAAAATCAGCCTCTCAGAAGCCTTTAGACAGCCATGCACTCAAATCTGCCGATTTGTGTGGGAGTCATGTTTTCTAAGAGACCCCATCTGCCTTGCAGCTCACAACTTGTCCTGCTGGTTTCTTTTTCGTCTTCAGATATTTGTACATTGTGCATGTGTTCTTTTTTCATTCCCCTAATTGCAGTGACTCAGTGTGTTTGCCCAGTGCCCACATCCTTTCCCCCACAAACTTAGAGGATCGAAAGCATGGTATAGTGGAAAAGAAACCGAGACTCTACATCTGGCTTTCCCATTCAACTTTTCATGTGATTTGGGAGAACATAGGTCATACCTCTGACCCTCAGTTTTCTCATCATAAAATGGGAAAATTAGCTTAATTTTTTCTAAAGTTTTTTATCTATAATCGCTGGCATGGAACATGAGTTTAGATTGTCCATAACATACACCTAATAAGTATATATTTATTTTAATGTACAGTAGAAAAATAAATGATTGTTACATAAACAAGCTTAAATTAAAGTTTAATCTAATTAGTAGCTTATATAATGGTAACCATTTTTTAAGTGAATTGATTTAAAGTAGAATATTAAGCAGATTCGAGGGGTAAGTATTACAGAAAAAATTGAGGAAGTGTTCCATACAGTGGCCGGAAGCAGTATTAAGTTCTGCCTCAATGTTTCATGGGAAAACTACATTTCCAAGCTTCCTTGATATCGGGTTAGAATTAGGGCCTGCGTTCTGGCCAATGCAATGTGAACACAAGTTACGTGTCACTTCAGGAAGCCATGGCATTATCAGGGTACAGAATGAGGTTAGTACCCTGAATAATCAGATGGATGAAAGTGCCTGCGTACTTAAATAAGAGAGTTAAGCCACAGAGATTTCTGGGTTTATTATCTGAGTATAGATTACCATATCCTGACTAACACATAGCTTCATAAGATCATCATGTTCCACCTAACTCTAAAATTCTACATTCTCTTCTTCAGTTTTAACCTATCCTTTTTTCCCTGGCCCTCTAACTCCAAAGAAGTTTCTTCTAAACTAATTTGCCTATGTTTTGCCCCTCCAACTATCTCTGCTTTTAGAAGTGGCAGTTATATTTAGTGATGGCTGTTGGTCTGGATAACTACATAGAACCTTCCTCACATCCAAAGAGGACATGACAATTAGTGTCACTGGCTGTTTGTGGTGCCTTTCTGAGTAACCTTTGGTGACCATCCGATCTTTCAGACGACTCATACATAAAGATGACACTTTCTGCAAATCCTTGTTCACTATTGACATCACCATTTCCAATGGTTATAAGCCTGTGTCCTTGGTTTGTTAAAGCCACTTCACTTACTGTTTTGGGTCACACTAGCTAACTTCAAGCTATTGGTTCCCAAAGTCCACCAGCAAGATATATTGTTAGAAGTTGTGCTATAGAAAGCTCATCTATGAACCCTGTTCTTAGCATGAGCCCTTATTAAGTCCCAAACAGCTGGAGGAGCCGACTTACTTTAACCTTCATTATATGCCAGAACAGCCAAGCTACATGATGAAAATCACCATTTTAATCCTTGGAAGCTGATTACATTTTAGGACTTCATGTTGGTTTGCATTGTCTGGTTTTGTCATTTGATAGTCATAAATATTTGTTTTTGGAAAATGTATTTTTCAAGAAGCTTGATTTAATGTCTGGGTCAAATTACAGACTCTTAGTTCTAATCACTGCTCTATATATCTTCAATTTATATGGCCTGCCAAGTTTTTGTCTGCCTTTTCTCCTAAGGACATTAAATTTTGATTCAATTTGCTTCTCTGTTGCTTGATCAATTAGTATATCAAATGTGCTGCTCAGACAGTGAAACTAAGAGGCAGTTTTTAACAGTGTAAGTTGATGTAAATTTTTTATTATGTATAATGTTTTCCTTACTCAAGATAATATAGAAACCTAATTCTCCTGAGGTTCATATATCACTGGTGACCCTTCAAATGGTCCAGGAAAGCTGTGGCTTTTCTTCTGTGAGTTTATAAATGGGATGATCATTGGTTTGTTATTTATACCCTAGAAACTTCCAAAAATAATTTTAAGATTATCTTAGAACTATTAAAAGTCATTAGCCATTAAAACACAGTATGTGTAACAATACTGATGTCTGTTGCTAATCATAAAACCATGGAATTACAGAATAGTGGAAACGGAGGAAAACAACAAACCATATGACTCATCTCCTATTTAACAGAGATGAGAAAACCTGGACACAAAGGGTGACATGTTGTTATTTTATTTTTATAACAATGTTATTGAAATGTAATGCACACTATCAAATTAACCAATTTTAAGTGTATAATTCAATAGTTTTTAGAAAGTTATACAATCAATTTTCAAACATTTTCATCACCCAAAAAGAAACAATGTACCCATTAGCAGTCACTACCCTAAATCCCCCTCACCCTAAGCAAACACTCATCTACTTGCTACTTCCAATGATTTGCCTATTCTGGATACTATACTTAAGTGGAATCATGCAATATATGGTCTTTTGTGATTGCTTCTTTCACTTAACAAATATTTTTAAGCTTCATTTCTTTCTAATTGCTGAATAATATTCTATTATACTAGAGGCCTGGTGCATGAAATTCGTGTACTGGGTGTGTGTCTCTCAGCCCAGCCTGCACCCTCTCCAATCTGGGACCCCCCCGGGATTAGGCCAAAACGGGCAGTTGGACATCCCTCTCACAATCCAGGACTGCTGGCTCCCAACTGCTTGCCTGCCCACCTTCCTGATTGTCCCTAACCACTTCTGCCTGCCAGCCTGATCACCCCCTAACCACTCCCCTAGCAGCCTGATTGATGCCTAACTGCTCCCCTGCCAGCCTGATTGTCCCTAACTGCCCTCCCCTGCAGGCCTGATCACCCATAACTGCCCTCCCCTGCAGGCCTGGTCACCCCTAACTGCCCTCCCCTGAAGGCCTGGTCCCCCCCAACTGCCCTACCCTGCAGGCCTATTCCCCCCCAACTGCTCTCCCCTGCAGGCCTGAGTTCCCCCCAACTGCCCTTCCCTGCAGGCCCAGTTGCCCCCAACTTCCCTCCTCTGCCAGCCTGGTCACCCCTAACTGCCCTCCCTTGCAGGCCTGGTCCCTCCCAACTGCCCTCCCCTGCTGGCCATCTTGTGGCGGCCATCTTGTGTCCACATGGGGGCAGCCATCTTTGACCACATGGGGGCAGCCATTTGTGTGTTGGAGTGACAGTCAATTTGCATATTACTTTTTTATTAGATAGGATTACTATATATATTTTGTTTACCTATTCATTCTTTGATAGACATTTGGGTTGTTTCTAAATTTTCAGGATCAGAAAAATTTTTTCAAAACCTTTTTTCCAAATTTGAATATATAACATATCTTGCTAAATCTCAGTCTTCCCCATTTTAAATTTTAAAAACTAGAACTTTAAATTTAAAAATTCTTTTAACTATTAACCAGTGTCACTCCAATAAGTTTAATTTAAAATGTCTTTTCAATTCTTTTAGGCATCTTTTAATAACAACTTATTTTTAAAATATATATATATATATATATATATATATATATATATATTTTATTGATTTCAGAGAGGAAGGGAGAGGAAGAGAGAGAGAGAGAGAAACATCAATGATGAGAGAGACTCTTGGATTGGCTGCCTCCTGCATGCACCCTACTGGAGATCAAGCCCGCAACCTGGCATGTACCCTTAGCCAGAATCAAACCCAGGACGCTTCTGTCCACAGGCCGACACTCTATCTATCCACTGAGCCAAACTTGCTAAGGCACAACTTACTTTTATACTGCATTTTAATTGTTCACCATATATGTTGACAAAGATTATGCGTATATATACCTATTTCTAATGCATCTTTCTCTACAATTGTCTGTCCTAACTAGACTCTGAATTTCATAAGGGAAGAAAGGAACATGTCTGAACCTTGTATCCCTGGCTCTTACTATGACATCTAGAACATCATACTCATTTATTCGGCAAAAATTTATTAGGAAGTTATTATGTAAAGGTTAATGTGCGAAGCATTGGAGTACAAAAGAAGGCAATGGAAGATATTTCCCTGTCTTCACAAAGGTGACATAAAGATCCTGACGTTTCCCTCCTACATAACATCTTACAGCACCTCACAAAATATTTAAAACACTATTGTAGTGGCTTTGTAATCTGTCAACTTGGCTAAGCTGACCTATATTTCCAAGAATTCCCTTTCCTGTATGATTCCAGTTAAGAGTGGGTCATGCGAGATATTTGAAGAGGGGAAATGAGGCAGTAAGCATTTTGTAACTCATCCAGATTGCTATGTGCTGGCTTATCCTAGGCCTGAGGAAACAAGTACACCAAAAGCTCCACCTTGGCTCTTCCTAAATCTTCCTTCACCTTCTCTGGCTCCTGGGCCATGTGTGTGTGTGTTTAGTTCTGTGACAAAGGACTCTGGCACCTGCGGAACACCCATACCACCATCAAAATCTAAAAAACAAAACAAAAAACAACCACCTAATAGGGTCTTTATTCATCCTCATGGGCTCTCACTTGTGCTTGTGAGTTCCAAATTGTTCTTGCTTTCTACCCCTTTACATCCATCTTCCCTTGCCTGCCCTATGCACTTTAAGCCCCAGCAAAGACAAGAGCTAAGCTTCAGAGACTTCTTAACCATCTTCTGTAATTGCTTAAGGTCAAGTCCCTGTAAAATAACAACAACAATCGCATGAGAGGGAGATCTCTCTATATGTTGCTTCTTGATTGAACCCTACACTCTGACTATTACAACAATTTTAAATGAATAGATAAGTCTGCAACAAAGTAAGAACTTTGCTGAAGCCACAAATAAAATACAAGTCCAGGAAGCTAAGCAAGAACAGAAGTTTTCCACCTACCCTAACATCAGACGTGGATACCAACAAAATGGGCTTGCTATATGCCAGGCATTGTTCTAAGTACTCTATATATGTTAACTCATCTAATCTCTTATTAACCCAATGAGGTAGGTTATAATTATCCCTGTTCTGTGGACGAGGAAATTAAAATTCAAGGTGGTTAAGGTCACAAAGCTGGCAAACAGCAAAGCCAGAATTGAAATCCAGGTAGTCTGGCTACAAGGCCTTCAGAAGGTAGTAGGACTAGGAACACTCTTCAATGAGATGAGGGCAGAATCATGGACTGAAGAAGCCTCAGTCTAAAATCTAAACCCAGAAACCATGGATTTAGATGGAAATTCTGAAAGAAAGCTCTCTCTGGAGAATGCATAACTTGGAGAAATCAAGGTTTCACTTGATGATGAAACCTAAAATCTAAAAGCTTAGCAC
Source organism: Cnephaeus nilssonii (assembly GCF_951640355.1). Taxonomy (NCBI): domain Eukaryota; kingdom Metazoa; phylum Chordata; class Mammalia; order Chiroptera; family Vespertilionidae; genus Cnephaeus; species Cnephaeus nilssonii. The sequence continues at coordinate 41,374,665 of NC_137075.1, forward strand.
TGTAATTTAAAGTGCTGTAAGGGGAGAACATATTTGCAAATGGTATCATTGATAAAGGTTTAATCTCCAACATCTACAGGCAGCTTATACAACTTAATAAAAGGAAGATAAATGATCCAATAAAAAAAATGGGCAACGGACCTAAATAGAATCTTTTCAAAAGAAGACAGAAGGAAGGCCAAGAGACACATGAAAACATGCTCAACGTCACTAATTATCCGAGAGATGCAAATCAAAACAACAATGCGGTACCATCTCACACCTGTCAGAATGGCTATCATCAACAAATCAACAAACGACAAGTGTTGGCGAGGATGCGGAGAAAAAGGAACCCTCGTGCACTGCTGGTGGGAATGCAGACTGGTGCAGCCACTGTGGAGAACAGTATGGAGTTTCCTCAAAAAACTGAAAATGGAACTCCCATTTGACCCAGAAATCCCACTCCTAGGAATATATCCTAAGAAACTGGGAACACCAATAAGAAAGGATATATGCACCTCTATGTTCATAGCAGCACAATTTACAATAGCTGAGATCTGGAAACAGCCTAGGTGCCCGTCAGCAGATGAGTGGATTAGAAAACTGTGGTACATCTACACAATGGAATATTATGCTGCCATAAAAAAGAAGGAATTCTTACCATTTGCAGCAACCTGGATGGAATTGGAGAACATTATGCTGAGTGAAATAAACCAGTCAATGAAAGAAAAATACCACATGATCTCACTCATTTATGGATAATAAAGAACATTATAAACTTGAACAAAAAGATAGATACAGAGGCAGTAAAGCATCAAACAGTCTGTCAAATTACAGCAGGAAGGTTAGGGAGAGGTGGGGAAGATAAGAGATCAACCAAAGGACTTGTATGCATGCATATAAACATAACCAATGGACGCAAAACTCTGGGGGGTGAGGGCATATATGGGAGTGGGGTGGGGGGGCAATGGTAAGATATTTACACATATAAAACCTTAATAAAAAAATTGGGAAAAAAATAAAGTATGTAAATTCTATTTAAATAAATAAATAAATAAAAAATAAAGTGCTGTCAGGTCCATAGGGCTCTCAGGCATCTGTTTGGCAGAAGCAATGAATAGTCCTCTTTGGGAGAATACACCCCCAACCTCAAGACTCAGAGAATTTCTATACATAAGAGAAATAACAGTTAGTAATTCATATTTTTTAAATGCACTATACTGACAAGGAACCAAGTCACCAAGAGCAAAATTCACAGAAACAAACACACACAAAAACAGACCTGGAACAATTTCAGGCATTGGAATTATCAGATATGGACCATAAAAATATATATATTTAATATTTCAAAAAAATAAAGGAATGGGAATATAAAAAAGAACAAAAGGCTATAAAAAAAAGTGAAAGTCATAATGTGGCACCAGCCTGTAACTAAGCAGCCGGGAAAATGGTGGTGATGGTGCAACTCTCCCAGCCAGAGTGGCAGCTAAATGATGCCACTGCGTCCTGAAGAAGGCCACCAAGGTGAGCTCATTGTGGGAGGGAACCTCCCCTATGAGGAGGAAATCGTGCAGAACCAGTTCTCTGTCAAATGCTGGCTCCGACACAGAGAATCCAAACAAGGGGTCCGAAGCCCGGGCTGATCAGCTGTGTGAGCAGGCACTGAAGCGGCTGTCCTGTAGCTACAAACTCTGGTACCACTCCCTGACTGCGAAGATGTCAATTCCTGCCGCGAGAGGGCCTCTGTGTTTACGCACAAGATGCCGCATCTGTGGCTAGAATATCGCCAATTCCCCATGTACCAGGTCCGCATCACACACACACACACACCTGCCGCACTTCCAACTGTGCCCCCCAGGCATTGCCCATCACACAACACTCTCCTATTTGGCCCCTGTACCTGCGCTTCCTGGGCTCGCACCTGAGCCTTGCGGGGCCATGGCGCTTCCTTCAGCTGAGCCCTGAGAGCGCGGAGGAGCGCACGGAGTATCTCAAATCGAGCAATCGGCTGGACGAGGCCACACAGTGCCTGGCCGCCGTGGTAGAGGACGAGCGCTTGGTGTCCGAGGCCCGCAAGTCCAATTACGAGCTGTGGCACGAGCTCTGCGACCTCATCTCCCATAACCCGGATCAAGTACAGCCGCTCAACATGGGGAGGAGAGCGGGGCGAGGAAGGCCTCACCCGACCAGCGGGGGTAAGCTTTGGTGCTTGCTGCCCAACTAGTGCATCTTCAGTGGCCACTGTGAGAAGACTTGGCAGGTGTATGAGGTGTCCATCCGGTCTGGCCACGGTCACCGCACAGGACTTCATCCAGGTGTTGGACAGCTCCGCCCAGTTCGAGGAGAGCGGGATCACAGCTCAGAGCTGGGGCGGGAGGAGGAGGACGACGTGGCCCTGAAACTGTGCCTGGCCGCTTCGAGCAGCTCGTCAGCCAGCAGCCCCTGCTCCTCTACCGCGTCTTGCTGTGCCCAAACCGCACCACTTGCCGAGTGGCACAAGCTCTTGGCTCTGCACCGGGGCTGGAGATCATCGAACACATACACAGGATCTATGCAGACGCAGGACCCCCTCAAGGCTACGGGCAAACTCCACCCTCATGGGTCAGGTTTGCCAAGGGTTATGAGGAGGACAGCCTGCATCGTCCTGAAGGAGGCCACCAAGGTGAGCTTCAAGCGGATGGGTGACCTGGCAAGCGTGTGGTGCGAGCTGGAGCTCTGACATGAGACTTAAGACCAGGCCCTGAGGCTCCTGCGGAAGGTGCCAGCACTGCCCGCCAGCCAGGCCAAGAACTTGAACAACTCGGAGCCCGGGCAGAACCGTGTGCACAAGTCACTGGAGGTGTGGTCCCTGCTCGCCGACCTGGAGGAGAGCCTTGGCACCTTTTAGCCCACCAAGGTTGTGAATGACAGCTTCTTGGACCTGAGGATCGCCTTCCCCACACTGTCACCAACTCCACCATGTTCCTGGAGGAGCACACGCGCTTCGAGGAGTGTTTCAAGTCATATGAGTGGGGACATCCCGCTGTTCAAGTGGCTCAATACATCTGACATCTATCTGGCCACCAACCTGACCAAATTCATTGCCCACTAGGGGGAGGCCGAAAGCTGGAGCAGGCGCCGGGACCCCCTTGAGCAGGCGTTGATGGCAAATTCGCAAACACCCTGTACCTGCTGTACTCACAGCTGCAGGAGTGGGGTGTGACCCAGCAGACTCTCGGTGGCCGTGTACCAGTGCACCACCCGGGCGGTGGCATCCGCCCAGCAGTACAACATGAGCAATAATTATATCAAAAAGGTAGTGGATATCTATGGAGTCTCCCACTGGCGTGGCACCTACCAGAATGCCAGGGAGATTCGGTCACACAAGCACGCCCGGGAGATGTGCCTGTGGTTTGTGGATAGGGAGTGAAAACTGGGGGAGATTGACCACGCCCAAGCCATCTACAGCTTCTCCCAAATCTGAAACCCTGAATGACTGGGGCCTCCTAGCAAACGTGGAAGGACTTCAAGGACCCACAAGGTAACAAGGACACCAGGAGATGCTGCAGGTCTGCCAAAGCATGCAGGCCACGTACATCGTGCAGGTCAACTGGCCTTGCACATGCTCAAGGTGTCGGGTAGCTCCACAAACACCTTAACTGACCTCGTCCAGGAGCAGAGTGGCATGGATGATATGAAGCCGCTGGAGCAATGGGCTAAGCAGCTGGCAGCGGAGGCCAAGAGCGACCAGCCCCCTTGGGCCCAGAGGAAGATCCTGTTGGTGTGGAGCGATGCTTCCTGGGAGGAGCTGGCCGAGCCAACACGGCAGGACAACCCAGAGGAGATGGAGCTGGGCATGCCTGAGGATGAGGATGAGATGCATCTACAGCAGAGCATGCTGGCCAACCTGTTCCAAAGGAAGACTGACACCCACCTCATCCTGCCTCCCTTGCAATGAAGCCTGTTTCTATGACCAAAAAAAAAAAAAAGAGAGAGAGAGTTTTAAAAAGCACAAATATTTCTAAGGTATAGAAAATGTCATTCAAACTCAATGATCACTAATGATCACCTATGTCTTGGTTTCCAATACCAATCTCCAATAAAAGAAACCAGGGGTCCTCCTTGGGAAAATGGTTGATTCCAGGACTTGAGAACAAAATACACAAAATGAGCTTAGAGAATCTTGTAGTGCCAGAAAGTAAAAAGGTGCAAAATGTAAAATCACAATGATACAGGAGCCAACTAAAAAAGCTCCCAATGGCCAAAGTTGAAACCGGGATCGGGCCTAAACGGGCAGTCGGACATCCCTCAAGGGGTCCCATATTGGAGAGGGTACAGGCTGGGCTGAGGGACAACCCCCCACCGTGCACGAATTTCGTGCACCGGGCTTCTAGTAAATAAATAATTGAATAAGTAAATGGGGGAGAAGAAACAAATCTTCCATAAAGAAGAATTCCAGATAATTTATTACATATTCCATCATCAAGGAGGTAGAGCATAACTTCTTAGCTGTGGGCTGCACATAGTCAAAAAAGGGCAGTATAGGAAGGGGTTGGGTGGGAAGTAACTTTACAGTGGAGAAATCTGACAAAAATTACCTCAGCCAGGTGATCAAGGTCAACATCAACAATGATGAGTCATGTTGACAGTATGTACCCTTGATATGATAAGAAATGGCGCTTTAGCTCTGTGGTCTTCCTCCCAATAACCCATAACTCCAGTCTAATCAGGAGAAAAACATCAGAAAAATTTTAATATCGGGACATTTTACAAAATGCATGACCAGTACTCCTCAAAACTGTCATGGTCATCACCAAACAAGGAAAGTCTAAGAAATTGTCATAGTTAAGAGAAGTTGTCAAGAAGGAGACATGACAACTAAATATGCTATGGTATCCTGGATGAGATCCTAAAATAGAAAGAGGGCATTAGGTAAAAACTAAGAAAATATTTTTAAAAATATGAACTTTAATTGACAATAGTGTATCAATATCAGTTTATTAATTGCAATAAATATACTATACTAATTTAAAATATTAATAGAAGAAACTGCATTCAGAGTGAATGAAAATTCTCTGTAGTATCTTTTTCATTTTTCTGTAAATCTAAGAAAATAAAGTTAGGGGGTTTTTTGTTTGTTTTTAAAAGTCTCACTAGATAAATTAAACCATGGTTTGGACATATCTGAAGAGAGATTTATTTCTGGAAAATATATCCAAATACACTACTCAGAATCCAGTTCAGCAATATCAAGAAAGATTAAAAGACTCAGAAGATACAGCAAGAAGCTCTAACTAATATGTCTAATTGAAGTTCAAAAAGGAGAATAATGAGGGAATGGATGAGTAATAAAAGTGAAAGATAGGAAGTCCATGTAATTTCCAGAATTAATTAAAGATATAATTTCTTAGAGTCCAATAAATATAAAATAGAAAAAATCCATACATAAAAGCAAACTGTAGGCAAAGAGAAAATCTTAAAAGCAGTCAGAGGGGAGGAAAAGCCTAATTGCCTATAGAGTAATATGAATTAGACTGAAAACTAACTTTTCAGTCAGAAGATAGTGTAATATCTTCAAAATTGAGAGGAAATAATTTCAAACTTAGAATTTATACCTAGAAAAACTATTCTTGAGAATAATAACGAAGTAAAGATATTTGGATAAACAAAAACTGAAGAAGTTTACCATTCAAAGATCCTACTAAATGAGCATCTAAAGGATGTACTTTAATAGGAAATAAATGATCCAAAAGATCTCAGATCCAAGAAAGAATTGTAACTAAATAAATGAATAAGCTTATGGTAAATTTAAACTAGTATTCAAAGCATAAAAATATCTATTTCATGAAATATAAAAAATAGAGAGATAAGACACTAGACACAGTTATATGTAAGATGAGAGAAGAGTAATTGGAGTTCACATATACCAAGGTCCTCATATTGTTTGGGAGTTGGGTGAAAATATTCACTAACCTTAGACTTAAATGTACATTGTTAAATTCCAAGAGTAATGACTAACATAATAGATAATAAAGTATATATATTCCAAACAAATAAAGGAGAAAAACATAGAAGTAAAAACAAGTAAATAAACAGAAAAAATATCTCAAACAATTTTAACAAGTCAAGAAAAAAAAATAAACTGTATATACAGGACAAATAGAAAACACAAACTAAAATGGCACCAATAAATTTTTTTACATCAATAATTATGTAAATATTTGATAAGTGGGAATCTTAACTTCCTCCACAGAATAGTCCTGCCATCGTGTTCATCTTCTTCTTCAGTGTTAGATAGTCAATTGTCTCTGATAAAATTTGATACTTGGGCCTGCACAACCACCTTACCATAAAATATATTGTATGATAGAGGTGGTGTTAAACCCACTGTCTCTTGTTGGCTATGTAAACTCTCATTAATCAGTGCTACTAGAAGAAAGTCCTGATATGAACAGTAAAAATAAAACATATCAAACTTAAATATATCATCTGTATTTTAGCATTTTCACCAGTCTATGACTACAAAATAAAGATACAATGTTCATATGCAAACTATAATTATACAAATCCCACTGGCCTATTTTAAGAAAAGAGCCTCCTTAGAGCACCCTCCAGTTATTTCTAAGAGTTCTCAAAGTACTGCCTCACACATATTCTGAAGAAAGAGTCCTGATTTCCTTCCACTTCAGCCTTCTTAACATTACACCTTTTTTCTGCTGTGGATGACCTTTTGCACACACCACTTCACTGAACACTGCCTCTGCTGCAGGTGAACTACCAATGATCCCCATCGCCCCCAATCTCACCTTAGGAAGTAGACATTCCTCTCCCTAATTCCCCACATTCACACCTGAAACCATTTTGTGACTTTCAACAATATTTCACTGAAGGCTTAAAGAATGATGTAACTATAACACAACGTGGCTATTAAAATATCTAGTCATACGCAAAGAAGAAATACAAATACCAACAAGTATATAAAAAAATGTTCAATGCCATTAATCATTAGGGAAATGCAAATCAAAACCACAATGAGTTACTACCTCATACCTGTTAGGTTGAGTATTATCAGAAAACAAAAGAGAGTAAGTGTTGGCAAGGAAGTGAAGACAGTACAACCCTTGTTCACTGTTGGTGAGAATCCAAAATGGTGTCACCTACTATTAAAAACAGTATGGAGTTTTCTAAAAATAATAATAATAATAATAATAATAGAACTTTCATATGATCCAGCAATCCCACTTCTGGGTATTTATCCAGAAGAATTGAAATCAAGATCTCAAAACGATATTAGCACTCTCATGTTCATTGTGGCACTATTCAGTAGTCAAAATGTGTGAGCAACCTAAATGTCCATTAAGAGATGAATGGATAAAAAATGTGGTATAGACACAATGGAATGTTATTCAGCCTTAAAAAAAAAAAAAAAGAAGGAAATTCTGCAATATGTGACAACATGGATGAAACTTGAAGACATTATGCTGATAAAATAAGCCAATCACAGAAGAATATATTCTGAATAAGTCCATTTGTATAAGGAATCTAAATAGTAAAATAATAAATTGGTGGTTGCTAGGGGTTGGGAAGAGGGGAAAAGGAAGAATTGATAATCAATGGTTATAAAATGTCAGGTATGTGAGATGAATAGATTCTAGAGATCTACTGTACATTGTACCTATAGGTAGCAATACTATATTGTATGCTTAAATGTCCGTTTAGAGAGTAGATCTCATGTTACATGTTCTTACCATAATAAAATAAAAGTTTAAAAAATAACCCTGTCATGGAACCCAAAAAGCTAATCTCAATCTAAAACCTCAGAGCTTCATGTGGTTGGGTCAAGATCAACAGTCCCCAACAAAAATCTTTAGGTCTTTCTACCCTACAAACCCAGGTCTAACTAAATCCCAACTCTCCTAATCTATAATTCACTTTCTCACCTCTGAATGACTGGTAGTAGAGTAATGGATTCCCTTGAGAAAGATCCTACTCCATACCTACTACGTGTGTCTCAACCTCAGAGACCAGAGAAATTAATCCTTGATAATATTCTGAAATCTTCTTTCCAAATGTCTGAATTATAGTGTCTAAAAAAATATATTAAAAAAATCCATGGGTGAGATATCAATGATTCAACCTGAGTGTTGCAGTGCCAAATCAACTTCAGATCCTTTTCACATACCTCCTCGCATTTTAAGTGGAGAGAGGAGCCCATATGTTTATGTGCTAGAAGTCCAGTTCCCCAGTTTGCTATGAAGCAGAGTTTAGACAAGAACACTGCTTTAGTTAGGGTAACGTGACCTGCAATAGCAAGTAAGATAAAAAAAAATTCAACAAAATAATTTATTTTTCTTTCATTTAAGGTTTCAAGATAGTGTTCCAGGTCTGCAAGTAGTATTCCATTTGGAGGCAATTGAGGGACCCAGGCTTCTTTTGTCTTGGGCCTTGTCATTCTTTAGACTCTGTCAACTGCACTCATTAAGGAAAAGAAGAGAGCATGGAGGCCTATATAATTCTTAACAGTCTTGCCCTGGAAGTGCCACACATCACTTCCACTTACATATTTTTAACAAGAACCAATCACATCATCACAACTAATTGTAAGGAAGATTAGGAAATACAGTCTAGCTCTGTGTTCAGAAAAAAAAAGTGGAAACAATTTATAAACAACCAGCAGAGTTTTTCGCAAATGCACTCACAAATACTCAAAGAATAGTCAATTTATTTCAAGGGGAAATTTTTTTAATTCTGCTGGTATACAATAGTGCTATTACACTCAATTTACTTAAAAAATTATTTTACAACTCAGTCTAATGCATGTACATTTACATTAATTCATTGCATTCAGAGCTCCCCTGAGTAACCTAGGGAGGCCCATGATTTAAATCTACGTGACTAAAAGCAAAATAATCCCTCCCAAGACAAAGAAAAAGGTTCCCCTAACGGCTAATTCCTGCCTCTTGCTTTATTTCAACTTCAAAATAGCAGTATTCTACCCTCAAAAATTTCAATTTTAGTCTCCAATGGCTCCCTGTTACAATTCAATTGTAAAAGCTTTTTGGAATTCATCATCTTCATATTTCACATGATGAGTTACACAATACATTTGACAAGCCAGGCTGTCAATAATATTTGTGGAATTGAATCGATTTGATGTCAAGGACCTTCTTGGCAGGTGTTTTTGAAGTGGGGATCAAACCTGGAACACTGACTTGGAAAGACCCTTTAGTGCTAGTTTCCACTGCATAATGAAGGAGAACAGCTGTGGAAAAGACTGATGGTTTTTCCTCGCAGGCTGAGCACGACACAGTGCACATGGAGAAGGTGACCTAACTCACTGTAGCCTAGCCTCTATTTAAAGGTAATAATGGCTGTACAGTTTGGGGTTTCAAACAAGCTAGTTAACCCAAGCTATTTGTACAAGAACTTCGAAGACTTTTGTAATCCTGGTGTGTTAAGTAGGTGTGTCTTCCCACACATGATTTGTAAATAGAATCATTTTTCATCAGCCCACAGCCTATATGATCCACCAGGCTTTTTGATTTCACTAGACAAATGTACCCATTTCTTCAAAACTACTGTGTCCAAGGCCTGCATGCTCTGACCCAACATAGTTTCCGCATTCATTAAATAGAATCTTTTGGGCAATTAGGTTTTTGCATAACTCACGCCTCCTTTTCTTCCTGATTCTGAAGTCTAAGTCAGCAGTTATCACGTTTTCAGCCCACAACATATGCTCTACATACCACTACTCTGTGGGGTTTTTTTTAAGTAAATTTAAACCTGTAACTGGAACAATTTATGAGGCCTCCAATAAGTCCACTGCATGAAAAAATTATAACAAACTAAAAATAAGAGGGAATTCCCTTAAACTAATAAGGAACATCTACCAAAAAGACATCAAACAATACTTAATGGCAAAACAATAGAAGTATTCCTAGTCTAGTCAGAAATTAATTTAATTAACTAATGTGACCTCAATAAATTCAATTTAAAAATTCAAGAAACAAACTAACAAAAAATATGATATGAATGCCTGCTATTCCTGGCTTTTTTCTGGCATTTTACTGGACTATCTATCCAGTCCAACAAAATAAGAAAATAAAGTAGAAATAGTAGTAGAAAAAAATAGAAAATAAAGAAACAAAATCTTTAAAATTAATAAATTTAGGTCTCTAGATAGACAATACACTATAAAAAAAATTAGCAACATTCCATGTGCTAGCAATAATCAATTAGAAAATATAAGACCATTTTTTCTTAAAAAAATTATTCACTGCAGGAGCAAAAAATTCTAAGTGTACATCTAACCAAATATGTTCAAGATAATTATGTGGAATACTTTAGTATCTCAATGGCATAAAAAAAGGTCCAACTAAGTGAAAAAATATATTATTTTGTGGTAAACATTTTAAAGTTTGGTAATTCCAAGGACATATAAGGATGGTAGAAGCAGGAGTTCTTATTTGTGCTGGTGGGAAGGAAAATTGATTCAATTGAGCAATATTGAAGAAACATTTGAGCCAGCTTGTCCACTTCTAGTTATATATATGAGAAAATTCCCCTATGTATACTAAGAAGACTGTATAAGGATGTTAACTACTTCTGAAAGCAAAAATAGCTTGGGAAAAAACTACATATTATCTTTGGGGGATAGAAAAATGAATGATACAATTGAATACTACACTGTGATTATTTTATATCATAATTTACATGGATATTAACATGATATTAACATAGATAAAAATAAAAGCCATAAGTTTGAATTAAACTTTATTAAATCTAGTGGTAGAAATATGAGTATCTATTAGATTTTTATCTAACCCCTGTGTATTCATGAAATATTCTATAATTTTAAAATAATAATAAATTACTATTTTATACACTATTAATTAGAATTGATTGAATCCAGGAATTTTCTAAATGATTTTTCCTCTTATGAATTAGCCAGTGTGGACAGCAGAATCAACATTTCACAAAACTGAACAATAACCTGTTTTACTGAATTTCTATGATACTTTTTTTGTTTGACATTAGGATGTGTCACTGATTAAAATAGGGTTTATTAAATATTAAAATAATAAAACAACTAATTTGCCTAAATGGTGAAATGGTCACCCTCCTTTGGACATGTAATGAAGAGACAACCCACACATTATTTAAGGTTTCAGGCAAAAACTTTTTCATTAACGAGTCCTGAGGATTTTGGAAAGTTACAGTTCCTCTTTGACCCTCAGTGCCATCTTCTATGTAATGAAAGTTTGGACTAGGGGATTCCTGAGAGTACTAATACTCATAACTCAGTGACCTACAGTTTGACTTGAGAACAAAAAAGTAATCTTAAGCTCAAGCATCCAAACCTTAAGAAAAAAAAAAAAAAGCCCTGGCCAGGTAGGTCAATTGGTTAAAGCACTGTACCAATACACCAAGGTTGTGGATTCGATCCCTGGCCAGGGCATATACAAGTCTCATTCTCTCTCCTATCCCTTCCTAAATAAATAAATAAATAAATAAATAAATAAATAAATAAATACTTTTTAATCTATCCTCTCTAATAAAAGAGTAATATGCAAATTAACCATCACTCCGCTACACAAGCCATGACCACCAATCAAGCCACGCTCACCAGCCAATCAGAGTGAGTATGCAAATTAACCCCAGCCAAGATGGCTACCAGACGGGAGGCTTGGGTTTCCCCAGCAACAGAAGAAGCCAAGCTTTCCACACACTCTGGCGGGACCAGGCCTCCACTCAAGTATACAAAGTTTCAATTATAGAAGGTAAACAAATCCAAACAGAAATGGCGGCAGCCACAGATAGAGCAGGAGGCTTGGCTCTGCTCCAGGCTACAAAGTTTCAATTGTAACAGGAAAATAAATTCCAGATACCAGGGCCTCTGCTTGGGTCGCCAGGGGCGTGGCTGGCCTGCAAACCACCACAGGCCCCTCGCCCAGGCCGCTCCACACCCCAAGGGAACCCCACCCTGATCCAGGACACCCTTCAGGGAAAACCAGCTGGCCCCCACCCGTGCACCAGGCCTCTATCCTCCTATCTAATAAAAGAGTAATATGCAGATTGACCATCAATCCAACACACAATATGGCTGCCCCCATGTGGTCAAAGATCCTGCCCCCATGTGGACACAATATGGCCACCACAAGATGGCCAGCAGGGGAGGGCAGTTGGGAGGCTCCAGGCCTGCAAGGGAGGGCAGTTGGAGGCAATCAACCCTGCAGGGGATGGCAGTTAGGGGTGACCAGGCCGGCAGAGGAGGGAAGTTGGGGGCAAACAGGCTGGCAGGAGAGGAGTTAGACATAAATCAGGCTGGCATGGGAGTGGTTAGGGGGTGATCAGGCTGGCAGGCAGGAGCGATTTAGGGGCAATCAGGAAGGCAGGCAGGCGAGCAGTTGGGAGCCAGCAGTCCTGAATTGTGAGAGGGATGTCCAACTGCCCGCACCGGGATCAGGCCTAAATGGGCAGTCAGACATCCCTCGAGCGGTCCCAGATTGGAGAGGGTGCAGGCTGGGCTGAGGAACACCCTCCCCCCTCCGTGCATGAATTTCGTGCACTGGGCCTCTAGTATATATATATAAAAGCCTAAGTGACTATTATGACCAAATGACTGGAATGACCAGTCGCTATGATGCGCACTGACCACCAGGGGGCAGACACTCAATGCAAGAACTTCTCCCTGGTGGTCACTGTGCTCCCACAGCCAACATCCCTAGGCCCCTCCCCCAGCAGGCCAACTTCCCATGGTCCCTCCCCCCTGCCAGCCGGCCCTCCTGATAGGCCTCAATCACCAGCCAGGCCAAGGGACCCCACCCATGCATCAATTCATGCACCGAACCTCTAGTATACCAATAATTCCTGAAGAAGAAAACAGCCACTAATGAAATGAGCAATTTAGGTAATTAAAATTGAGAATACTAGTATAAGCCTCATCATAAATATAAAGCACAATCTATTGATTTCCTGGTTTCTGGAGGTCAATGGCTGGTTGAAAAACTTAAGCCAATGAATTTAGAATATTTGCAAATATCCAACATTCAAAAACCATGGCTCTTTTTGAAATCGGACTTTGCTACAGGCAAACTAAAACACAGTTTCAATTTAACTTCAAGATGTATCCATAACAACTGATTACCCCAAATCCTTCTATTTTTCTTCTCCCAGTGGCAAAATGCAAAAGTTTTAAATGCCTCTATAATTATAGTAAACATAGACAGCAATCTCTGAAATTGTAGCATACTATTTGGTGTTCCTAACCTATGGGCAGTCTTTAAAGAGCTAGATTAAAATACACCATCTGGGAAGTGGAATCAAACATTAGATTCCAGGTGTTTGAGAGGCAATGCAGAGGTATTTTTTTCTTCTTTTCAGAGTTAAACGAAAATGGTTTTTATGTAGGCTATTTTCTAGTTGGTATACAGAAAATCTGGAACTCTGTCTGAGGTTAAGTTGTAAATAATATTAAAGGAAGAAAGTTTTCAACTTTGAACTGACAATTGGGTATGAGAGTAAATCAGCTTCGATAATCCTGGTGTTTTAGATGGTTTCCTTGCCCCCATCCCCTCATCCCCCCAGGAAATCCAGAGTAATCTGAAACTCCATAGGACCCATAATTACAATTTAATATGTGTTCAGCAATCATTATTCTTTATACATTTAGACTTATTTTATCCACCTTTTTGTTTCTTGTTTCTAATGGTCTTGTTTTCCCCCTCCTTTTCTTTTTTTTTTTTTTTTTTTTATTTTTTTTTTTCAATTTTTTTATTAAGGTATTATATGTGTACATATCTTACCATTGCCCTCCCCACACCCCCCTCCCATATATGCCCCCACCCCCCAGAGTTTTGCATCCATTGGTTATGCTTATATGCATGCATACAAGTCCTTTGATTGATCTCTTATCTCCCCCACCTCTCCCTAACCTTCCCCTTGTAATTTGACAGTCTGTTTGATGCTTTACTGTCTCTGTATCTATCTTTTTGTTCAAGATTATAATGTTCTTTATTATCCATAAATGAGTGAGATCATGTGGTATTTTTCTTTCATTGACTGACTTATTTCACTTAACATAATGTTCTCCAATTCCTCCCAGGTTGCTACAAATGATGAGAATTCCTTCTTTTTATGGCAGCATAGTATTCCATTGTGTAGATGTACCACAGTTTTCTGATCCAGTCATCTGCTGACGGGCACCTAGGCTGTTTCCAAATCTTAGCTATGGTGAATTGTGCTGCTATGAACATAGGGGTGCATATATCCTTTCTAATTGGTGTTTCTAGTTTCTTCGGATATATTCCCAGGAGTGGGATTACTGGGTCAAATGGGAGTTCCATTTTCAGTTTTTTGAGGAAACTCCATACTGTTCTCCACAGTGGCTGCACCAGTCTGCAATCCCACCAGCAGTGCACGAGGGTTCCTTTTTCTCCGCATCCTCGCCAACACTTGTCGTTTGTTGATTTGTTGATGATAGCCATTCTGACAGGTGTGAGATGGTACCGCATTGTTGTTTTGATTTGCATCTCTCGGATAATTAGTGACGTTGAGCATGTTTTCATGTGTCTCTTGGCCTTCCTTCTGTCTTCTTTTGAAAAGATTCTATTTAGGTCTGTTGCCCATTTTTTTATTGGATCATTTATCTTCCTTTTATTAAGTTGTATAAGCTGCCTGTAGATGTTGGAGATTAAACCTTTATCAGTGATGCCATTTGCAAATATGTTCTCCCATGCAGTGGGCCTTCTTGTTGTTTTGTTGATGGTTTCTTTTGCTGTGAAAAAGCTTTTTATTTTGATGTAGTCCCATTTGTTAATTTTCTCTTTAGCTTCCATTGCCCTAGGGGCAGTGTCAGTGAAGAATTTCTTTTGGCATATGTCTGACATTTTGCTGCCTGTGGATTGCTCTAGTATTTTTATGGTTTCCCGTCTTATGTTTAAGTCCTGTATCCATTTTGAGTTTATTTTTGTGTATGGCGTAAGTTGGTGATCAAGCTTCATTTTTTTGCATGTATCTGTCCAATTTTCCCAACACCATTTATTGAAGAGACTGTCTTTATTCCATTGTATGTTCATGCCTCCTTTGTCAAATATTAATTGAGCATAGTGGTTTGGGTCAATATCTGGATTCTCTATTCTGTTCCATTGATCTATATGTCTGTTCTTGTGCCAGTACCAGGCTGTTTTGAGAACAGTGGCTTTGTAATACAGCTTGAAATCTGGTATTGAGATCCCTCCTACTTTATTCTTCTTTCTCAGGATTGCTGTGGCTATTCGGGGTCTTTTTTTATTCCAGATGAATTTTTGGAGAGTTCTTTCAAGGTCTGTGAAATATGCCGTTGGTATTTTAATGGGGAGTGCATTGAATCTATAGATTGCTTTGGGTAGTATGGACATTTTAATGATGTTGATTCTACCAATCCATGAACATGGTATGTTCTTCCATCTGTTTACGTCTTCCTCTATCTCTTTTTTCAGTGTCCTGTAGTTTTCCGTGTATAGGTCTTTTACCTCCTTAGTTAAGTTTATTCCTAGGTATCTTAATTTTTTTGGTGCGATGGTAAATGGGATTGCCTTTTTAGTCTCTCTGTCTGTAAGTTCACTATTGGTGTATAGAAAGGCCATAGATTTCTTGGCGTTAATTTTGTATCCTGCTACATTGCCGAATTCATTTATTAAGTCTATTAGTTTTTTGACGGAGTCTTTCGGATTTTTTATGTACAATATCATGTCGTCTGCAAATAAAGACAGCTTTACTTGTTCTTTTCCAATTTGGATGCCTTTTATTTCTTCTTCTTGTCTAATTGCAATGGCTAATACTTCCAGTACTATGTCAAACAGGAGTGGTGAGAGTGGGCATCCCTGTCTTGTTCCTGTTCTTAGGGGAAATGTTTTTAGTTTTTGTCCATTGAGTATGATGTTTGCTGTGGGTTTATCATATATAGCTTTTATTATGTTGAGGTATGAGCCATCTATTCCCACCTTGTTGAGAGCTTTTATCAAGAAAGGGTGTTGGATTTTGTCAAATGCTTTTTCTGCATCAATTGATATGACTATGTGATTTTTATCTTTCAATTTGTTTATGTGATGTATCACGTTTATTGATTTGCGGATATTGTACCATCCTTGCATTCCTGGGATAAATCCTACTTGGTCATGGTGTATGATCTTTCTGATGTACTGCTGGAGCCGATTTGCTAGAATTTTGTTGAGGATTTTGGCATCTATGTTCATGAGGGATATTGGTCTGTAATTCTCTTTCATTGTGTTGTCTTTATCTGGTTTTGGTATTAGGGTGATGCTGGCTTCATAGAAGGAGCTTGGAAGTGTTCCTTCCACTTGAATTTTTTGGAATAGTCTGAGGAGGATAGGTTTTAGTTCTTCCTTGAATGTTTGGTAAAACTCTCCTGTGAAGCCATCAGGCCCCGGGCTTTTGTTTGTCGGAAGCTTTTTGATGACTGCTTCAATTTCGTCCATAGTTATTGGCCTATTGAGCTGTTTAGATTCTTCTTGATTGATTTTTGGAAGGTTATATTTTTCTAGGAATATGTCCATTTCCTCCAGGTTGTCCAGTTTGTTGGAATAGAGTTGTTCGTAGTATTTTGTAACAATCCTTTGTATCTCAGCGGGGTCTGTTGTTATTTCACCTCTTTCATTTCTGATTTTGTTTATTTGGGTCCTCTCTCTTTGCTTCTTGGTGAGCCTGGCTAGAGGTCCATCAATCTTGTTTATCCTTTCAAAGAACCAGCTCTTGGTTTTGTTGATCTTATGTATTGTTTCTTTGGTCTCTATGTCATTTATCTCCGCTCTGATCTTTGTTATTTCCTTCCTTCTGGTTACACTGGGCTTTTCTTGCTGCTCTTTTTCTAGCTCTTTGAGTTGTAGGGTTAAGTAATTTATTACCATTGTTTCTTGTTTTTTGCAATAGGCCTGTAGAGCTATGAACTTCCCTCTCAAGACTGCTTTCGCTGTGTCCCATAGATTTTGGATTGTTGTGTTTTCATTGTCATTTGTTGCCATGATGTTTTTTATTTCTTCCTTGATCTCTCTGGTGACCCAGTCCTTGTTTAATAGCATGCTGTTTAGTCTCCATGTGTTTGATTTCTTTGGCTTGTATTTATTGTAGTTGATTTCCAGTTTTATGCCACTGTGATCTGAGAAGATGCTTGATATAATTTCTATCTTCTTGAATTTGAAGAGACTTTGCCTGTGACCCAGCATATGGTCTATCTTTGAAAATGACCCATGTGCACTTGAGAAGAATGTATATTCTGTGGCTTTGGGGTGAAATGTTCTGAAGATGTCAATTAATTCCATCTGGTCTAGTGAGTCATTTAGGATTGCTGTTTCTTTGCTGATTTTTTGTTTAGAGGATTTGTCCAGTGGTGATAGTGGGGTATTAAAGTCTCCTACTATGATTGTGTTGCTATTAATCTCTCCCTTGATATCCTCCAGGAGTTTTTTTATGTATTTGGGTGCTCCTATATTGGGAGCGTATATGTTTACCAGAATTATTTCTTCTTGTTGGATTTCTCCCTTTAGTATTATGAAGTGGCCTTCCTTATCTCTTGTTATGGCATTTACTTTGAGGTCTATTTTGTCAGATATAAGTATTGCTACCCCAGCTTTTTTTTCATTTCCATTTGCCTGAAAGATATTTTTCCATCCCTTCACTTTCAATCTGTGTGAGTCTCTTGTTCTGAGGTGGGTCTCTTGTAGACAGCATATATATGGGTCATGTTTTTTTATCCATTCAGCTACTCGATGTCTTTTGATTGGAGCATTTAGTCCGTTTACATTTAAAGTTATTACTGAAAGGTATTTGTTTGCAGTCATATCTATTTTTGTGTCTGTATTTCTTCTTACCTGTTTATTTCTTCTTTTTACAGTATTCCCTTTAGCAATTCTTGCATTGCTGGTTTGGTGGTGATAAACTCCCTGAGGCTTTTTTTGTCTGCAAAGCTCCTGATTTCCCCTTCAATTTTGATTGATAGTCTTGCTGGATATAGTATTCTTGGATTCAGTCCTTTGCTTTGCAACACTTTGTATACCTCCTTCCATTCACTTCTAGCTTGTTGTGTTTCTGATGAGTAATCATTTGACAATCTGATGGGTGTTCCTTTGTAGGTAACTCTCTGTCTCTCTCTTGCCGCCTTTAGGATTCTCTCTTTATCATTTATATTTGCCATTGAAATTATGACATGTCTTGGCGTGGGTCTTTTGGGGTTGATCCTGCTTGGGACTCTCTTTACTTGCGTAACTTTTATCTTTCCCATATCCGGGAAGTTTTCTGTCATTATTTCTTCAAATAGATTTTCTAATCCCTGCTGCTCTTCTTGTCCTTCTGGCAGCCCTATTATACGCATGTTACTTCGTTTCATGTTGTCCCGAAGTTCCCTTAGGCTTTCCTCCTGCTTTTTAATTTTTTTCTCCAATTGCTGTTCAGCTTGAGCTTGTTTCTGTACCTGATCTTCTAACTCACTAATTCGGTCCTCTGCTTCTTGTAGTCTACTGTTGAAACTTTCCATGGTGTTTTTGATTGTAGCTATATCACTTTTCATTTCTTCCTGATTCTTGCATAAGTTGTTGATTTTCTCATCCATCCGATGTATAAATTCCATGACCATTACTCTGAATTCCTTTTCGGTCATGTTGCAAGCTTCATTTTCACTAATTTCCTTTCTTGGCGACTCCACATTTTCTTTCCTCTGTGAGTTATTTCGTTTCCCCATTCTGGCTATTACCAGAAAGCTCAAGCTTCTGTTTGCGTGGACCTGGGCCGTGTGCTGTGTGGACTTCGCTCCACCCTAGTTTCACTGAAGTGCTCTGACACTAGGACGTGTGGCTGTCTTTGGTTGGTGGGAACCAGACTTGCCCAGGATCAGTGTCCCCAGTGTTCTGTGTGGTCTCGTGTGCACATTTAGAATCAGGGGCCCTGTCTGCACCACACTGTTGGTATGTGCCGAGAATGAGATCCTTAGCATGTGCCAGGAGTCAGAGTTTCCCTGTGTCTGCACCAAGACTCGAGTGTCAAAGTCTCTGTTGCCTTGTGCGGTTTCTCGTTGAGAATCAGGGTCCCTGTGTGTGCACGCACCAACAATTGGGGTCGCTGGCTCTTAGTGTGAATGCGCTGTGAGTCAGGGATCCCAGGCAGCTGTGTCCGGCGTGCCAAATTCCCTGAAGTGGAGCTGCGTCCTGTGTGTGCTCTCTCTGCTGAGCCAAACCGGCTAGAGCGCACTTTCTTAAAAACCTGAAGGTGAGCCGGCTCAGTGCACTCTCCCAAAGTCCCAGAAGGGGGGCGGAGTCCGTCCTGCGCGCCAAATTCCCCAAAGGGAAGCCCCTCTGTGCAGGCTCTTAAGAATCTCCGAAGGGGGAGCTGTGACCCGCGAGCCAAATTCCCCCAAATTCCCCGAAGGGGAGCCCTCTGTGTGCACTGACAGATTTCCCCGACGGGGAGCTGCTTCTGTCCCGTGCGCGAGCGCGCGCCAAATTCCCTAAGAGGGAGCGCGTCCCTGCGCAAAGCTCGGCAGCTTGGGCCGGGGGCGGGTCTATCAGTTACTATGGCGCTGTCTGTGCGCGCTGTGCGCGCTCCTGTGAGCAGCTAGGGCAAAGGGCGCGTCTATCAGTTACTATGGCGCTTTCCGCGCGCTGTGGGCGCTCAGCAGCTTGCGGGAGGGGCAGGTCTATCAGTTACTATGGCGCTATCAGCGCCTGCGAGGAGGGGGATAGGCTCTTTGACTCACGGAAATCTGCCGGGAAGTCTGGATTCTTGTTGTTTGTTTGTCTGAAGCTGTGATAGCAGTTCTCTGTCCCCGGTGGCTGCAGGGTCCTGGTTTGTGTCAGAAGCCAGGATCTGAGTCTCAGGCAGCTCTGTTTCTCAAGATGGCGTGGTCTCTGCGTCCGCACCAGCCGCCGAGAAGTGTCCGCTTTGTGCGCGGGGCTCCGCCGTCTAGGGCTGCCCTGTTCGGGAGCCCCTTGGAAGACCTGCAGAATCTAACTGACCCTATCTCATACACACACACACACCACACACATCTACACTCTCCTCTATGGGTTCCTCACTCACACTCTCTCTCTCCCTACCTTCCTGCCGGTCGCCATCTTTCCGCAAGTCTCCTTTTCTATCTTCAGTTAAAATATAAGGTTTTTCTATGTTGCTGTGGAAGCTATTTCTATTCTTCTAGTGGTTTTCCTAGATATATGTACTATGCTATATTTTTTCTAACAAAGTCTAAATTTTTAATGTCTCTCTCCTCCAAACAAGCAAGATAATCCCCCTAGAGCATGTGAACATTTCCCACTCCCATAAAGTTATCTAGCTTTGGCTCCTTATTTTTTAACATAAGATGATATTATTCTATTGTTCTTTTTAAATTTACCAACATCTTTTAACTTCTGTGCTCAATGTTGTTCTTAGATTTCTCCTGTCCTCGATGAGTATTCTTGCCTAATGGTATAGTGCTCTTTAAAAGGATATGTGGGTGGAATGTGTATCTGAAAATGTTCTTAGTCTACCCCTACCCTTGAATAACCATTTATGGGAATAGGATTGTAAATTGTCAGTTATTTTCTCTCAGGACTTTGAAGATGTTTACTTCATTGTCCTCTGAAGTCTATGGTGACATATGAGAAGTCCACTGGCAATCTAATTCTCTTGGTAATCTTTTGTTGGGATTAGGTAGTCTTTGAGATTTTCTCTCTATCCTTGATATTCTGCAGTTTCACTCTGAGGTAGATTTATTTAAGTTACTTGAAACCTGAAATGCACTTTCCATCTAAGGATTCACATCTCTTCAATTCAGGAAACTTCTCAGCCCATTTTCTTTCAGATATTGCCTCTCTAAAACTGCCTTTAATCTTATCTTCTATACTAAAAAGATTCCCTAAATCTAATCTCCATAAACTTTCAGGGTATAATACTTAGGGTAAGCACCTTATTTAAAAAATTCACTTTAAGTATTTTATTAAATATTAGTGGCCTGGTGCACGAAATTCATGCACAGAGGGGGCGGTTCCCTCAGCCTAGCCTGCACCCTCTCCAATTGGGGACCCCTTGGGGGATGTCCTACTGCCGGTTTAGGCCCGATCAGGCCTAAACCGGCAGTCGGACATCCCTCCCGCAATCTGGGACTGCTGGCTCCTAACCGCTCACCTGCCTGCCTGCCTGATCATCCCTAACTGCCCTCCCTTGCCGGCCTGATCTCACCCCCAACTGCCCTCTGCTGCCAGCCTGATCTCACCCCCAACTGCCCTCCCCTGCCAGCCTGGTTGCCCCCAACTGCCCTCCCCTGCCAGCCTGATCTCACCCCCAACTGCCCTCCTCTGCTGGCCAATTTGGTCCTAATTGGTAAGTTTCTATGCCAGTCAACGTCAAAAGTTCCACCTCCTAGGCAGCCATTGGCTCCTCACAGTTGACCCAGATTTGGTTCTTATTGGCCGGTTTCTATGCCAGTCAGTGTCTCTGGACCTATCAACAGGGCCTGGTCAGAAAAGCAGGGCTGATCAACAGCCCTGGTGGAGGCCTGGAGAGACATGGACGCAGGGCTGCTGGCCAGGATTTGAGGGAAAGAAAGAGGCAAGTGCTGGTCAAAAGCTGCCTCAGACGCTACAGATCAGCCCCTGCTACTCTCTTCAGGTCTCTTTCCGGGCCTGATTCATCTATACACTCTATTGTGTGTTCACCACCCCAAGTCAAGTCTCTTTCCATCACCATCTATCCCCCCTATACCTTCTTCCACCTCTTCCCACACCTCTTCCTCCAGCAATCACCACACTGTTGTTGGTGTCCATGAGTTTTTTTCTTTTTTGCTCAATCCTTTCACACCCCCAAGCCTCCACCCCTGCCCACCAAAAGCTGTCAGCTTGCTCTTTATCTATGAGTTTGTCTCTATTTTACTTGTTACTTCATTTTGTTCATTAGACTCCACATATGAGTGAAATAATATGATACATGTCTTTCTCTGACTGGCTTATTTTGCTTAGCATAATAATCTCCAGGTCTATCCATGCTGTTGCAAAGGGTAAGATTTCTGATGCCGACTGGTACAGCCACTGTGGAAAGCATTATGGAGTTATCTCAAAAAATTAAAAAATTGAACTGCATTATGACCCAGCAATTCCACTTCTGGGAAAGAAACCCAAAACATTAATTTAAAAGACTATTAACACCCCTATGTTCGTTGAAGCATTATTTACAACAGCTAAGATTTGGAAGCAGCCCAAGTGCCCATCAGTACATGAGTAGATAAAAAAATTGTAGTACATTTACACAATGGAATTCTACTTGGCAGAAAGAAAGAAAGAAAGAAAGAAAGAAAGAAAGAAAGAAAGAAAGAAAGAAAGAAAAGAAAAGAAAAGAAAAGAAAAGAAAAGAAAAGAAAAGAAAAGAAAGAAAAGAAAAGAAAAGAAAAGAAAAGAAAAGAAAAGAAAAGAAAAGAAAAGAAAAGAAAGAAAAAAAAAGACTTTGGGTAAGCACCTTTAAAATTCTGAGACTCAGATAATATGAAAAAAATTCTAAGACATGTGTTTCTAAATTAATAGGGCCTATAGATTGCCCAAGAAATGACTTTACAAAGATCTATAGCAAGGGCCATAATAGTGAAATTATGAAGCAATGGGAATTTTAAAAAGTTTACAAAATATTCCTTTCACAGCAGTGCTGGAAACATAAAAACCACAAAATGTTTAATCTAAAGGAAACTTCATTTTTCAGAAGATAAACTTGAGACACAGAGAGATAAAGGATGATTTCATTTCAAGCTATTGTCAGATTCAGGACTAAACACAAAATTTCATGAATTTCAGTATAGTATGCTTAATGCTATTCCACATTACCTTCCTAAAACATTAAAAATATCTCAGCTATCATGTCAAAATCCAGGCTCGGCTCATTTTCTAATCCAACCATGGCAGGGTCCTGAATACTGGGGGGCAGTAAGGATCTATGGAACACCATTGGAATAATGAGGGATTCATTGGCTCACCCAGAAACATGTATAAATTGGCCTTCCAACATTGAGTCCTAACCAAGCAGCCAACAAGAGTGATTCACTCAAAGAAAAATTACTGGAAATATTGTGAATTAAAAGGCCTGTTCAGTTGAGGAGCTGAATATTTGCTCACTGTATAAGCAAACCCACACTGATGTTCTGTGGGTGGCTGCAAAAATAAAATTTCTACCAATTTCTTAGGAACTGTATTATAAGAGCTAATTGGTGAAAGCTGATTTAACAAGAAGAGTCCTTTCATAGGCTAACCAGCTTCTAATCATAAGTACCAGAGAAAATTGATGACTGATTAAAGAAAAAAAAAGTTTTAAGGTAAATTAGGCATAGAGATACTTAGCCAGACAAATGAACTATGCCAGGAATATGGTTGTTTTTTGAAAAGTAGAGATAAGTAGAGCTGAACAACAGCCATGCACTACTTTCAATCTACCAATTAAGGAGTAATTTTAGTATTTAAATTTGTGCTATATGCCCAGGGTATCATGGAAAAAGGGCCAAAATATTATTGGCAGCTGAGTTTAAAAGTACAATATATTGTGTTTTCTTTCCTCCTTCACAGCAAATTGAAAAGGAGAGCTTGTAAAAGGGAAAGAGATGCCATTTTGTCAACTCTGAGTGAGGCAAAGCAGGATGTGATTGGACTTTGCCCACAAGTATATAAAGAATTCTAAGTCAAATGCAGATCCTCGACCTGGTTAAGAAGCCCAGAAAGAGCAATTTATAAGGAAGAAAAGAGAAAGGATATTTCTTAGCTGAGCCTGGAAGGGAGAATCATGGATATGTTCAGGTGCAGATAAATAATAGTCTTAATCTTGCTGAAGAAAGGCAAGATTGTCAGTATTTCTGCTGTGGTAAAGAACAAGAGCTTGGGGGTTTATAGAGAAAGCAATGCATTTGAAATAATCATTAGGGGATGTAGTTAGGCAGGTAATAGAGGAAGAACAAGCAATGGGGTTGATGTACAATGATCAAGGAGGAAATAGAAGTATTTTTGTGGGTCATTTGGGTTTAATTATGAGTCTTTCTT
Source organism: Cnephaeus nilssonii (assembly GCF_951640355.1). NCBI lineage: Eukaryota > Metazoa > Chordata > Mammalia > Chiroptera > Vespertilionidae > Cnephaeus > Cnephaeus nilssonii. The sequence continues at coordinate 41,398,658 of NC_137075.1, forward strand.
TAGCAGCTTTCTGTGGTTGGGAGCAGTAGACAAAAGAAGTGCCAGTGAGGGTGGGATAATGTGATTAACAGAACCAGGAAAGTCAAGCAGGCTGGAAACTCGCCCTGAAGTTGTTGAACAGTTGGTCCATGATGAGGAGAGAAACACATTAGACTGACAATTAGAATTTTCAGTGAATAAGCAAAGGAAGGCTAAGAGGCTAGGACTGATGGTTCTGGGGCAAGAGAAACTAAGCAAAAAGTAAGGCTAGCTCCACAAGAAGGTGGCCAGTGGTGCCAATTACCTTATTCCAAGGGATCTAGAAAGCTCAAGTCAGATCCAAGGTGGTGCCAATATCCATGGGCCTGTTTGAGGGCAGGGAACCCCAACCGAGTTCATTAGGCAGTAGTAACACACAGTCAAAGCCGTTGCACAGTTAGAGCCCCAAGAGGGTGAGAACATCTGGATTTAATTAGCAACTCAGGCAACAATGACTTGTGCAGTGAGCAAGATCCAACCCATAGGGGAAGAAGCTGACAAGGAATTAGCTGCTCAATCAAGGAATCAGGGATTAGGACTGTGCTTGAATCCCAGCATAGCCTAGAGACCAGAAACTAAGGCAGAAGCCAGCCATGAAGACTGAGTGCACACAGTGGGGCCTGGGAGAAAATACTGAGCTAGGAAGGGCACTCAGCGTTCCTCCAAGACATGTTAAGCATAAAGGCCACAGACTATTTCTCAATTCTCACATGAATCCTAGGGAATAAAAACATTTTTCTGATTCAATATATATTCAGGCTTGGTTATTCTTAGCTCAGAGGTTGAGCAGAGGTAGCCTCAAGTTTTGAGGTTTCAATTTCTATAACTCAGCAGTTCTCAAACACAGGCAATTTTGACCCCAAATGACATTTGACAATGTCTGCAGACATTTTTTGATGGTCATTACTGGAAAGATTGCTAATGACATCTAGTTAATAGAGGCCTGGGATGCTTCGAAACATCCTACAATACACAGGACAGCTTCCCACAACCAAGAAGGTCTGGCCCAAAATATCAATAGTATCAAGGGGGAGAAACTCTGCTCTGGATAGGAATGGGTCTGGCAGGGACTGACACTGACAAAGATTAAGTAGGGAAATTGCTATTATATTTGAATATTCACTCATTTATTCACTCACCCTTTCAGCAAACATAGCACTTATTATGTATTGGGCACTAGGAATACAATGATGATTAAGAAATGGTTCCTGCCCTAGCCAGTTTGGCTCAATGGATAGAGTGTCAGCCTGCAAACTGAAGGGTCCCAGGTTCGATTCCTGTCAAGGGCATATGCCTGGGTTGTGGGCTCAATCCCCAGTAGGGGGCATGGAGGAGGCAGCCGATCAATGATTCTCTCTCATCATTGATGTTTCTATCTTCCTCTCCCTTCCTCTCTGAAATCAATAAAAATATTTTTTTTAAAAAAAAAGAAAGAAATGGTTCCAGCCCTCAAGAAATTGTTAGTCTTAGAGGAAAATCTCAAACTTCACAGCCTTCATTCAGTTTTAGAAAAAATGCCAAGAGCCAAAAATAAATTATTTCCTTGTATTCTTTGCAGAGTAATTTAAATTATCCCCATAGGCAAACTTGATTTGGGCTTAAAATCATAATGTGATGCCTTCAAAAGACCTGGAATGTGTCTAACATTTTCAAGATCACTTACTTCAGTATCCTCTGGCAGGAAGAGGCCAGGAGCAACAATGTGGGTAGGCGTAGGCAGAGGCATGTATACATGGAACAGACAGACAGTTCTCAGAGAGGTGGGGGGGACTGGAAGAGATTAGCCCAAGGACATATGTGCATGTATGCATAGCCCGTGGACACAGACAACAATGTGGCAAAGGCCAGGATTGGGGAGGGGGGGGCAATAAAAGGGGGCAGGCAATTGGGGACATCTGTAATAATATCAACAACAAAAATATACTGGTTAAAAAAAAGTAAAAAGAATGTGGGTAGGAAAAGTGACAGATGGGGCCAGCTGAAAAGGCTTCCTGAATAACCTTCACAGTTTGGTCACCAACCAGGAAGAGAGTCACATTTTTAAATGCAGCTTAAAAGTAGTTTGGAAGAAATGCACTGCTGTGTGCAGTTCACTTTGAAATGTATCAAAGCCAATGTAGACTGAGGTTGGCTAGAAAGATGATAATTGGACCAACATGTGAAAAGCAAGAATAGTACAATGTTAATGGTACTACAATGTCTAGGTGGTGGGTTCACTGTAAAAAATCTTTCAACTTTTCTTTGATTGCAAATTTTTATCATAAAATCTTAACAAAATGCAGCTTAACTCCCTACTCCTTGTTTAGAGAAAAATTTAAGACTAAACCATATGTACTGAAGTAGACTATAAAATATTTCTGGCAATGGTTTTGCTTCAGGAACACAGCTGCAGCCCAGTACTTGGAATGTGGTCCATGGACCTCAATCATTGGCATCGAAATGCAGAATCTCAGAATTCAAGACATTCTCTATCAAATTTGCATTTTAACAAGATCTCCAGGTGATTCGTATGTATATTAAAATTTGAGAAGCACCAGAGTAAAATAAAGGTCAGTGACCTAGCAGACCCAAGTCTTACTTTTCATTCATTCATAAATTTTAAAAAGCTTATGTATGGAGTCCCATTATGTTCCTGGCACTGTTCTAAATGCTGAGAACACAGCAATGATTAAGACAAATATTTACTTAAATTCTAGTGAAAGAGACAGTCGATAAACAAGAAAATAAAAAAAAACATTTCAGAAAATGTATATGTAATAAAACAAGTAAGGATATTAAGAAAAATTGGTCAGAAGCTATTTTCATTAGGGACTTCAGTAAATACTAAGTAGAGTCCCGAATAACAAGAAGACCGAGGGAACAATGAGCGTAAAAGCGCTGAGGCAGAAGCCAGACTAGATGCCCCACTTTGGATGTCTGGAACAGAGATTCTTCATACCCAAAATGAAAGCATTGAACCAAATCATCTCTAAAGTTTTTTTAATTCTCTGATTTCATGATGATCTTTAAGATGACTATTTATGAGTGTTCTAAGAAGAATACAGAACTGTGTTCTTGGCTTTGTTTTTAAGGAGCAAGTATTAACATGGCCAGTGGTTCCAATCAGCATTTGAGTTAAGTCATCATTCAGATCTATTCTTCCAGTATTTTCTTGCCTCCTCGTATCTTGATTCGTACAGACAAGCAGAGATCATTGATTGTTATCTCTCACCAACCCTTGTATCTAGGGCCCATTCCCATCACAGTCCCCTCATCTTCTATTTATTGGTTGATACATTAAACAGTGGGTTCCATCGGCCAAGGATGCCAACATCCCAGCAGTTGAGACTGGAGATGATGTCCTGATATGCAGCAAACAAGCCGAGGAATACCTAACTAGCTCCATCAAGCATCCCCTGAGTTTCCTGTGGGAACTATTCACACATGAAACATTAGCAAACTCAGGAGGAAAGAAAGCATGTTACACATCTCTCTTGGCAAGATTCAGTTGGAGCACATGGCTTGGGCCCAACATTTCCAGGGAGTTTTACCTTCCTCTCCATCCTAAAACCAGCTGCTGAAAGGAAGAGAATGGGTATCCTGCCAACCTCACCTCCAGCTACTCCTCCTGCTACATTTGTGATCCAGATATACTGAAATGAGTTTCATTCCTCACACCCACTCCACTCTTTCTTATTTCTAAGTCAAGATCTGCTGGTCCCTCTGCCTAGAACACTCTCTATCAGTGGTTCTCAACCTTTCTAATGCCATGACCCTTTAATACAGTTCCTCATGTTGTGGTGACCCCCAACCATAAAATTATTTTCATTGCTACTTCATAACTGTAATTTTGCTACTGTTATGAATCGTAATGTAAATATCTGTGTTTTCCGATGGTCTTAGGCTCTACAGCAGCGGTTCTCAACCTGTCGGTGGCCACCCACAGGTTGAGAACCGCTGCTGTAGAGCCTAAGACCATCGGAACCGCTGCTGTAGAGCCTAAGGCCATCGGAAAACACAGATATTTACATTACGATTCATAACAGTAGCAAAATTACAGTTATGAAGTAGCAACGAAAATAATTTTATGGTTGGGGGTCACCACAACACGAGGAACTGTATTAAAGGGTCGCGGCATTAGAAAGGTTGAGAACCACTGCTCTACATCCTCAGCTCTCTTCATCTGGCTAAATTTTGCTCATGCTTTGGGTCTCTGAGTCCTCTTCCATACCACCTTGTTCTTCTACTGTCCAGGCCTTTATCACACTGTATTGTAATGATGTGTTTACTTATCTGCAGCCCCTTAGGTTAAGAAACATGAGGAGTCCGGAACATCTTGTTTAGCTTTTTTCTTTTTTAACCCAGAATCACATCCACAGTCTGTGTGGTACACAATAGATGCTTAGTGATTATTTATTGTTTGAATGAATGTAATTTGCATTTGTCCCTTGCTCAACCATCTGTGTAGATCTATGCTGTTCTCAATAAACTTTTCTAATCTTATTGAACAAAGAAAGTTTTCAGAATTGAGAGCTTCTCCCCTGATAGCTTAATGTCCAAAAGAGATTTTTTTTTTCAAGAATTCCTAGGAAGGAATTCACAGTATTTTCAAAAATACAGGAGACCTTTTTTTCAAATCTAGGAATCCATGCCTCCTGTGACAGCTAAAATTAATATACTGCCTTAGTCATCACTATTCTCTTAAACCAGTTTGAGGAAACATGTTTTGCTTTTTGTTTTAAACAGGAACAGATTGCTCAGGGTTTGGGGGAGCCAGACACGAATCAGAAAGCCCTTCCTCTTTCATTTTACAAGTCTTTAAACTCTGCCCAGCCCTGAAATATTTACTGAGCTGCCCATGGAACAGCTTTCTTTCTCTTCTCCAGGCGGCCTTGTGTGGTGTTGAGCGGGAGAGAAATCGTGAGCACTCCTCCAGCTCCAGCCTCGGCAGGTTAGCACAGGGAAGAGGACCATGAGTTCTGCTCACGCTGGACTCAGAAAACTCTGGCAAGTGGCCTGAGTCTAAACTAGGAGACATAATTGGGGTTGAAAATTAACTCTTCAGCTGCTGGACAAGGCCAGCAAGCTGTGGAATGATACCACTCCCCAGATCAAAAGAAGAGCAAGCAGCTGATATCTGCTCCAAAAGTCTTCTGGCATTTTCTCTTGGCTCTGGACCAACCTGTTCTTTTTTTTTTAATTTTTGAAAGAGGACACAGGGAAATCAACATTTACTGAATTCTCTTTATGTGCCCCACACTGGGCTAAGTGCTTTACATGCATTATCTTATCTAATCATCCACACAATCTTGTGAGGTGTTTATTTTTAATCCTCATTTTACAAAAGAAATTGATACTCAAAGAAAGCAAGTAACTTAGCCACTTAAATAATAAACCCACATATAATGAAATCAAATTCCAGTATTTTTTTTCCTGCTACACCTGGGAATTTTAAACTGGAAGTCAGAGGAATGCACCCAAAGTTTTAGAGGCAGCACAAAATAGAAAGTTCTACACAGCTCACTACATCATTAACAATACCCATTCTGTAAGTGACCAATAGTTGATCTTAGCCAGAATATTGTCTTCAAATATATTGATACTAAGACTTTTCTGAAGGAGCATTTTGATAAAGGTTAGCTGTTTACCAAAATAATCCAGCTTCCCTGAACAATTCTGGATAAATTCAACGTCCAGAAATTAAGTATTCATATCTTAAACAATAGCCCTGAGCAAATTTCCCTTAGCATTGTATATCTACGTAGCATCTATCCAGGGATAGTGTAATGTTCTGTGTATCCTCCCCGATATGGTAGAAGCTCCTAAAGGACAGAAAGACAAAGATAATGCAATTCATTTTTGTGTTGCTTAACCCAAGGCCTGGCACACATGGTTACTTATTATATGTTTATTGGATTAATCTAGCAGAAACCACAGTTATAAAAACAACTAGCTGTAATGCAATTTGATAAGAGCTGACATTAAAATAGGTTCAAGAAGCCCTGGCCAGTGTGGCTCAGTTGGTTGGAATGTCATCCCATGCACCAAAAGCTCCCAGAGACGTACCCCACGTGTCGTTCAGTCCAAGTTGGGGCCCATACGAGAGGCAACCAATTGATATTTCTCACATCGATGTTTCTCTCTCTCTCTCCCTCTCTTTAAAATCAAAAAATATGTCTTCAGGCGAGGATTTTTTTAAAAAATACATTCGAGATGAGGGATAAGGATGTAAAAACAATCAATTCTATCTAGAGGAGGGGCTGTTTGGGAAATTCACACAATGAAATGAGTTCACCAGATGGAGAAGGAATAAGAAGAAAAGCATTTCAAAGATAGAGAAGCTTAAACAAAGGCAAGAAGACAGGAAAGTATGGCAAGAAGCTGAAAGAGGGGGCCATGGATTTGTCTTCTTGGAGGGAAGCAAAGGAAAAGGATCAAGAGTCAAAAGAGTTGAGAATTTTTGTCAACAATATCAAACTCCTTTTATTACTTGACATTTTGTGCTTAATACATTATTTAAGGTATGGTGTAGTCCAAAGGCTATAAAGTCTGGAGCCTGCTTGTGAATGGGCCATACCCTGAGACTGCTTACTCCTAAGATTCCTTGTAGGACTTCAGGGGGAAGTGAGGTAGAGCAACCCATAAGGCTAAGGATCATCAATACTGAGGAAACCGTTTTGGAAGGTAGAGACAACCTCCTCTTACTAAGAGTTAGAAATTAAATGCTTCTCATAGTATTTACACATCAATATGTCCCTGAAAGGTTCTTTCAGGGAGCCCCATCGTCTCTCCCCAGTGCATTTTCTTCTGTATCTTAGTCAAGCCTTTCTTCTTTTATTTTCTCTTCTTTCAGTTCCAAGGACACTTGACAAATAGAATGAAGGTTTCATTGGAAGGATCTAGGATAGCGGAATCCAGTGTTTCACCGGGGATGGGGATGGGAGACTATGAAAGGCCAAGAAGGGAAAATCTTTTCCCCCTGGAGCTGTTTAATACTGCCTTACCTCCTCTTTGCTCCCTTCTACTTCTTCCTTGTTTCCCTGCAAATGACAAAGACAGCCACACCACAGCTCCCAAGTATATATCAACTCAGCTCAAATCCCACGGTCTAGGACCTACTAGTAAGAACCCAAATATAAAACAACCAAACTTCTGTGAGCTCCTCACTCTTGGTTCAATAAGCTGTGGCCTGAATAGGTGGGAAATCATGGTTTTACGGGCAATTCGTGGGTGGAAGAGGATCCATTTTCAAAGGCTATGCATTCTATTATAAAAGCTGCTTACCTTTCCCTATAATTACCTTGGCCCTGCCAGAATTTAGATTTTTAAGCCAGACCTTTTAATGGCTGTATCTTGTCCTTAGATGATGTTTTCCAACCATTTTAAAAGCATAGAAACTTGTTTTCCCTAGCAAAATAGAAATATAAAACAGATAGGAGAGTTGTTCCCATTGACCTGGGCAGGGGTGGAGGGGTGATGGTGGGGGGTTGGCAGAGCATATCCCTCTGTACATTTTGCTCCCTGGTGCCCCCAAAGCCCTGCATCAGTCAGTCCCCTGTGGAAGCCACTGCTCCTGTGTTTATGACGAATGATAGTCACTCCCGCAGCTATAAAAAATATGTTACACTTCTGTTTCTTGACTTGCCAATGTTAGTATCTTTTGACTGCCTGCCATAAAAGATAAAACACTTTAACTCAATTCTACTTTCTCCCCCTCTTTTCCTAGTTTGAAGAGTTAACTTATTTTCAGTCCTTTTCTTCATTACTGTTAGAGACTGTTTAAATATTATGATTAAAGAGTATTTTTCTCTTTTGATTGTAGGTAACATCTCATCTGTCCAACAACTAAAATAGCTCCCTTGTACTGCCCTCCAACCCTCCCCCACTTTTAACATCTGAACACATGATAATTAATAGGCTTTCTATGCGTCATTTCCACTCCTTGATCCATCTGAGACACACAGTATTTATTCTCTTACTTGTCTATGAATGCTAAGTTTATTTTAGAGCATAAGCTCTGAAGAAGCAATGGAAGGTGGTCTATATTCTTAAAGGGCACCACTCACAGGAGAAGCAGCAGACAGGTGGCCTGAATAGGTGGGAAATCATGGTTTCTTGGGCAACTCGTGGGTGGAAGGTGTGGAAACCATCGACTCTAATTTCAAGAAGCTAAAGACTGAATTTGAAACAGTCTGGGGAGAGGGAGAAAAGCAATGGATTCCTGCAGGAACTCAAACATCCCTCAGATTTCATAGTCCATTTTCCTTCACTAATGCCACTAGCTTTGTTATTCTGTACAACACAATAGAACATGGCCACATTCGTGCACGGGTAGCACCATTTTCAATTAGCAGCAGCCAGTTTCCTAGTGGCTTTGTCAAGAAGACCCCGCGCCACAGCCACAGACAAATATTGTATAGTCTGTGAAGTGCTCATGCTCTTTTCCTTGTTGCTGACAAGTAAAGTCGTCCTTCAGCCTCTTCCTCGTGCTCTCTTTTACCCTCCCAGCCCTTCTATGAAACGAATTAAGGCACTTTTTCAGTCAACCTTCTGCATCAACGTAGCCTCCCTCTGTAAATGATTTTCTTAGTAATTCGCTGGCTCCCTTGGGTTCACTTTAGTTTCTAGGTAATTGGCCAGTAGTTCAACTCTCCTGCTAGAGGAAGTGCTGAAAACTGATGAAGGAAGAAAACTTTCATTAGAGATACGTTGTCAATGGCTTTTATAAGTGGTGATAAAACACCAAGAATCCCCAGGCACAACAGATGATCCTGGTAGTGTCAGGAACAGGAATGGGCCCCTAGGGCTTCTGGGGACTAGCCTTCTCTGGAGTTCTGTCTTTCTTCTTGAGTCATTCTTATTTGGCTATGGGTTTAGGATTTTTCAGTTCCTGGGCCAAAGGGGACCATCTAGTCAAGGTACATTAATCATCAAGTCTTTAGTTGATTTCGAGTACCTATTAGAATTTAAAACATTCTCAAGTGTGTGATCTAATTTGATCTTCCCAACAATACTGTGAAGTAAAAAAGACAGCTATTATGTATTCACCTTATTTTGCAGATTAGAAAACCACCATTTGCAGGAATTAGATGTGTTTCACAAGGTCACATCGCAGCAAGATGTGGCAGAAGCCTCCTGTACCACACTATGTTGCCTTTCCCACTTAGTACTCAGATTGCACCAGAAGGTTTTATGAGAATAACGAAGTTTAACTAGTAGTTTACCAGACAGGATTCATGGGGTATAATCAACCACTAACTTTATATTGTCTCACAGTCTCCCTTTAAAGTTTAATTGATAGAGAACATTCTTCCTCTGAATGGGATAAAAACTAAAAATCCCATGATTCTTCTGATTACCCAGGTAATTAAAAAAAACAAAAAACTGACTGTTCTTTCATGTTGCAAACATGATCTCCAGTTCATAATTAAGATTATCCAATTACATACAAAAATAAAAACTTCAAACCAGATTTGGAATTCAAAATCCTCCCTCCCTCCCCTCCTCCTATAAAATGTTTGCTGTGTGGGAAGTCAGGAAAATGGTTGGATAGGAGAAGGGGAATCCTTCTTTCTTGTACCTTCCTTTTACTATTTTGCAAATCTGGTTATGATCCATTCTTCCAAGGCCAGAGTATTGGGAGAAGACAGGAGAGATTTGGGGTAGACAGGAAAACTCTCACCTAATTACTACATTTGTAAAATGCTCCTGCACTCTCTACAAATAACACTGATTCTTATGAGCTATTTTGTGGATTCTTAGAAAGAGCCCCATTACTGAGGACTTCTCATCTGAGATTCCCTTGATATGACTCATGCACACTCCTCCACTTCATCCATCTAAAGCAAACCAGCCTGCCTGATGCCTTTTGGGTTTCTCAGACAGGAGGACAATGCTGGTCTTCACATCGTAATTTCATATTAAGTTCAGTGAGTGCTCCTAAGTCCCTTGCAGTGGGCTTTAAAAAATGTGAAGGTAGCTTATTCTGCCCCCAGGGGGAGAGTTAGAATCCCAGCCCAACTCTCTCCAAGAAAATATTCTTTAAAATCCTTCCTCAATCCTATTCCGTTAGACCTGTGGTCGGCAAACTGCGGCTCTCGAGCCACGTGCGGCTCTTTGGCCCCTTGAGTGTGGCTCTTCCACAAAATACCACGGCCTGGGCGAGTCTATTTTGAAGAAGTGGCGTTAGAAGAAGTTTAAGTTTAAAAAATTTGGCTCTCAAAAGAAATTTCAATCATTGTACTGTTGATATTTGGCTCTGTTGACTAATGAGTTTGCTGACCACTGCGTTAGACACTTGATGTAGCAAGAGGTTTTAGTCACGTAATTGGTTCTGAGACTGAAACTTTCCATTTTTATCTGGAATCTCTTCAGGAAATGTATCTATTGATTCTAGGTGCCTTAATAAAAAATTTCCAACATTATATCTTATTACATCAAGTAGGTATAAAACATGACTTCCGCTCTTTAAAAGCTTCCTTTCTAACTGGGAAGGCACCCGATATATGAAACTAGAGGAGGATAGAAACAGCATTAACCACAGTGCTACAGATGCTCAGTAAATGGAGAATCCCCAGGGGCTAGAATAATACATTCTATAAGCTTTGTATTAAAACAAGCAAAAAAAATTAGAACAAAGCAGCATTCCAGGGAGAGAAAAATATCACCATTAAGAAAGAAAAGTATGTGATAAATATGTCATGATATTTTAACTAGCTTCCAAAATTGTCTCTTCCCTCCATTTCTCTCACTGTAGCCTTAATTCATTCAGGCCACCATTGTCATTCGCTTTGAGTAATGTCATAACTTCTTTGTTAGTCTGCTTAAGTTTAATATCCCTCCCTTCTGCCACTTTCTCTCAGTTTATTCTTATCATTTGGGTGATAATCCCCTCCAGGTTAATCTTTAGTTGTTTCTCCTATCCAGTCTTCCCAGAAATTCCCCGACATCTCTGTATTATTTTGCCTCCTTTTCATTCACAGTCCCCATCTGATTCTCTTACTCCTACCTTATCTTCACCTGGTCGTGTTTGATGATTGAGTTGTATTCTGTATCCATTCTCATCCCTCCTAGTATACCTTCCTTTGTCTAGCAAAGCCTACAAAGCTAAAAATTACATTTCTCAGATTCTGGGTGTGAAAGAGGCTTCATCAATCAGATGCAATCACTCAAAGATCAGAAAGTGAAAATGAAGGAGAAGCCAATTCCATTGTGGTTGTTTTCTATGGGCAAGGAAAGCTGTGCAGATATAGACGTTTCTGCATTCCAGTACACAGTGTCCAGCTTCCTGGGAGGTGTTGGCAGCAATAGCTTCCTGATTTGTTTCCTGACTTCTGGGTTTCAATCACAGATGTTTTTTAAATCAATTGGTCCATTGGACCTTTCAATTACCACCTCCTAAATGTGACAAAATAGTCGCTCTCATAATGATCCTGTGAATCATTACTGGAGACTCAGGTCAATGGGGGAAAAGGAGACATATGTAATACTTTAAACAATAAAATTTTTTAAAACACCCAGACAGATCACTTCTCTTTGTTCAGGTTCTAAGTAATGTATGCAGGCTTTGCTCACTGCCTTTGGAAACTTTGAACAAGTAGAAATAATTGAAGGCTTCTTATACACATCAGAGAGAGATATTTCATAGCAATAATAACTGTGATAGTTCTTAACTCTTTATTTGTTTTTATTACTTATGTTTATAAGTGAGAACTATTCAATTTGGAAATATAGTGGGGGGGGGGTTGACAAGAAAAATAATAGAAAGCCTAAATATCTGTATTTAAAAAGATAGGTTGTATATCTATTAAATAGAATAGTTACTAGTAATAGTAACTATTTTAATATATATATATATATTTTCATTTTATAGGCAGAAAATTGAGCTTTAGCTAATCAGGGGCAGAAGAACTGGGATTCAAACCTGACTCTATCAAAAGACATACTTTAAATATAAAGACACAGAAAAGTTAAAAGTAAAAAGATTGAAAAGATATATCATGCCAGCTTACCCAAAAGAAAATTGGCATTGTATAATAATATTAGATTAAAAAGACTAAGGCAAGAAGTATGACTGGAAATAAGAAGGAATATTTTATATTCATAGAAGTGTCAATTCAACAAAAATAAAAAAATTTCTATGCTTTTAATAACAGCTCAAATGTATAAAGCAAATAGTCAAATTCACAATAACAATTAACAATTTCAACATTTTTCTTTCAGTAACTGATAGACTGGGCTGGTAAGAAAATCAGTAAGGATATATAAGATTTTAACAAAATGATTAGAAACTTGATATATATAATACTATATATGTAAAACCAATGATTTTGTAATACATATTCTTTATATTTGCACATGGAATATTTGCTAAAATAGAGTTTATACTGAGCCATAAAGAAAGTCTCAACAAATTTCAGAGGATACAATCACACAGAATAAATTCTTGGACCACAGTGAAATTAACCTAGAAATCAATAACAGAAAAGTAACCAAAAATATCCCAGAAATCACAATGGAAACTAAGTGAAAATGAAGATTTCACATGTCAATACTTGTGTTATGCAGCTAAAGCAGTGCTGAAAAGAAAATATATAACTTTCAAAGCATATATTAGAAAGAAAGGCTAAATATCAAGGATACAAGCTTCCATATCAAGAAACTAGGCTGAAAAAAAAACACCCAGCATATTAAACTCAAAAGAAATAAGAGCAGAAATCAATAAAATAGAAAGTAAACATACACTAGAGAAAATTAACAAAAGTAAAAGATGGCTCTTTGAAAACAAATTTAAAAATTGATAAACCCCAAGAAAGATTAATCAAGGAAAAAAACAGCAAGAAAATACAAGTTGCTAATACTATATATAAAGAGATAATAAATAGATAATAAATGAATTAGAATGAAATGAACAAATTTTTTGAAAAACACAATTTACCAAAAAAAAAACTAAAAAATAAACAGAAACTCTTAATAGTTCTGTGGGTATCAAAAAAATTGAATCCATACTTAAAACTCCAAGTCCAGATGCTTCACCAGTAAATTCTTCCAAATGTTGAAAGAAGTAAGAACAACCTCATGCACACTCTTTCTGATAATGAAGAAGGACTACTTCCCAACTCATTTTATAAGGCCAGCATAAGCTTGATACCAAATTTTGACACTAACATTACAAGGAAGAAAAACTATAAGCCAATATCTCTCAGACATAATGCAAAAATCCCAAACAAAATCAGCAAATTGAATCTATCCTATCTAATAAAGAGGTAATATGCAAATCACTCCAACACACAAGATGGCCACCCCCATGTGGTCAAAGATGGCCGCCCCCATGTGGACACAAGATGGCTGCCACAAGATAGCCAGCAGGGGAGGGCAGTTGTGGGCGATCAGACCAGCAGGGGAGGGCAGTTGGGAGGGACCAAGCCTGCAGGGGAGGGCAGTTGGGGGGGACCAGGCCTGCAGGGGAGGGCAGTTAGAGGTGACCAGGCTGGCAGGGGAGGGCAGTTAGGGGCAACTGGGCTGGCAGGGGAGGGCAGTTAGGGGCAACTGGGCTGGCAGGGGAGGGCAGTTAGGGGCAACTGGGCTGGCAGGGGAGGGCAGTTGGGGGCGACCAGGCCTGCAGAAGAGGGCAGTTTGGGGGGACCAGGCCAGCAGGGGAGGGCAGTTAGGGGTGACCAGGCTGGCAAGGGGGGGGGCAGTTAGGGGTGACCAGGCCAGCAGGGGAGGGAAGTTGGGGGTGACCAGGCCGTCAGGGAAGCAGTTAGGCGTCGATCACACTGGCAGGGGAATGGTTAGGGGGTGATCAGGCTGGCAGGCAGAAGCGGTTATGGGCAATCAGGTAGGCAGGCAGGCGAGCAGTTGGGAGCCAGCAGCCCTGGATTGTGAGAGGGATCCCAGATTGGAGAGGGTGCAGTCTGGGCTGAGGGACACACTCTCCCCCCCGCCATGCACGAATTTCATGCACCGGGCCTCTAGTGGGTATATAATAAGGATAATTACATCTCAATCAAGGAGGACTTATAACAGGAATGCAAAGTTGGTAAATATTCCAAAATGAATAATAATTAATAGAATAAAGGAGAAAATCCATGTGATTATTTCAAAAGAAAAATAAGAAGTCACCTTCACTTAAAATTCTAGGCTTTAAAAAAGTAAACAGCACCATATGAATAAAAAATGCATTTAGCTAAAAATAACAGAAAATAATAAAACTGAGGAAAAGCAGCTTAAAACTAAAGGGATTCATGAAGTGTAGGGGCAGGCAGTTAAAGTTGTTTCAATGTTTAATGATGCCATCTGGGCTCCAGCCTCTTTCTATCCTTCTCTGCCACTTTTTTGAGCATGTATAATAGTGCCTGGTACCATAGTAGGTGTTCAGTAAATACCTGTTGAATGTTTTAATCTTCACCCTGAAGATGTTTACGTAATGACCATAAGACTAGCCTAATGGCCTTCAGGCTCATGTGCAGACATGAAGAACAAAGCAGAAAGGAGTGTGGTGCCTATATGCAGAAAACCAGAAACCCTCGGCTTTCATTTCCTTGTATAGAACTGACTCATTTAGCCACCTGACTGCAAGAGAATTTGGAGAGTAAGTATTTTTAGCTGGGCACATTATCACCCTGAAAAAAACAGAAGTTCTGTTACTCAGGATGAAGAAAGAATAGATACTGGGTCTCTCTACATAGAAGACACAATGATAAGCACTGTTCAATCTGCAATATTGGTAAGAAAAGGCACCGTCTCTGAGGAGATTAAAGTTTAACAAGGAGATAAAAGAAGTAAAAAACAGCCATAATACAGGGAAGAGTAAGATAACAACCATGCAAAACTTTCAAAGAAAGTGCTCTGGGAAATCAAAGGCAGAAAAGACAACATCTATTAGGGAGGATGAATAACTTCATAGACTAAAACTTTTGAAAAAAAATGTTTAAATGGCTAAGATTGTCACAAGTAGGAATGGGCAGTAGCATATTCTAGCAATAAAAGTACCAGCAAAGGCATTTTGACAATATATCTGGTATCTGAGAAACAATAAATGTATGCTGTAATTTCAGATATTCATAAGGATCTACTTGGAGATAAAACTAGAAACATGAATTTGGATTATATCAGTGGTCGGCAAACCGCGGCTCGCGAGCCACAGTTTGCCGCTCTGTTGACTAATGAGTTTGCCGACCACTGGACTATATCATAGGGGCATTGAATGCTGGGTAAAATAATTTACCTTCAATTGACAATGAAGAATTTGGGATAAGGAAATGATAAGATAGATGTGCTACTTCCCCCACCCTATCCCCATTTTATTGAGATATAATTGTGTGATATTGTGGTTTATAATAAGATATTTATATTTGGTCTTCATTTCTGTTTCTGGCATAGAGTTCCTAAAATCATTGTGATTAACTAAAAGTGACAAAGGTGTCTTTTGTTATGTTAATGAGGTGACTTTTGGATTACACCTAAGGATGGAGGTTGGTTGCCAGGGTAACCAACCATGTGATTGGAAAATTGGAACTTCAGTCCCACATCTCCCATCCCCCCAACCCCAACATCCAGGGAGGAGAGAAGGGCTGGAGATTGAGTTCAATCACCAATGGCTAATGGTTTAATCAACCATGCCTATGTATTGAAGCCTTCAAAAAAAACTCAAAAGAATGGCGTTTGGAGAGCATCAGGGTTGGTGAACAGGTGGAGATTCAGGGACAGTGGCCTACCCAGAGAAGGCAAGGAAGCTTTACGCCTTGAAAGCACCATGTCCTTTCTCCACACCTTGCCCTAAGTTATATCCTTTGATAAGAAAGGATATAACTGGCTGTTCCTGAGTTATATCCTCTTATAAGAAACTAGTAATCTAATAAATAAAATATTTCCAGGAGTTCTGTGAGTGCCTGCAGCAAATTAATCAAACCTAAAGGAGGGAGTCATTGGAACCTCCAATAAATAGCCAGTCAGTCAGAAGCCCAGATGACAACCTGACTTGCAGTGGCAACTGAAGTGGTGTGGGTGACAGTATTATAGGACTGAGCCCTTACTGTGGGATCTGCTGTCTCCAGGTAGATAGTGTTAGAATTGAGCTGGTGTTGGAGAATGACTTGATGGTGTGGGAACCACTGCCACCACCCTCACCCCCACCCCCCGCCACACACACACACACACACACACACACACACACACATTGGAATTGGTCGTAAGAGCCTTAAATTTTCAGGTAACATTGTATTAGTTTAAGGTGTACAACATAATGATTGGATATAGGTATATAATGGGAAGTGATTATAGATGTGGTACTTTTGAAAGTTTATTCTGATACCTAAAAAGTTTGGAACCAGGAAACAAGTTTCCAGGATACTGCAGTTGTTCAGGGGAGAGATCTATGTTCCAAACCTGATGAAGAACAAAGCAGAAATTTCTTAGTGCTATAATGGTTTCAGTTAAATGCTAGGGTGAGCAAGGAAAAGAAAAGCTGAATGAGAGAGAACCTGGAGAGGAAGAACCATTTTGATTGGCAATTGGTTGGATGCTAAGATTAGAGAAAAGGTGGTAACTGTCTTAAACTTTACTGAAAAAGAGTGGTAGTGTCATTAACAGAAGAGGAGCGGTGTTAAGAGGATATCTAAGTGAATTTGTCCAGCCAACCCAAAGATGCCGCTTTAGGATTAATCCACATGAACACAAAGAACTTCTCTGATGAAGCAAGCCTAGGGAAAAGAAACCCAGGGCACATTCTTGGAAGGATTTTAGTGAGTGGAAAATTTAAGAGGAGCCAGTGGAAAAAGGAGAGGACATTTAAGGAGGAGGAGTTAGAAGTGTAAACATCATCAGGAAGAGGCCAGGGCCTTTCTGGCATCAAACACAGAAGAAACAAATTTTTTGTGTGCAGTACTCACTTATTACCTGTATTCCTCACCTGATCCTAATTTCCTAAAAAACAAGAAGAGTGTGTTGGGTGGGGGTGGGAGTAGGGTGGAAGGGGTCAATGGGGGGAAAGGAAGATATCTGTAAAATTTTCAACAATAAAGATAAATTTTAAAAAGCAAAACAAGTACCTAATTCATTCTTGTGTCTCCAATGCATAGCTCAATGCCTGCCACTGAAAAGTAGTGCCCCATTATCCACAGTTTTTCTTTTCAAGGTTTCCATTGTTCACAGTCTGAAAATATTAAATGGAAACTTCCAGAAATAAACAACTCATAAGTTTTAAATTTCATGCCATTCTAAGTAGCTTGATGGAATCGTGTGCCATCCCTCTCCATCCTGTCTGTGGCGTGAAGCATACCTTTGTCCAGCTTATCCATGCTCCCATTAGTCACTTAGTATTTGTCTTGCTTTTCTTTGACTGTCATGGTATCACAGTGCTTGCGCTCAAGTAACCCTATTTTACTTAATAATGTCACATTCACATAACTTTTATTACAATATGTTGTTATAATTGCTCTATTTTATTATTACTTATTGTTTTCAATCTTCTACTGTGCCTAATTGGTATTAAACTGTATCATAAATATGTATGAATAAGAAAAATACATAGTATATATAAAAATACACAGTACTAGTTGTGGTTTCAGATATCATTGGGGTTTTGGAATGTGTACTCTGGTGATGAGGAGAGTCTACTTAATACAGGCAGGGGGGGTTGGAAGGGAGAAAAGGGAGTTAGGAAGGAAAGAGAAAGAAATGGAGAACAGTTGGGTTGGTGATCAGGAGAGTGTTTTCAATGGAATGGTAGAAGTGAAAGACATATTGCAAGTGGTTGCAGGTGTGACTAAGGCAGAGCGAGGACAATGGATACAGAGACTGCTTTTTCAGATAGGTTGACAGTGAAGAGAACGGGGGTGTGTGGAGAACAATCTGGTTTTTGTTTACTTGCTTGCTTCCATTTTGTTTACTGTATTGGGAATACCATTTAAGATGTTATTTTAGTTTTCCCTTCTTATATTCTTCTTATATTTAAAGCATTCAGTCAGCTCTATCCTTACTCAAAAGTCTTCTCAGCTTCTTTTGTTGTTGTTCTCCCAAACTCTTAAGCCTTAGGAGAAATTAGGACATGTGTTGTTAAAGTTTCTTGAAGGAAAGTGAAGGGAAACATATTTCCCACAGCTACAACAGGAGGAGAAAATAGAGAGAAAGCTGTCTGTGGATTCCCAGAGCAGAGATGGGGGCCCTGCTTCCCAGGAGCCCCACAGAAAAAGGTAAGATCTGAGAGACAAAGGCTATGTGATCTGACCAGGGACACAGGACCCCAGGGAAAGTTCAGCAAAGATGCCCACATGCCAAGGAGCATGGAAACAGACTCCTCAATGGTGGCCCAGCAGACCAATGGCCAAGAGAACAATTGTTGCCATCATCATTCTTCCCCCATTCTCAAGTCTCTGCACTGAACAAGTCCCACAAGGGGAAAGAGCACACCCTAAAAAAGAAAGAAGTTGATTGCAAAATATATAAATAGTTTTGAATAAGTTAAAAAATAAATTTAAAAGTTAATATTTTTAACCACATCCGTAGAATGGGGCTTCAAGTCAGAAATTAAGTTACATCATAGAAAGATCAGAGAGGTAGATTATCAGCTGAGTTTGTGGGCCTAGCTCCACTGGAGTTGGTTTGTAGGCAGAGGAGGAGGGGCCTTGAGGACAGCAAATCCATAGCTAGAAGCACCACGCACACACATCATGACATGGGCAGTACCCACCGAACCGCCCTGAAAGAGACGCCAAGGCGGGGAGACAGAGTTAAGGAAAAGCTCCTCAGCTGGCTTCTGTATTATGAATAAAATGTAGGGCTAAGTCACTGAAGAGAGAGAACAGAAAATGTTGGGAACGTTTCTGAGCAGTTGTGTGAAAAGACGAAGCCATTTGTACATAGGTGATCAACAAGGAGCACCCAGTGGCCTTTTGAGAACATGAAGTCTGAAATGATGGGAATACGCATGTGTTTATGCATTTATGCATTGATTTATGTGTGTATTTATATTCTGCCTTGTGTAACAAAGGACACAGGCAAGCAAATAATTGCTAGGCAAAGTGATTAGCTCTGTAGTGGGGACAGGGGCACAGTGCTGTGGGCCTGCAGCTCAGTGACATGCACAGCTACCTCACCCTGGGAGGTCAGGGAAGCATTGCCAACAGGGACCTTTGCCTGGTGTCTTGAAAGATGAATTGGAGTTTCAGGGAGGACATGTGACAGAGTGATAATGTCTAAAGGCTTGGAGGCATGAATGAGCATTGTATGTTTTGTAAATAAAAAGACATTCTATATGGAGTCATCAAAGCACTTAGAAGTGAGTGGTCAATGAGGCTGAAAAGGGAAGGACTTTGTGTGTTACCATGTAATCTACTGGGACTGAGGAGGACCCGAGGTTTTTATCAGAGAAGCGACAAGTAAAAGACACCTCTGACAGCAGCATGGAGATGTTGGTGGTGGGAATGAATAGCTCAGCTGAGAACTAAACTGAAGTGAAGCAATCACAGGTAAGGTATACAAATAGGTACTATAAAGACTGATGGAATTCTCAAGGGTACAGAGAAATGGGCCATCTTGTTCACTTCCAGGGAGTCTGCAAAAAGCATGATCTTTTAGGAGGCAGCTGCAATATCTGCATGTAACTTTTAAAATGTTTGCACCCTTTGACCTTATAATTCCATGTTTAGGAATCTGCCTTAAGAAAATAAACAGATTTATATTCAAGGGTGTTTACCTGGTGTTATCTAAAATTTAAAAACATACTAAAAAATAAATAAATAATAAAACATAAAGACATCCTAAAGTACCAAACGGCCATTAAATAAATTATAAGCCATTCATACAATAGACGACTATGTAGTCATTAAAATTTGTAATTTTAAAGACAATGCAATGGCATAGGAGAAGCTGAAAATAAAATATTACCTAAAAAAGGATACAAAGTGATAGTTATATTTTATAAAGAATCATGTATGAATTAAAAGATTAGATTAAAATTTGCCAGTATGTTGTGTTCATCTCTAAGTGGTAAGATAATAATTTTTATTTTATTTCCATATTTTCAAATTATATTCAGTGAATATGTATTGATTATGTAATCAGACAGTTTTTAAAATAAGTGAATAAAATAAAGCTAATTCACAAATATAAAAGGAATTTGAGCTACTAGAAAACACAAGTACCTGAGAGAATTAAGTCTGTTTTGCAGCAAAGATGAAGCCTAGGTAATTATACCCTCACTGACACTGGGTTCGCCATTGCCAAAGATTTGGAATCTAATTACAGTATCTTGTCACTTCACTACCCAAGATCAAGGCAATGGAGAGGAAGAAAAAAATGTTACTCCAATGCTATCATAGGTATGACCAAGACACAATCGGTGGATTTCTATGAAAATATTCTTATTACATTTAGTGACATAACTTTTCATTTGTCAATAACTTCTACAATTTTCAAGTGTCAATATTATGTTTCCAGATCCCAAATTGCCAGAAAACTCAGATAACCAGATTTTTCCCTGGGATATACAGTGATTGTTACTTTTTATAATAATGACACCCAAGTGCTGTTAGATATTTGGACACTTATTACTATCCCAAAATGTGTATGTGATGGTCAGAATAGGGAATTTTTCATCTTCTAATTCTATAAAAATTTGTTCATGTATGACATAATGAACTTAATTATCTAAAGTATTCAATTAACCAGAGACCACCCCCATTCTCTAAGAGTGCTAAATGAAGTAAAATTTACACAAATTCATCATTTCTTAATTATTTTAGTAGCTGGTTGTTAGATGTGAACAAATAATGCGATCCTCCTTTGCAAAAATGTTACTCTCAATCAGAACCCATGCCACTGAATGGAGCTAGAAGAAAACAATCATCCACACTGACCAATATCTCTTTAAATTCATCACATTCACAACTATTAATTTCAAGTGTGTCCTTCATTCTGCTCAGCAATCATGGAGCATTTCTCTAGTTCATTTAAAATCCTAGGACTACGATTCCATATTTTCTCCAGTCTCCTCAAACTTCCAACACCTCCTCCCCCATCTTCTCTCTCAGCTCTTGACCTTGATTGCTATTTAACTGAGAAAATAGAAACAACCATAAGAGAACTTCCACAAGTTCCCACCAACACCTCCACCCACTCACCAGCATCTGGGCCCTTTATGCTGCCTTTCTCCTGTTACCAGGGATGAACTCTCCATCTTCCTATCCAAGGCTAACCTCTCCACTTGTTCACTAGATCCCAAATCTTTTTAAATATTCAAGACCATCCTTCTAGATATTCCTCCCTTTCTTTCTCCTACATCATTTTTCCTCATAACTGAATCATTCCATCAGCATATAAACATGATATTATTTCTCTCATCTAGTTTCCCCTCCAGCTACAAGTTCATATTTCCATTTTTCTTTACAACAATTCCTCTAAAGAGTTATCTATATTCATATCTCTAAACCCAATTCCATCATTCTCTATAAACCCTCCTTTAATCAAGCTTTTGCCCCTTCCAAGCACCAAAACTGCTCTTGAGCTATATTGTCCACATTGCTAATCCAATAGTCAATTCCTTTATTTGACTTCTCAGTAATGTTTAACACCATTGTTCACTCTCTCCTTCTGGAAATATTTTATTGACTTGTCTTTCAGGACATCATTCTCTCTTGGTTTTCTTCCTACTTTCCAGTTTTCTTTGCTCATTTCTCCTTTTTTTCATCAACCTCTTAACATTGAGTGTCCCAGGACTCAGTCCTTATCCATCTTCTCTTTTTTATATATGTTCATTCCTTTAGTGATTGCAGTTGTTCTCATGGCTTAAAATTCTATCTATATACCAACTGCTCCTAAATTTATATCTCCAGCCCAGACCTCTCCCCCACCACCAGAAGTGGATGTCAATTGCCTACTCAACATCTCCACTTGGATGTCTAATGGGTACTTCTAACTTGACGTTCCATCTCCCTCATAAAAGACTTGCTCCTCATTCAGTCTTTCTCTTTTTGCTTAGACCAAGGAGTCAATCTTGATTCCTCCTTTTGTTTTCCATGTTGTCCTATCAGCTCTACCTTCAAAATGTATCCAGAATCTGATGATTCACCTTTTCTACTGCTTCCTCCCTTACCAAAGTCATTATTAGCTCTCTCCCGAATTATTTCCAAAACCTCCTGACTGGGCTCCCTTGCTCTCTCTCCTGTGGTCTATTCTCATAGGAGCCAGAGAGACCCAAGGCTTTACAATGATCATGCCTAATCTCTCCCCTGACCTCACTCACTTTGTTCCAGTCACACTGTTTTTTTCTGCTGTTTATTCAAAACACCAAGCATACTCCCTCCTAAAGACCTTTCACTTGTTGTTTGCTCCCTGTGTTCTTCCCAGCTATCTCCATGACTCACTCCCTTGCCTCCTTCATATCTTTGCACAGATGTCACCTGTTCAGTGAGGCATTTCCGGACCATCCTATTTAAAACTCCAACCCACTCTCTCCACCAACACACTCTATCCCTTTTACCTGCTTTTTTTTTTCTTCTCAGCACTTACCAATTGTCAATTATATATTTTGTTTACCTGGCTAGGAATTAGGCTATGTTTATTGTTTGCTGTAACTGTAGGTGTCAGAGGTTAAATTTTCCTCTGGTGTCCTTTTTTTTTTTTTTTTTTTTTTTGCCCCTGTCATTTTTTTTATAGATTTTCCTAAAGAGTCCTTAATTATCGTCTGAGATGCACCATTCTTTCAGCTGTTATTATAAAGAAATCCTATTGATGTGATGGTGAATGTGGGAGGAGAAATATTCTATAGCTCCTGTGATTAGGTCTCAGTTTTTTATTGCACCTGTGCCCCTGGGCTGTGACCTTCACAAGTGCTTCTCAGTTTTGTTTTGTTCCCCACCACCCCTCCCCCCGTCCCCCCCCCCCCTCCCGCCTTAGGACAGACAGGAAGACTAAAGGGTGCCTGAGTAGGGTCTTTCACTTCCCCTAGGTTAGATAGTAAAACCCCAGTAGGCTGGGCTCTGGTAAAATAGTTTCTCCTGAGGGCAGGTCTTGTTAAACAGAACAGAATGCCCTGGGAATATTTCAAAATAGCTCTTTCCCCATCCCCTACCAGAAACACAAGGGGATTTTCCTCTGATCTTGGCTGTGAGAAGCTGATAGGGCTCCCGGAAGTAAAACATGCAGAAGTGTGGAGGCCTCCCATGAGGCTGAGCCCCATGGGAGTTTTTATCTCTGACTTGTCCACACTGAGCCTCTAGCAATTCATCGTTTACACATTGGTTTTCCTACCCTGGTGCTGGTTCCTGCTCCTGGGCTTCTGAGTCTCCGTATCTGCCTGTTTGTCTCTCCAATTTTGTGAGCAACAGTTTTCCCTATGACCTCAATTCTCTGATGGATCTAAAAAGCATTGTTGATGTTCAGTCTGTTCAGTTTTTCTTCTTGTGTGGAGGATACAACTTCCAAGCTAGACCAGAAACTGGAAGTCCCCACTCCATAATTTTATCATTTATTTTTCTTTATTATCCTTTTACCCTCTGGAATGTAAGTTCTACAGGGTTAGGGATTTCTGTCTGATTTGTTCACTACAATATCACCAGTGCTTAGAACAGTGCCTGACACACAGTAGGCACTCAGATAATATTTCTTTGAAGAAATTGAATAAATGAAACAAACATTTCCCAGTAGCTTCTAGCACAGAAACTTCTTAGTTGGGACCACTGGACAGGGCCTTCACCTATATTGTCCCTCCACTTGAAAAATCTCTTTCTCAGTCTCTGTTCCTCTTTACCTGGTTAATTCCTCTTGTGTCAGCTGCAATATCAGTTCCTCAGGGAAACCTTTCCTGACCTTCAGGTTACAGACCATAAGCATTGATAACGCTGCTAGTCCATCTCATACTTATTGAAATTAAATAATTATATAATTACTTATTTAATATTTTTAAGCATCACGTGATTATAAGTTCTTTAAAGGAGGGAACTATGTCTCTCCTACTCACTTCAGTGTACCTGGCACCTAACAGACTGCTTGACATGCATGAGATGCTCAGTAACTATTTGCTATATAAATTAAGGCAGGTTAAATTAACCCCTAAACTTAGTGCCTTGAAAACAACAGTAATCATATATTATCTATCAGAGTTTCTATGAGTCAGGAATTTGGTTGTGGCTTAGGGGAGTGGATTGGGGGCGGGGAGCGGGGGTGGGTGACAGGGGGAGTCTCTCATTAGGTTCCGGTTATGACATCAGCCAGGTTACAGCTATCTGAAGGCTTGCCTGAGGCTGGAGGATGCACATCCACAGTGGACCTTTCACATGGCTGGGAAGTTTGTGCTGGCTGTGGGCAGGTAGTCTCAGTCCCCCCCTGTAGAAGCATCCTTCGAGGCTATTTGGATATCCTCACAACATGACAGCTAGCCTCCCCAGAATGGGCAGTCCAGAGGGATCAAGAGGGAATGGTGATGCTTTTCTTATAATTTAGCCTCAGAAGTTACATGTTATGACTTCTGCCACATTCTGCTTATTAAAAGGAAATCCCTACATCTGTTCTACATTTAGGTGGCAGAGAATTAGACTCTCCACCTTTGCAAGGAATTGTATCCAAAAAATTGTGAACATCTTTTTAAACCAGCACATAACCATGCAACAAATTAATGTATAAGGGAATGAGGAAGAATTTGATGTAGTATCTCAAAATCAATTTTCCTAGTTTTAGAATAGAGAAGGGAAAATAACTCTATAAAAGTTTAAGAGCAATATCATAAAGAATCAAACTGTAGATTAATATCTGAGATGTTGCTTCTTTATATTACTATCAACATAGATGCAGAGGTGTCATGTTCATAAATGCTTCTCTACTTTAGAATATCCTGGGGAAAATAATAATACCACATCCTTAGAAGGTCAAGGTCAACAGCCAACACAGCTCTGCAAATAAAGATGGATGGATGGATGGATGGATGGATGGATGGATGGATGGATAGATTTTAGATAGACTATTGATTAGATCTATCATAAGATAAGGTAATGAATGAAATAGTTACAAAATAATAGCACTTTGCATTCTTGAGGGGTTACAATACCTCTGTAAATATCTGAAAAACAAAATCTTCTTCAGTCTATTCACACATTGTTGGGGTTGCTGGTGAAAGGCAGGAGATGCATAGAATTGCTTTCTTTGCCTATTCATATCAGCCAATATCTGATCCTAAGATTGGAGAGTTAAGTAGATAAAGTACAAGGTTAGAATTTGAAAAGGCATAAATTATATAATCTATTGTAATAGTCTCACCAGATATATTGCCAAGCAGAACTTTAGCACAAGCCAAGGTCCCTAACACACTTTTTTGTGGGGAAGTTAGTCTCTGTGTCTTAGCTCTCTTCCAGTTTGGGTGCATGCTGTCTGTCTGCTAAAAATCTCTCTGTACATCTAATGGACTGCTGCTGTCTTCTTTCCTTCCTTTCCTGGGCCATTTTGAGTACGGTATGATGGTTTGTAGATCAACTAAACAATAAATAGCCCACACCACATAAAAAATAGAAATGATAGTGATTCATAGTAGATGAAAAGTTCAGTTTACAATATATGTGTGTATGCATGTGTCTGAATGCATTCCTTTTTCATCTGAATTCCTACTAAATGAACATTTCACTTTAGTGACTTTTTCATGTAATAAAAACTTACTCCTTTAGGTCCTCAAACACTGTTACTTCAATTTAATTGCTGTTAATGGACAATTTCTAAACTATTGTAGACTACTCTACATTTTTAAACTAAGCATGCTAAATTTCAAACTTTGCTTGATGATTCCAGATGATCTTTATGATTAATAATGATCAGTCTACACTTTACAAGGCAACCTAGCACAACAGGAAGATTATTAGATTAGGATTCACAATGACATCATCAAGTTCTTCAACCTCCCTGACAAACAGTTGCCTTCTTTGTAAAGGAATATTATCTTCTCTGGATTTCTCAGTGGTTATGGTAACTATTGAATTATATAACATGTGTAAATGTTACCAATAAACTATTGACTATAAAAAAGTAAATACTAAAATAAAGGACCATTTTAGCCCAAGAAGTGCTATGTAGCTATGATTTTTGATGTTTGTGTGTTTATTGTATTTTATCATGATTTCCCAAAGCAGTTAAATTATGTTTAAAATTACAGTAAATGGGTTCTCCTATAGAAAAAAATTTACTTTTAATTATATGGTTTCTATAGTACTCATTTTTTTGGTATATGGATTCTCTTTTTGCTTATTATATCCTTCTTTGCTCTATCTGGCTAGGGGTGTTTGCTAGTTGAATGATCTCTGAATAACTGAAGTGGTATAATATGTCTATCTTTTTCTAGCATAAATGCAAATGCCGTGAATACTTTACTTGGTATAATATTTTCCATGTTGAACTGTCTCTGAAAATAGACATAGGCATATAAAAATATGCCCAATGCTGGCCAAGGCCAACATGATTAAGTTTCCAAAGCATTTGGGGTAAAAGTGCTACCTTGCTAAATCATCAGATTTTACTGCATTGATTTCTAAAAAATCTTAGGTTTGGCCAGCCACATTACTAAACAGAGTGGATGGTATTTAGGGTATTATCTCTCTAGAGCAGGTGTACAAAGCAATGTGTTTCTTCTCCAGAGAAAACCTTCAACCTCACCTTCACAGTTGCATCACAGAGCAAAAAGGACAAGTGAGCCACAGAGGCTACCGGCTGCAAATTGGACAGTGATTCTGACAGTCATTTCAGGGCAATGCCTAAGACAGTAGTTTCTAAACACTGGACTGTGGCCCAGAGTGCCAGAATCAGCTGGCAAACTTATTGCTTGTTCTGACCTTACAATATTGAAGTCAAATCTCTTGAAGATGAACCCTAGGTGCTTGTATTTTCAATAAAACATCCAAGTCATATTTGTGAATCACTGGTCAAAACTGGGTGACTGAAGGTGCTCACCACTCTGCATTATCTCACTGATGGTAGAATGTTCCAGAGAGAGGCACAGGATTCTGCCATTCTCCCACCACGGTAGTACTCTGTCATTCCTTCAGCAGGTATTTACTGAGCTCCTACCACGTGCACTGTGATGGGTGTCAGCTTTATAGCAATGAATCAAGCAGATATGGTCTCTTTTATCACGAAACTTAAAATTCTGTGGAATAAGGTGGTATATTAAGCAAATGATCACTCATATTTCTATATGTATCATGGGTGTTATAAAGGAAAATAGTGTGTTTGAGAACATATAACTAGTGCTTCAAATACTGATGGAGTATGGAAGTGGTCAGAAAAGTCTTCTGCCAAGAAGTAGCATTTGATTTGAGATTTGGATAATGGGTACTAATTTGCAGGATGGGCAATCCAAGAGCTATTAACAGTGGGTGTAAGATCCTGTGGTAGCTCGTCCTCAAACTGTAGCTTCAGGTCCATCGAGCAGTGTGCCTCAGAGCAGGTTAGTAAAAGAGTAGCCGGATTCAGAAGGGAGTCCACAGGACTGGTGGGGTAAATTAAAAATCCTGTTTCTGGATGTTTATTTTTTATTTGTTAACTGTTTCCTACCTGGGGTTCTAGTAATCATATTTGACATAGTTTGATCTAAAACAGTGGTTCTCAATCTTGGCTGTACATTGTAATCTCCTGAGGAGGTTTTTTTGTTTTGTTTTCTTTTTAAATACTGATGGCTTGGCCTTACTCCTAGAAATTCTAATGTAATTGTTCTGGGGTGCAGTCTGGACATGAAGATTTTCTAAAGTTCCCCCAGATGATTCTAACATGTAAACAATTTTGAGAATCACTGTTTAAAGGAGAAAAGAAAATTAACTCTAAATTGATCAATGAGGAAAGTCAATGAACAGTTAAAATAATCTGGTTTGCGTCTCTCTTTTTTTTTAATTTTTAGAGAGAGGAATGGAGAGAGAGAGAGAGAGAGAGAGAGAGAGAGAGAGAGAGAGAGAGCCATTGATTGTTGTTCCACTTATTTATGCAGTCATTGGTTGATTCTCATATGCATCCTGCCTGCAGTCAAACCCTCAACCTTGAGGTATCGGGATGATGCTCTAACCACCTGAGCTACCTGTCCATGGCTGCATCTCTTCCTTGGAAAGCAAAGAATAGCTGGTAAAATTGAACCTTAAGTTGCTAGCACATCAACCAGGAAAGATGGCCACACTGGCTGTCTGTTTCACATAGACATGACCCTCTGTGGCACTCGATCCATTTTTTTGAGGCAATTCTTTATTCCTAAGGTTTTGTATGCTGGGCCAAGGAAACAGATCAAAATGCAGGTTAAGAATATCTTTTCCCTTAGGAAATTGGCAGTTCACTTAAAAATACAGGACTAACATCTACAAAATAATAAAATAAATACAGTTTAAGGTGTTGACTAAGACAACAGAACTTTAAGAGGTGAGGAAAAGCTTCACTGAAGGCTGAGCAGATGGAAAGAAACAAGAGGACATGGGACTCAAGTGACTGATCTTGGAAGAGGGAAAAGAGTAAGCCCAGGCAATGAAGTGGGAATAACCATGGTAGAAACAGGAGATTAGGGAAGAGACCTACCTTTTTGCCCCCAGGGTGGGAGCTGGGAGTAGGAAGAGATCAGCTCTTTTCTCCAGTTGAAGTTGGCCAAAAACCAACAGCCATTATTACATCTTATTTTTCAGAGAACCATTTTTTAAGGCATCTCCCCTCATAATGAAAAAGACTGATTCCATTTTTCCAAGTTTCTCCATCAGAAAAGTGACTAACCTTCCATTTTCAAGTGCTTTGATGTCAACTGCCAGGTTTTACATTTTTTAGTCCCCCCAGTCCTCCTGTCACAGGTAGATAAAATATCATTTCATATATTAATGGTATATTTTGATCACTCGGATACAAGTTCCTTTAGATTACCAACCTAAAGAGAAATCAAATCACTGATAAGCTATATTACATATTTACTAAATGCCAGGCAATGCACATATAATATCTCATTTAATTTTTACAACATGTTACTAGGAAACTGTTATCCCCATTTTTTCAGATGAAAACCATGAAGTTCAGAAAAGGTGAGTGATTTGCCCAAGTTCACACAGTAAGTGGTAGAGCCCAGTCTGTGGCCCAAGTCTACCTTATTTCAAACTTTAACTTGTAGGTATTGCCTTTTACAAGGTTTATAATAGACAAGAAATTAAGATTCTTGATATTACTTTATTATACCTAAGACCTCAGGATCACTGTGCAGGAGAACCACCTGTGGCACGTTTTTAGACTATATAAGCTTTGATCCCACTTTGGAACTACTAAATGCATATGTCCAGGGCAAAGCCTGAAAATCTATAATATTTTCTAAGTTCCCTGGGTGATTATGATCTGGAGCCTGAATAGAGAACCATGGTCCTCTTAGTGGCAAGGGTTGGGAAACATTTGTGTGACCTAATGCTACTTCCTAAGCTTGTACACAGGTCTGCATAAGGCCTCTCACCTAGAAATGTATAGCATCTTTCTATTTAATCTGCTAGAAACAACCATAATAAGGAAAACAGTGATGATGCTAATTAAAAGAAGCAAGTTTAAGAGGACGCTCTGACCAGGAGGAGCTCCACCAATCCCAAATGTGGGGGGGAACTTAGGAAATGTCACCATTTCTAGTCAGCAATGGCCTATGGAGTTGTTGCATTCTCCGAAAAGTGTGAAAACATATTACACAAGCCCTGCTGTTTGTGGCTTGCATGTGCTTCCAGAGCTGAACCAAATTGCCAGCTGCATTTTAGCATATATTTTTTGCATCCTTAAAAATTATTTAAGTAAATGCTTACAGAGGTCAGATGCTCACCACCACCACAGAAAGTGCGTTTTGGAATAGGTTTGGGCAGCATTAAAGAATGACAATTGTGTTAATCATAATCTCAACCAGCATGTGGTTGCTGCAGGCAAAAGGTTTTTGAAAAAAGCATAGTGGATGGGAGAACCAGAAGTTGACCTTTAGCATATTTGGAAATAAAGTGGGATAGGTAGGGTCGGGTCAATTCTTTATCCTTTTTGGAACAACAGTTAATATTTATGTTATTCAGAGGCTCATTCTGAAATGATTATACTTAAAACAAAATTTTCTTGCATTTGGGGCAAACGATTATCATTCAAGGGCTATCAATGTGAAATGAGCCATAAAGGAAATTCAGCCTTTTTTCATCTTTCTTAAGGACTGAACAACTAAGAAGTAGAAGACAAAAATGAAAGTAAGCTTAATAAGCTTTATGAAGCATCTAACAATCATTTGCTTGATTGTGGCCTATTTAAAGCTCTGTGCTAATTTTTTGTTTTATAAGCAATTGAAAATAACCAAGAAATATATTGATGTTGAGTTGTTTGACATTTCCTAGATATAAATGCAAGAGAATATAAATAAATCATCTTTTGGAGATAGGAGGTATACCTATCATTAGATCTTATGTAACAACTTATAACTGCCCAGGCTTTCAAAAATAGACAAGGACATAACAATTAAAGAGCAGTTTTGGAACACATAAACTCAATCCAAGCAATAAAATTAAGGCCATCAATTTTTTTTTGCCTACCAGATCCTACATATTCATTTGTTGTTACAAATGGTTTAATATAGACAAGGAGGGCAACCTACCTAACATCTCTGTATTCTATGGTTCCCTGGGAAGTGGCAATTATCAGTGGCAATTAACACACAGAGAAAGTGGAAGAACGCAATTAACATCATAATTTCTGTTGCTTTATCAAGTCCAAATTACAACAGACTTTTTTAGTGGTTAGTTTTATGCAATTAGAACCCTCTGATATTTGACGAGAACAAATTGTTGGGACTTATTTTTAGAGTAATCTCATCAAGTAGAAACATCTCAAAAGCATCAACTGAAAAATGGGCATATGCTTGCCAGAGGAAAACCTAGGCTAGAATGACAAGGTAAATCACCTCTGTACATAAAGCAGTTTTACATAGATACCTTTGAAATCGTAGGTTTACAGTGACCTGCCCATTATTGGCGGTAATTCTGAAAGCACTAAGCTAAGAGGATCCGATACATACTGGTGCTTCACAATGTCACTCCTCTCAGTAATTAGTTTTTGCTCTCAGTGAGCAAAATATACTTTCCAAATGTGAAGAAAGACAAAAGGCTGAATTATATAACCCCGTTTTTAAAAGTATATTTCCCATTTTACCTCTCAGTTCTGTATCTATAGAATCATAAAACATTCCATCTGGAAAAGACCTTGAAGATCATGCAACAACTCTTATTTACAGGAGAGGAAACTCAGACCCAGAAGACTTAAGTGGCTAGTGCAAGGTCATATCTCTAGTTCATTGTTGACCTACTAAGTATATCATCAGTGCTCCAGTTTATTAGAGAGGGACAGATTTCCCTTTCACATTCTACCAACTGGAAATTCTTTGAGGTTAACAACTAGCTCTTTTGAGGAGGGGAAGGTGCTAAACCCATTGGTCATTCCCATATTAATGCCTTGAGTGCTTCAGATAGGCAACAGCTAGATGAAGTTTCTGTGCAAGTGTCAAAGGGAGGTTCGTTTGAGACTATGGAGAGGGGTGCAGAGAGGCTATCCCACAGGTTCTAACTTACTACTTGTTAAGTGAACTTGCCGTCACATTTGAAAAAGTCTATCCCTGGGTTCTAACTTACTACTTGTGTGACCTTAAGAAAGTTACTTGATGTCTTTGAGCCTCAGTTTCCTCATCTGTATAACCAGGATAATAACAGTTACTTCCAAGGTTGGTATAAAATCAGATTTCAGGTTTCTACATAAGTTATTAAAATAACCAAGCAAAATGGCTGGCGTTTGGTAGGTGCTCATTAAATGTTAGTTCTCTTTCTTTTCCTTTTCAGTCACCACTATCCCTACCAGAAAGTTCTAATAAAATCAAAGTGGTTTTTAGACCACTGGGCCTAAATTTTCTTGTCCATAAAATAGAGATTAGATATCCTGCTTCTCAGGGTCATTGTAAAGATTAAATGTGATAATGTTTGTGAAAGTGCCTTATAAAGTATATACTGTTACATACTAGTACATTAAGAGTTTAATACTGTTATTGTTATTATCTATACCCCAATACTCCAGACTCAATACTTTCTTTTCCAAACTGCTTTAAACACCTTTATCTTTCCTCTCCAAGTACCTGACACTCTTCCATAAATCCCTAACTTGGTCAAATGAACAATCCCTTAGAATTTGCTGTGTGCTGGGGGGCTGTGGTGCTACGTAATAAAGCCCAGTCTCTCTGCTCTACCTACTGTGGTCTGTCCCTGCATCCACTCCTGCACAAAACATGTTTAATTACCTCGTTTGGCACTTACCACATATTGTCAGGATGTTTTTGCACTTAATATTTGGATTCCTCTACTAGATTACTGGACTCTTCGAGGATAAAGAATATGGTTTTTGGTTTTGGTTGTGTGTTTTTTATAAACTCCACAAGTCTAACAGAGTACTTGGATCAGAGCAGGCTCACAATACCTGTCTGTTGAGTGATTGACCAATTACAATATTGAGTTTGGCCAATGGCTTTGTTTTAGTTATTCTGCTTACATTAAAAATGTCCAGAAAACTTAGTGGAGTAAAACAACCATTTATTATGTTCATGGATTCTATATATTGGGAATTTGGACAGGGCACAATGGTAATGGTTTGTGTCTGCTCCTAGAAGTCTGATACTGAAAGGCTTGAAGGCTGGAGGCTAAAATCCTCTGAAGGCTCATTTGTTCACATTTAATGTTAGCTGTCAGATGGGAACTTCATAGGAGCTGTTGACTGGAACATAGATATATGGCATAGCCTGTTCATGTTGACCTGGGCTTCTTCCACCATATTGTGGCTGCCAAAACAATAGCCAAGCAGAAGCTGTGTACTTATATGACCTAGCCTCAGAAGTCACACAACATCACTTCTGTCATATTCTACTGGTCGGAGAGAGAGGTCATGAGTCTGTCCAGGTGTTAAGGAAGGGAAATAAACTCCATCTCTTGATGGCAAAGTAGCCTGGTTCTGAAGGAGCCTGCCGCAATGGAAATGCTGCTGTGGTCATTTTTGGAAAATATAATCTGACACAAGCCTTTGTTGTTCTGATGAAATAATGCCATGTTTTTCTGTGTTTTGAATTTAAGGTGATGTCTAACTCTTAAGTATAAATAGATGACGTGAAATCTAGAGGTCATTTGTTTTACAAATTGTGAGAGAGGCTTGGAAAAGGCATAGGCTTAGTGAGCATGGATCCAAGCACCCCTCTCCTGTGAATGGTCAACTAGACATTCAAAGCAACAGAAGCATTGGTTACTATTAGTGAATAAGTGAGCAGTCCCACAAATGGCATTTGGTTGGAGCTTCTTTTCCTCCACTAAAGGTGCCTTATCCTTGATACCACTACGTTGGCCCCCTGGGTGAGTTCCCTGACTGAAAGCTGACGCTGACCATAGCTCAAATAACCATCTGCCCAGGATGCTAACATGCTCAGTAGCTCACTGATGATTGAATGGCCAAGCGAGAGCACAAGACAGTTTTTCAAGTTTATATGTTTTTTTCTTCTCTGTGAAAGGTTCAGAACTCCCTCTCATCCATACTTCCCCACACCTAACCATCAGAAAACAAATAACAGTGGATAAGGTGGCAAATAAAGGTATTACAGATCCAAATATGAAAAAAAATATGATCTGCAGACATGTATTATTCTAACAGTGAAGCAGGTTTCTCTAAGAAAGGTACACAGTAGTTCTACATGGTCAGTTTAATACAGAATACTTGTTACCTTCCATGACATACAGTAGGCCAAACTGAGATAGTAAAGTCTGCATCCCACTTTTCCTCCCCACAAATTTACACACACATACACCACTCCTTTTAGTGCTCTTTCCTGCTCTGTCCACACTTAACAATACCAGCTACCATGAAAACTAATCACACAGGCCTTAAGGCCTGCTAAGAAAATTTACTTAATCCTCTTTTTATATATTTTTTTAAATGTGATTTTTCTAGGCTGCTCACCCAGCTTCTTTGAGTCCTAAAGCAAATCTGGTCCACTGGTCCTGGTTAATAGAATAATCAATTACTTCTTCCAGGTAAACTGTTATTAGAATCTTCTAGGGAACTGGATCTTCTGACTTTAAAAAGCCAGTAGCAAGAATCAGAAAGACTCAGCAAAAGCCTTAAAAAGGGAAAATCTTTTGACCCACCAATTAGACTTTTGATAATATATACCAAGTAAATAATTGAACCCAAAGATGTGTGTAATGTAGATGTTTACCACCATGTTATTTATCATAATGGGTAGATAAGTAGAAAATTTGGAAATATCCAGAATATCCAAAAAATAGGGGAATAGTTAAATACAGTAGAGGATATCAAAGTATTTAAATAATGACTAAGAATCTACATAACGAGATAATATGCAAACATTTAAAATAATAAATTACATATATTTATTGGTGTGGAAATTCTTTGATAATGCATTATGAAATATAAAAAGTAGGTTACATAGCACAATATGGAGAACCAGCTGGTCTTTGTAAATATATATTTTATATGTATATGTATTTTTATGTGCACATCCTTCCAGGAAAATCCTGGAAGAATATACACAAAATGTGTTTTGTAAAACAGGTGTTTTGGAATTATTTTCATTTTTATTACTTTTGCTTATTTGAATTTTCTATTTTTACCCAATGATGAGTATTACTTATATGCCTTTTTCAGTTAAGTAGTAAGTTAAAAATTAGTTGTAAGTCAGTAGGAAATACATTTTAACCAGATAGAGTTTTCAATTTCCCCTCAAATTTTATCCCATAAGCAGCCATCCATTTGTCCATGGATGGTCTAAGTTTTAAGAGACAGTAGGTAATTATATTACTGAAATATTATAAGTGCACAAATCATACAGGTCAATATGTGCATTACATTAGGTAATTATCTTAAAATGAAAATGGAGGTCATTATCTGTACCTGAAACAAAAGATCAATAAGGAGTAGAACTTTTGATTCCAAGATAATGTCTCTTCATTCCCCAAATTCAATCAGAGCTAGATTAAGAGACTGCTAGCCAGGCTATTTTATGGGGAGTTAACATGCTAGGAACGATCCACCTTTGCTGATAATGTAGAACATTGTATTTACCAAAATTTTTCTTAGGAAGAATAAAATATGTGGCATAAAGAAATACTTGGAAACGGCAAATATTGGGTGGGATGGGATAGGATGGGATGGCAGACCTCCCCAGGGACACACTTAGAGCCCCACTTTCTAAAGAAGTGGGTTAACTTCAGTGTTCCTGATTTGCTAAGTGGTGTACATGAAGTTGAGGAAAGCACTAAGGGGCTTGGACCTACGAAGAACAGGCAGGGCTCTGCTTTCTGTGGTCTTTCTTCTACGCTGTCCCCCTGCAGTGCTCAGCCTCTCCTCTACGTGATTATTTAAAGTAAGTTGATTTATAGGGGTGCCAAGTTTTTGGCCTGTCCAGGAACTCACGTGCTTCATTCCAACTCTGAATCCAACACATATACTCTCAGGGCTCAAAGTCTTATCAATAACACCGATACTGGAGCTTTTGCCTCCAGATGGCACCCTCATAGGAATCCTACCTAATAATAGACAAATATGCAAATTGACCATACCTCCGACACACCCACAAGCCACGCCCATCATCCAATCAGAGCGAGCATGCAAATTAACCCAAACCAAGATGGCTACAGCCACAGAGAGCAAGGTTTCCTAGGTAACAGAGGAAGCCAAGCCTAAGCCTGGCTTGCCAGGCCTAAGCCTCCACTCAAGCTACAAAGTTTCAATTATAGAAGGTAAACAAATTCAAACAAATGGCGGCAGAATGGAGCTTGAGAGAGCAGGCCAGGGTTGCCGCCGGCAACAGGGGAAGCAAAGCTTTCCGCACACCCTGGCCAGGCCCACCCGCTTAAGGCAACAAAGTTTCAATTATAACCCCAACAGAAATGGCTGCCAGCCTCAGAGGGAGCCCCAGGCTTGGCTCCGCTCCAGGCCACAAAGTTTCAATTGTAGAAGGAAAATAAATTCCAGATACCAGGGCCTCTGCTTCGGTTGCCAGGGGGCGTGGCCGGCCTGTAAACCACCACAGGCCCCTCGCTCAGGCCGCCCCACGCCCCAAGGGAACCCCCACCTGATCTGGGACACCCTTCAGGGCAAACCAGCTGGCCCCCACCCCTGTACCAGGCCTCTATCCTATCTAATAAAAGAGTAATATGCAGATTGATCATCACTGCAACACACAATATAGCTGCCCCCATGTGGTCAAAGATCCTGCCCCCATGTGGACACAAGATGGCCACCACAAGATGGCCAGCAGGAGAGGGCAGTTGGGAGGCACCCGGCCTGCAAGGGAGGGCAGTTGAGAAGGACCAGGCCTGCAAGGGAGGGAAGTTGGAGGTGATCAACCCTGCAGGAGAGGGCAGTTAGGGGTGACCAGGCCGGCAGAGGAGGGAAGTTGGGGACAAACAGGCTGGCAGAGGAGCAGTTAGACATCAATCAGGCTGGCAGGGGAGTGATTAGGGGGTGATCAGGCTGGCAGGCAGAAGCGGTTAGGGGCAATCAGGAAGGCAGGCAGGCGAGCAGTTGGGAGCCAGCAGTCCTGGATTGTGAGAGGGATCCCATATTGGATAGGGTACAGGCTGGGCTGAGGGACAACCCCCCTCCGTGCACAAATTTCGTGCACCGGGCTTCTAGTATATTTATAACTATTAAGTAACCTACTTAAGGATGAAAACTTTTTAAGAATTCCCATTAATAAGATTTTGTTACCAGAGTGTAAGAGGATATGCTATATTCTCCCTTCTTGTTTCTTGTGAATTGTCTAAATTATTTGCCCTTAGTATTTTGATTCTCTGTAAATAAAATTTAGATAACATTATTAGGATTCCTAAAAATGTTGCCCTTTGGAAATAGTGCAGTACTCCATACAATCATTTATTGAACATCTTCTACAGGAGCTAGACAAGTCAATATATGACAGCTTATCTAACAGGTTTGATGGGAAAGAGATGTACAGCATATCATGGGAAGAGGTTATGACCACCTAAAACACTAGAGAATGTGAATTTTGAAGGAAGAGTAATATTACTAGACAAAAGAGGGAGAAAGATCACTTCCTATAGCAACATCAACATGTGTACTTTCCCAAAGTTTGTTCTCTAGAGTATCAGTTCAAAGGGATCAATAGGTGTTATCAGTAAAAGAGCCTATGAAAAAACGTTCGAAAAACACTGGTTTAAACATCAAACAATCCCAAAATTAATAATGTTCTATTAAAAACCAAAGAGCCCTAGGCTTTTTGGCTCAGTGGATAAAGCATAGGCCTGCAGACTAAAGGGTCTTAAGTTCAATTCCAGTCAAGGACACATGCCGGTGTTGTGGGATTGATCCCCAGTAGGGGGCATGCAGGAGGCAGCCAATCAATGATTCTCTCTCATCATTGATGTTTCTATCTCTCTCTCCCTCTCCCTTCCTGTCTGAAATTAATAAAAATATATTTTTTAAAAATGTCAATGCCATAAAAGAGAAAGAAAGGCAGTCCTGGTAGTCAAAGCACTGTGTGTGTCAGATCTCCTGTCAAGAAAGAACCTTCTGCAAGGAATGTAGTTTGCCTATAGTCATCAACTGCCACATCTTCTAATCTACTGCAGTGTCTATACTGAGACCACACTTCCCACAGGCTGCTCCCAACCAGTGAATGAGCATGGAAAGACAACTACTGCTGGCCCATTCCTGCCCAGTGTAGGCCCTCTCTAATGGGAAACTTTTGCTCTGGGGGTCCCAATGGATCTTGTGACAGATCTTGTATTTTTTTGCATCTTGACTATGGTGGTGGCTACAATAATCTATACATGTCATAACATTGCCCAGAACTAAACACACATACACAAGTCAGTATATGTGAAACTGGAAAATTCTGAATCAGGTCTGCAGATCCTATCCATGTCAATTTCCTGGTTTTGCTACTATACTATAGTTATGCAAAGTGGGGAAACTGGGTGAAGGGTATATGGGATCTCTCTGTAATATTTCTTCCAAATGCATGTGAATCTACAATTTTCTTAAAATAAAAAATTCTCACACACACACACTTTAATTTTTCCTAATCTGTTAACATTTACTTTTCCCAAGAAATAAGTGTGCATTTTAATGCACCTAAAGGAGACAATGTCTTTATCTAGAAGAGAAGTTCCAATAGCTGGCTGTCTTTGTATCTAGGATAGACCCAGGGAAAAGATATTTTTGTGCAGGCAATTCTTTTAGTAATGTTCACATCTCACGACATCAGCAGCTGCCTACTCCACCTACTCCATCTTCCTTCAGTGGATTG
Source organism: Cnephaeus nilssonii (assembly GCF_951640355.1). Classification (NCBI taxonomy): domain Eukaryota; kingdom Metazoa; phylum Chordata; class Mammalia; order Chiroptera; family Vespertilionidae; genus Cnephaeus; species Cnephaeus nilssonii. The sequence goes on from NC_137075.1 coordinate 41,436,960, forward strand.
AAACTAAAAGTTCCTTCTTATTCATGAGGAGCTGTGCTTAGCCTTGTCCAACTTGGTAACTATTTGTACATTTCCCTGTGTTATAAAGAAAAACTTAAGAAAACTCTTTTATTCTCATTTTTCTTCCTTGAAGGTGAAAGAAAAGGTTTATTCTTGACATGTATGTCTAGGACCTCAAAGCATAAGAAATAAAAACGCTGAATTCAAATGGGTGTGTAAAAGCTTCCTTCCTCACTTTCCTCTAGGCTACTATGGAGGAGTAAAGGGCTTTTTCTCTGTTGACAATCAACAAATATTTACAACCTTTTCAACAAGCTTTTTCAACCATTACTAGATCACTAGAGAAGACTTCATTTGAACTCCCTGGCCCTTTAAATGTTTTAGGGACTGAGCTGCAGAAAAATGAAACCACAGAGTTAGTAGAGCTCCCACTCTGCTCCCATACTTCAACAGCAGGTAGCTTTTAAGAGTCAATCTGTAGTTCTGGACAAATGGGCTAGGCTAGAATGGGAACCCAGAACAGAAGTGACTGCAAAGGAGATAAGCAATTAGAAAATCCTAGTTATTGTTAGAACACTACTTGATTATATTAGACCTCTTTTAACAAAAAAAAAAAAAAAAAAAAGTAGGTTAAACTATAAAATAAACATTTTTCACTATTTGTTCTTTTTATCTGAAGAATTGAAAAATGCTCTGAAATTAGTACATTTAGTAATTTGCCTTTATAAATCACCTGTGAGCCAAAATAATAAGTGATCTATTTAGAATGCTAATTTTATTCATTTCCCTGAAAATCACTTAGTGGTTTGGCAGGTTAGAAATATTGCATTTCCTTGCAAGATTGCATTTATTCTTCAGTATTTCATGAGTGGGGAGAGGTATATGGGAACTCTCTGTACTAGCTGCTTAGTTTTCTAAAAACTTAAAACTTTTCTTAAAAAAATAAAGTATATTAAAGACAAAACAAAAACTTCTTAGGGACCCAGAGTTAAGTTGACAAATATATCTGAACTAGAGGCCTGGTGCATGAAATTCATGCACAGGGAGGGGGTCCGTCAGCCCAGCCTCACCCTCTCACAATCCCGGACCCCTCAGGGGATATTCAACAGCAACTGCCAGGTGAGGCCCAATCCTGCAGGCCTAAACTCGCAATCCAGGACTGCTGGCTCCTAACTGCTCTCCTGCCTGCCTGCTTGATTGCCCCTAACCACTCGCCTGCCTGCCTGATTGCCCCTAACCATTCACCTGCCTGCCTGATTGATTGCCTCTAACCACTCTGCCTGCCTGATCACCCTTAACCACTCTGCCTGCCTGCCTGATTGCCCCTAATGCTCACCTGCCTGCCTGATCACCCCTAACCACCTCTGCCTGCCTGCCTGATCGCCCCTAACCACCTCTGCCTGCCTGATTGTCCCTAACCCTTCTGCCTGCCTGCCTGATCACTCCTAACCACTCGCCTGCTTGCCTGATCACCCCTATCCACTTGCCTGCCTGATCGCCCCTAACCACTTCTGCCTTGGCCCCCACCGCCAGGGCTTCATCTGGAAGGACATCTGGAATGACGTCAGAAGTTTGTTCGGCTGTCCAGTCTAATTAGCATTTTACGCTTTTATTATTATAAATAATTTTCTTATTTTATATTCTGATATCCTGGATTCCTTCCCTTTTAAGCAGCTATAACAAAAGCCACCTGCCCCCATCCCGACCCCCTAGCCCTCACAAAAAACCTGCTGGTTCTATTTAGAAAGGAATCTATTGAAGAGACTGTCTTGACTCAGTCTCTTCAATAAATGGTGTTGACAAAATTGGACAGGACGTGCAAAAAAAGTGAAACTAGACCACCAACTTACACCATACACAAAAATAAACTCAAAATGGATAAAGGACTTAAACGTAAGACAGGAACCCATAAAAATCTTAGAAGAATCCATAGGCAGCAAAATATCAGACATATATTGTAGCAATATATTTACCAATGCAGCTCCTAGGACAATGGAAACTAAGGAGAAAATAAACAAATGGGACTACATGAAAATAAAAAGCTTCTGCATAGCAAAAGAAACCATCAACAAAACAACAAGAAATACCACTGCATGAGAGAACATATTTGACAATGTTATATCTGATGAGGGCCTAATCTCCAAAATTTATAGGGAACTCATACATCTTAACAAAAAGAAGATAAACAATCCAATAAAAAAATGGGCAAAGGACTTAAATAGACACTTTTTGAAAGTGGACATACAGAAGGCCAAGAGACATATGAAAACATGTCAAAATCACTAATCATCCAAGAGATGAAAATCAAAATAACAATGAGATATTATCTCATACCTGTCAGAATGGCTATAATCAACAAATCAACAAATGACAAGTGCTGATGAGGATGTGGAGAAAAAGGAACCCTTGTGCACTACTGATGGGAATTTTTTCCACTGTGGAAAACAGTATGGAGTTTCCTCAAAAAATTGAAAATGGAGCCTTAACCAGTTTGGCTCAGTGGATACAGCATCAGCCTGTGGACTGAAAGGTGCCAGGTTCTATTCCGGTCAAGGGTATATACCTTGGTTGTGGGCACATCCCCAGTAGGAGCTGTGCAAGAGGCAGTTGACAGATGTTTCTCTCTCATCGATGTTTCTAGCTCTCTATCCCTCTCCCTTCCTCTCTGTAAAAAATCAATAAAATATATTTTTTAAAAAAATTAAAAATGGAACTCCCATTTGACTCAGTAACCCCACTTCTAAGAATATATCTCAAGAAATCAGAAACACCAATCAGAAAGGATATATGCACCCCTATCTTCATAGCACAATTCACCATAGCTAAGATTTGGAAACAGCCTAAGTGCTCATCAGCAGATTAGTGGATTAAAAAACAGTGGTACATCTACACAATAGAATACTATGCTGCTGTAAAAAAGAAAGAACTTTTACCATTCACAACAGCATGGATGGACAAGGAGAGCATTGTGCTAAGCGAAATAAGCCAGTCAGAGAAATATCACATGATCTCACTCATTTGTGGAATATAATGAACAACATAAACTGATGAACAAAAATAGATACAGAGACAGAGAAGCATCGAACAGACCATCAAACTTCAGAGGGAAGGCAGGGGAGGAGGGGGTAAGAGATCAACGAAAGGATTTGTAGGCATGTATTTAAGCATAACCAATGGACACAGACAGTAGGAGGGTGAGGGAATGTGCTGGGGGGTGGGGGTGGCCAGGGAGAGGTCAATAGGGGCAAAAGGAGATTGCATAATACCATATGTAATACTTTAAACAATAAAGAATTTTTTTATGTTTTCATTTAAATTTTTTTATTTTATTTTATTTATTTATTTTCATTTAAATAAATCTCTATTGTTCAGGTTATTACAATTGTTCCTCTTTTTTCCTCCCATAGCTCCCCTCCACCCAGTTCCCACCCCACCCTCTGCCCTTACACCTCCCCCCCCCCCCCCCACTGTCCTCATCCATAGGTGTACGATTTTTGTCCAGTCTCTTCCCACACCCTGCACACCCCTTTCCCCCCAAGGATTGTCAGTCCACTCCCATTCTATGCCCCTGATTCTATTATATTCACCAGTTTATTCTGTTCATCAGATTTTTTATTCACTTGATTTTTAGATTCACTTGTTGATAGGTATGTATTTGTTGTTCATAATTTTTATCTTTACCTTTTTCTTCTTCTTCCCCTTCTTAAAGAATACCTTTCAGCATTTCATATAATACTGGTTTAGCGGTGATGAACTCCTTTAGCTTTTTCTTATCTGTGAAGCTCTTTATCTGACCTTCAATTCTGAATGATAGCTTTGCTGGGTAGAGTAATCTTAGTTGTAGGTTCTTGCTATTCATCACTTTGAATATTTCTTGCCACTCCTGTCTGGCCTGCATAGTTTCTGTTGAGAAATCAGCTGACAGTGGTATGGGTGCTCCCTTGTAGGTAACTAACTGCTTTTCTCTTGCTGCTTTTAATATTCTCTCTTTGTCTTTTGTTCTTGGCATTTTAATTATGATGTGTCTTGGTGTGGTCCTCTTTGGATTCCTTTTGTTTGGGGTTCTGTGCACTTCCTGGACTTGTAAGTCTATTTCTTTCACCAGGTGGGGGAAGTTTTCTGTCATTATTTCTTCAAATAGGTTTTCAGTATCTTGCTCTCTCTCTTCTTCTGGCACCCCATAATTCGGATGTTGGTATGCTTGAAGATTTCCCAGAGGCTCCTTACACTATCTTGATATTTTTGGATTCTTTTTTCTTTTTGCTTTTCCAGTTGGGTGTTTTTTGCTTCTTTGTATTTCAAATCTTTGACTTGATTCTTGTGATCCGCTAGCCTGCTGTTGGATCTCTGTATATTAGTTTTTATTTCAGTCAGTGTATGCTTAATTTCGAGTTGGTCCTTTTTCATATCCTCAAAGGTTTCGCTAAATTTATTGGCCTTTTCTAGAAAATTCTTGAAAAACCTTATAACCGTGGTTTTGAACTTTATATCCAGTAGTTTGCTTTCCTCCCTTTCTTTCATTTGTGACCTGTTTCCTTGTCTCCGCATTTTGGCTGCTTCCCTGAGTTGATAGAGTGGCTTTGTGTGCTAGGTGTCCTATAGAGCCCAGTGGCTCAGCCTCCCCAGTTACCTGAGGTGGACACTCTTGGTGCACACCTTTGAGGGGGCTGTGTGCACAGTCTTGTTGTAGTTAAGCCTTGATTATTGTTGGTCTCACTGGGAGGGATTGACCTCCAGGTCAACTGGCTGTGAGGATCAGCTGTGTCTACGCTGGAAGAACTTCTGTGCTGGAGACACCCTTATGAGACAAGACTTGCTTCAGTGGGGCTTTGGTGCTCACTGAGTCTGCCCCCTGAGTGTGTCCCTTATGAATCTGAGGGATTGTAATCTGGATGGTCCCACTCTGACCCCTGGGTGCACTGGGTTTTGGATCTCCAAGGAGGTGCTAATTTAGCCTCTGCCTGAGGCCACCCAGCAGGAACTATGGAGAGATCTGAAGATTCCTCTTCTTTGTTTGGGTTTTGGAGGTGCCCAGATGAGGCCCAGCTGTGAAGCAATGCAAGCTGCTGTGGGGCCTTGGGCCTTCTTTTGGATGTTCTGGGTCTCACTGACTCAGCTGCAGTTTGCTAGGTAAGTTTAGTTTTCAAAGGATCAGGCCATTCATATGCAAAAGCCTCTGCGCTCACTTGGATGGGGCAGAGTCTCAGGGTGGAGCAAACAGCAATGGCTTCCCATCAGCCCTGCCCTAAGAGGCCCCTGGGTCTCACTGTCCCTGGGTAATTGCTGCAAGCACCTCTGAGAGAAAGCCACCCTCGAGTTCCGCCTGCTGCCAGACAGTCCAGTTTCTCCCTGTATGAGTCTGGGTCCCCAGAGTCTCGCCCGGAACTGGAGTTCAGAGCAGTCGGGAGCTTTTGTCTCCCTCCCACTTGAAAAAGACAGCCACGTACTCAGTTGCCAGCCCTCTCCTCCATACGTGCACCTCCGTACCTCTGCCTTTACTTCCACAGCTCCTGTGAGTCTCAGTGTGCTTTTCTCTTTCCTTCTAGTTGTAGAATTTCCACTTAGCCAGCCTTCCTGTGGTTCTGGATGATGTCCGTTTTGACTTTTAGTTGTAGTTTTGAAGTTGTGCGAGGCAGCAGTTCAGGTGTTTACCTATGCCACCATCTTGGTTTCTCTCTCTAAAGAATTAAAAAAAAAAAGAAATCAGAAATAATATTTTTAAAAAAGAAAAAAGAGAGAGGAATCATTAAAGGAGGTGGGAAGAAATAGCTGGAGGAAGAGACCCTGACACTGTCCTGAAGGGAGAAAGGGGGGCAGACTAACATGGTTCTTACGAGCCTCACTCTTCAAGAGTGGAGATAGCTGGGACTGACTGATACAAGAGGTAACAGCAGAGGAATCCATAAAAAAAGAGCTTTGTACATTGAGCACAACCTCCTTCTTTCCTTCGCTAGGACAGTAAATGACCACACCCCCTGGATATAAAAGAAAGGCATTCTGCATTGCATGTGGGAAGTGCAGGCATTTGAACCAGAGCAGACAAGGCTGACACATGGCTCTGTGGCCCATGGCTGGTCAGGAAACACTGTCATTGCCAGACACAGAGGTGAAGTGTGTAGAAAAGACTGTTGTTCCTAAGGATTCCCCTCCCCTGTCTGAGCGAAGGGTAGGGTGGATTGAGTTGGAAGTTCCCACAGGGCTGGGACAAGGGGAGCAGAAACATCAATTTGCTACAGTGGGACATCCCAGCTCTACCCCATGACTGGTATGGCCTGAGGGAAATCCCTGTTATGTAAGGGATTCTGAAATGATTCACCCAATCATGCAGTGTTGTTAAAATGCTGCCTCCTTTGTAATAAAAATCCCCATTAATTTTTTTTAAGTCAACTTACTTTCAGAAAGTCAGATGATACGACCCATTTCAGAAAGAATAAGAAATGAAAGCCTCTGCCATGTTGCAGCTTCCTCACTTTCCAATCCCCAAAAGACTCTCCAGGGACATCAAACCAACTGGACCTAAAATCCTGAGACTTCTGCCTCCACTACATACCCACTACACAAGCCTGGGCTCGAAGCCCCAGTCCGAGGTCTCCTTTTCAACTGTCTATAAAATGAGGATAAGATCTTCCAGGAACAGTCACCACATCTGTGTGCTCTCGGTGACACTTTATCATCGGTGTAAATATACACAGAAAGAGCTTAGGATGTGAGATGCCAACATTTAAACTAAAACCTCACATTTAAAGAAATTATTTATTAAATTGATTGGTGTGACATTGGTCAACATGAACATATAGGTTTCAGGTGTGGGTTTCTATGTTACAAGATCTGTATATTACACCATGTGCCCACCACTCAAAGTCAAATCTTCTCCTGTCACCTTATCTTAGGATCCCCATCTCCTCCCATGCCCTTCCCTCTGGCAACCACCACACTCCTTGAAACCTCACATGTTTCAAGTGATTCTCATGGACTTCTCAAAAATGTCAGTTAATTCCATTTCCCCAATCCTAAAAAGCCTAAAAGGGTATGTAGCATGGTAATTTCCTATCGTGGGTCAACAAGGAGGAAGAAACATCTGGGGGTTTCCACAGTTCCTTCACAGGTCAAGGGTATAGAGATAACCCTGGGATTCCCAGCAGCAACCTCGGCAGTGGGACCTGAGGATGATATTTGGTGCATGTGCAGGATGGCCATAAACCTTCAAGGTTGCAAGAAGCGATTCCCAGATCCAGACATGGTGGGTGATTGCTAGTCTCCATCCTACTTCCCCAGATGAAATCAGGATGATTTTATGATAATGCCAAAGTTGTAAACCAAACCCCAAGTCCTACCCTTCTCGAAAGTCCCTACTGTGCCCAGACTCCCAATGGGTCCTGTCCTGGTGCCATTATGAGGACCTAGCTCATCCACACAACCGCACCTGAGACACCCGCCAACCATAGGCACTCACCTCTGGAATCTGTCTAGACCATTTCCCTTAAAGAGATGAAGAAATTTGCCCAAGGTCACACAGCCAGGAATTGGCAACCGAAGGATGCAAATCTAAGTTTCCGGAAACGCAGAGCCTGTGTGATGATGATGGCACTCTTAACTGCGGCTCTAAGTGCTCCTTTAAAGGAAAGCAATGCTGCCAATTTGCTTTGACAGGTGGCCTGGTCCAGGCTAAGAGCGTTGGTGTTTAAGAGGCTCATGATAAAACACACAAAGACTCTCAGGCCCAGTGGCTGTATAAATTTCAAGAGTTATCATCATTTTATCTGCCAGAATATATCTCCTCTGCCCGTATCTCATACCGTAAAGGCTGCCAGTTACTAAATAGTGCTGAAGTCAGTTAATGTGTGTTTTGTACTTGCTATGTTCACTACAGTTAACTGAGTGCTGTCTGAGACTTAATAAAACATATTTCTTGTCCTCCCACAACTCAACTCTAAGGGGCTAGAGGTAGGAGTGAAGATATGAAAAGTAAAGCAAAAACACAAATGCCAGGCCAGGGTAAGATAAATGCCACGAGAGAAAAACCAAGTCATGTGGAAGCATAGGCATAACCAAAATGATTTCTCCTAAAGTAATCAAAGATCTTTGTCATCAAGTTAACCCTAAACTCACCTAAATCTAACTTTATCAGTTTACTTCACCTCCGTAGAAGCTGCCTGAAAAAGTCTTAACTTGCTGTTGCCGTAAGCCCCTTGTCTATTTTTATAACAGAGAAGCAAAATTCTCTCCACCGTTGTTGTTTTTCACCCCCTGAGCATTCTTGACATGTTAGAACTCAGTTCAGATCTTTTTGAGAACAGCATAATTGGGAGGAATGTGATCAAGGGCCCTATTCACTAGGAATGTACACACAATTTACGTGGCCAAGTTATGTTGGTTTCGGTGGCATACTCTCAAGTCACGTAGAAGCAGCTTGAAGATTAATGCAGACAAAAAAATGTATTCTTTTTTCCCCCCCTCAGATTGTTACAGCAATATAGTGAGGCCATTCTCTCTGCTGGGCTTGTGTCAGCACTTCCCATCTAACCCTGTTTTTTCAAGCCTTTCAGACTTGGCTGTGAAACTGCCCTGTGGGTCTGTAATTCAGGAGATAGCTTTGTAAGGCCGTTTTGATTAGATTTTTGCAAGTTTCCCTGTCTGAGCTGTCTCCTCATTACATGATAGGCAAGGAAGGTTGCACAATTCTTACGCTGTTGTGTTCCTAAAGAGAAATGGAATTATCTACCTCACAACCAGGACAGGAATCAATTGTTTTGATCCTTTAGAATCGTATCAAAAACACCTTTGAGTTGTACGAAAATTTTAGATGTGAGATTTTTAACCTCCCTTTTTATGAAATGTGATGGTGTTACACATTTTGCTTCATTCTCTCTTTCATGCTTCTTCACATGCTTATTCTCACCTTCAAGTGATATGTTTCACTCTGATGCTTGATTATACGGAGGCAATTGCTACCACTAAGTTTGGTTCCAGTGTAAAACACACAGAGAAATTTCTCATTTCTCTTGGTAGTATCAAGAATTGGGGGGTGTTTTCAGAGATAAAGCAATCAGGGAAATCCACAGATTGGAGTGGTTTTTTATGGTGTGTTTTTTTTCCAATCATCTTGCCTATGGTTTCTGCAGGCTACAGAGAAAGGCAGTTTGGTAGAGTGGAAAGTGCATGAGCTCTGAGTCAACAGACCTAGCATTGAATATCAGTTTGACCACTGTGTGACCAAGGGCATGTTGTATGAACCCTGGTCTCCTCAATTAGTAACCAGGGAAAACAACATTTCCTTTTAAGGGATTCAAGTGGTTAGGATTCCCTAATTTATTTCTTTAATAAATATTTGGGGGGCATTTACTATGTGCCAATCACATAAGCAATGGAACCACAGTTACAATACCTTCCTGGGAGGTAAACTTGAATCCAATAATGACCCAAGTAGAAGTAAAAAGTTAGAGTTATGAAATCATAAGTGCCACAAAGGAAAGCACATGCTGCTTTGAGGGCATAGCAACCTCATCCAGGGAACCAAGTGAGTGATGTCTGAGCCAAATCTGAAGGATGAGGAAGCATTAGCTAGGCAGAGTTGGGGTACTTGGGAAAGGGGTATTCCAGGCAGAGAGATCAGCATGGAGGCCCTGTAGCAGGAAGAAGCATGGACCCAGCCAGCTGAGTGGAGGGGAACGTGGAGCTAACAGAGATGAGAGAGGGTTCAGAACAAGATATTACAGATCCAATGATCCTGTTTATAGCACTTACTTTAACTCTCAAAAACTATCCCCATTTGGATAATTATATGACCACACTACTCAGAGGCCACATTAATCATTTTGACCTTTTTCTTGAACGCAGTAAAAATGTTTAAGCATAGGAATAACAAAATAGTTTTAGAAAGCTAAAGTGTAGAGAATACATCCCTGACATTTTAATTCACAAATCCCTGAGTCTCTCCCATGACTACATATTTCATTAGCCTCATATGAAACCCCAACCTGAAAAAAAGGCACTATTGCTCATTTATCAAGATATAAATCAAGTGACTATCTTCGCAAATAGACTTCTTCTAATCAAGTTTTACTAGCCAACTTTAAGGTATGTTTAGTGTCATAATCAGGATTCTCCAGAAGTGTGTGTGTGTGTGTGTGTGTGTGTGTGTGTGTACCCAGGGAAGAGATACCAGTCGAGTCCAAAAGTAATCTGCTGGCAGGATTTCCTCTTCTTTGGGAGAGGTCAGTGTTGTTGTTTTTTATTTTAAGGACTTCAACTGATTGAATGTGGCCCACACACATCATAGGGGGTAATCTGCTTACTCAACATCTACAGACTTAAATGTTGATCTCATCTAAAAAAACACTGATTCAATTCCCAGTTAGGGCACATGCCTGGGTTGTGGGCTCTATCCCTAGTAGAGGTCATGCAGGAGGCAGCTGATCGATGTCTCTCTCTCTCTCTCTCTCTCTCTCTCTCTCTCTCTCTCTCTCTCTCTCCTCTCCTTCATTCCTCTTTCTCAAAAATCAATTTTAAAAAATTAAAATAAAAAATATACCTTCACAGAGACATCTAGAATAATGTTTAAGCAAATATCTAGGTACCATGGCCTAGCTAAGCTGACACATAAAATTAACCATCACAAACACTTATTGGTACAGGTGAATGAATGAGTGAATGAATGAATGGTTTGTGGAGAGCATGTTGACTAATCCCAATATCCTTGGGGTCTACTCCCAATTGAATTAACTCCCAAAGATTCTCATGGCATCTCCATTGCCAGGACAGCAGCTCAATCAAGACAAGTTTCTGAACAGACAAAGCAAAGTTTTAGAAGCAACACAACCAGGCTTTGTGTTTGCAGGTTTCCCACCTGCCACAGGCCCCATAGGCCCCACATTCCAGGGTGGAGTGGTGAGATGTTCCAGGAAGAGGTGTGGCTGAGAGACCTCCCCTTTGAGAGTTTCCCACTTTGGAAGAATAAGGCAAGAACTGTTTGGCTTGTCAAGGAAATTCCCTGAGGGAGACATTAACTTTCAAACTTCCCAATTTCAATAAGGAAGTTATAAAGGCCAGACATCTAAGAGCTGAAACTCTTCCCCCACATTCTCATTTAAAAAGAAAAGGGGGGAAAAGACTTCTCACAAAAGCAGCGTCCCTGGGATACTTTTGTGCTTGTGTGAGGAAATAGGAGCTATGTATTATAGTTGAACCAATCCAACTGCATTTGGGATATCAAGTCATAATTTCTCATGGCATCAAATCTAACATTTTAATTCACAAACCCCTCCCTTATGCTCATGAAGAAAAAAAAAAGGTTGTCTGTCCCCATACACAAGAGGATAAGCAAGAGTAAGAATTCAGAATTCAGAGGGTCTAAGGAACTTTCTAAAGACATTCAAGCTAATACCACACCCATTTTTGTTTTCTTTCTTTTTTTATAACCCAATGAGGGGCAGCATATTTAATAAGGGGAAGAGAACGTTTTTAATGACAAGAACCATTATGCAGACTAGTTGATTTTTAGCTTCAGTATAGACAGAGCAAGAGACAATGAGCTTGAACTTAGCATAAGTGATTGGATTTATACAGATCTATGTGATACTGAGTGAACTACCAACTAAAAGGGGTAGAGCCTGTGAGTGAGCTCTGCTTCCTGAAAAGGTTATTCATAACAGACCAGGATTTTCCACGCCAGTAATATTAGGACACTGGTGTATGAAACATCTTATCAGTGTGTCTCAGCAATGATTTTTGCCTCATATATCACAGAAACCATTTGCCCCAGGCCTGTAACTGTCCAGAGGCCCCAAACTTTTTCCTTCTTTCTATTACTCCCTCAGTTCAAAACATACTCAGGAGGAGTTTGGGGGAAACATAAATGGTTGGGAATGCCTGCTCTGAGATGTGTCCCTGCTCCAATAGCCAGCATCACTAGTGTTAATTAAATTTCCTCTCTAAAGTGTACACAATACACAAAGTATAAACAAACACAAAGACACATCTGTGTTGACACAAACCGTACACCTACACATACCAACTGAAAAATATATAGAAATGGCAAAATTGTTCGAAATAATGTTCTATAACTTTTTCTCTACGTGTAAAAACATACATTTTCTTTTTCCAAACAAAGGAATAAATTGCTCTTGTGGAGAGCTATGATATTTCTACCAAGCTAGCCAGGTATTTAAAAGTTGAGACAATCTGAAATGTAAAGATTCTTCATTTTTTTTTTAAAAAAGCCAACTTTAATTCAGGAACTAGCTAACTCCAACTTGGCCCACTGGAGATAGCAAATCTATCTTCGTCTGAAGAGATAGAATTGAGCAGAAATAAACAAACAAAAAACTAATTAGATTTAAGGGAATGGAAAAGTAGGAGATATAGGAAAGGGAGGTAAACTGTTTATGTGACCACTTTTTTTCATCCTATGATTTATCACACACACACAAAAAAATAGGTCAAAGGACAAAATGTTTCACCCTAGCCGGTTTGGCTCAATGGATAGAGCGTTGGCCTACAGACTCAAGGGTCCCAGGTTCGATTCCGATCAAGGGCACATGCCCAGGTTGTGGGCTCAATCCCTAGTAGTGGGTGTGCAGGAGGTAACTGATTCTCTCTCATCATTGATGTTTCTATCTCTCTCTCCCTCTCCCTTCCTCTCTAAAATCAACAAAATATATATTTTTTAAAACTCCTTAAAAAAAAAAAAGGACAAAATGTTTCACCTACCCCTTCACTCTACCATTGTGGCTTTTCTTTCTTTCCTTTCCTTAATTAAGTACCTCCAATCCATTTTTATCCATAACTATTAGCTCTCATCCTCACACCCCTTGCACATTGTAGAAGCAAACTTGGCCACTTTAGAAGTGTATACAGTCAACATAGAATAGTCAAGTGTGACATGGACCACATCCTACTAGGACGATGTAACGTTGCTCTGCCTGAAGTTGGGATAGCATGCTCTAACTATGAATATTCTGTCAAGATCCTCACCTGTGCACAGTTTAAACTGAGTTTGGCTAAGTGGTATTTCCAAATCCTGGCATATTTTTAAATACTTTATACTCATATGTAAGAATTTAGAAAGATTAATTACCTTTTAGATATGAAGGAAAGGACATTTCCCCACTGCCATTGATGGTCTGACTTTTGTTTTTGACATGATGGGTAAGGTTTCTAGGGAGAGAGGCCGTTATCTGAATTGTGTCCCTTCCAAAATTTGTACGTTGAAGCCCAACCCTGAAAGCGACTGTATTAGTAGACATGGACTTAAGGGAGGTAATAAAGGTTAACTGAGGTCACAGGGTGAGGCCCTAATTCTATAGAATTGGTGTCCTCATAAGAAGAAGAACACAACAGAAGAAAAACAGAAATCTCACTCTCTCCTTGTGCATATAAAGCAGAGGTCATATGAATACACGCAAATGGCGGCCACCTATAAGCCAAGAGAAGAGGTCTCAGAATAAAATCTATTAGGCCAACACCTGGATGTTGGAATTCCCAGCCTCCAGAACTGTGAGAAATAATTGCTATTGTTTAAGCCACCCAGCCTGTTAAATTTTGTTATGGCAGTCCTAGCAGGCTGGGATCGAGATCAAGTTCCAGATTGGGAGGAGCAGGAGATGGGCCAAGCCTAGAAGCCCAGTAAGCAGTTGAACAGCTAGAATATCCCATGATTTAGGAAACACAAGAGAGCCACCAGCGTGTACAGAAACGTGGCATGCAATTACAGTGAGCTCTAAGAACCAAGCCAGAGAATCAGCTAGTGCACAGCTCAGTGGTTTAGAGCAGAACAGGATTTGAGTCTCTGCTCTTCCCAGCTGTGTGGCCTACAGTAACTTTTTCTGAGTTTTCTGTTTTCTCATCTGTGCAATGAGGATAAAGGCAGTAACTACTTATTGTAAAGAATCAATAAAATATATGGGTAAAGAGCACAGCACAGTCTCCTAGGAAGCATGTACTTAAATTACCCAAAGCAAGAAAGAGAGCAGAGAGGTCGAGGTTGTCACTTAATAGCTAACATGGCCAGAGGACAGAGGCCAAGCACAGCACCAAGTGACGAGTCAAAATGGAGACCTAAGAACAACATCACCAACGACAGAACAACTACCAGGAACCACAATGCTAGAAAGTAAGACTGTTGGACCCAGGTCAGGGGCTGTCTGCTTGTTACCTGTTCCAAGCTTTGCTGATGGGGAAAGATGCACATGTTATTGCTCTAGCAGAAAACAGATGGCCCCACTCAAAGAGTGTGGGAGCCAGAGTCATTATGGTTAAGGAATGTCGACAAAGGGTGGTTAATCACCCCTGGACTAGCAAGAGAGGGACAGCATCCAAAGTCCTAGGCCTGGATGGCAGGGGGAGAGGGTTGCTGGAGCCCAGGGAGACCTGCTCTGCAGGAAAGAGGCCCAACAGGAGCTTTGGTCTTTTCTAGAAGCGCACAACCCTACGAAGCTGAGGCCTGGCAGGAAGGACTATGGGGAACAAGGAGATTCATCTTGCTTTCCTGCTGCCTTCCGACTTCTTGCCAGCCCCTCCCATCAGTCAAACCCAAACAGAAGCCAGAGGCAAGAGAGCCCAGTGGATTCAGTTCATATTACATCAGCCTCATAGGGCTCAGAGTGGAGAAGAGTGGAGAGTCAATCTTTGGAGGCTCATAGAATATGCAGTGCAATGAACAAAGGATCATAGGAGTATACTGTCCCTCAGAATCAGATGGGGTCTGAGGGCATTGTTCTTAGAGTTGAGATTAGGTGTCTTTGCAGCCCTCCGCAATCTAACTACAGACTCATCAGGGAGAAAGGAGCTAAGAAATCCTTGTCTCCTCGGGGGCACAAACGCCCATCCCCAGCTCCTGCATTCAGCACACATCTCCTCTGATTACACTCTCTCTTGCCTTTCAGGATCTTTAGCACCTGGTTTCTGCCTTGGTGTGGGAGGGCTGCTCTTTTATGCTTTGGCTTTCTGAAAACTTCAATTTCTTTCTGGAAATTTTATTTCCAGGTGAGCTGCAATAACCCTAGCCTGCTATACCTAGGAACAAGTTTGGGTTGAAATGTTTTACAGTCCGGTGTATACGTGAGCAAGGTTCAGGGGGAAAAAATTAAAATCTTCTGCTTCGTCTCTAACCTGTATCCTAAATGCTTGACTTTTTTTTTTCCTGTTAGTCACTTACGAGTAATGGGACTTTGATCATTTTCATCTTGGAATCTATTGCGAAGATGTTGACTTTGGGATCTACTCTCCTTGACTCCACCCCACCGGATATGCACTCATTGGTCTTGTTGACATTAATGAATAGTTGTGTGTGCACAGTGCGAGGATAAGAGACACAACTGAGAGGTCAGAGTGGCAATTTCTGTGCTGGAAGCAAGAGCTATAAACTTTGTCCAACAAAGGAACCAGCGGAGTAGCAATGTGCGCTATTATTTTTCTTTATTCTATAGGGAGACATTATAAGTTCTCCTAATTAATAGAATCTTTTGTGCATCACAACCAGAAGAGCTTTTCCCTTTCAAAAAGAAATCTAACAGCACGGCAAACATATGCATTTTGGGCTGCTTTTCAAGCCATATTTATTAACTAAGTGCTAGGGTGGAGGATGGTTTTCTTGCCAACAGGATTCATAGGACACAGCGTTTGAAAGCACATCAAGGAATGAACCATTTCTCTGACGAGCACAATCACTGCCTGTAACTCCAACTTAGCTGGTGCTGTCAGCACTGACCGCACAAACCACAGACTAACTGAAGGACCTTAGGCACCTAGGATTAAACACAGCCTCCCAGTATTATGAGGTGCTGGGACCGATCCCCAGAGCCACTTGAGTTTAGAGAAAATAGCAGCTGGTCAGACAGAGACCATTTCCGACTTCTCCCCACCATTTTGGACACAGGGATCTTCCTGGTGCTGAACTCTCCCATATCCTGCTGTTAGGAAGGAGTATCCTATTCGCCAGAGGGCCTACACTCTTCCTACACCCTTTGCAAAACAACGGTTCTGGAAGAAATCCAATGACCTATGAAACTAAGGAGGGAATCTGCCAGGTAATTAAGACATAGGCAGGTTTTCTTCCGTGCCTCCCCCTCCCGTGCTCACCCTCCCTTCAGTCTCTCCCAACTTCCAGCGTTAGAAATTCTCCTTCCTTCAGAGGCAGCCTGTGAAGATGAGGTTGGAATAAAAGGTAGTTCCAGGGTTCATGTAAGGTGACAAAGCTGGCACACGCTAAACACTTAGCATTATACAGCCACCCCTTAAGAGTGCTCCAAATCCATCAGTCATCATGGAAAAATTAGAAGCTTTACTGGATTCCTGCCTCTCCAAACAGATCTTTTGAACTGCTTAATGGACTCCATAATTCAGCATTTGAGAATAGAGCTTCAGACCAGCAAGACTGTCTCTATAACACACTGTCAGGCAACTTGGAACAGGCAGAGAGGAACAAGTCAAAACAATCAGCTATTTCATTAAGGGGATAAGATTAATCTTGAATGATGCCCAAGTCTGACTCACATTGTCAAATATTATATATGATCTCTATGAGCAGGCCATTTTCCCAATTCACTGAAACATCTGTGCATTTCAGTGGGCTAAGCTCTGCCCTGTCCACTGCCCTCTAGCTGTTTTTGTTGTGGATTATGCAATTGAGTGAGTGATGCAATCAGAAGAAGAATGCTTTCTACCTGTGCTTTGTACACGATGTCTGACGATTACTGCAACGGGCTAGATGGCACAGAGCCTTGGATTTCAACACCCTAAATTGCTTTGTGACCTTGGGTCTATTACTTCCCCTCTCCTGGCACCTGCTGTAAAAATGGGGAGGAGCAAATATTGCCTCTTTCACCCACTGGATTGGAAAGTGCTTTGTAACTGCCATGAAAATAAGCACCAGTCCAAGAGACCAATGCCCACGAAAGTCAGGCTAAGAATCCTGGAAAATGGGCAGTGGGCATGACTTAAAACAAAAAATGTTTTGCCTTTTTTTTTTTTTTAATTTGCCTTTGTGTTTAACTGTGTGAGAAGGTATGTGTTTAAAGAGGAAATCTGACTTTAACTTAGATTTTCATTCAGTGATGTAAAGAAGAGAAAGAGAAGCTAGAGAAGTCTGAGAAGTAAAAAGTTTATATTTAATGTTAGATGCAGAAAGGCTCACACTTTACCCTAAAATATATCCCACAAGGATCAATCATTTAAATGTACCAAAAAAAATGACCTAAAAACACTAGAATAACCTGGGTGAATATTTTTAGAACCTTGGAGCCTTTCTAAGGATGTCATATAATTTGGATGCTACAAAGAGAAAACTGATAGATTTATTGCATTGTAAAAATTTTTACAGGAAAAATAGAAGATACACATAAAGTCCATGTATCAGAGAAGAACTGGAGACAATGTTTCATTTTGCCCATCAGAAAAAGGAAAATGCCCCTAACATATGATGTGCTCTTTAAAAATCGATATGAAAATCATGAACACAAAAATGAGCAAAGAAAATGAATAGGCAATTCAGAAAAAAGACTCAGAAGGCTCCCAAAAATGTCTGGAAAGCTCAGAAGGCTCCCTCTGTGCTCATAATTGAAAAAATATAAACTGCAATAATGTAGATATACCAATTTTTTACCTATCAGATTGACAAATATTCAAGTGCTTCTTAAATCTACTAATTAGCAGATGTGTAAAGAAATGGTTATTCCACATTCTAATGGTTAGAGTGAAAACTGATTAAAAATTGGCAAGTTGGCAACATATATTAAAATTTTACTTGTGAATTGGAAGTAGTTCTTCTTATAGGAATTTGTTCTGCAAATATTCTCCCCAAAGTGTACAAAGGCTCTTTACTTTAGCACTATTTGTCATAACAGAAATCTGAAAACAGCCATCCTATATAATAAAAGCCTAATATGCTAAGTGTCCAGTCGTCTGGTCAGCCGTCCAACCAATCAAAGCATAATATGCTAATGATATGCTAAGGACATTCAACCACTCGCTATGATGTGCACTGACCACAAGGGGGCAGATGCTCCCACCAGTAGGTTAGCTTGCTGCTGGGGTCCAGCTGATCAGGGACTGAGCAAGACCGGCTGGATATGCCCTGGAGCCCTTTCATGGCCCCTCCCCAGCTGGCCAACCTCCCGCATCCCTCCCTGGCCCTGATCATGCACCAGTGGGGTCCCTCAGCCTGGCCTGTGCCCTCTCACAATCCAGGACTCCTCAGGTGATGTCAGAGAGCTGGTTTCGGCCCGATCCCACAGGCCAGGCAGAGGGACCCCACTGGTGCATGAATTCGTGCACCGGGCCTCTAGTATTGCATAATATTCCACTGAGCCATATGGACTGACAATACAAGTTATCTCGGACATGTTCCTAAGAAAACAAGTCCTAGAACAGTAAACATAGTATACTCCCATTTGAGGTTAAGAAAGGATCTATAATATTTAGACATGTGTATTGTGTATGTGTGTACACGTGTGTGCTTTGCTTAAATAGACTTCCTAACTTATCAGAATCTTGGCGGAGCTTTCAATATTAATAATAGTAAGTGGTATGTTCTCCCATATTCTAAATAGAGGTACTATGTTATCCAGTCAGGGCTTAGTAAAAGGTAAACAACACCCTAAATTGTGATCCTTAGCTCATTACCCATCTTCATTCTCTATCAAAGAGTGAAGAAGAAAAGGAGAGCTTGGACAATTATTGCTGGCCCAATAGCATTAGAGTTCCATGGATTCCCTTCCTCATGAGGAGGCTGAATGGAGTGCCAAGAGAAAAGAAAAGAAAGGATAGCAGGGCTGGCCAGAGGATGAAAAAGCATCTCACCCCTACTGATTACTTGCCAATCTGCCAAAATTCAGAAGGCTCCCTCCATGCTGCTCTTACAACAGTAAGCTCTTGGGTGAACTTAATCTATGTTCCCTAGAATTTGGGGGCACAGAATGAGATGCCTTCCTCTTGCCTAGAAAAGGCTAAAGGCCAGAGGTTGCCAAGTTTTCCATGAGCTAAGCCAGTGGTCAGCAAACTCATTAGTCAACAGAGCCAAATATCAACAGTACAACGATTGAAATTTCTTTTGAGAGCCGAAAACTGACTTCTGCGCATGGGCCACGAAGTTTCAATCGCACTGTACATGCACGTCCGCACATAGTATTTTGTGGAAGAGCCACACTCAAGAGGCCAAAGAGCCGCATGTGGCTCGCGAGCCACAGTTTGCCGACCACTGAGCTAAGCGATCACCCTGGAAGGTAGCCAGTCCAGTGTCATTTTGAAAAGATCTTACCCCAGAATCCTGCCCGCTGGGTCAAGGTAACCCCAGCAGAAATATTCTGAGAAGAAGAGAGGAATCATAGGACTGCACTGAGGGAGAGTCATGAGAGACTGGGCTGAGAGAGCTTCCCTCGTTACAGAGAACAATTCAGAGACCAGAGCAGAGTCCTTTAGTGGCAGAAGGAAAAACCCACAGAACCATCCCAGGTAAGACAAAGCCAGCATTAGGTATCCACAGCCCAGAGGGCATAGATATTGGATAACATAACACCCATTGAGCAAGGCTAGTCCTTTGAAACGTCCATTCTCTACACAGCCCAATCCTGGAGGCGCCTGGGGCAGCAGGGGTCAGTGTGGGACCCAGAGGAGTAGAAAAGCAAGGAGGAGGAGAGTGAAAAGCCACATCCCACACTTCTCTTTCTCCTTGCAACTTTCTGAACCAGGATCAGGCCTAAGCTTGGGGGGAGGGGAGACATTTTTAAGTAGCTGTAAGAAAAAACTTTTTTAAAAATATATTTTATTGATTTTTTTACAGAGAGGAAGGGAGAGGGAGAGAGTTAGAAACATCAATGAGAGAGAAACATCAATCAGCTGCCTCCTGCACACCCCCTACTGGGGATATGCCTGCAACCAAGGTATATGCCCTTGACCGGAATCGAACCTGGGACCCTTGAGTCCACAGGCCGACGCTCTATCCACTGAGTCAAACCAGTTAGGGCAAGAAAAAATTTTTTATTTTGATCAGATTCCCCTTTTAAATACATTTTAAAATAAAAGACTATTTTAACATCTAGATGTGTTTGGAAAAGTTGCAGGATCTGCAGGGAGACCTGTAGAGTCAGTTTGAAGGGCTTGTGTTACAGAAAGAATAAAGCGACTTATGATTTCACCCCCATTTAGTAGCCAGTTAGGTATAGCAGTGCTACATGCATTAAACATTCCTGAAAAGATAAACAAGAAGCTCTTAGTTGTGCATACTCAAGGTGAGGGCATAGGGTGTCACACAGATGGGGGACTCTATTTTCATTCATCCATACTTTTTGCATCTCTTACAATAAACATAAATCACTCTTAAAATTTAATGTGTTTTAAATATGGAGCTGATGCAGACTTTGCAGCAGAGGAATTTATGAAAACTCTTTGGCCAGAGCATTTAGAGTATCTTTCTCAGAATCCTCTCCTTCACCTTTAACACAGTTAACTACTGCCTACTTGGCCAATTCAGCTAGGATTGGGTGGAGTTCCCTGGCCACCTAGTTGGCCCCATAGTGTACCAGAACCTTCTGGCATCTATCCATTGTAGTGTGCTAGAGAACAAATAGCCCTGAGAGGGAGGCTCCCGACAGCTGGTGCTGTGGCCCGTCAGTCTCATGGAACTAGGTACATCCCCAGGTGGGTTCCTTAAGCCTTTGATGCTGGCATCATCAGCCCTGTAGAGGCCTCTTTACATGCCAGCACCACTCTAGGGTACCTGCTGTGTTGGCTCTTCTCAGCAACTGTCATTCAATTCTGTGGGTTCTAGGGCAAGAACCTCAGGAATCCCAGGCAAGGTGAGAACCAAAGACCAGGAGGATCAGACCTGGGGAAATCAGGAGTCTGGATTTCTGGCTGTAGAACCCAGACCCATGGCCATGAGCCAGGATGACATCGGTACCTGAAGTCCATGCAAGGCGGCAGAAGGGAGGAAGAGATGAGGGAGGGTAGAGGAAAGACTATGTCGAGAACTGGATTGTTTTAAAAAAGCAGGGGCAAAGAAGAAACTTGAAACGGAGGCAACTTCTGTTTAGGATTGGAAGCCTGCTTCCTCGTTCAGTGTGGTCTCCCTCTACCTCGGGAATGTGACCTGCTGGTCATGCCACGAAGGCCCCATGGGTAGCTGTGCTAGGGAAATGGCTACTGGGATAATTAACCTGGATTTGGAATCTGTGCATGAGGATAAAGGTAGATCCTAACATAGCTCTGTCTGGCTAGTTAAGTACCACCACAAGACTGCCGGGAAAGGAAATTGCACAAGGCTGAAATATAACAACTAATAAACAATGCAAAAGAACATGCCCTGAAAGGTAAGGACAGGAAGCACTCCATAATCCTATAAATTATTCCTGTTTATTGAGTGCTAAAAGCACAAGTTCCAGACATATATAAATAATATATTTGTATAAATAATTAAAAACACAAGGAAAATTACATAAGCAGGAACCAAATCTAAATTTAGCAAGGCCTCTGGCTTTATGGACCCCTATAAACTATGCTTCTCAATAAGCCCCATCAATTCATCCAGAAGAAAATCAAGATGAGAAACATTTTACTATATCATATGGACTGGCCACAGCATTTCCTTTGGTTTTCAGTTTCCCCATCTGAAAAAAAAAAAAAAAGCTGTGTGAATAAATAAGCTCTTAAATAAGCTCTAAATTCTACTCAAGCTCTGACAGCATATCATCTCCTTAAAAATTAGTAGAATACTGATTAATTAGGATCCTGTTTACACCTCTAGTGTTCAGGATAACTTGTCTTAGGCTTGATTTTCTACCTTTACTGCAAAATCCCCTATGTAAATCCTCATAGCTCTGAGCATCCTAAACATCTCTGAATTTCAGTTTTATAATGTATGGCTTGACCTGTCCTTGAGCAGCATTTTCTCTAGTAACATTGGTGATCCTGGTTTGGTGTTAAGCTAACAAGTTACTATCATTGGCCAAAATAGCACACTGTGACTACAACCTTAATTCATGAATTAGCTCATTGTTTCTCTCTCCTTGGGACATTGGCTTGTTGTCTGTTTCTTCCAGAGGAAGACTTTACAGATGCCAAAAGCTCTGGTGTAAATTAAATAAATAGACTTAATTTTCTAAGTTGTGCAAAAGGCAGAAGGAGCATGCACTTCCTGGTCTTCTTTCTTCTCACAATAGTCACATTGGATTCTAGGGACGAGCTATCAAATAGCCACCAGTAGCCCTGGTTAATGAGAAAAGGAAAAGTTTAGGTGCACTCTGAGTTTGGCATAGCTATTTTCCTCTATGACTCTGTTTAAACTCAGATATAGCAGTGAAATCACAAACATCATCATTTATTGAATAGCAACCATGAGGCAGGCACATACACTATCGCTAATCTTATGACAATTTGGCAAAGTACATGGTGTTATTATCTAGACCAACGATTTCAACCGGTGTGCTGCAGTGTGCCGCATGAATTATAAATCATGCAATACCTGACTATTTAGTCAGGGGAACTGACCTCTTTTCCCTTAATTGTCAAATAAAAAAATGACAACAGTCAACATAACAATAGCCATTGGTGTGAATGGGTGGAAATTTAACCTATTTTTTTTTGTCAGATTGGCAAGAAATATAACAATTTTTAGGTATGCTTCAGAATTTTAGTGATTAATTTATGTGTGCCATGAAATGAAAAAGGTTGAAAATTGCTGATCTATACTATAACTAATAGTATAGTAACTACTAGTACTATAGGTATTAGTATCCAAAGGTATTGATAGATATTACAGTACCATAGGTACTATACACTAGATATTAGTAGCTATACTATTAGCCTTTGAGTCTCAAAGGTTAAGTAACTTGTCTATCTCATTTGACTCCAGTATTCTCACACAACTTCTGAGATCCTTTTCAGTGGTTAAGCCTAAGGACCCTAGAGACAATATCTGAGTTCCAAACCTTGATCCAGAATGTACCAGCTCTAAGGTTTTACACAAGTTTTTCAGCTCCTTAAAGCCTTTGTTTTCTCTCTGTCCATGGTAATAGTACTTACTGCATAGGGTTAAATTATGCAATGTTGCAATAATACAATAATGCAAGTACATGCACTTAGCACATTCCTTGGCAAGTAATAAGCACTCAGTGCATGGTGGTAGTTATGGTTTTTATTGTTGCCTATATATTGTGCTCCCTCTAGAAGCACACTTAATTCAAGTTCTACAATGGAACAGGAGCTCTTGCCACAGTAGCCACCAACAGTAAGTGCCCAAAACATTTGTGTTAATGATTTCTATGGTTTGCCTAATAAGGTATGCTCTGTCTGGACAAGGCATATGTGTGCTTTAATTTTTATTTACATTCCCTAGAGTTTCTTCTTTTCCCTTATATATATGCACACACATGCACCCATATGTACATATATTCAATAGCATACATACAGGGTAACAATTTATCACTACTCATTTATACTAAGGATGCCACAATGCCACAGAAATGTTTTATTTCAGAGTTTATCATATGGTATAAGATAACATTTCTGCATCTGAAATTAATATTAAATATTTACCAATATAACACATGTACTTTGAAGATTACTAAAGAATAAATTTTGGAGAAATGCCACATAAAAAAGAAATGTGTGTATATGTGCCCCATATCATTCATTTACTATCTTGTTATGATGCTTCCAAGTTCATCAATTATATTTTGGGGAGGCAACAATTATTCTTACAGTATATTCATCTTATGTTGGTAAGTATAGATGGTAAACAACAGTTGTTCCTTCTCAAACTGTTCAAACAGAAAAAAACTAATACCACATAGTCAAATTGGTTTCCTATTGTATGCATGTTCAAGGGGGCAGGCAAGACCAAAAAATATGGCCAAGACTGGCCACAATCACTCTATGAGCCCAAAATCACAGATGTTTGAGGCATTAACGGTTAGAAACCCTGGATAGAAAGTTGGGAAACGGTGTATCTCTCTCCCAATCCCATAAAGTATAACACAATATCCTTCCTATGAGTAGCATGCCATACCTTGAATAAAGAAGACAGCAAGCCATATGAAAACACCGACCTTTAGAACCTTTGCACTGACTATTCCCTCTTTCCTAGAAATGCTTTACCACCCTAGCCAGTTTGGCTCAGTGGGTAGAGCATCGGCCTGTGAACTGAAGGGGCCTGGATTAAATTCTGGTCAAGGGTACATTCCCCGGCTGTTGGCTCAATTGCTAGTTGGGGGCGTGTAGAAGGCAGCTGATCAATGATTCTCTCTCATCATTGATGTTTCTATCTCTATCTCTCTATCTCTCTCTCGCTTCCTCTCTGAATACAATAAAAAAGATATTAAAAAAGAAAAATAAATGCTCTACCAATAGATAACCATGTGACCAACTCTCTCACTTCCTTTATGTTACCTTCTCAATGAGGCATATCTCAATCACTCTGTTTAAAATGGCAACACTCACCTCAACACTCCTGATTCCTTTTACCCTGCTATACTGTTTTATTTTTCCACTAGTGGCCCGGTACATGAAATTCATGCACATAAAAAGGGAATTAATTAGAGGAAATATTTTAATATTGCTATTTGCCCTTTCTCTATAATAGAAGTGTCAGAGATGAAAGAAAATTAGTAAGATGTATATGGAAATCTCCCCCCTGTCAGAGTCTGGGGCGTGCCACGGGACCCAGAGTCAAGTCCCCGCCCACCCACTCACACCTCGAAATCGCACGAGACTCAGACCCGGCCAGCTCCACCCCCACTGGGCGAGATCCAGACCCGGCCGGCCCCACCCCCGTCAAGCCCCGCTGGGCAGAGGGCGCAGCCTCAGGTCCCCTGGCCTGGCACTGGGCGGGGGGTGCAGCCTCAGGTCCCCCAGCACACGCCGGGTGGGGGGCACAGCCTCAGGTCCCCTGGCGCACCCTCAGGTCCCCCAGCCCAGCACTGGGGTGGGGGGCGCAGCCTGAGGTCTCTCGGGCCAGTACTGGGGCAGGGGGACATGGCCTGAGGTCCCCCAGCCTGGGGCGAAGGGTACAGCCTGAGGTCCCCTGCCCCAGCCTGGCGCCACACAGCCTCAGAT
The DNA here is from genome assembly GCF_951640355.1 of Cnephaeus nilssonii. Taxonomy (NCBI): domain Eukaryota; kingdom Metazoa; phylum Chordata; class Mammalia; order Chiroptera; family Vespertilionidae; genus Cnephaeus; species Cnephaeus nilssonii. The sequence continues at coordinate 41,462,004 of NC_137075.1, forward strand.
CCCTGCTGATCGCTCGTTACGGGAACCCTGCCTCTGCTGTGGGCACAGCCATCTTGTGTTACAGAAACCCCACCTCTGCTGTGGGTGCAGCCATCTTTTGACAGCATGAGGGTTAATTTGCATATTACCTCTTTATTATATAGGATACTATTTAATTTACTTATTTATTAGATTTAGCATTTATTGTCAATCACCCTGCTCTAAAATGTAAATTCAGTGAGGGCAGGCATTTTTGTCCATTTTGTTGGTCATTGTATTACAAGACCCTAGAGAAGTATTCCAAGACCCTAGAACATAATAGATGCTCAATAAATATTTGTTGAATGATGCTTCTGTAGATGATGTTGATAATAATTACAAAGAAGAGATATTGTTCAATGCAAACAGGTATGTTCCTAGTAAAATATAAACTTTTCATCTACAAATAATGGACAATTACAAAAACAAAATTCCTTTGGGAAGGAAGAAGAATGAAAAAATTAATTAATTATCTGTCTCAAATTGCATCACAATTCTCCAGACCTTTTTTAATGGCTTTTTAAAAAATCTGCCTCTCTGCCCTAGCTGGTTTGGCTCAGTGGATAGAGCGTCAGCCTGCAGACTGAAGGGTCCCAGGTTCAATTCTGGTCAAGGGCACATGTTTGGGTTGCGGGCTCAATCCCCAGTAGTGGACATGCAGGAGGCAGTCAATCAATGATTCCTTCTCATCATTGATGTTTGTATCTCTCCCTATCTGAAATAAAAAATATATACATATTTTTTAAAATCTGCCTCAGTGATCTCTAACTGTGTTAAGGTGCTATAAGAGCATTTCACACCAAATACACACCAAGTACAGTAGAAAATAGTTGTTCCCTTATACCCAATACTAGAGGCCCGGTGCACGAAATTCGTGCAAGGGGTGTGTGTCCCTCAGCCCAGACTACACCCTCTCCAATCTGGGACCCCTCGAGGGATGCCCGACTGCCCGTTTAGGCCCGATTCCAGTAGGATCAGGCCTAAACAGGCAGTCGGACATCCCTCTCACAATCCAGGACTGCTGGCTCCCAACTGCTTGCCTGCCTGCCTTCCTGATTGCCCCTAACCGCTTCTGCCTGCCAGCCTGATCACCCACTAACCACTCCCCTGCCAGCCTGATTGATGCCTAACTGCTAGCCTGCCAGCCTGTTTGCCCCTAACTGCCCTCCTCTGCAGGCCTGGTCACCCCTAACTGCCCTCCCTGCAGGCCTGGTCACCCCTAACTGCCCTCCCTGCAGGCCTGGTCACCCCTAACTGCCCTCCCCTGCAGGCCTGGTCACCCCTAACTGCCCTCCCCTGCAGGCCTGGTCCCTACCACCTGCCCTCCCCTGCTGGCCTGATCGCCCCCAACTGCCCTCCCTTGCAGGCCTGGTTCCTCCCAACTGCCCTACCCTGCTGGCCATCTTGTGGCGGCCATCTAGTGTCCACATGGGGGCAGCCATCTTTGACCACATGGGGGCAGCCATCTTGTGTGTTGGAGTGATAGTCAATTTGCATATTACTCTCTTATTAGATAGGATTTTAAGTTTATGCAGGATATTATTTCAGAATCTAGTGCCTGTTCCCATTTATAATCATCTTTACCCATAGTATAGTGGTTCTACCCAACCACAATTAAGGATGGTGCCTCTGGTATTATCAGAGTATTTCTACCTTGTTTGACCATATAACTGACATTGTAAAAGTAGAAAAAAATTTAATTGTATTATAGCCACTACAACTTGACACCCTTATTCATCCTTCCCTAATTTTTTACAGACTCCTTCACCTTACAGTTGACCAATAGTTACAAATCTATATCTTTATTATCATTTGCCATGTACATTTAGAACTTAATAACTAGATTGATAATCATGAAAGTTAAGTGCTTGATCATTTTTAACAAAATATACATGTTGTGAACTTCAAGACATTTCAAGACTTCTGATTTAAGATTTCTCTTGGAAAGTAATTATATTATCTTTACTGGAATGAATTGAATCTAGCTTGGGGTTGATGATAAAATCAAAGTGACTTCGAAAAGTAAATAATCTAATTCAAGTGAGAAGAGGCACATAGGCCCTTACCAAACATGGATCTAAAATCACTGGATGTGATGAATGGTATTTTGACAACATTTGGAGCTCTCCCTTAGTATAGAATCCCTTGTAGTTTTGAACAGAGGGTTACTAGGACAAAAGTTTAAATCTCATGCAAAAGTAACAGAATTAAGTGTGTCCTCAATGAATGGTATTTTTTAAAGTTTTCTTTAAAAAACACCCCACTCACATAAAACCATCCAATCCCAATTGACCATCGTCACTGTGATTTCCTGATCTATGACTTCTTTGTCTCCAGCTCCATGCTCTGATCGCAACTGTCACTGAGTCACACAGCCTGCTCTAGGCGTAGAGCCAATTTGATTACAACAACTGCTTGTGTGACAGAGAAAGGTGGTTTTCAGAGCCCTAGCAAATGGCTCACCCAAGCTTCTGACTCTGGGGCATAAATTTTGACTGTCATTCACAAGATGAAAAATAAACATCTGCCTAACCTAGTAAACCAACAACCTGGAAAATACTTAGGAAGACAGAGTTCTATCACCAGGACACAGTAGGAATGATCACATGGATCACACTCTAGCCTTGTAATAAGTAGACATGAGCACAACCACATTCCTCAAAAGCACAATTTCCATGCACTCAATACGTTTGCAATCTTATTTTTATTTTCCAGGCATACAATTGTGGCTGGCTTGTTTTGAATCCCAGGTGCCTAGTACATGGTATATGCATATAAAATATTTATTTAACTGAAGTGGAATGAAAATAACAAGTCACTTAGAGACAGAAAGGTACCTGCTTGTTAGCCTCATCCACCCAAAAAGCTGCTAATTAAGGGGTAGGTGATAGGAATCTAAGGACTCTTTCCATTTTTAAAACTGAACTGAGTTGTTCAGTTTTAAATTAGTTATATTAGTTTTATGAAAACCAAGTCCTGTTTTTTAACTTATCAAATAATATGGTATTCTACTAATGTAGTTAAGACAATAAAAAATTATATATGTAAATAAGATGTCCTAACCACTACGACGCCTGGGCAGGATATCACCCTGTATTTATTTTCATGTTTCTGTGTTTCCCTTTCTAGTTACCATCGAAAACATAACCTAGAATTCTTCAAACTCCTGGAAAGGAAGAAGCCTTTTACTATAATACTGGAGGCCTGGTGCATGGATTCGTGCACATTGAAAAGAAATTAATTAGAAGAAATATTTTAATATCGCTATTCACCCTTTCTCTATAATGAAAGTGTCAACCAAATTCACAATCAACAATGACAGATCGAAACATGTGCATGTGATTGGTGCCAGTGAGAGCTTTATATGTATCACGCATGCACGAGTCAACTTAGCTTTTTATATATAGAGAATAAACTTGCTTAATTAGACCTGCTTTCTGATACAGCTAAACTTTTTCCAGCCCAACTTCTCTTTCAGGTAATTGTCAGCACCCCAACTTCTCTTTCAGGTAATTGTCAGCAACACAGCAGTAAATATAAACATACAGCAGATTATTATTGTAGACCACACGGGGGAACAAAGGGTAAAATATTTAAATGCAGCAGTGAGAAAATATTTATATTCTGCAGAGTGAGAAAACCTGAAGTCATTTTCAAGTTCTACCATTTCTTACTTCTTTTCAGTGGGGTCAAGTTTCTAAACTTTCTAAATCTCCATTTTCCGACTAATGAAAAGAAAATAGGATTCCACTGAATCTCCTATTTACCTACTCCAGGACTTCTGTGAGAATCAAATGAGATAAGGCATGGGAAAACGCTTCACAGACATTTGGTTAAAGTGTGAAATGTTTGCACCTGGCTATAAAGCAAACATCGTGTTCCTGGGCTGAAGAAACTTCAAGGAGGCTAGTTGTTGCTAGGGAGAGGAAGCTGGGCATTGCTAAGTGATGTCATTACCCAGCGCCCACAGCCACTGTTTCTGGGCTGGGCTGGGCTGTGGGCTGCATTTTGCACCATGGGGTCTTGGCAGTGTTGGCTACAATTTGGTGGGGTGTCACTCTGGGGTGGTGGCGGGGCCTGTGTCCCACTTGGGGGAAGCCGAGTCTTGCTTTGTGGGCACCAGGTCCACAGTGCCATTTCTCTGTGCGCGTCACGGCAGCTCCTGCATTGAGCATCTGCCCCCTGGTGGTCAGTGCGTGTCATAGTGACCAGTTGGACAGTCGGACACTTAGCATATTATATATATAGACTAGAGGCCCGGTGCACGAAGTTCGTGCATAGATAGGGTCCCTAGGCCTGGCCAGTGATCGGGGCCGATCTGTGGGGCGACTGGTGGGGCAATCGGGGAGCAGGGGCTCCGCTGGCACCTGCCTTGGCTGGCCTGGGGCCTGCAGGCTGGGGACAGCTCCTGCGTTGAGCATCTGCCCCCTGGTGGTCAGTGCGCATCATAGTGACTGGTCATTCCGCCATTTGGTCTATTTGCATATTAGGCTTTTATTATATAGGATATCTTTTGCTCTTGACTGATTAGTATATCTTCATTTCATTTATATAGTTCACCTGACAAACCCTTGTTAAACTGAGTGCATAGTTAGGCAACTGTGGGAGAGAAAAGTAGACTAAAATATAATCATTGTAGCTACCATATAATTAATTCTTCTTAGACCCCACTCCCAAGCTAGTGCTTGTCACATATTATCTCAATCAAACAAACTTACGTGGCTGTTACCGTTTTTATGCCCACTTTACAAAGGAAGAACGTTAGAGTGGTTAAATAATGTACTCAAAGTCACCTGTCTAATAAGTAGTGAGCTGAAGTTCAACCCACGGCTCTTTGACCCCAAAGCCCTGTACTTTCCTATTCACACACAGAGGTAGAAGCAAAAGAGAAATGCATTTTCTTATTCCAACCAGCAATATGGATGGCAAATGAGACATGTGTGCCTGAAACAACTTAAATGATTCTAAGGGAATAGAAAGGGAAACACAAGATGGACTTAGGAAAGTCAGTCCCAGGCCAGAAAGAATCTGCAATTTTTAGTCATCCCCACACTTCCTTCCTCTAGTATATTCATCTCCCAGCTCAGCCAGCTTTTTTATGTTTTTGTTTTGCAGCTGGGGGTCCCCCAGGGCAGTCTGCTTTCCATAGATTTCTGGCCTCCGTAGAAATGTACCCTCCTTCCCTCTTAGTGAAGTCAAAGCTGGAGGTTTTCAAAAAGGATTCTATTAAGAAATGAAGGGAAAATGAACATGGTGGAAGAAGAAGAAGAGTGAGAGGGAAAGGCAAAAAAAATATATGAAGAAAGCATTAAAAGAACATTTGAAATTACGAAAATTAATCTTTACTGCCTTTTTGTTTATTTGTTTTTGCACTGTTGCTTTGTTTTGAGGTCCTTAGCAAAGTTTACTCAGAAATCTGTCTTTTCAATTTAGTAAATTCAAAGATCTCAAGTTTCTTTCTTTGCCTTTGATTGGTGGTGGGGGTAGGGTGACAGCTAAGGTTTCTCTGTGCCTACTGGGCATATATCATCTTATTTCACTATGAGGACATGATGAAAGGGCTATTATTATCAACTTTTACAAAATAGGAAACTGGGGTTCAGTCAGAGGCAAAGAACAGCAGGATTTCTGACCAGGTTCCTGGGTTGACAGTGCTCTCTGCAACCTTCAGCACTCTCCTCTTCTTTGTCCTGAGGTGCTACCTTCTACCACTCACTCATTTGCATTCCCTCCTCCAATAGCTTCTTCAGTAGTGGAAGCAAAAGTCAGCCTTAGAATAGTGCGCCTAAGATTGGGGTTTGGAGATTTACATGCAAAGACTCTCAGAATACTTGGGTTCAAATCCTTATGGATCATCTGTGTGTAAATGTGTGATCTTAACCTTCCCGGGGAGATTTCCTCGTCAGTAAAATGGGGCTGAGTGATGGTGCTACCACCTTACAGAGTGAGAACTGAATATGCAAATACGAACCTAGGGGAAGTAATTAGAGCAGTGTCTGGCACAGATAAGCACTACTACATAATTACAAAATGCTGCCATTGGGTAAGTTGTTGCCTGGGAAGGAATAAGAAATGAGGAGTTTAATCTCCTTCCTAAAATAGGACATGTCATACTCACTGAGTCTCTCTGTTGCTATGGGTCAGCTCTATGATTTGGGACAATAATGATAAGCAGCAAGGAATGCCCAGAAGACAGAAATACTTTGGACTTTCCAGTGTCATATAAAATTGATTATGTTGATCTTTGAAGTAATGGTTCATCTGGAAGAAAACAAACCCTGTTGTTAAAAGATAAACTGAGGCATATTACAATTTTATTTTATTAGAGCAATAATTGATTGAAATAGGGCAGAGACAACCCTGACATGGTTAGGAGTGCTTTAACAACAGCTCCTTAGTGCAAAGACTTTTTTTTTTTTTTTAAATATATAAGAGGCACAAGCAAAGCAAAGAAATCCTTGGATTGACTAGAGCTTAAACACTTGCCTTATTTGGAAGAACCTAGTTTGTGATTGGTTGTTCTTAGATTCCAATTTCTTTGCCTGGAGGCATTTCAGGCTTAGGCTCAGTTTGCTGTGTAGATTACTAAGGCATTGAAGCCATCTCAGCCTAATGGCCTCTTTGTTCAATTAAACACTGTATTGGCAATTTCCCTAGTATGTCTATTTCTTTGGGCAAAATAGATGCTACAGATAAACAGTTATTTACCTTGGGGCTGCAACAACCTTCTGAGTTGATAGTTCAATGTTTTCGCTACACTCAGCCACAAGCTTCCTAATCTTCATTTTAATACAGATGTTAGGAAAACACACACAGAGATGGCAGATTGAAAGATAGCCCCACATGTGAAATATTCTCCCAAATGAACTCTTCCTCTTAAAGGAAAATGTCATTCTTCAATTAAAAAGATATCTATCTATCATCTATCTATCTATCTATCGATCTATCTATCTATCTATGTATCTATCTACTTACCTACCTACATAGAGAATTACATAATTTGGAAGACTGGGCAAAAGACATCTACACTGATAAAAGAGTAAGATGCAAATTGACCTTACTTTCACGATGCCCACCAGCGAATCAGGAGTGAGTATGCAAATTAACCCAACAAAGATGGAGGGTTAATTTGCATACACAGGCGCTGAGCGGCTGGGGGCGGAGTGGGATGCTTGCATCGTTGCCATGGAGACAACGCAGGCATTCTGCACCACCCCAGCTGCTCCAGGCCTCTGGGCAGCGTGGAAATGCGGAAAGGCAGCTCCAGGCCAGAGCAAAAAGACAGCTCCGGCCTGAGTGAAGGCAGTGCCAGCAGCCAGGGGAAGGAAGGCCCATTCTTGCACGAATCTTCATGCATCAGGCCTTTGTTTTATAATAATGCCCATTTAAAGAAAACTTCATTGAACAACATACAGCTTCAAGTCAGGCCTATTTTCAATGATATGAAGGATTTAACTGGGTCATTTCAAATTAAATGGATTAAGAGAAACCAAGATGGAGGCATAGATAAACACCTAAACTGCTGCCTCGCACAACAATTTCAAAACTCCAACTAAAAGACAAAATGGAAATCATCCAGAACCACAGGAAGGCTGGCTGAGTGGAAATTCTGCAACTAGAAGGAAAGAGAAAAGCACACTGAGATTCACAGGAGCTGCGGAAGGCAAAGGGGGCTGGCAACTGAGTATGCGGCTGGCTTTCTCAAGCGGGAGAGAGACAAGAGCTCCCGACTGCTCTGAACTCCAGTTCCGGGTGAGACTCTGGGGACCCAGACTCATACGGGGAGAAACTGGACTGTCTGGCAGCCGGCGAAACTCGAGGGCGGCTTTCTCTCAGAGGTGCTTGCAGTGATTACCATGGGACACTGAGACCCAGGGGCCTCTTAGGGCAGGGCTGCCAGAAAGCCATTGCTGTTTGCTCCACCCTGAGACTCCGTCCCATCCAAGCTGAGTGCAGAGGCTTTTACATATGAATGGCCTGGTCCTTTGAATTCTAAACTTACCTAACAGACTGCAGCTGAGTCAGTGAGACCCAGAACATCCAAAAGAAGGCCCAAGGCCCCACAGCAGCTTGCATTGCTTCACAGCTGGGCCTCATCTGGGCACCTCCAAAACCCAAACAAAGAAGAGGAATCTTCAGATCTCTCCATAGTTCCTGCTGGGTGGCCTCAGGCAGAGGCTAAATTAGCACCTCATTGGAGATCCAAAACCCAGTGCACCCAGGGGTCAGAGTGGGACCATCCAGATTACAATCCCTCAGATTCATAAGGGACACACTCAGGGGGCAGACTCAGTGAGCACCAAAGCCCCACTGAAGCAAGTCTTGTCTCATAAGGGTGTCTCCAGCACAGAAGTTCTTCCAGCGTAGACACAGCTGATCCTCACAGCCAATTGGCCTGGAGGTCAATCCCTCCCAGTGAGACCAACAACAATCAAGGCTTAACTACAACAAGACTGTGCACACAGCCCCCTCAAAGGTGTGCACCAAGAGTGTCTACCTCAGGTAACTGGGGAGGCTGAGCCACTGGGCTCTATAGGACACCTAGCACACAAAGACACTCTATCAACTCAGGGAAGCAGCCAAAATGCGGAGACAAGGAAACAGGTCACAAATGAAAGAAAGGGAGGAAAGCAAACTACTGAATATAGAGTTCAAAACCACGGTTATAAGGTTTTTCAAGAATTTCCTAGAAAAGGCCAATAAATTTAGCGAGACCCTCGAGGATATGAAAAAGGACCAACTAGACATTAAGCATACACTGACTAAAATAGAAAATAATAAACAGAGATCCAACAGCAGACTAGAGGATCGCAAGAATCAAGTCAAAGATTTGAAATACAAAGAAGCAAAAAACACCCAACTGGAAAGGCAAAAAGAAAAGATAATCCAAAAATATGAAGATAGTGTAAGGAGCCTCTGGGTCAACTTCAAGTGTACCAACATCCGAATTATGGGGGTGCCAGAAGGAGAGAGAGAGCAAGATACTGAAAACCTATTTGAAGAAATAATGACATAAAACTTCCCCCACCTGGTGAAAGAAATAGACTTATAAGTCCAGGAAGCACACAGAACCCCCAAACCAAAGGAATCCAAAGAGGACCAGACCAAGACACATCATAATTAAAATGCCAAGAACAAAAGACAAAGAGAGAATATTAAAAGCAGCAAGAGAAAAACAGTTAGTTACCTACAAGGGAGCACCCATATGATTGTCAGCTGATTTTTCAACAGAAACTATGCAGGTCAGACAGGAGTGGCAAGAAATATTCAAAGTGATGAATAGCAAGAACCTACAACTAAGATTACTCTACCCAGCAAAGCTATCATTCAGAAATGAAGGTCAGATAAAGAGCTTCACAGATAAGAAAAAGGTAAAGGAGTTCATCACCGCCAAACCAGTATTATATGAAATGCTGAAAGGTATTCTTTAAGAAGAGGAAGAAGAAGGTAAAGATAAAAATTATGAACAACAAATACATATCTATCAACAAGTGAATCTAAAAATCAAGTGAATAAAAAATCTGATGAACAGAATAAACGTGAATATAATAGAATCAGGGGCATAGAAAGGGAGTGGACTGACAATTCTCGGGGTGAAAGGGGTGTGGGGGGTGCAGGAAGAGACTGGACAAAAATCGTACACCTATGGATGAGGACAGTTGGGGGGTGGGGTAAGGGCAGAGGGTGGGGTGGGAACCAAGTGGAGGGGAGCTATGGGGGGAAAAAAGAAGAACAATTGTAATAATCTGAACAATAAAGTTTTGTTAAAAAATAATAAAAAATTAAAAAAGAGAGAGATGGATTATTTGTGAGATAGATTGATTAAGACTACCTATCAAGTCTTTGACATAAATAATAATCCTTTACGCAAAATTAATATTCCTGCTATAATATATATTGAGTTTAGGTATGAACCCTGACTTTGTCTTACTGTAGAAGTTTCCAATTATTCTTAGAATACTTGGGATATTTCACTTTTAATAGGTTCCTCTTCTGATGCATTTTTGGAAACCACTGACATACTTTCTAATGGTTACCCCATGGTACATTGTAAGGACATGGTATTATTTATTTAAACAATCTCCTTTTCTTGGAAATTTAGGTTTAATGTAAGTGTTCACCATTATAGATCATACTAGTGTCCTGGTGCACAAAATTCATGCACATTAAAAGAGGAATTAATTAGAGGAAATATTTTAATATTGTTATTTGCCCTTTCTCTATAATAGAAGTGTCAGAGATGAAAGAAAATTTGTAAAATGTATATGAAAATTTCCCTCTTGTCAGAGTCTGTGGCATGCTGCGGGACCCAGAATCAAGTCTCCACCACCCACGTGCTCCTCGAAGTCCTGCAGGGTGGGGGGTGCAGTCTCAGGTCTCCTGTCAAGCCCCACCAGGCGGGGGAGCATGGCCTCAGGTCCCCAGGCCTGGCCTCAGGTCCCCTGCCCTGGCGCAAGGGCGCAAGGGCATGAGGGCACGAGGGCGCGAGGGTGTGACGACCATTTGTATATTAGCTCTTTATTATATAGGATTGTGATGACCATCTTTATAACAACAGCTAACATTTATTGCATGTTTATTGCTGCCATTATACCACACTTTTATTTCCTTAAGATAAATTCTTAAGAGAAAAATTACTAAGATACGTTTTGTGTATTTTTAAGGTTTTTTTTTATAAAAAAACATATTTTTACTGATTTCAGAGAGGAAGGGAGAGGGAGAGAGAGATAGAAATATCAATGATGAGAGAGAATCATTGGTTGACTATTTCCTATATGTTCCCCACTGGGAATTGAGCCCCAAACCTGGGCATGTGCCCTGACTGGGAATCGAACCCTGACCTCCTGGTTCATAGGTCGACACTCAACCACTGAGCCATGCCAGCTGGGCTAAGTTTTGTGTATTTTTAAGGTTCTGGATGCCTAGGTGCTACTCCAGAAGGTTTGCTCTGTGACCACTTTTGAGTGGGAAAACACTGATAGCTATGTTACATGAAGACTAGCATTCATCTATGAGTTTAGTAAGTACCCACAAACAGTGCCTCATTCAAGAGATTTAGAAAAGATACAGCACAATGTCCTGACTCAAGCATCATATCTTAGCTGCTATTGTTGCTAAAAGTAGCACTCCTGAGTGGCTGCTTCCAGGAATGCCTATCCAGAATCCGGCCACAGAGACTGTACGCTGTTTCTGGGAACTGGCACATTTCACATGCTGTCCCTTCCAGGGCCCATCAAGGCAGAGCCAGCCATCTCCTGTAGTCAAGGGAACAAAGGGCAGTGTGGAAACGCCGAATCCAAGATCATTTGTTACAGAATTCAATATGAAAATGTTCTGATATCAGACAAAAGAAATATGCACGGACTTGTGTACCCAAGCAGTTAAGAAATTAAAGCAAGCCTAGCCTTGGCAGATGCGGCTCAGTTGGTTGAGTGCACCAAAGGTCACTGGTTAGATTCCCCATTAGGGCATATGCCCAGGTTAGGGGTTCAGTCCCAGGTCAGGGTTCATGCAGGAGGCAGCTGATCAATGTTTCTCTTGCATTAATGTTTTTCTCTCCCTCTCCTTTCCTCTCTCTCTCTCAAAAAAAAAAAAAACACCCCAAAATATATTTTTTATAAAAGAATATGAATTCTTCCCAATAATATGAATTACATGTTCATACTATATCTTAACCATCTACTATAGGGAGAAAGAAATTGTTTAGAAGCGTGACATTTTTCCATGTAAGACCAGTGTGAGATTTTTTGGCTACCTAAATAGATATTTTAAAAATCACAGCAGCAACTCATTATAATGCTAGCACTGGGAGACAAAGCCATCTTGTTTTCAAAGAAATCTGGTTGATTTAATGAACATAATTAGATCATTTAGGATCTGTGTACAAATAGTGAAATGCAAGGCTAATCACCTTAGCATAAAGCAGAGTGAAAACACTTGGTATCCTGAAAATGTAGAATGTTGAAACTGGAATGGATTTTATATTTAACTAGAGGCTTGGTGCACAAAATTCGTGCATGGGGGAGAGGGGTCCCCTCAGCCCAGGCTGTACCCTCTTCAATCCGGGACCCCTTGGGGGATGTCCGACTGCCGGTTTAGGCCCAATCCCTGGGATCGGGCCTAAACCGGCAGTCGGACATCCCTCTCACAATCCTGGACTGCTGGCTCCTAATCGCTCACCTGCCTGCCTGCCTGGTCGTCCCTAACTGCCCCCCCATGCCGGCAGGTTGCCCCACGCAGCCTGCTTGTTCAGTCACTTGGTCATCCCTCACTAACCCCCTGTCAGTCTGGTTGTAGGCAGCCATCTTGTGAGGGTGTGAGGGTCAATTTGCATATTACCTCTTTATTATATATGATTGGCTCTACCAATCCTTTTAAGAACATAGTAAAAGTAGGGCCCTGGCCAATGTGACTCAGTTGGTTGGAGCATTATTCTATATACCATACGGTGGTGAGTTCAATTCTGGTCAGGCACATACCTAGGTTTCTGGTTCGATCCCTGGCTGGGGCACATACAGGAGGCAACCAATCAATGTTTCTCTCTCTCTCTCTCTATCCCTTCATCTCTCTAAAAATCAATTATAATAATAAAAAGGAACAACAACAACAACAAAAAACAATGTAAATGTGCAAATTATCAATAATTTTAATAGAGATTACCTAGTCCCCACTTTTATTTTATTGATTAGGTAACTAAGGCAGAGTTAAAGTGGACTTCTGAAGGTCACATAGCTAGCAAATGTAAAGTGCAATGGATGTCTGATTATGCACCAACTAGAGGCCCGGTGCACAAAATTTGTGCATGGGTAGGGTCCCTAGGCCTGGCCAGTGATCAGGGCCGATCTGTGGGGCAACTGGTGGGGCAATCGGGGGCCCCTGCTGGCTCCCGCCTTGGCTGGCCTGGTGCCACCTGCTCACTGGCCCTGCAACCGCTGCCACCACCAGTCGTCTCCCTCTGCAGGGTGACTGGTGGGGCAATCGGGGGCCCCCGCTGGCACCCACCTTGGCTGGCCTGGGGCCTGCAGGCTGGAGGAAGCTCCTGCATTGAGCGCCTGCCCCCTGGTGGTCAGTGCACATCATAGCGACCGGTTGTTCTGCCGGTCGTCCCGCCATTCAGTTGATTTGCATCTTAGGCTTTTATTATATAGGATACTCAATTCAGTGTCCATTCCTTTATTTTCTTTCCCTTTTGGTGTTCCCAACAATTTCCAAAGAATTTTTCAATCGTTACATATAAATGCTCCTCTCTTGAGGAAAAGTATAAATGGGGCATCATAAATACTAAATAAAGGTGTTTAGTTTTTCCTCTCCACTTACAATATGCCTGCTATATTATGAAAACATCCCTAAAAGCCTTGTGTATATTAAATGTGACAGGGTGTCTATCGAAGCAATCACTCACTCTTCATGAGGATTTTGTGAAGAGCCAGGGAGAAGGGGTTCTGGAGTTTTCTATAGGGAAGATCAGGGACAGTGATTTAAATAAAAGAAGCTATTTAAAAGAAGGAAGATTAGAAGCTCTGGCCAGATGCTCAGTTGGTTGGAGCCTCATCCCATACACTGAAAGGTTGTGAGTTTGATTCCTGGTCAGGGCACATACCCAGATTGCAGGTTCAATTTTCAGTTGAGGCCCAATCCAGAGGCAACCAATCAATGTTTCTCACATCGATGTTCCTGTCTATCTCTGTCTCTCTTACACCCCCCCTCCTCCGCCCCGCTTCTTCTCTCTAATAAAAATTAAAAAAAAAAGAAACAAAAAAGGGAGATCAGAAGACAATCTGATCTAAGAAGTAGTATGGTGAGGACAAGGAAAATTTCTGTGGTTAATGTCTGTTGAATAAAAGAACATGAGTCTGGCACTCAGGAGACCTGTGATCCAATTCTGGATTTCTCACTAGCCTTGGTCAATCTACTTTTCTGAGCCTCTTTTTCATCATCTGTTACATGACAGGCTTGGACTAGATTAGCTCTGTGGTAGATACAGATACTTTTTTCTGCCAAGCACCCACTTAGTAGGGGCCTGCCCCTCTTCTCTATCATCTGTATGATTATGATCACACTACTAATCCCCAAATTAGTCAAATCTAACCCTTCCCATGGAAAAGGTTGACTGGTCCAGGCATAGGGACTCCCAAGCTGGGCCAATATGAGTTTTTTCCAAAGAAAAACTGGAACAAAAAATGTAATATTATCCTCCTTCTCATGGCTGAAATTTAGAAAATATAAACCCACAATTGGTTGGTGGTCACCTTCCCCAATTCTATCTGAGTGATAGAAGTATCCAATAGATAGAAGACAAAAACAGACACAGAAACTGAGCAGAGAGACAGAAACAACTTTACATCCATGATCCCAGCTGAACCAGGGGCCCAATGCATTCCTGTCCTTTATGTAATCCTCACATTAAATTTCCCAATTAAAAATTAGATCAATCACTTAGCCATTAGATTATCTATTTATTGAGATGAAAATAGTTATATCCAATAAATTCTAACATCTCTTTATTTGACTTTTTAAATGATTTGAGAGAGGGGGGAAGGGAGGGAGAAAGAGAGGGAGAGACAGAGAGAGACATTGATTTGTTGTTCCACTTATTTATGTGTTCATTGCTTATTTCTTGTACATGCCCTAACTGGAGATTGAACCTGCAACCTTGGAGTATTGGGATGACACTCTAACCAACTGAGCTATTCAGCCAGGGCTATACATTGATTTTATTTGGGTCTATATTTTTAAAATTACCAATAGGGATATATTCTATTCTTTGAATGATATTGGTAAAAGGGATAATGAGATAAGCAGAATTATATTAGCAAATAATGCTAGACTTGGTCAGAGTCAGAGAACGTGAATTCAAATCCTGATCTGCTTCTTACTAGCTTATGTTAGCTTGCGCATATAACTTCACCTTTCTGAGTCTTGAGTTTCCACGTCTGCTAAATTGGTAATCAGGCTTACAAGAGATAGTATACATAGGATTGAATGAAGTACTTGGTACATAAAATTTAAAATAGTATATAAATCTCAAATATATTATTAAACACTTTGATTGTCTTAGAATGTCTAAATATATCACGTTATCATTAATAAACACGTAAAATGGTAATATTCAAAGTAAGTTTTCATAAGATTAGGAAGATTAATCAAAGTGTCTTAGTCTAATTATTGGGTAATAATTATTCCTCAGGCAGTTCCAGCAGAATAAAGGTTTTCCTTTCCCTTCTTCTATTATTATCCCAACACCTGCTCAGTTTCATTTCAATCCCTGGTTTTATAAGGAAACACCCAAATAATATCATTCACACATGACCAGAGGTAGAAAATCCTGGCAAGAAATTATACCCAAATATTTTGGCTTGGCCTTTTATACTACTTATGTTTTGCACCTTTTTCCCTTCATGAATGTCCTGGCCAGACAGGAAGGAGCTGGAATGAAAAAGTGGAATTTGGCTATAAAGAAAAGTTCCAGTTATCCTTGTATTGTTGTTAGAGAACAAATTCTCATGCCACTGGATGGTAGTGTTAACCTGAGCCGGAGTAGCATTGTCTTACAGAACAGGGCTTCCTCAACCTTAGCACTATTGATATATCAAGTGGGACAGTCCTTTATTCAGAGAGGCTATCCTTAGTAGCATCCCTGGCCTCTACTTACTAGATGCCAGTGGTATTCTCCTTCTCCCTGCCCCAGTTAAGACAACTAAAAATTTCTCCAGATATCACTAAATTTCTAGAGTCAGGGGTGAAAAATTGCCGCTGATTGAGTACCACTGTCATGTAATGATTCCCCCGTGGTCTTTTTTACTGTGTTGAAGATGAAGTGGCATCTGATTTGCCAAGGTTGGGGGCTCCATCCCAGTCAGGGCATATACAAGAATCAACCAATGAATGCATAAATGTGTGGAACAACAAATCAATCTCTCTCTCTTTCTCTCTCTCTCTCTCTCTCTCTCTCTCTCTCTCTCTCTCTCTCTCTCCCCCCCCCCCACTTCCTCTCTCTTTCTAAACATCAATTAAAATTTTTTTTAAAAAAATCCAAATTTCATTGTTTCATCTAGAATATTTTAAGGACACACTTTGTAAACATTTGGCCTCCACCTTATATTATGCCTAAAAGCTCAAATCAGATGATGAGTATAAAGTCAATCTCATCTTTCTTCATAAGAGTCCACACCTCTACAATTTTTGTGAATCTTAGAAAGGCAGCAAGAGGAGATGCCAGAACAATGTCCCCAAGTTGAAAGAAGTATGCCTGTATGTGGGCTTAAAGGGGTGGTTGGGCCAAAGGCTTAGGGAGCATGAGTTATACCCACAATGCAGTGCATTTCATTGGTGCTTTTATGAACAAGCTCCATCAAGTGGGTCACTAGATTGGTGGCACGAATCAGAAGGTAATTTTCCCCACTTCTTTCTTTCCTACTTCCTTCCTTTCTTTTTTTATTTTTCTCTATTTTTTCTCCTCTCATCTTCCACTTTTTTTCTTTTCCTCCTTGTCCATATCCTTCTTATAGTTCCTTTATCTTCTGTTACCATTTTATTCAAATACTGGTCATGGAAGTTCAGCATTGACTGTGAGTGGGGCTCTGGAGCTAGATGGCTTGAGTTTGAATCAGGACTCTGCTACTTTCTTGCTATGAAACCTACTCAAGCAAGTTATTTAACCTTGTGTGCTTTCATTTCTTCACCACTAAAATGGAGATGATGCTAATAGTACCTGCCTCGTGGTAAGATCAGTGTTAACATATGCAAAGCATGTGGAACAGTGCCTGGCATGCAGTAAGCAACCAATAAATGTTAGCTGTTATGATGATCTTCATGTCCTCCACCAGGGAAGAACATGTACCACATCCTATATAATAAAAGGCTAATATGCAAATTGTCCCCATGGGTGGGAGTTCCACCAACCAGGAGTTAGATGTGTGCTGACCACCAGGGGGCGGCACGGAACATGGCAAGCATCGTGGATGCGGTGCTAGCAGTGGGTGGCAGTGGAGGCGCTGCCAGCCCAATGGGCCCCGACGAGAGCAGGACCGTGGCAGGATGGTGGAGTAGGTGAGCGGGTGGCACCAGGCCAAGGCAGGTGTGAAGGGAGGCCCCAGCCTGCAGTGGTGGCAGGCAGCCAGGGGAAGAGAGTCCCCTGCCAGCAGCTGGCAGCTGCTAGAAACCCTACCAGTGCACAAATTTTGTGCACTGGGCCTCTAGTTTTTATATAAAAGAGCCCAGCAACAACTGCCCATTTGTATTTATGGAGTGGATTATTCTACATGACTGGTCTGGGAGAGGAGAAGGTTAGATATCTGTCTTTTAGGAGTAATGCTGGTTTTATATACCATCTTTGTGTTGGGGAAGCTGTGCTAGGGGAATACTATGGACAAATGTACATTTTACAGTAATAGAACTTAAGTAGTTCCATTAAATTTCTCCCTGATGCATTGTTATTGCTAGTCTGAATACAATGTATATAGTGTTTCAGTATGACTGGAGAAAAAGCAAATTTTAAAATTACATACAAAAAAATAGAATATCAAATACAGAGAAGATAATTTTGAAAAGTCTTTTAAAAGAGTACTTTTATTTATTATTTTTCTTAGAAAAGACAAAGACCCACTGATAATAATCTATAATAATAATAAAAGTTTAATATGCTAATTAGACCAGACGTCCTTCCAGACAACCTTCTGGATGAAGCTGGGGCTGCAGGGAAAGCCTGGGTCCCGGGTGCCTGCTGGCAGCCAGAGGGAAGCCCAGGTCCTGGGTGCCAGAGGGAAGCCAGTGCCAGCAGCCAGGGGAAGGAAGGCCTACTCTTGCACGAATTTCTTGCATCCGGCCACTAGTCTATCTATATATATATAAAAGGCTAAGTGACCAATCATTCATCTGTCTGACTGACTCACCAACTGACTGGCCAGTACATATGACATGCACTGGCAATTTAAAAATAAACGTTGACTCCCATCGAATTTCTTAATAGTATTACTCCTTCAGGAATGCCGTGTTATAAATTAAAATTGAAAGTAGGTGCAATCATCATGCTACTGAGAAATCTTAATAGCAAATGGGGTCTTTGTAATGGTACTAGATTTATTATCAAAAGATTGCAACCTAACATAAGCGAAGCTGAAGTATTGACAGGATCTGCAAAAAGAGAGGTTGTTCTGATTCCAAGAACTGATTTGTCCCCATCTGACACTGGCTTCCCATTTAAATTAATTCAAAGACAGTTTCCTGTGATGCCAGCATTTGCGATGACTATTAATAAATCTCAAGAACAAACTCTAGACAGAGTAGGAATATTCCTACCTGAACCCGTTTTCAGACATGGTCAGTTATATGTTGCTTTCTCTCGAGTTCAAAGAGTGTGTGACGTTAAAGTTGTAAATACTTCATCACAAGGGAAATTAGTCAAGCAATCTGAAAGTGTTTTTATTCTTAATGTGGTATACAGGAAGATATTAGAATAAATTTAATCAATTTATCAGTCACTGTTTTTACCAATGTTGTTCTCATATCATGTCTTTGTTGTTGTTATTGTTTATTTATTAATCAATTTATATATTATTTTCATATGCATTTTACTAATTTTCTTTAATCTCTGACACTTCTATTATAGAGAAAGGGCGAATAGCAATATTAAAATATTTCTTCTAATTAATATCCTTTCAATGTGCATGAATCTGTGCACTGGGCCACTAGTATTTAATATGTGAGTATTTTCATAACAGTTACTTCACAACAATATTGAACTAAGGGTACAGCTAAGGAAATTGAGGCAAAGAGAAATTAATGAGAAGCAGATGGCTTAGGAAATTCACTGAAGAAGAAACATGAATGAAATTAAACCAAGTAACTAGGGAAATGGAAAATAAAACAACAATAAGGTACCATATTGGGGAATATTGCATTGGCAAAAATTAAAAGAGACTGTTTACATCTACTTTGAGCGAGGATATAGCAGAAAGAGCACTCCCCTAACCCTAACCACTCCCTAACAAATGCTAGTGCTAGTTAATGAGTCCTTTCGGCTTTATAAAAGATCAATATCAGAAGTGAAGGGGATAAAAAAAAAAACAATCACAAGAAATAATTATTGTTAGAATTAAATGAGCTACATTTCAAGTGATTTCCAAGGAAATTAGACATTGTAGATATGTGACAAGTACAAAAGACACTGGAATCATACATAAATAGTTTATTAATTTGAAGGAAAGCTTAGCAAAAATTCATGTCATTTACACATTTGAAGAGATAGGAGCTCCAGAGATATAAACTGAACATGGAAATTAAAAGTTGTGCTCGTGGAGTAATAAATTATTATTACCATATAAAATAATGTTTGATAAGCACCAGACATCTCACCTTACAAGTTACTGTACAAAAATAATTTGATACATATGAACATTTGAGTTCATAAAATCTTGGAAACAGTAGATAACTATAGACATTAAACAAATACATACTTAAGAATAGTATCATGGAATATATCAGGAATAACTATATTTCTGAGATGTAGACTAGACCAAATGCTGTATGACTGTAGAAAGCAACTTTTTCCCTCCAAAATCAATTCTAAAAAGCATGTGGAAAATACCAGGAGATGTACTTAAAATAACAAAGACAATAAGGCAAGGAAAGAGAGACTGCTGGAAGTACTTGGCACAGTTTGGCAGGGGCCCCAGAAGGAAGACTGGCATGCTCCAACAAAGGAAGGAAACTTGAAATAAACAAAGATTGGCTAAAATACAGAAGACGATAAGGGTGTGAAGTGTTTTAAGGCTTCCTGATAAAGAACTTTAGAGCTGAGGTTGGCGTTCTCTGATATGAAGGAAAGTCAGTAAGTTCTTGGGATTTAAATTTTATAGAGAATGAAAATATCTCTTCCTGGGAAAGTAAGGGCTGACCAGATGTCACTGGAACTGAAGTTTAAAATTAATTCTAAACACAGAAATTTTCAATGTGGTGTATATTTTAGATTTTATCAGGCAAAGATATTAAAGCTATTAGCATAGGATTCCAAAGTGGACATATTTGGGAATGCTAATAAGATTAGTGTCATTAGTGGAAACAACAGCAGTTATTTTAATTACTTGTCATGGCATGTATTCATATAACATCTTGTATTTTCTAAATGTTTCCTTTTGTTGTCCCATGTCGGCCCAGCTAGATTGCAAGTTTCTGCAAAGCATGCCTCCTAGCAGCTAAAGTAGTCTTGAGGATCTGGTACCTACATATATTTGTATCCATCCTCTTCTCTCCAGCACCCAAATTGATCTCTTACATAGACCATTGCAACAGTCTTTTTTCTGGTCTCCAAAATTTTACAATATATCTAGGAAGACAGGAAAAACCGGAAGGAAACATTTAGATAACACAGATAATAAAAACAACTGCTGTCATTTCCCTCTAATACTGACATTTCCTGTATAACGCTCCTCCTACCTCTATCGCCTAAATGTCTGTATTCCTTCAATTATAACTGTTCAACTATAAATTATGAACACACACACACACACACACACACACACACACACACACATATACACACACACAAAACCAACACAGGTAGCAGTCTGGAAGGGTCAATGTCATATGTAAATGGGGAGTCTTAACTTTTGTTTTGTTTTTAAACTATAGTAGAGCAAACAGAAGTTACAACAAAACCCAAAGTTTTAAGACTTCCTGAGAGGGTTGTGCAGAAGACGACCAGGTTCCCGCATGCCTAATACAGTGTGATAAAGTCCTATTCAAATGCGATGTCGCAGAAGGGGAACAGGGCAGACCCTTCAGTAAGTCAGAAAGAGAGAGTTAGAAAAAAAGAAGGAATGTTTTTTAGGAAAATAGGGAGAGTTGATAGAACAGAGGAAAATGGGAAGGGGTAGGGAGGAAAGGGGCGGCCCTCAAGTCATCTAGGCTGAATCCGGGAAGAAGCAGGCCGCAGTACTATTAGGTGCTCTAGATCAGAGGCCAGAAAGAAGAGGCTAAAGGCAAACTGCAGCAAAAATCCTCTTACAGGGGACCAGGAAAAGGGCTGGAAATGATGGGTGGGTCTGTCTTAGTTTTTTACACTTGGAGGCTGGACAAACCTGAAGAAAAATATACCTAGTCAAGGTTATGAAAGGCCACTATTAGAGAGAAAGAGAATATTTACAGCAGGGTTTCTTAAACTTATAAACTTTAATGTGCAGATGAGTCACCTGGGGATCTAGTTAAAATGCAGATTATAATTGAGTAGGGCTGGGGTGGGGCCCAAGAGTCTGCATTTCTTTTTCTTTTTTAAATATATATATTTTTAAATTGATTTTTAGAGAGGAAAGAAGAGAGAAAGAGAAACATTGATGTGAGAGGGTAACATCAATCGGATGCCTCCTCCATGCCCCCTACGCCATTAAGTCCCCAACCTGGGCATATGCCCTTACCGGGATTTGAACTGGCAATCTCTTGGTGCATGGGAGGACACCCAACCAACTGAGCCACACCGGCTAGGGCTCAAGAGTCTGCATTTCTAATAAACTCCCAAGTGAAGCTTTGCTGCTTCAATAGCAAGGGTTTATTTTACAGTACTAAACATGAGCATTTAAAGTATTTTAATAAAATAAATAAATCAATGAATTAGTGCTTCCAAATATAGATACCTTCTGTAGGTTTCTCACAGACTCTAATTATGAAGTCACCCTCCCTTTCTCCCTGAATGGATGGCAATGAAGACATAATCTGAGGTCAAGAGAGGGAATACAGTGTCCCAGTTCAAACAGACAATTAGATATTTGAGAGCATAATCATTGTGAGATGTCTATATTAAGAACAAGATAACCACCTGTGTTGTTTACAGCAACACATATGCACATTAAAGTGCCCAATAGAATATTCTGTGATAATAAAAATGTCCTATACCTGAACTATCCAATATAGTAGCCACTAATTATCTGTGGTCATTGAGCACTTGAAATGTGGCTAGTACAACAGAGTAAAATTTTAATCTTATTTAATGTAATTAATTGAAATTTAAATAGTCACAGATGCTGGCAAGTTTGATGATCAAAACTGTTAGTATTCCAAAGAAAACCAGATATTTTTTGCACCCCTCCCCCCATGGGATTAGTCTTCCTTTCCAGGCTTTAGAATTAGCTACCAATTCACAAAGGAGACACCAGAGGTTTTCTCTTCACACTGATGGCATAAACGAATTTATGTACCCGAGGCCCACAGAAGGCAGTGATAACAGCCAAGGAATCAATCTTCCCTTTATCTAAAGCAGTGGTTCTCAACCTTTCTAATGCCGCGACCCTTTAATACAGTTCCTCATGTTGTGGTGACCCCCAACCATAAAATTATTTTCGTTGCTACTTCATAATTGTAATTTTGCTACTGTTATGAATCGTAATGTAAATATCTGTGTTTTCCGATGGTCTTAGGCTCTACAGCAGCGGTTCTCAACCTGTCTTAGGCGACCCTGCTAGCAGTTCTCAACCTGTGGGTCGCCACCCACAGGTTGAGAACCGCTGCTGTAGAGCCTAAGACCATCGGAAAACACAGATATTTACATTACGATTCATAACAGTAGCAAAATTACAGTTATGAAGTAGCAACAAAAATAATTTTATGGTTGGGGGTCACCACAACATGAGGAACTGTATTAAAGGGTCGCGGCATTAGAAAGGTTGAGAACCACTGATAAAGTACCCTCCACAGTAATAATGACTTGAAATGGAAAGAATATCCCACCAAGGATCCCATCTTTGACAAGCTATATATAATATTAACACATGCACATAGGCTTTTGAAGGAGAAAATTTGAGTTGGAGCTCTAGTCACATCCTTACTAATGTGTGACCTCTCTGATTTTCAGTTTCCAATTCTCTCTGTACATTGGAGTTGATAATAATCCATAGGGCAAGGGTGTTAGAAAGGTAAGTTCCCCAGGGGCGTAAGTTTTACGGTCCTATACAATGGCTAACGATTATTACTTACAAAAGAGAAGTCAAATGCCACAATTAAAACAAAATCCAAGGAACTGCTTAGACTTAGACACTTTTGTCGTGCACCGAATTTGTGTTGCATGCACATTGTCTTTGGAATCTTGCTGTAATAGGATTATCACCTTCAAAGAATCAACATGCCCAGGCTATTTGGGAGAACCACGGCAAGGGAGGAGTGCTTTATTTAGCAGTGTGGAGCCCAGTAAGCATACTCCCTGCTAAGATTATACTGAAAATAAAGGAAATCGCAGACTGCTCATTTCCCTTGTACTCCTTGTAATCTTGTGGAAACTTCCTGTAGAAGGCAGTTATAGCATTAAAAGTAAACTTATTTCACACTCACCGGATACTACCAAGACCAACAATTGCAGTCCTTTGAGAAAAATATAAAATAGCATACTTCTACTTTATACTTTGTATTAGTTTGGAAGAACATGGAAACCCTAGTGATGGAGAAACAGACTAATGCCAGAGGCAAGGAAACTATTTAGAAACATGGTTACCATTTAGTAATTCCACTGAGAGGCAGAGCTCATTAGCCAAGAGACTGGTTATGCGGAGAAAAAAAAAATCATTCATTAAACAAAGTACAGCATGAAAATAGTGTCCCCTTTGATCTAGGCACATATTAACTACAGTTTTAAAATATAAAATTTTAATAACATCTGCTAAGGGGTAATGTTAAGAGTAGATTTAGAAAGGGAAATGTGTACATGTATTTTTTTATATTCTGTTAGAACCTCAAATGTTGGCATGGCTGTTTCCTCTTTTGGCTTTTTCAAGTACTGTATAC
The DNA here is from genome assembly GCF_951640355.1 of Cnephaeus nilssonii. NCBI lineage: Eukaryota > Metazoa > Chordata > Mammalia > Chiroptera > Vespertilionidae > Cnephaeus > Cnephaeus nilssonii. Next base: position 41,485,785 of record NC_137075.1, read on the forward strand.
AAATATCTGCTGAGAGCTTATTAGTACAAGGCAAGGTGTGTGTGAAATGCTGAACTGCAGTAGTATTCAAGGCACACACAATAGGAGGCCAGAGGGGACTCCTGATTTCCATCAGTGTCAGTCAATACAGCTTCATTTTTACATATGCACACTGCTTTGGCATCATATTTCACTTGAAAAGCTTCCATTACTTAAAACCAATGCTGACGAGAACACCAAAAAATATGAAATACTGTCTCTGCCTTCAAGCCACTTAAAATCTCACTGGGAAAAGATACATAAATTCATGAAGAGTTAATTAGAGCAAAAAATAGAGGGAAAGAGAGTTATTGATACAGGCTTAAAACAGTAAAGGTAAAAATAAAATAATTTGAGAGGATGGCCTTGGCCAGGTTGCTCAATTCATTGGAGCATTGTCCTGTACACCAAAAACGGTTTCGGGTTTGATTCCCAGTCAGTGCACATACCTAGGCTGTGGGTTTGATCCCAGGTTGGGAAGTGTGCAGAGGCAGCCAATTGATGTTGCTCTCTCCCTCCCTCTTTCTCAACACCATTAAACATATCCTAGGGTGAGGATTAAAAGAAAATAAAAACGAAAAGAATTTGAGCAGACAAATTCTGAGTTCCTAAGAAAGATGGTCACTGTGGACCAAGTGGTCTGGAAAGAAGGAGAAGGCCTTGACTTGGAGTGCTCCATGCCATCTGCCAGTGCCTCTATGAGGACAGGCTACTTGGCTGTCCTGGTGAACTCTGGTCTGATATCTACCTGGAATTCAGAACCCACTTGCACTTTCTTAACTTTAGTGATTTCCTATAGTGACAATTACCTGGCAGTTGTGCTGTTGGCCAGCCCATGGATGCTTTAGATAATGAATCATCTGTAACAGGTTGTTAACTGTTAAGTGGCTGTGGCTAATTCCTAAACTCAGGACACCAGTCCCGAGAGCCATCTGTAGGAGCCAGCTATTGTGGCCAGTGTCCTTCCCACAAAACCTCCTAAGAAAATACAACAGAGCGAATGCAAGGGCCCCGTGCCTTCCTGACCCTGATATGGCCACAGAATCATTCTGGACTAGTGCTCAACCAACTGAATGAAGTTGGAACTTAAGGTGAAACTGTGGCCTATGTGTATCTCTCACACAGCTTTTCAAGACTTGTTGAATCCATCCTCCATAGTTGAACCAGGTCTCTAGCCTTAATCAGTATCTACTTAGCCTAAGATATACCTTGGGTCACCCTTTTTTGTGTTCTGTTGTTATAGAAGTTTCAATTAGGGATGTGTTCAGAGATGCAATGACACAAGTAGTTGCAAGGAAAGGGGGAGTAGTCTGTGAGGGGCTAAGAAGGACCTGGCTTACTTCTGGAAAAACAGATTTGTTAGTCCCATTACAGATCCGTGATCACAATCTCTGGAGTGTGATCTAGGAGTCTGCATTGAAGCAGCACTCACACACCTTAGCCAGTTTGGCTCAGTGGATAGAGCGCCGGCCTCCTGACTGAAGGGTCCCGGGTTTGCTGTGTCTCTCTCACACATCAATGTTTCTCTCTGTCTCTTCCCCTTCCTTCCAATCTCTCTAAAAAATCAATGGAAAAATATCCTCGGGTGAGGATCAACCAAAAAATAAAGCATCACTTGCAGTGTACAGTAGGTCATCAAATAGTATCATTTTATTCAATGTCATTTTGTTATAACCTAGGAAATTAACTCTTGTTTATATCAATTAGCCCATGGTAAAACTGGTTGTGTTACACGTTGTTTCCCTTAAAGTCACAGAACTCATCAACATTAAGTGAGGACTTACAGTACTTGAAAAAAGAACTGTTTGGTGACTGTCTTGATCATGGCATTGGGAACAATCTAAAAGCATTAATTCAGGCTGTTGGTTATATCCTGCCCCTTTGGGTAAGCACTATGTGTGAAAGCGGCCAGCACAGTACCTTGCAAATGACAGCCAAAATGGTTTTCCTATCTTCTGGCAAAACATGTTATTGATAATTTCCCTGGTGTACTTGAATCTCAAACAGGCAGAAATTTCTTCCAAAGAAAATGAGGCTTTGCAAGTGACTCAACTTTCCTTAATCATAACTCTGAGAACTATCATTTATTGATGACTTACTAAGGGCCAGGGCATATGTCTAGTAGTACATAGAAAAAAATCTGAGTTATTTATTGAATGATCAAGGCTATTGAATGCTTTACATTCAACCTTCAGAGCAATTGCCACTGCCTTGTCATGGAGTTTATCATCTCCATTTTACAAAATCATAGGACTTATTATTGAGTTCTTAATCTGTTCTAAGTGCTTTATGTATATTTATACCAAATTAATCAGTACAGCAACTCTATGAGTTAGGTATACAGGCTGAGTTTAAAGTAACTTGTCTAGAACACAAATTATAACTGATTTGATTCAAATCTGAGTAGATGAAGTGGTCAGCAGTAGTGCTGGAAGGAGGGCAGGCCAGTCCCAACACTCCCAGTTACAGATTCTTAGCAGGAACAAGATAAAAACAAAACAAAAACAAAACAAAACTCAGGTTCAGAGGTAACAAAGGTAAAGTCTGATTATCCCAGATCCTCTCACCTCTTCCTATCACTAACGTTACCCGTCCTCACTTAGAACAAGGACAATGCTGCTGCGGAGGCAGTTTTGCAAGAGACCTCAGAAGTCAAAGGGGGACTGTTTTGGAGGCAGACTGACTGGTTTAGCTCCTTTATTCGTTCATCACACATTTATTAAGCACCTACTATGTTCAAAACACTCCTCACAGAATAGAGCATGCACTCCTGAGAACAGCAGCAATCCTGAAGCTTCACGGAGACGGATGGCAGAAGGCGAGTGCTCACTCGTGTGGGAGGTTCCCCCACTTTCTTCTTCCTCGGGAATTGTTCTACCCCTCAAGGTGGCAGGAGCAGCAACCTTCACTACCAGGTCGCACAAACTTGAGAATGAAGAGAAAAACATTGCGCACAGAGCTAGACCGATTACCTAGGGAGATGCGTCAGAAAAGCTGGAGCGCTTGGGACTCAGTCCGCCAGGCCGGATCCTATAGAGGCTGGCTTTCTAGATAGAGAAGAGATCATAGAATTTGCGGAGCCAGGGGCTTCGGGTCTCTCTGATTCAGGAGACCCCATACTCCGACCCGCAACCCCAGCAGGTTTCTGTGCAAAAAAACCTTTTGAGACGAATGCGTACTTTGTCCTCTAACAATGCAAACGTGACAGCTGCCCATTCAATTCTCGTTCCGCCTCCATTCAGAGCAGTTGATGCCACAGCGGCATCTTCTGCGCTGTCGTTATGCAACCTCACTCGCAGCGGGAGTTATTTCCTGTGCTTCTGGCTGCGCCAGATTCATGTAACACGCCTACCCTGGGCTTCAATGGAAGTCGTTCTCCATTAACAGCCACTCTAGCTCTCGGAGATGAATGCCCCGCACGGCATACCCCTTGAGCAGTAAGAATCCGAGGCATTAAAACCAACTCTTTCTCTCTCTAACACACGCGCGCGTACACACACACACACACACACACACTCACACCCGTTGTGCATGCAGCGAGGACACTGCAGCGATGCAAGCAGAGGACAGCAGGCGGAGCTCTCTTTGTACAGTCCCTCTTCTAACCCCCACCAACTAAAGATGAACTCATGCCAGTTCCATTCTTTGCTCTGCAAGGAGAACACACACGGCAGAACAGAGTAGCCTCCCATGTCCTCCTAGAGCACAGTTATTCTAGCTTCTTCGGTCAAACCATCTGGATATTCCCAAACGAGTGACCGGGAGGACCGCTGCTGCCGCCGCCGCAACAATGCAGCCTCCGAAGCAGCTCCCGGTGCAGCTCACACCCCCGCCCCCTTTCGCGGCGTGCCAAGAGTTTGGAGCGCGCGCACGCACACAGAGCTCGGCGCCTGGCGTATCCCTCCGCCTCCCTCCGATTTGGGAAATGAAGGGAGGAGGGAACTACTTTCCTGAAACTTGCTATGCTGCACACGACTTCGAGTGGCAGTGATTCGCTCTGGGGCTGCAGCTTCGGGTCCTCCTACCCACACACCCTCACAGCCCGGGCACCCCGCTCTGCAAACCCCAGCCCGTGCTCACTTTGCTCCCCCCCCCCCGCCCCGGGAAGCCAGCGGCCGGGAGAAGTCGCCAGGGACTACTTCGCCTCCTCCGGCGGGCGCCCCGGGTTCGGGCAGCGGCGACGGCGGAAGGAGCGGGCGGCGTGAGCGCTTCCGCCGCCCCCCTGGCAGCTCCCCTCGGGCGGGTGTGCGGAGGTGAGGAGTTGGCCCGCCGAGCGGCGGCTGGACACCGGCTGGCTGGTGACCTGCGGCCGCGCTCCTCGCTCTCAAGCCGCTTCTCGGGACCCTGCTCCCCGGGAGCGCCCGCTCTTCTTCGCCGGCCCGAGCGGGGGCGATCGGCCGCCTGCCCCCGCCTCACGCGCTCCCCGCCGCCCCCTCTCCCCCCCCCTCAGGAGCCGTCCCGGCTGGAGCGTGTCTGGAGGAATCCGCCGCCGCGAGGCCCCGCGCCCGGTTCTGCTCGCTCTTGAGGACCGCCCCGCTCGCTGCCGGGGGCTGAGCGGGTGCCGGCAGCGGGGCGGGAGATGGTGGGGTGGGCTCCGGTAGGACCGCGCCGCCGCCGCCGCCCGGAGCCTGGCTTCGGCACCCCCGCGCCGGCCCCCGCCGAGCGGAGCCCTGCTTCCTCCTCGCCGCATCCCTGAGGGCAGCGCCGCCGCCCGCCCGCGCCTTGCTGGCCGGACCCCGCGGCTCACCACCCCAGTGGCGGGAGCAGCCGCTCTGCAGTCGCCCTTGGCAGCCCCCCCCTTTCCTTGTTCCCTCTCCGCGCACCTCCCCGGCCTCCTCGGATCTCCTGGCTGGGCGCTGAGGCGAGGGAGGAAGAGGCTGGGGTCGCCACGGCGGAGGGTGTTGCCGCCACCCCCCTGCGGGGGCGGCCGGGGTTCCCGGCTGGGGGGGCCCCGCTCCGGGTGAGGCGTCCACCATGGTGAGGCCCCTGAGCCGCTGCCCGCGCGCCCCCCCGGCCGTCGCTGCCTCCGGTCCCTCGGTGCTCCTGCTGCTCCTCCTGCTGTTGCGCCTCCATCTCCAGATCGGATCACGGTGAGGGAAAGATGAGCGAGGAGACGGCGACTTCTGACAACGAGTAAGCGCCCCATGGATCTTGATTACAACCCCCCTATCCTTCCTCCGCCGCCCCCCCCCCCCCCACCGCACCCCTCGAAGACTTGGGTGCCGGGAAGCTTGCAACCCTTGGGGAGTTCGGTGCATCTTGTTCTGCAGATAATATTTGATTTCTTTAGCCATTTAATTCCATGGCAGCACTCACACCCCCCCCCAAACCCCCCATTTAGTTGCTTCCTTCTGGGGCAGGGTATGGAGGGTTGGGGTTGGATGGCAGTTTTAGGTCCAGGAGATGGAGGGATGTGGGTGGGTGGATGGATGGAGGCAGGGTAGAAATGACCCCTTTGCCTGCCAGACCTGTGGCCTGTCCTTTTTCACCGGAGCGTGCCAGTCAACATAGCCCGAATACCCATCCTGTTTCCTTTATAGCTGTTTCACTTGGAAACTAATGTGTGGGAGCACCTCCTGCAGCAAAACTGCTCTTGAATCTTAATTTGATGAGTCAGTGACTCTTAAATACAGATGAAGCCTCTACCCCCTCCCCTCCTTTTTTAAACTTATGACCTGTAAGATTCTTGTAAAAAAAAAAAAATGAGGCCAGGGGGACATTTTTTAGAATGTAATGGGATTATGGACACCTGGAGTGTGGGAGATGTTGAACCATTATGTTTTGCCTCTGCGAACATTGGGCATGTGTTTATCAGGTGCACAGAAGAATTTTGAATGCTAATTTGTGTTCTTCAGCTATATTAAAATACACCTTTTACACCTGAGTGTTGATTGAACGCTATTTACATTGCTGAATATGTTGATGACTTCATTGATGAACTTCTAGAGCAGCCTGGTTAAAGTTTTTATTTCTGTGGGCTGTCCTTATGTTTTTTTTCAGCGAAATACTTTGCCTTTTACAATATTTGGCTTTAACGTAACAGCTGCTTGGAGAAGTATTGGTGAGATGTTTTCTGTTGAGACCGGATTTAATTTCATGCAGGATATTAGCTTCCGTTTTCTTGTCATTCACATTTTGTTTATCTTTTGAGGGTTGGAAAGAGTTAAGTGAGTTACGGCTAGGCTAGTCCTAGGATGCATTCCTTTAAATAAAGTGCATTCCTCGAGTCAGACCTCTTTTGAGAGAACTTTAATAAAAGTCCAAAGCCTAGGCCTGTTTAACATAAAATAGCTTGAGAAATGCCAAGCAGCGTTTTCCCTTCCCCTCCCTCCCCCCAGCGCACTCTTCTGATGAGCGGGTGTGGGAGAAGGTAGATTGCTGCAGTGTCAGTGCAGTCGGGAAGCAGAAGTGGCCGCCATGTTCTCTCTTTTTTTTTTTTGTGAATCGCCCTCATTTGCATAGCACACTCTTCATTCATAAAAAAATAATTAAACATCCATCACCTTGGACATCTTGAAAAGGATTTCCCAAGAAAAAAAATTCGAAGCTTGATTGCCTTCACGTAGATCTTTGAGTTCAGGAAATAAGGAAAATTCGAAGTCTTAGGTTAAATTCTAAAACATACGCACACACAAACAACTACCCCTGTTCTCAGAATGTTGACACAGTTATGTGGGAAATATCAGTTCGGGGAGGTGCTGGGATCACGTGATCGCCTCCATTCATAAAATACCTGGCTGTCCATTCACAGTGCAGTACACTGTCTCATTGCCTTCCGCAGATTAGACCTACTTTGAGCGAGATCAAGCAGTGCTGTATCTCAGATAACGCCTAGTTAGGCGAACAGCTGCTGAAAATTCTGAACAGAATGACGATATTTTTTGGGCCTCTTAAGAAAGCTTGGATCAACATGTCAAGTTCATTTTAGGGATAGGAAAAGACTAATTACCATATTTAAAGTGAAATATTTAATACCTCAGCTAATAGAAAAGCAAATGAGGGAATGTGGATTGACACACGTGTAAAATAGTTTCTAAATGGCTCTTTCTGTAATATTTGTCATGAACAAATTCAGAGCAAGTTTTTGGTGTAGTGATGTCAGTGGATGATTTTGCTGTTACACGAAAAATGAGTAAATATTCCCAGTGGTTTAATCCCAAAGATGTTGATATTTGAAACACGAAATGGCAGTTTTTACCGAGAAGATTGCTTCTCTCTCTCTCTTTCTCTTTCTCAAATTTTATGTGTACTTAGTGTGGGACAACTTGGAAATCTCACCCATATTTTTGGAATTCTGTTTTTACAGATATATCCTGCTTTATTAATGTTACTCCCTAGGAGGTTTGTTAAGCTAGTTTTTGTAGGACAAAATTAATGTTTTAGCATATAATATTTTGCTATTTTGGGATTTTACTTAAAATTTTTTTATATTAGAAAGTGATGTGTTCATCTGGTAATCAGTTTTCTTAGGGCCAACATTGTGCATTAGATAAACCACAGTAAACTTGTTTCGAACGTAGCTTTTATTCTGGTAATTTATATATCTCATCTTTAATATATAAAGTAATGTTTTGAAGTGGCAGTTTATTGTTTAACCATATATATTATGAAGATACAAGAAATATATAATGGCCAATGCCCTTGAAGGTTTAACATAGTTTAAAACTGCCCTGTAATGTGGACTTTATTTATAAAATCCTTGTTTATTTTTTTCTTTCCTCAGTTTTTTTCAAAGTCTCAATTAATAGGAATTTAATTACAGTAGAGATTATTTTTAACACTGGAATGTTTTTCAACCTTTAGAAAAAAAATGTGAATCGCTTCTAGGCCTATATTATTAAGATCAAGTGTAGAAAAAAAGTGAAAATCACCAATATCTTGAGAAACCTTAATCTTTTCTAGCCATTGTAATAAAATACAGTAAGGCCTTTGTGGCCTCATTTTGAAATCCTCTATTATATGCTTTATTATTTGAAATAAGGGTTATGTGTAGAGAGATAGATAGCTCTCAGAGGTTGATTGTGGATGTATATTGAATCAAGAATTAGTGAAGGATCTACTATGTGTAAGACTTTGTCTTATGCAATATCAGACTTTGGGAAGGGTTGGTAAAATTCTGCTTTTCTTCAACCTTTAGTAGGAACTGGAACTGAGTTAAAAGTGCAGTTTAAAAAAATAATTCTTTCCATTCAGGAGTAATAGTTTATTTCAGATAATGTACAAAATGGTCTTTAAAGTGAAAAAATAATAACTTATTTGCATTTCTACTACTAAGATGTCTTAATATTTGATATATAAACACACTTTTCATATGATATGCATAAATCATATTCATTTATTGGATTTTTTTTACCATGTGCCAAGCTCTGATAAATGCTTTATATAATTTATGTATATGCGTGTATTTTCAGCAGAAATGGAATTGTGTAGCAGATACTATTATAACTTAATATATTGTGAATATTTTCCTATGTCATTACATTCTAGAATATAATTTTAATGGCTACATTATATTCAGTATGTAACATGCATTAGTTTTAGTCAGTCTACTATTTTTGGATATTTCTAAACAGTGCTGCATTTGATCCTGAGTTCTGTCTGTATCCAAATATATTACTTTTTCCTTGAGATAGTCTAGGAATGGAGTTAATAGAAGTAAGTTTAAAATTTTTTTATTTGTGCCAAATTGCCCTCTAGAAAAGAATAACTCACTGTATCAGAGTGCTTATACCTTGAAATGTCTGTCCAGTTCTCTTAGAAATAAATTTTTGCCATTTAAAAAAAAATCTCACCTGAGGATATGTTTTTTATTGATTCTGGGAAAGAGAGAGAGAGAGAAAGGAAGAGAGAAAGAGAAAGATGTGAGAGAGAAACATACATCGGTTGCCTCCCATACCCACCTGGACCCAGCCAGCAACCTAGGTGTGTGCCCTGACTGGGAATTGAACCCGCTATATGGGACATTGCTCCAACCACCTGGGCCACTTGGCCAGGGCAATTTTTGCCAAATTGAATGAGGAAATTAGATCTTGTGCCTATTTTTAAAAGGTGCTGGATGGTAAAATAAAATTGATACTTAAAAAAAACAAACTTGTGAGGTTGTTTTTGGACAACTGGACTGAAACAAAATACTATATAATAAAATAAAATTACAATGTATGTGATCATACAGAAGTCATCTGCAGATCATTTATTTAACTTTTACCAACCTTTATGTAGTAGGGTATAGTGTAGAGAACATTGGACTTGGAACTGGGTGATGCAATGCTGTCCTAACTGTCACTAATTTTTTCTGTGATTCTGGACAAGTGACAGCTTATATGGGCCTCAGTTTGCTCACTTGTAAATCAAGGTATTTGAACTGAGCATTATTATGGCCCCTTCCTGTGCTAAATCACCCTAAAGTAATACAGTGGTAGAAATACTGCAAGTCACTAGCCTTGTAACGTACAAATTTGTTAATTAATTTTATTATGTTGTTGTTTGTGAAATATTGAAGCAAATGAAAGAAAGACTTCTAGTAGAGATCTGGTAGGATGATAAAAAATTTGGAAACAATTAGTATGTTCAAAATCTTTTAAGATTTTCTTATTTTGGGCTTAAGAACCCTGTGTCTTTGATATTATATATCACAGATGGAGAACTTTTTAGTGCTTTTTTTAAGTCTCCTTTTAAGGCTATTGGGTTTAAATACCAATTTGAGTATTTCTAAAAGGAATACTTGTACTAACAAGGTACCAACCTTTGTGTTTTAATTGTCCAAGAGGTGCAAACAAAGTAAGTCTTTTCATTTGTTTATTCATACAAATCATGTTAATCTAATACTAAGAGGTAATTTAATTCATTTAAGGAGCTAATGCAGATAATGAAATTTTTTATTTTATTTAAAAATTTTTTTATTGACTCACTAGAGGCCCAGTGCATGAATTTGTGCATGGGTGGGGTCCCTCGTCCTGGCCGGTGATCAGGGCTGACTGGGGGCCGTCTTGCCCAGTCCCCATCAGGGCCAGCTGGCTTGGGGGGGCACTGCGGGGAGGTTGGCCAGATGTAGGAACTTGGCTGTGGGAGCGCACTGACCACCAGGGAGCAGCTTCTGCGTTGAGTGTCTGCCCCCTGGTGGTCAGTGCATGTCATAACGACTGGTCGTTTGGTCGCTTAGGCTTTTATATATATAGATATATTTGAAAGAAAGAGAAACATTGCTTTATTGTTCCACTTACTGATGCATTCATTGGTTGCTTCTTGTTTGTGCCCTAACCTGATATTGAACTTGCAACCGTGGTGTATGGGGACAGTGTTGTGCATTAACCAACTGAGCTACCCTGCCAGGGCCTTATTTTTTAATATTCAGATTTAGTTTGCTGTTTATGACAAATTTTGTGTCATAGCAGCATCTCATTTCAGAGTCCTGAGCTATTGTCATTATAAACTCCTAACATGTTGATTTTTGTGGCAAACTGAATGGTTTTAAATGGAAAAAAAAGAAAAGATGTATTTTTGTTTAAACATAGTTTATTATTTTTGTTAAAATATGGTTCATTAGCCAAAACCGGTTTGGCTCAGTGGATAGAGCGTCGGCCTGCAGACTGAAAGGTCCCGGGTTCGATTCCGGTCAAGGGCATGTACCTTGGTTGCGGGCACATCCCCAGTAGGGGGTGTGCAAGAGGCAGCTGATCGATGTTTCTCTCTCATCGATGTTTCTAACTCTCTATCCCTCTCCCTTCCTCTCTGTAAAAAATCAATAAAATATATTTTTAAAAAATATGGTTCATTAGTAATGGCTCTTAGACTAAGGTGTTAAATTGTTTGAGACATTGAGTTCTTAGAATTCAGACTACTAATCTCTAACTGAACCTTGTTTACATTCATGGTTGAAGGAAATACCAACAAATCATAGCAGAATTAGAAGTACTTGTGACAGCAATTGTATTAGTTCCCTAGGACTGTCATAATAAAGTATCACAAACTAGGCGGCTTAAAACAACAGAAATTTATTGTCTCACAGTTCTGGAGGTTAGAAGTTCAAAATCAAGGTGTTGGCAGGGCCATGCTCTGAAATCAATGGGTGAATCCATCCTTGCCTCTTCCTAGCTAATGTGGTTGATGGCAACTTTGGCATTCCTTGGCTTGCAGCTGCCTAATTCCATAATCTGCTTTCATCATCGCATGGTGTTCTCTCTGTGTATCTCAATCTTCACATGCCCCCTTCCCTTTTATATATATATATTTATTTATTTCAGAGAAGAAAGGAGAGAGAGAGAGAAACATCAATGATGAGAGAGAATCATTAATTGGCTGCCTCCTGTATGCCCCCAACTGGGGATCGACCCCACAACCTGGGCATGTCCCTTTGACCAAAATTGAACCCAGGACCCTTCAGTCCTGTGCCGACACTCTATCCACTGAGCAAACCAGCTAGGGCCACATGGCCCTTTTACTAGTATAAGGACACCAGTCATATTGGATTAGGAACCCACCCTACTCCAGTATGACTTCCTCTTTACATTCTACAACAACCATATTTCCAAACAAGATCACTTTCTGAGATACTAGGGTTTTGGACTTCAACATTATTTATTTTTAAAAGGATATAATTCACCCATAATGGTGATAGAAGTCAGATTTTTTTTAACAGTACAATTGGTGTCCAGGGATTAATAGGTATCTTGAAATAGCACTTATAGTCACTAGTTTGAAATTATTATAGTTATTAAACTATTGCTAGAACTTATATTTTAATATGTTAATAAAAGAAGCACATGTATTTTGTATGGCTGTTTCAAAATTTAAAATATTTTGATATTTATGTCAATGTAATTGATTTTTTTGTAATCCTATGCGTTATGTTTTAAGCCTTTAATGTTCTGAGAAGGGGACCATAGGTTTCTTTAGACTGACAAAGAGGTCCATGGCACAAAAGGTTAAGATCTGCTATAGCCCTGGCCGGTGTGGCTCAGCTGGTTGAGCATCCTCCCATGCACTGAAAGATTGCCCTTTAGATTCCTCTCAGGGCACATGCCCGGCTCTTGTGCTCCATTCCTAGTAGGGGGCGTGCAGGAGGCAGCCCATCTATGTTTCTCTCCCTCTCCCTTCTTTTCTCTAAAATCAATAAAAACATATTTTAAAAAATCTCCTGCTATAGAAGGCTGAACCCAAAGATATGGATATAAAATGGGAAGATTAAGAAACATGAAGGATAAGATAAACAAGTTCAACATACAAGTTCAACAGTTCCAAAAGAAGAGATAATGGAGGAGAGGAAATAGAGATAATGGCTGAGAATTTTCAAAAGGAGCAAATTAAACCCAATTCAGTGAACTAAGCACAAAACAGCCTCACAGTCAAACTGGGATTATCTGTAGATTGCAAGAAAGGAACAACCTAACAAACTCCTCCATGTAGTTTATCACATTGGAATGTTAAAGGAGAGAAATGATAGTTTTAATAAGTGCCAGAAATGTAATAGTCATTCCATCTCTGCCTATAATATGGAAGTAAATGTTCATAATTTAAAGATTTATGATATAAATATTCATAAATACAGATTTACATTATTTCTGCTCCCTAAAATTTAAGACTTAATTTTTCTGATTTAAAATGAGAGTTTTGGATTTGATCTTTAGGATTTCTTTTAGTTCAGTAATTCTAGAATCCTAAGTGATTTTCTTTGTATTTCTGAACCACATTGAATATAGCGTTACTGTTACTTATAAATATAGAATTGATTGGTGAAGATTTCCTTGTATCTGAAATTTTTGAATTATCTTGGAAGGCATTTTCTTTGTACATTTAGAGTGCAAAGAATAAGCTTTAGTAAATTCAACAGTGATTGGAAATAACAATTAATCTAATCAGTTTTATAACATTATAATTTTGATAAAGGCCTTTATGGCTTAGAATGTAGAATGCAGTTGTTTTTTGCTGGTTGTATTTAATGATACTATTGCTTATGATTGAACACATCTCATTTGTTTATTCACATGTTTAGAGATTACTTTCACAAATACATGGTATTTGTTTTTGTTTTTAATTTTTTATTGTTTAAAGTATTACATATGTCTCCTTTTTCTTCCATTGACCTCTCCCTGGCCACTCCTACCCCCCAGCACATGCCCTCACCTTCCTAGTGTCTGTGTCCATTGGTTATGCTTATATGCATACAAGTCTTTTGGGTTACCAGAAATTTAGTGAATCATGACTTTTCTGATGCCACTTTTTCAAAGTTGTCATAACTTTCACCACATTAGAATGTTTTAGTAACTTTGGCATAAAGTTACCAAACTTTTTTTTTTCTGTTTTATTGTTAGTTACATTGATACTTTGAGATTGGAATTCAGGATCAATTCTGGGTTTGCCCCATTAATAATATGTGAAAGCATTTCAAAATTTTAGTTGCCGAATTGTGTATATGGATTTCTTAACAGTTTTTCAGGACAGATTTCATTAGTAACGTTTTCTTCAAGAATTTCAGATCAGTGACATTTGAGTGCCTACTAGGCATTTGACTTTTCCTTAGCCTTGGAGATACAAAGATAAGTAAAATCTGATAACTGCTTTCACTTTCCAACAGGGGAACTAGATCCCTCTGAAATGTGATGAGTGCTCTGCTTATGAAGTTATTCAAGGCTGTAGGAGAAAGTGATTCTATCTGGAGGTGGATGGCAGGGTGAGAGTTATGTGTGAAGGAAGTTTTCAGAAAAGAAGTGGCACTTTAGGAGTCACCTAGAGATGAGATGGAAAGGGAAAAAGTATTCCAAGAAGTGGGGTGGGGAGGGGGTAAAACAAAAGCAAGCACAGAAGGTTTGAAGAAAAGCAATAGCTTTTTGGGTAAACATGTTTGGAGGAGTAATGGGAGATAGATTACAAGGTGTTGGTGGCCAGATTGTAAGTATAGATTTGTGTTTAACTGTGTATCAGCAATCTTGGAGCAAAGGTGATGGCTAGGTCTGGAGCCTGAGGGCCACAAGATAAATGTGACAGAGGCTCCTAGAAGCTTTTTCAAAACTTTTGAAAAGTTGAGAGAAATTTATTTAACTGTTCAGTATGTTAATGACATTAATTTTGAACAGAATTCCCATAAATTTTTCAGATAAAGCACTAAGCATTGGAAGAAAATTTGTTCTTTGAGCTTCCCTCCCTCTTCACCACAACTCTTAGGTCAGTAAGGATAATAATGAAAGGCACCAGCTTAAGTCTTTATCATGTAGACAGTGGGGAACATTATTTTAAGTGAGGAAGTGATGTCAAATTTGTGTAGAACGGTGAATACGAGGGTTCCTTTGTACAGGTGATTAGAGGGAAAAGAAAGGAAAAGAAAATGAACTCTTATTGAGGAGGAAGATGTAATAATGATCAAGGTAAAGAACAGCTGGGAATAGTTCATTTGGAACTGTTGAGGATGAATTTGTAAGGCAGTTTAGATTTCCAGTAAGTGTGATTATGTGACTGGATGTGAAGGAAGTAGGATGAGTGTGGGATGATTTCAACATTTTAAATTTGGGTGGCTGTGATGCTTTTAAATGAAGTGGGAAGAGGAAGAGACAGTTTTTAAGGGGGAAATAACTCAATTTTGATACTTTTTAATTTGTGGGTGCCTACTAGGTATCCTATCTAATAAAGAGGGAATATGCTAATTGACCATCACCCTGTCACAAAGATGGCTGCACACACAGCTGAGGCCAAGTTCCCATAAGGAGCCTTAACGAGCAATCAGCAGGGACCTGACGCTACGCCCTCCCCCGCCCCAATGGGGCTTGACAGGGGACCTCAGGCCGCGCCCCACACCCGGCAAGGCTTGACAGGGGACCTCAAGGTGCACTTCCCGTCCTGGTGCTGGGCTAGGGGACCTCAGGCTGCTCCCCCCGCCCCAGCACCAGGCTGGGGAACCTCAGGCTGCACCCCCCACCAGGTGGGACTGGACAGGGGACCTCAGGCCACGCTCCCCACCCTGGCACCAGGCCAGGGGACCTCAGGCCGCAACCCCCGCCCCAGCACCGGGCCAAGGGACCTGAGGCTGCGCCCCCCTGCCTGGCGGGGTTTGACAGGGGACCTCAAGGCACACCCCCCGCCCCGGTGTGGGCTGGGGGACCTCAGGCCATGCCCCCCGTCCTGGCGCCGGGCCAAGGGATCTGAGGCTACGTCCCCTGCCTGGTGGGGCTTGACAAGGGTCGGACTGCCAGGTCTGGATCTAGCCCAATGAGTGGGAGGCGGCCGGGTCTGGGTCTCACGCGATTTTGAGGTGCATGTGGGTGGGCGGGGACTTGACTCTGGGTCCCGTGGTGCACCCCAGACTCTGATAAGAGGAAGGTTTTCATATACATTTTACTAATTTTCTTTCATCTCTGACATTTCTATTATAGAGAAAGGGCGAATAGCAATATTAAAATATTTCCTCTAATTAATCCCCTTTTAATGTGCACGAATTTCGTGCACCGGGCCACTAGTCAAGGTATAAAATACCCCATAAGGTGTTTTAAATTATAGGTTTGGTGCCCAAAGAATGTTAAGAGGGCAGAGTTAGAGGCAACATATTCAGCATATGTAATAGTTGAAGCTAGTGGAAAATTGCCCAAGGATAATATTAAGTAGAAATGGGAAGTTGAATAGTTAGAAACAGCAGTTTTTTTTTGTTGTTGTTTTTTAAAATATACTTTTAATTGATTTCAGAGAGGAAGGGATAGAGAGGAGAGATAGAAACATCAATGATGAGAGAGAATCACTGATCTGCTGTCTTCTGCATGCCCCCTACTGGGGACTGAGCCTGCAACCGGGACATGTGCCCTGACCTGGAATCGAACCATGACCTTCTGGTTCATAGGTCAACGCTCACCCACTGAGCCATACGGGCCGGGCAACAGCAATGTTTTTAAGCGAGTGTAAGAAGAGACACTAAAAGACAGAAAAGTCTTGAGAGGTAGGAGAGTTCAGAGAGAAAGTGTTAAAATAGGAAATGATGAAATGGAGACAGCAAAGAGTAAGATTATACTCATTTAGGGGGAAGCTGGGAGTTGAGATTATTTGTTAAATGAGGTGATGTCAGTTATGCAGAGAAAGAAAGAAAAAGTTAAAAGATGGGCAATTGATAGAGCAAGGCCTAGGAAAGTGGAGCCTATCAAACTGTTTTACTGCTTGTCAGATTTAATCCTTCTAAGGACCATGTGAGCTAAGTATATCCATAGTTACAGATAGAGATAACTGAGATTTAAGAGAGGTTTAGTAACTTGCCCACAGCCACACAAGGGAGTAAGTGGTAGAAATGAGATTCAAAATGCAATGTAATGTTTATACTGTATCTCAAATACTTAATGGCCAGACTCGATTTTAAACAAGAAATTAAGCTTGAAGTGATAGGTAGACACATAGAATTGACAGCTGATTTGAGTGACTGGAAGTTTTGATAAAGTTAATGGACACATGAGTGAAAGTGGGAAAAATTGAAAGTTAGATTTTGATCAGAGAACACAGACTCAAGACTGCTGACATGTGAGGGAAGATTAAAGTAAAAACAGGTTGTAGGAGTAGAGGAGCCAGGATCTGCTAGGATGTTTTAAAAGGTCAACAATGTGGCTGTTCAAGTTTCTGGGTTGGTATTAGGAGTTGAGGTGGAGAGGAATCCTGAGCCAAGGCCAATGTATTTAATGTGAGTGTGGGATGAGCAGCTTAGAGTGGGAGTATGAATGCTGACATCTGCCTCTACAATTTAAAGAGACAGGAATAAGGATTTTGGAATTGGAGGTTGAAGATGAGGGTGTCAGGGAGGAGGGTAAGAAAAGGGAAGGACTTACCTGAGAGGAGTTGAGAATATTAGGAATGTTAGGATCTCGGGTAATAATGGCCCTATCAGGGATGAAAGATGGTGGGAATTAGAAAGTGGAAGGGAGGATAGACATGTAAATGAATTACCCAAATTTGGATTTTTATTAGGAACTTTAAGGTTTCTGAAAGACTAACCAAGATGTTGACTTTATCCAAATAAATTATATTGTCTTTGACAGAAGGTTTTGTATTCTTGGGGTACTCCAATCTAAATGGTTAGAAAGGTCTTTTCAAAACCAAATTCACTAATTAAATAACTACAACTTGGTGTTCACAATTAACATGATTCTGTGGTTACTGCTGACTGTTGCATTAAGACTTTGACAAATCACATAACCTGTCTATGCTTGATTCTCCATCTGTAAAACCAGGGAAATGTGTCATTACTTAAGAGAGAGGTTAAGATAAATGTAACTTCCCCTCCCTTGATATCATTTTTTTTATGAGAGTTAAGAGAATGTTAAAAAGAACTTTTAATTCTTGAGAAGAAAGGTTCATGAAATAATGAGTGCTTACTTTCACTTAGCCTGAATTGTATGTGGGGTTACTTTTTTTTAAAAAAATTATTTATTGATTTTAAAGAGAGAGAAACATTAATTTTTGTTGTTGTTCCACTTATCTATGCATTCATTGGTTGCTTTTTATGCCCTGACTGGATGAACCCAGAACCTTGATGTATTCAAACAACACTCTAAATAACTGAGCTACCTGGCCATTACTGGTAGGGTTACTTTTTAAAAAGGATTTGAACTCCTAGAAAATTTGTATTTCACTTTAAATGTTAAAAAGCAACTTTTTAGAAAAACTTAGAAACTAGTAATTCCAATAAGCAGAAAATAATATAAATCTATATCGTGAACATTTTCTTCCATGTTCTGAGCAAAGATTGAGTAAAGAGAATGTAAGTGTTGGGTAAAGAACTAGCTCTAGCCAGTCTTTTTGTTTGTTTGGTATTTAATACAACTATTTAGTTATAAAAGGAGTATATTTCTAGAGCTTGTTAATGAAAGCAATTTTAACACCTGAGCACATTTTGGAAGTATAAGTCATCTTTCTCAGTTGAATGCAGGAGCTTTCAAATATTGTAGGGAGAGCAAAAATCTACTTTCATGGGAGAGAAGGGGAGAGGAAGGTTTTTTCAGCTTTTTAAAGATTTAGACAATTTTTCACAACTGTAATCAAACTAGGATTCCTATTAATAGGCTAGATCTATTAATAGAGATCCTAGTGATAAGTGAGAGGCAAGATCTGCTAGTCAGTTCATTGCTCTTGATTTAGTCTGTTAACTTGAATTTGGACGGCTAAACGTCTGTAAGCTTATGTTTGAGTTCATTTTATAGTCCTCAACAACTAAAGCAAAAACTTGTTTATGTTTTAATTTAGCCTGATATTTAGCCTCATTATTCTAAAACTGTATAATTGGTTAATTAAAAAATAACTGCCTTAGATACATAATTACTGACACTTGGGTTAGGAAAGAATTTGAAGTTAATTCTCAATCAAGATCTTAAATGAACATAAATCAGGAATTTAAAAAATATGATGATTAAAAATTGTGTATACTTTTTCTAGAGGATTATTCAAGCCAACAAACAAAATTAACTTAATAAGAATTAACATATAACAAATAACTTTAATAAGTATATCTAATTAAGATATTCTTTAACTGTATTATGATCATTTTTTTAAAAAAGGGGAGAGATGAATGAGACAAGCTAGCTTCTAACCACCTTTGCTTTCTTGAGCAATTTTTCCTAGTCTTGATACTTCAAAATATGTAGCTTCTAAGTGAGCCAAAAAGAGAAAGAATGTATCTGATGTTATGTAGACCCTATTGCAGATGAGTCTGAACTTTATAATGTGTACTAGGCCTTAGCATACACTGGTTTGGCTTTTAATTACTGGCTAACTTCTAGTTGTGTCCTTTGCGTATTTGCCCTGTGTCAAACAGATTTGGCTAGGTGTAGTGGGAGGAAAACTGAAACTGAGAAGTCCTTTTAACTGACTGCTATGGTCTGAATGTCTGTGCCCTCACGCCTATCCCCAATTTGTATGTTTAAATCCTAACCCCCAAAGATGATGGCATTTGGAGCTGGGGCATTAGGGAGGTGTTTAAATCATGAGGGTGGATCCTTCTTGAATGGGATTAGTGTCTTCTAAAAAAAGAGGCTCCAGATAGATCCCTAGGTCTTTTACCGTCTGAGGGACACAGAGGAAGGCCTTGGCTGTGAACCAGGAGAAGGCCCTAATCTGACCATGCTGGCATCTTGATCTTGGACTTCCCAGTCTCCAGAACTGTAAGAGATACGTATCTCTTGTTAATAAGCTGCCCATCAGTGGTATTTTATTATAGCAGCCTGAATAGACTAAGACACTGACTTTGTGTTTGCTTGTTTTGGGAAATAACATCTAGGAAAGAAAGAAATCAATAAAAAAAACAACACAATTTTCAGTTGCTTCTAGATCCATATGTATATATTTTACTTGTTTTAGTAGGGTATGCACAAATATCATTCATTTTTTACCTGATATACTTAATATAAATAATTTCTATGCTCATACATAGATTTTTAGTAATCATTATTTTAATGCCTATAATATTCCATCAAGTTGTACCATAAGTTTACATAGCTATTATCTTCTTAGTGAACACTTTAGGTTTCCAGCTCTTTGCTATCCTATCTAATAAAAGAATAATATGCAAATTGACCACCACTCCAACATACAAGATGACTGCCCCCATGTGGACACAAGATGGCTGCCACAAGATGGCCAGCAGGGGAGGGCAGTTGGGAGGTACCAGGCCTGCAAGGGAGGGAAGTTGGGGGCAACCGGGCCTGCAGGGAAGGGCAGTTGGGAAGGACCCAGGCCTGCAGGGGAGAGCAGTTGGGGGGGACCAGGCCTGCAGGGGAGGGCAGTTAGGGGTGTCCAAACCTGCAGGGGAGGGTAGTTAGGGGCAAACAGGCTGGCAGGGGAGCAGTTAGGCATCAATCAGGCTGGCAGGGGAGTGGTTAGGGGGTGATCAGGCTGGCAGGCAGAAGCGGTTAGGGGCAATCAGGAAGGCAGGCAGGCGAGCAGTTGGGAGCCAGCAGTCCTGGATTGTGAGAGGGATGTCCGACTGCCCATTTAGGCCCTATCCTACCGGGATCGGGCCTAAACGGGCAGTCGGACATCCCTCAAGGGGTCCCAGATTGGAGAGGGTGCAGGCTGGGCGGAGGGACATACATATTGTCTAAAGTTTTACATATGCCTCCTTTTCTCCCAATTGACCTCCCCTAAAACAGTGACTTAATCTTTAACTGTGACAATAACAAATACATTATACCTTTTGACACAGTGTGTGTGTGTGAATGCATTCATACACACACACACATACACACACACACACACAACCTTTCATAAAATAGCTTAACTTTCTGTGTGATGACATAGGCTGACTTTTGTGCTCCCATTCAGTTCTCTATAAAAACATAATACTGGTGAAGACCCTTGCAGTGAAAAATCCCCTGTTCTACACCACAGTGCAGTATATGGGATGTTGTCTTCTAAAGATGTACCTCCTTATTGCTACTGAAGATAACATTTGTGTTCAGCTTATTATTTCATGAAATAAGAGATAATACTAAAAGTTATAGGATCCTCAGGAGAGTGCATTTCAAGGTCGAATTAGGAGCTGTTACAGGGGAATTCAGATTTGAGTTGCTATGGCTAGAGTATACTAGTAGAGAAGTGTTGCATCATTGCTTTGCAGATTTCTTCACTGAAGTGCCCCAAAAGATAGGAGAATGCATCCCAAAAGCAGCCTTTAAAAAGTATAGAATTATTTTGGAATCTAGTAAACTATCTTAAAGAGTAATGTGAATATTGTATTCTCATCAGCAATATAGTAGTATTTCCAATTTGAAATGTTTTTAATTATATCTATTAAGAAAAATATAGAAGCTCTTTAACCACAAAATCTTTGCACATTTATATGCCAAGGCATTATGTGTTCATAGCCCATGTGGCACATTCCTGGAAGTGTACTCTCTGGAGTACACTTTGGGATACATCCAGGGTGTGCTTCCGAGACCAGAGCATAATTGTGCACTGTATTTATAGCGGCTGCCATTTTCAAACAGAAAGTAGGAATAGCAAAGAGTATATGGATTCAGCAAAGAGCAATATAAACTTTTTGAAGTATAAAAGCAATATAATCAATCACACTAGGATATTTGGAAGATGATGGGAAATACCTGTAGAAGAAATTTTCTTTTGTGTATTTTTTTTTATATTAAAAGTATTAAAGACAGAAATGTAGAAGGGAATTTTAAATTTTAAATTTGTTGTTTCTATAAAAACTTGAGGTCGATAATAAAATTTATATAAACAGTAAATTAGCTGTGTTGGAACAAATACAGTTATGCTAATTGGTAGTCTAAGAAATCTGCAGTGTTGTGTAGCAAAGGACACTCAGATTTCATTTCAGTTTTGCCATTTAATTATGTGACTTAGAGCAGATCTTTTCATATGTGAGCATTTCTGTTAATGAAGACAGTAATCTTTTCCCATTTATAAATTGCTTTTGCATGAAAAATTGTATTAAATGGATTTAGCTGTAGAATTTTGATTTACTTTTAGGGGAAATGGGGGTTTTCTAGAGGATGAAAAAAACAAAGGCAGACACATGAAGGAAAGGTTTTAGCAAAACCTTAGGGAGAGAAAGAAAGCTGAGGAAAATGAACCTAGGCCTTAGATTTAAAATCTCTAGGCTTGTTTGGGAGATAAATGAGATCTGTATAAGGAGTATTAGCTAAGTTAAAAGGTTATGTAACCCACATATTGGGAAGTTAGTAAAATAACTACATTGGTTATATAATCTACAAATTGGGAAGTTTTGAAAAGCATCTACATAGTTAAAACCAGTGAAAATTTGCGTGGTATATCAGATGAACTGGAAAATTCCTTTTTAAAATATTGGTTACAGGAAACAAAACATTCACAAGGATGTTGAGATCATATAGGGCACAGGAAGGGGGAACCCTAAACAATTTTAAGTGATCAGGGGAGGGAAAATGGGAATTTCTTATACAAGACCCTTTATTTTTAAAAGCTACATATTACTGATATTCTGTTCATTACTTGGGCATGCTTTCATTATTGCTTTATTAATGAAGGTAAGGTAATTATAAGAGTTTTCATAGGCTCATATGTTGAAACAGTGTTTGGTATACAGTAAGCACTAAATAAATGTTTGGCAATAGGCATTCAGTTATGGCTTCAGTCTCTTAACCTTTTTAAAAATTGATTTTAGAACAGAGGTGGGGGGGGGGAGTAAGACATTAATTTGTTGTTCCAGTTCCACTTATTTATGCATTCATTAGTTGATTCTTGTATGGGCCCTGACCTGGGATCTATCTAACCTGCAACCTTGGCATATCCAGATGATGCTCTAACCAACTGAGCCACCTGGCCAGCTCTCTTAACCTAATTTTCTTTCTCAGTTTTTAAGTCTGTTCCTCAATTGCAACAAAAATCTATCATCTTAGTTGGGGAGGGATTCCGGCCTGCTTTAGTACATCTTTGAAATAATCAAACTATAAAGGAATTGTAGAAAAAGAAAAATTATTTTTACTACCAGCTTTTAATTCATTCTCTCACAGTTCTTTCAAAATATTTTTATTACTTTACTGAAAGATACTTCTTTTTCCTGTTAAAATTTTTCTTTTAAAAAAAAATTATATTTTATTGATTTTTTACAGAGAGGAAGGGAGAGGGAGAGAGAGTTAGAAACATCGATGAGAGAGAAACATCAATCAGCTGCTTCCTGCACACTCCCTACTGGGGATGTGCCCGAAAGCAAGGTACATGCCCTTGACCGGAATGGAACCTGGGACCCTTGAGTCTGTAGGCTGACGCTCTATCCACTGAGCCAAACCGGTTAGGTCCTGTTAAAATTTTTCTTACTACCATTTGCTACCCTTTGGGCCTTATTAGATTCCTTTGACAATCGAAAGCAGCATTGCATTAGAACTTTCTGTGATGATGGAAATGTTCTGTTTGTGCTATTCAATATGGTAGCTAATATGTGGCTATTTGGCTTAATGAGTACTTGAAATATAGCTTGAGGGACAGAAGAACTAAAATTTTAATTTAAATAGCCTCACGCAGCTTGTGATTTTTGTTTAGATAGCACAGATCCTGAGTGTTTCTAATTCTTGAATTCTAGCCAGTTTTTGAAGAAAGTTCAAAAAATTTTAATAGGGAGTTAGCTTGAGGTAATACAGCTTTTTTCAAAGTATGGAACTTGCCCTGGTATGTAAGATAATTTTTGTTTTACCACAGACATGGCATTAAATTTAATTGTCAAATTATTTGTTTTTCAGTACTATTTGCATTTTTATTAACTTGTTTATTTCTGTATGTATATATGTTTGTGTGTGTTTAATAGGGAAGGAGTAATATCAACCTCATTCTCTCGTAGACAAGCCAATACTGTTTTGATTTTCACTGTACTAAAATTTATTATTATTAAAGACAGTCTCTTCAATAAGTGGTGTTGGGAAAATTGGACAGATACATACAAATAAATGAAACTAGACCACCAACTTACACCATACACAATAATAAACTAAAAATGGATTAAATGTAAGACGGGAAACCGTAAAAATCTTAAAAGAAGCCATAAGCAGCAAAATAGCAGACATTTGTCGTAGCAATATCTTTACCGATACTGCTCCTAGGGCAATGGAAACTAAGGAGAAAATAAACAAATGGGACTACATCAAAATAAAAAGCTTCTGCAAAGCAAAAGAAACCATCAACAAAACAACAAGAAAGCCCACTGCATGGGAGAACATATTTGCCAATGTTATATCCAATAAGGCAGGGGTCCTCAAACTTTTTAAACAGGGGGCCAGTTCACTGTCCCTCAGACCGTTGGAGGGCCGGACTATAGTTTAAAAAAAAACTATGAACAAATTCCTATGCACACTGCACATATCTTATTTTGAAGTAAAAAAACAAAACGGCAAAAACACCTGCATGTGGCCCGCGGGCCGTAGTTTGAGGACACCTGCGATAAGGGTTTAATCTCCAAAATTTATAGGGAACTCATACAACTTAACAAAAGGAAGGTAAACAATCCAATCAAAAAAATGGGCAAAGGACCTAAATAGACACTTTTTGAGAGAGGACATACAGAAGGCCGAGAGACGTATGAAAACATGCTCAAAGTCATGAATCATCCGAGAGATGCAAATCAAATTGACAATGAGGTACCATCTCACACCTGTCAGGATGGCTATCATCAACAAATCAAACAAGTGCTGGAGAGGATGCGGAGAAAAAGGAACACTCTTGCACTGCTGATGAGAATGCAGACTGGTGCAGCCACTGTGGAGAACAGTATGGCATTTCCTCAAAAAACTAAAAATGGAACTTCCATTTGACCCAGTGATCCCACTTCTAGGAGTATAACACCAATCAGAAAGGATATATGCACCCCTATGTTCATAGCAGCACAATTTACAATAGCTAAGATTTGGAAACAGCGTAAGTGCCCATAAGCAGATGAGTGGATTAAAAAACAGTGGTACATCTACACAATGGAATATTATACTGCTGTAAAAAAAAAAAGGAATTGTTATTATTTGCAACAGCATGGATGGACCTAAAGAGCATTATGCTAAGCAAAATAAGCGTCAGAGAAAGATAAATATCACATGATCTCACTCATTTGTGGAATGTAGTGAACAACATAAACTTATGAACAAAAATAGAACCAGAGTCATAGAAGCATCCATAAGACTGTCCAACCTATGAGGGGATAAGAGATCAACCAAAGGACTGGTATGCATGCATTTGAGCATACCAATGGACACAGACGGGGCGGGGGTGGTGGGGTGCGCGAGTGGTGAGGGCTGTGCTGAGGGCTGGGGGCAGCTAGGGAGAGGTCAATGGGGGGAAAAGGAGACTTATGTAATACTTTAAACAATAAAGAATTTAAATTAAAATTTTATTATTATGTATTTATGGCTTGTGATAGTTTTGTTTTTTAAATTGACTGAAGTGATTTAAAAAACCTTTAGGAACTTTTTTTGGATAACATATGTGGTACACATATAGTGCAGAATATTGACTAAGACAATAAATGTCAAAATAAAAGCAGGTTGTGTAGTAGTTGAATTGGATTGGTAGGGAATCAGGAGCCCTGCTGTGCCACTAGTTTGCTGAGGCAGTCTCTGGCTCTTAGGTAAGGTTCCTGCTTTGGCTAAAAGGGAAGATAGGTTGGTTTAGAGAGAGAAGTGATTTAAAATTTTTAAAATGTGTTTTATTCTGTAATAACTCTGATAGATCATAACATTTTGGATGATAGCTTAAAATGCTTTATGTCAAACATGAATTATCTTATTTAATCCTTCACTCCAAAACAGATTATACTTAACTCTCAATTCTTTAAAACAAAAACAAAAACACCTCTGGTGCACCAGCTATAAAATAAGTCACAGAATATAATGTACAGCATAGGAATATATATACTTTGTAAGTATATAAGTGTTGAATGAGTATGTTGTACACCTAAAATTAATATAATATTGTATGTAAACTATAATAAAATAGAGTAAAATTAAAAACACCCTCTGGTATACAGAATTGGATTAATCTTTATCTTGATTCATGCTGTCATCATTGGTCTGTGTATGGCCCTCAGAAATCTGTTATTTTAATATTTTATTTACTTGGCAGTACAATCCAAGGATCAGAACCTTAATGATGACTAACCTAATGTGCATGTCTCATATTATCTGAACTTCTCAGAGGTTACTCTAACCTGAGTTGTGTGCTTACCATTCTCTTCCTATTAAAAAAAAAAAGTTTAATTACATACATGTATGTCTAAACAGTGTCTCATTGTTTAAATATTTTGCAATTCCATAAAAGGAATATATTACATGTTAACTCCTGGAACTTGATTTTTCCCCCCAATACATTACTAAGATGTATCATTTTTGGCGGGGTGTACTTTTTTAAAAATACATTTTTATGTATTTCAGAGAAGAAGGGAGAGGGAGAGAGAGAGATAGAAACATCAATGATGAGAGATAATCATGCACGCCTCCCACTGGAGATCGAGCCCGAAACCCCAGCATGTGCCCTGACTGGGAATCGAATATAATATGCTTCTGACACATATGTGTTAAATGTTCTCTTGAGTATATATTTAGGAGTAAAATAGTTGGATTGCAAGTTATGTTGTGAATTTTCGAGTTTACAAGATAATGCCAAATTGTATCCCAACATAGTTTCAATTTGTACTCCTACTAGCAGTGTAAGAGAATGGCTGTAAAATTGTACTTTATGGTGGTCTTGATTTGCATTTTCTATAACAGATAATGATTTTTGCCAAATTTTTTGAGTGTTTGCTGTGTGCCAGACACTGTTCTAAAGACTTTACATGAATTAGTAAATTCTTTTAATGCCATAACAACCCTTTTGGAAAGTTATCCTTCCATGCATTTATAGATGTAGAAATTGAAGCTCTATGAGTTTAAGCTAGTAAATGACAGAGTAGGATCCATACTTGGTCAGATTTAGGCTGCAGAGTCTAGCCTCCCTAACTAATGTTTGATTGAATGTGCATTCATATTCTCTTTCCCTCTCCCCCACCAATCTCTTGGCCTTTATGTGCTTGTGATGGCACGTGTTGGTTATTCTATCCTTATTTTATTGTGTGTAAGGATTGTCCTTCCTTGAAAAAAGCAATCTCTTACAAAACCTGATTCCTAATTGTTAGAATGAATAAGATGGCTCAAGATGATTTCTAGCATTTTTTGCTCTAGTATTTTATAATTTGACCTACTCTCCTTTGCAGTTCATTATTTTCAGAATAATACGTTATTTGCATTTTCTCTCTATTAAGTATTAAAATGTGAAACAATGTAGTATGCTTTATTTCTTTGTATAATTCTATTTTAATTTAATTCTTTATTTTTAACAGAATATTTTAAATGTATTAAGTGATTAAAAAATTCTGGAGTGGATTTTAATGCATACTGATCTCCACATAATCTTTTGTACCTACATCATGAACTGAATAAATTTTTTTTCCTTTAACATTTCCAGGTAATGTCCTTGAAGTGTAGTTCATTATTAAGCCATTCATCTTTCCTTATCAACTGTTAGATGCCGAATAGATGTTTTTTGTTTTACTTTTTCGGTACTGAGTTTTTTAAGACAAAATATTACTTTACAATTATAATTCTAGTGTAGATGAGAATTTATGTACTTAATAATTGTGGAATGACAAAGTACTAGGCCCAGTAATGAACACCTAATTATCCATATTTCTTGCCAAAGTGTAAGGTATTATCTAACTTCAGATGTTAAAGTGTTTAGGTTCTCTAAAAACAGTATTTAGGCCTTTTCCATAGGCAAAAATCTTCTGGTTCATATCCATTATGTGTTTGCTGCATGGTTTAGTGGTAGTTAAATGTTTCAATGCACTGGGCACAAAAGGATCAATCACATATGTGTTGGAGTGGTTGGCTGATACAAGCAGCTAAACAGATGGAAATCAGGATGTTGCAGCATTTCTTATTAGTCAAATTTAGTTCGTTTCCTGGATTTTACATTGCTCTTAGGTTTGGCAGTCATTAATGTTGACACTGAATGAAATACCTACAACAATAAATGTTTATTGAACATTTATTATATGCCAGAGAAAGGTTTGGAACTAACATACAGTGTGTCTCAAAAAATGTATTCACACTTTGAATTATTATAAAGTCAGTGTTTATTAGCATACACTTCATTTTCAAAATTAAGTGAGTTACCAGCTGTTAAAGTGTGTATACATTTTTTGGGACACCCTATATTTGAAGTTTACTGTGTTCCAGGTGTTAAGAAGGTAGATTAATAAAATCTGCATCTTTGCCCTCAAGATATTAAACCAAATGATAGGTTCTTTGGTAATGAAGGACTTGGAAATATTGATTTCCTACTAGGGGGAAATATTATTTTCTTAGAAGAGGAGGAAAACTATTGAAGGTATAAATTACTACATTTAGAAGAGGCATCTTTACAAGTTATGTTTAACTTTATATATAGTTCAGTAGTCTTGTGCTCTGACAAGGTAGATACAGTATTAATTGTCTTATTTACTTTAAAGTTTGTATAGCAGGATAGATTGTGTAAGAATGGTAAAAGGTTTAGTGTCAACCGCTTAGAGGTAAGGCTCAGGTGAATATAGTAAACCTAGTCTTTTTATAACTTTAGCCTTCATGTATTATAAATACAATTATATATAAATTATATTATGTTATTTATGAGATGTGTATGACTTTAATTTAAAAAAAATTTTTTTTCACTAAGCAAGAGCTTTGAAATGAGTAATTTGTAGCTGATTAGCTCAGTTGGGTGCCATCCTAAGTCACATAAATGGTCCAAACAGCCTAGATTTCTGATTAGAAGATTAAGGGGCATTTTAGGTGAAGGACATGTTGTGGTTCCAGACTCCACAAATAAATTATAAACTTACTGAACAAGAACTTTTCTCCCTTTCCTCTCAATTATTTGTGCTAAAACTTGGAGATTTTTATGGGTGAGAGGTCAAGGTGGAAACAGTGAAGGGATTATGTAAACATGCTGGTCTGTCATTGCCACTTACCAGCCTGGGTAATCTTGAGGATTTTTCCCCCTGTTATATACTAAAGAGCTGTCATTCAAAGATACGTGGCAGTTATTGAAAAAAGAAGTATAAGCTTAATCTTCCTCATATTGTTGTGTTCTTCAGAAAATTTATATATATTTTTTACTTTGAAATAATTTTAGACCTATATAAAAGGTAGGAAAAATACACAAAGAATATCCATATATTCTTCAGCTAAGTTTCCAAAATGTTCACCTTAAATTGCATAACCAAATCAGGAAATTAACATTGATATAATATTATTATCTACTGACCTTATTCAAGTTTCATCAGCTGTTCCACTAATGTCCTTTTTCTAGTTCAGGATGCAGTCTAGTATCACATATTGTATTAAGTTGCCATGTCTCCTTAGTCTCCTTTAATCTAGAGCAGCTCTTCACTTTTTCTTTTATAACCATGAAAACTTTTGAAGATTTTTCAGTTTAGGTTTGTCTGATGCTCACTCTTGATTAAATTCAAGTTCAGCATTTTTAGCAGCAATGCTATAGAGTGATGACATCCTCATGCTTTAAATCAGGAAGTCCATGATGTTGATATATTCCCATACTGATAATGTAAACTTTTAATTATTTGGATAAAATGGTTTTTCAACTGGTAAATTTTATTTATATTAAGTATCTTCTGAGGAGAGATACTTTGAGACTATGTAAGCATTTTATTTCCTATTATACACTTGCCTGCTATTTTTGACATTTTTTTATGATTCTTTTCTTTTTTATTGTTGTTGTTGGGTCTTGCCTGCAACAATGGTGATATTTGCCAAATGATAATTTTTTACTTCCATCATTCTTTTTTCTTTTATTAATTGAAATTCTGTAGACCAGCTTTCTCTTCTCCCCACATTTATTTATGTAAGTATTTCTGTCGCTATGGATTATAATCCTTTGCTATCATCATTTTGATACTTTGTTGTCCCAAATTTGGTCATTGGGAGTCCATCAAGTTGACTTCTGTGCCCTTTTGACATGTTCCTTCATTGAGCACTTCTTTTTGGGCTTCACATGATGTTCCAGGCTCATCTCATATGTTCTCTTCCCCAGCTTCAGAGTCATCCCATTTATCCAAGGAACTCTTTCTTTCTTTTTTCTTTTTTCTTTCAAGGAATTCTGTTTCCATTTATTGGAAATTATATTTAGAAACTATTATCTCGGTGCTAGGTGTGCTCATTGGCATTAGGTAAGGTTGGTGTACTAACCCTATTTTATAGATGAAGAAAACTAAACTGAAGGTTTAAAGTCTTTTTTATAGCACCCAGATAAATGTTAGGGAGTTGGCAGATACATTCAGACCTTCTCAGTTCAAAGTCCAGGCTTTCTGCTTACTCTCCATAGTATTCCTTCCTTACACTTGCCTTTTCCATCAGTTTTGTTACTTGTTTTTTTTCTGGCAAGGATAGGGCATAATCTAATTCTAATAGTCAAGAGGATTATTGCCTAATATTGATATAGCTATTTTAAAACAGAAAAGTCTGCAATTCCAAAAGTATTTATTATATGTATACTATGGGTAATGTAGTGTACTAGACATTGATGGTATGTGAGTATATGCTTATATATCTCGAGAGGGCTGTTGAGAATTTTTTGTTTACAATGGCTTCTTTTCCCCTCGATATAGTTAAGGGGTATGGGTAAGTGGTATGGCTATTGTAAAGTATTTCCTTATCCATGAATCGAAATAGCTTAGGGACTTATATATTACTAGAGGCCCAGTGCATGATTGAATCATGCACGTGTAGGGTCCCCTACACGTTTTCGCTTTTCGCGGTGGAGCTGGGTGCCTGTCCACTGGTGCACCAGGCCTTTCAGAAGCCTCCGGCTCAGCAGAGGCTTCTGAAAGGCCTGGTGCCGGAGCAGACAGGCACCCAGCTCCCCCGCTTTTGATGGTCCGCGGCCGCTGAGGGGGGCTATCCTGCTGTTGAGAGGCACAGGGGGCGGGACTCCCGCCCCCTGAGCCTCTCAACGGCCGCTGAGGGGGGCTGCCGCGGACACCTGGCTACCCTGCCGTTGAGAGGCGCAGCTGGGTGTCCGCGGCAGGCCCCCTCAGCGGCTGCGGATCTGGCCGTTGAGAGGCACAGGGGGCGGGAGTCCCGCCCCCTGCGCCTCTCAACAGCAGGATAGCCCCCCTCAGTGGCAGCAGATCCGTGCCTCTCAATGACCGGATAGGCCACCCCGAGTCCCGCCCCCCAGCCTCCCGCCGCCCAATCGTGGGCATAGCGGAGTGATGGTAATTTACATGTTACTCTATTATTAGATAGGATAGTTAAATATATACTACATAAACTTATGGTACTTAGATTTACATTTACTTATATGCCTCTTTTAAGTACGTTGTCATTTCGTAATTTCAGTAATATTACTTAACCGTTAAATGATACGTGTTCGCTAAACACACTTAAGCGCCCAATGTTTTTGCTTTTAATTTTCACAATAGCTTCTTGAGTTGATATTATTTGTCCCGTATTCCAAATAATCACAGATACTTATATTAAGTTTTGTGCCTAAATCATAAGACTTAATAAATATAAGGTAGATTTAAATCCAATTTTGACACACCCTACTATTTGAAGTACTGTTTCTTTTATATATTTTGCTCAGGCTTTTAGAGTATTCCTTAGTTCTAATGTTTGGGATTTGGTGAACAAGTTTATTCTGTATACCTTCATGGAAACTTGAGTTCTTTCATTCAAGGTTAAAGGCCCAGCTCTGTAACTTAAACAATTTTGTGATCTTGGACTTGTGAAAAACTGCATCTGTAAAATGAAGATAATAATTATACCTGCTTTGGAAGGTTATTGTGAGGATTAAATGTAATCCATGTGAAGCATTGAACTGTTTCTGCACATAGCAAATACTGAAGTGTTAGCTGCCTATTAACGTCAGTAGTAGAAGTCCTAATTAATTCATTGAAAAGAAACATTAAAAGGTAATACTATAGCCCTGGCTGGGTAACTTAGTTCGTCATCCCCATACACCAAGGTTTCGGGTTCAGTCTTTGGTCAAGGCACATACAACAAGCAACCAATGAGTGCATAAATAAATGAAAGAACAAATCGATGTTTCTCTCTCTGTCTCTCTCTTTCTCTCTCTTTCTCTTTCTCTCTCTCTCTCTCTCTCTCTCTCTCTCCCCCTCTCCCCCTTTCCCCCCTCCCTCCTTCTCCCCACACTTCCTCTTTCTCTCTTCCCCTCCCCCTCCTTTCTCAAATTAATTTTTTTAAAGTTAAAAATATTAAAAAGTTAAAAATATATAGAATAAATAATAAATAAAAACAAACATTTATGGTGGACTACCTGGGATAATTTTATAAGTCTTGGTATTTCATGGAATCAGATTTAGAATGAGGAAGGATTTTGATTAAGTAGCATCTTATCTCTGATTTTTTGGATGAGGGTTTTTAAGGCCTGGAATGATAAAAAATAACTTCTCCAAAATATTACAGTTGCATATGTCAGTCTCAGTGCAAACTTGGGCTTCATGATTATTAACTCAGTGTTCTCTCCACTTTGATTCCCCCCCCACACACACACAGTATGTTCCTGGAAAACCCAGTTTCAATTAAGGGAAATAATTTATTTGGGAATGTCTTTATTTTTAGGAATCATTAATATTAGTATCAACACTGATTTCTAAAATGTAGCCAATGTAAGTTGGAAGAGAAGTATTTAACTTGCCTCTTTAAGGGATTATGATAAGCATAATAATGCTTTTAATCAGAATCTCTTCATTAATATGAGCAACAACAGGTCAATGAAAAAGCTTCTCTAAAAGCACATTGTTCATATTCTCAATGCTAGCCACCAGAGTCTCGGCGAGGAATAGGTTTTTAGCTTTTGGGTGAGTTGCTTATTTGTTTACTTTTTAGAAATTTAAAAGAGACACAAAAATGTAATGAAGATACCAGTCATCTATATCCTTGTCATCCAAAATTAATCAGTTATCTTTGTCCCAGGGTTGTTTTATAAAACTATTGCTTTTGTAGTGGTAATTATAATTGAATTAGGCTATTGGAATCTATTTTACTTAAAGATTGATAAGAGATGAAACTGTTGTGACATTTTATTTTTGATTATTTAGAACATTTGGTTGGGCACTGTACTCATGAAGTTAATGAGTCTGTATGTGAACCTGCAAACTACTTTTACTTTTATAAGCAAATAGAATGAATAAGTGCAAATTATTTAGCATCTCTTACGGCGAAAGGAAATACTTACATTGTGAATTCTTTTGACCATCATTCAGGAATGTAATTTTAAAATGGATAGCACATTAAAGGGAAAGCTGTCAATTACTCTACTATGAGTGAGTCCGTCACCTAACATCTATACCTAAAAGCTTATTATTTTTCCCATATACATAACCATTGTGTTAAATTCATAATGTATCAGTATGATGAGATATTTAGAAAGCAAGGTCAGCTGAGGAAAAGTCTTTAGGAACTTGTCAGGTTGAGCTTGGAGAAGAATTGATGAATGAACAATATTAGCTGTCTTCGAATAATTGAAAGCCTCATAAAATATTAGTAAACTTAGATCTTGTCCCTGAGAATAAAACTGGAATCAATGGATGGTGTTTAAAAAAGGGAAGGGATGTAAATATTTGTTTTGTACAAAAGACAATTTCCTAATGATTTGACTGATGATGAAATGGACTGTCTCATGAAGTTGGTAATTTCTCAACTTGTTAGTTATTTTCAATCTGACACAGAAAGGATTGATTACCTGTGCAGATCTTTTCAAAGGGAGTGCCGTGTTCTTTCAGGTTCCTTATAACTGCCTAAGTTTCATGCTTTTAATTTTCATGCACATAATATACTACAATGTTTTTGAATGTCCACTTTCTTAAAAATGTACATTTTTGTATAAAATTGAAATACATAGCTTTAGAGAAATATTTTATAGTTTGAGATTTATGGATGAAGAAAAAATTGCCAATACCTATTAATCTTTTGGTTAAAGGAAAGCACACATATTCAGTTTATGTCCACACAGTTCCTGAAAATTTTAAACGTAATCTTGATACCCAGATCTGCGTATCTTCTTCTTTAGTAGATGTCACGAGCAAAGAGTGTTTTTGTAGCTGTTTCAAATTTATCTAGGGATGATCTCCATGAAATATGCCTATGGAATGAAAAAGCTTTCACTACCTTGTTTTAACTGATTAACCTTTGATTATCAGATTCCAATGGATATCCAAATTACTGAGATTATACATAGTCCATAATATTCCATACAGGTTCCATAATACATTATTTGGAGGGAATGCATGTGGATTTACTCTCTGTGCATTTGTTACAGAAAACCGGAGAAGAACCAAGCAATACTTAGAGAGATAGAGTTACATTTATTATGCGCGGGTCCTGAGGAAAATGTCTCTCAAATTCTGGGCTCCAACATGGAGGAACTTTCCCTATTTATATGTTTTTACCTTCTTTGTCTCCCAAATATGGGGTGTTTCCAGCCTCCTTTGCAAGATCTTAAAGAGCCCCTGTGTGCTGGGGCCTTGAGACCTCAACCAAAAGCCTGGCCTGGTGCCAGCACTGATAATTTCGTCCAGGGAAGGTTTAATGGCCTCTCTGAAGTGGGAGTAGTCTTATTTTCCTTATTATTTAAGCAAGCAAGCATCTACAGAAGCCAAATAGCAGGGTTAAATTTTCAAACAGCAGTTTTTATATAAGATGGATGCATCACAATCATTCCTTTTTCTGCTCAAGAAGTCATGGATATTGTCTTTGATTCATTCCAGCCATGCCCCATGTAAAAGCTACTGACCTACATGGATAACCAGTGATAGCATAGCTTGCATTTCAGATCTTGGAAACTCTTGAATATTCTTGTCTATGCCTATTTCCTAATAAACGAATTCTGTATATCTTTAACCTTTTATTCATTACAACTTTTGAAATGAAAGTTTACAGGTTGTATTTTGTCTCATGATGGTTAAAATTTGTCTGGTGATGGTTGTTTTTATTTTGCCATTGCCTATTTTTTCTTCCAAATAAAGACATGATTTGTAGGTTTGTAAGGGCCTTATACTGGAATGTTTTTGTTTTGCCTTTGCTTTTTTAAACCACACTGTATGAGAACCATGATGCTGATTTAAATCCACTATTGCTCATAGTTAAAAACTGTCTCCTAAGTTTTAGTGTATTTCCATGAGGTGTAATGTGTTGCTGAACATTTAGGGGGAGACTGAGGAGTTTTGGGCATCATATAAAGGATGTGTTGTCAAGATGGGCATCTTTACTTTGTGAAATAGGATTGCAGGTTTTGAGATTTGTTTCTCTACAGGAGAGGGAGTCATGATTATGGAATCGTGTTCAGTAGATGCTGTGAGCTTACATTTTAGACTTATATAAGATTGTACAAAAATGAAAAAATGTTATTGCTAGAGAATATTTACTCCCAAATATTCTTTTACATAAATGAAGTTGGGGCCCTAGCTGGTTTTGCTCAGTGGTTAGAGCATCGACCCGGGTGTGGGTTCCATTCCTGTCAAGGGCACATAATCTTGGTTGTAGGCTTGATCCCTGGCCCCACGCATGCGGGAGTCAACCAATTGATGTGTCTCTTTCACATCGGTGTTCCTGTTCCTCCCCTTCCCTTTCACTCTCTAAAAATCAATGGAAAAAATACCCTCTGGTGAGGATTAACAGTAACAACAAAAAAGTTTACTGAAGTAGCTATTTTAAATTGCAGAGCAGAACTAAAACAGCATGGATTTTAAATCATTGCTCAGTTACTTACAAGCGAAGCAAGTCACTTTTAACCTCTTGAAACTTTAGTTTCCTCATCTGTAATATGGAATAACACCATTTTACAAGATTATTATAATTTAAAATAATGCCTTTAACCAAATACCCAAAATAGATTAAGCAGATAATATGAGCAAGATAAATGTTCACTATTAAATGTTTATTATTAGTAATAAACATTGCTTTAGGTTGCTTTGTTTAATTTTAGTTAGTGTTTGTGATTATCAAAGGTGAAAATAAAGGTCACCTCTAACTCTGTTGCTAAGGCATATCCATGATGACATCATGTTGTAAATTTTTTCAGATTTTCTTTACTAGTAAAAGCATATTATATATATTTTATCTTTTTATTTCCCCAAAACTGAGTCCTTGGAATTTGGCCTCTTACTATGAATGAAATAGGCAATTCTTGTAGGGTTTTAAGCAAGTCATATGACCTGACCAGCCTCTACCATTTTCAACATCCCCCACCAAAGTGGTACATTTGTAACAGTTGATGAACCTACATTGATACATCATTATCACCCAGGGTCTATAGTTTACATTTGGGTTTACTCTTGATGTTGTATATTCTTTGGGTTTGTACAAATGTACAATGATATGTATCTACCATTATAATATCTACTAGAAGCCCGGTGCACGAAATTCGTGCACGGCGGGGGGTTGTCCCTCAGCCCAGCCTGTACCCTCTCCAATCTGGGACTCCTGGAGGGATGTCCGACTGCCCTCTCACAATCCAGGACTGCTGGCTCCCAACTGCTTGCCTGCCTGCCTTCCTGATTGCCCCTAACTGCTTCTGCCTGCCAGCACGATCACCCCCTAACCACTCTGCTGCCAGCCTGGTTGATGCTTAACTGTTCCCCTGCCAGCCTGTTTGCCCCCAACTTCCCTCCTCTGCCAGCCTGGTCACCCCTAACTGCCCTCTCCTGCAGGGTTGATCACCTCCAACTTCCCTCCCTTGCAAGCCTGGTCCCTCTCAACTGCCCTCCCTTGCAGGCCGGGTGCCTCCCAACTGCCCTCTCCTGCTGGCCATCTTGTGTCCACATGGGGGCAGCTATATTGTGTGTTGCAGTGATGATCAATCTGTATATTACTCTTTTATTAGATAGGATAGAGGCCTGGTATAGGGGTGGGGGCCAGCTGGTTTGCCCTGAAGGGTGTCACAGATAAGGGTGGGGGTTCCCTTGGGGTGTGGGGCAGCCTGAGCGAGGGGCCTGTGGTGGTTTGCAGGCCGGCCACGCCTCCTGGCAACCCAAGGGGAGGCCCTGGTATCTGGAATTTATTTTCCTTCTACAATTGAAACTTTGTAGCCTGGGGCGACAGCCATTTCTGGGGCGGCAGCCATTTCTGGGGCAGTTAATTCACCTTCTACAATTGAAACTTTGTAGCCTTAAGTGGGTGAGCCCAGCCAGGGTGTGCGGAAAGCTTTGCTTCCCCTGTTGCCGGCAGCAACCCTGGCCTGCTCTCTCAAGCTCCATTCTGCCGCCATTTGTTTGAATTTGTTTACCTTCTATAATTGAAACTTTGTAGCTTGAGTGGAGGCTTAGGCCTGCAACGGCTATGGAAAGCTTGGCTTCCTCTGTTACCTGGGAAACCTTGCTCTCTGTGGCTGTAGCCATCTTGGATTGGGGTTAATTTGCATACTCAGCCTGATTGGCTGGTGGGCGTGGCTTGGCTGGTGGGCGTGGCTTATGTAGCGGAGTGATGGTTAATTTGCATGTTACCATTTTATTAGAGAGGATAGAGTAGTTTCACTATCTTAAAACTCCTCTGTGCTCTTACTCATCCCTGCCCCACTAAACCCCTGACAACTACTGATCTTTTTACTGTCTCCATAGTTTTGTTTTTTCCAAGATGTCATATAGTTGGAATGATACAGTGTGTAGCCTTTCAGACTGTTTCTTTCACTTAACAATACACATTTAAGCATGTCTTTTCATAGCTTGATAGTTCATTTCTTTTTTAGTGCTGAATAATATTCCTTTGTCTTAATGTACCACAGTTTTATCCATCCTTTACAGAAAGACATCTTATTTACTTCCAAGTTTTGGCAATTATGAATAAAACTGTCATTAACATTTGTGCAGATTTTTATATGAACGTGAATTTTCAACTTCTTCGGGTAAATACCAAGGAAGGGCTACTTGTGTATTATATGGTAAGAGTATGTTTAGGTTTGTAAGAAACTGGTAAGTTGTCATCCAAAGTAACTGTACCATTTTGCATTCCCACAGGCAATGAAAAGAGTTCCTGTTGCTCTACATCCTTACCAGCATTCAGTGTTATCACTGTTCTTTATTTTTGCCATTCTAATAGGTGTGTAGTGGAATCTCCTTATTTTAATGAGATGACATGTGATGTGGAGAATCTTGTCATGTTTATTTGCCGTCTGTATCTTTGGTGAGGTGTCAAGGTCTTTGGTCCCATTTTTAATCATGTTGTTTCCTTATTGTTGAATTTTAAGAATTCTGTGTAGGACTTGGGTGGACCCCCATCTGAACTCAGACCAAATAGCTGAGCCCAGGCCATGCCCAGGTGCCATTTAATAACTAAGGTGGAGAAGGATCTGGCTATCCATGGTGCCATAGGAATTCTATCTAGCTCCTCACCCATATCTAGTAGAGTCTTGCTTACTTTAGTATTTCACTCTCTGTTCAATATAAAATGCCCTGTTTTTCTTAAGGATTAAAAAAAGGGGAGAAATTCTGTGTATATTTAGGGTAATAGTTCTTTATCAGTTATATCTTTTGCAAATACATTTTCCCATACTGTGGTCTATCTTCTCATTCTCCTAAGTGTCCTTTGCAGAGCATATTTTAATTCTAATGAATTCTAGCTCATCCATTCTTTATTTCATGGATCATATCTTTGTTGTAACTGAAGGTCATTGCTGAACTCAAGATCATATAGATTTTTCTCCTGTGTTATCTTCTAGGAGTTTTATAGTTTTGTGTTTTACATTTGAGTCTGTGACCCATTTTGAGTTAATTTTTGTGAAAGGTATAAGGTCTGTATCTAGATTCATTTTTTTTGGAATGTGGATGTCCAGTTGTTCCAGCATCACTTGTTGAAAAGACTATCTTTGCTCCATTGTATTGCCTTTATTCTTTTTTCAAAGGACAAATGAGTTGAGTATATTTATGAGTCTGTTTTTAGACTCTGAATTGTTCCATTGATCTGTTTGTCTCTTCTTATGCCAATACCACATTGTCTTGATACTGTAAATTTATACTAAGTCTTGAAGTGAGGTACTCTCAGTCCTATAACTGTGTTCTCCTTCAATATTGTATTGGCTATTCTGGTCATTTGCCTCTGTACTAATATCCTAATATATAAAAACCCAGGGTCCATAACATCCAAAATGACCGAAGGCTCGACCGACTGGAATTCAGTACTGGGTTGCTGTGGCGACCCAGCACTGACTGTTGTGGCTGCGGGAGCCCGGACCCAGCACTGACTGCCGAGGGGGCTGCAGATCAGGCCTGAAGAGAGGCCTGGAGAGAGAAGCAGGGTCTGATCCATAGCCTCCGTGGCAGCTGTTGATCAGTACTTGCCTCTCTCTTTCACTCTGGGCCTGGCCAGCAGCTGCACCTGTATTTCTCTCGGGCCTCTGCTGGGGCTGCTGATCAGCCCCACCTCTCTGATCAGGCCCGTTGATAGACCCGGAGACGCTCACTGGCATAGAAACTGACCAATCAGAACCAAATCTGGGTGAAGTACAAGGAGCCAATGGCTGCCTAGGAGGTGGAGCTTTTGACACTGATTGGCATAGAAACTGACTAGTCAGAACCTAATCTGGGTGAACTGCAAAGGCAGAACCTAAGGTGGGGGCTGAGGAGGGGTTTTAAGGGCAACAGCTGTTTGGTGTACGGTGTAAGAAAGCAGTTCAATTTTTTAATGACAGGTTTTGGCAGTATAGTGCATATGGCTGGCTATCAGTCCAGATATAGGGATTATGTATTTTTGTCTGCCAAGAGCATCTCCTCCTGCTGAAAAAAGGCTTTTCCCCCACCATTTAAGCAACCCTATCCTATATAATCTATCTATACTACTAAAAGGGTAATATGCTAATTAGACCGGGTCGACCGGCCATCTTCCGGACATCCAACTTCCTTCTGGACAAAGCCATGGTGGTGGGGGCCGAGGCAGAGGCTGTTAGGGGCAATCAGGCCGGCAGGGGAGGGCAGTTGGGGGCGAGATCAGGCCGGCAGGGGAGGGCAGTTGGGGGCAAGATCAGGCCTGCCAGGAGAGGGCAGTTGGGGGAAAGATCAGACCTGCAGGGGAGGGCAGTTAGGGGCGATCAGGCCGGCAAGGGAGAGCAATTGGGGGCGAGATCAGGCCTCAGGAGAGGGCCTTTGGGGACGAGATCAGGCCGGGCAGGGGAGGGTAGTTAGGGGCGAGATCAGGTCAGCAGGGAAGGGTAGTTAGGGGCAATCAGGCAGGTAGGCAGGTGAGCAGTTAGGAGCCAGTGGTCACAGATTGCTAGAGGGATGTGGGATTGGGCCTAAACAGGCAGTCAGACATCCCCCAAGGGGTCCCTGATTGGAGAGGGTGCAGGCTGGGCTGAGGGAAACACCCCCCCCCCGCCCCCGTGCACGAATTTCATGCACCGGGCCACTAGTACACTAGTATAAACATAAGAATCAGTTTGTAGATATCCACTAAATAACTTGTTGGATTTCATTGAATTTATAGATCAAGTTGGGAAGAGCCATCTTTTTTTGTTAATCTTCACCTGAGGATATTTTTTCCCCCATTGATTTTTAGAGAGAGTGGAAGGGAGGGGTAGAGACAGAGAGAGAGAAACAACAATGTGAGAAACACATCATTTGGTTATCTCCCCCATGCACCCTGACTGGTGCCAGGGATCTAGCCTGCCTTTTACTTGAATCGAACCTGAGACCCTTCTGTCTGTGGGCTGACTGCAAGAGCTGACATCTTGACCATATTTAGTCTTTCTAACCATGAGCATCTCTTCATTTATTTAGTTCTTTGATTTCTGTCATTACAGATTTGTAGTCTTTACAGGTCTTGTACATATTTTGTTAGATTTCTACCAAAGTATTTCATTGGGCGGGGAGGGGCAGTGCTAATGCAAGTAGTATTGTGTTTTAAATTTCAAGTTACACTTGTTCATTACTAGAATATAGGAAAGTGGCTGGTTTTTGTATATTAACCTTGTATCCTTAGTTCCAGGAATTTTTAATGTCAGTTCTTTTAGATTTTCTACATACTAGTACATGATCATATTATCTGTGAACAAAGACAGTTTTCTTTCTCAATTTATATACCTTTCATTTTCTATTTTATTGCATTAGCTGGAAATTTAAGTACAGTGTTGGGAAGTCTGTTTACATTGGTTAGCACCTCCAATATATTGTTGAAAAAGATTGATGAGAGGGAACTTCCTTGCCTTGTTCCTAATCGTAGTGGGAATTTTGTAGTTTCTCACCGTTAAGCATGATGTCAGTGATAGGTGGTTTTTTGATACTCTTTCTCAAGATATTATCTATTTTACTGACAGTTTTCATCGTGAATAGGGGTTGGATTTTGCCAAATGCTTTATTAGCATCTATTGATAAAAACCATGTTATTTTTCTTTAACCCATTGATGTGATAGGTTAGATTAATTGATTACTTATTAATGGTGAACCATCTTTGCATATCATGGATAAATCCCAGTTGATTATGGTGTACAGTATAATTTTTTCCACATTGTTGTAACTAGTTAAAATGAAATTATTTTGTTGAATATTTTTGCATTTTTTGTTCACAAAAAATATTGGTCAGAAATTAAAAAAATTTTTTTAAATATATTTTATTGATTTTTTACAGAGAGGAAGGGAGAGGGATAGAGAGTTAGAAACATCGATGAGAGAGAAACATCGATCAGCTGCCTCTTGCACACCTCCTACTGGGGATGTGCCCGCAACCAAGGTACATGCCCTTGACCAGAATCGAACCTGGGATCCTTCAGTCCGCAGACTGACGCTCTATCCACCGAGCCAAACTGGTCAGGGCTGAAATTTAAATTTTTAAAAAAATTTTAAGTTTTCTTATAATGTTTTTGTCAGGTTTTTATATTAGGGTAACATGGATCTCATTGAGTAAGTTAAGAAGTATTCCCTCTGTTCCTATTTTCTGAACGAGATTGTAGAAAAATTGTATAATTTTTTTCTTAAATGTTTGGGGAGAATTCATCAGTGAACCCAAGTGAGCCTGGTGCTTTCTGCTTTTGAAGGTTATTAATTATTGAATAAAATTTAAAAATAGATAAATGGTCCTCTTCAGATTGTTTTTCTTGTGTGAGTTTTGGGAGATTGTGTCTTGCAAGGAATTGCTCTATTTCATGTAGGTTATCAAATTTATGGACATAGAGTTATTCATAGTATTCTTTTATCCTTTTGTCATCCTTGGGATCTGTAGTGTTGTCTCCTTTTTCTTTTTTTTTTTTCCCAATTTTTTTAATAAGGTATTATATGAGTACATATCTTACCATTGCCCCCCCCCCCACACCCCACTCCCATATATGCCCCCACCCCCCAGAGTTTTGCATCCATTGGTTATGCTTATATGCATGCATACAAGTCCTTTGATTGATCTCTTATCTCCCCCACCTCTCCCTAACCTTCCTGTTGTCTCCTTTTTCATTTCTGGTATTAGTAATCTGTGTTTTCTCTCCCCCCTCCCCCTCCCCCCGCCCCTTAGTTAGCCTGGGTAAACTTTATTAAACTTTTCAAACAACCAGCTTTTGCCTGGTGAGTGTGGCTCAGTGTTTGAGAATTGACCTATGAACCAGGAGGTCACAGTTGGATTCCTGGTGGGGGCGCATACCCCAGTTGCGGGCTCAATCCCCAGTATGGAGTGTGCAGGAGGTAGCCTATGGATGATTCTCTCTCATCATTGATATTTCAATCTGTTTCTTCCTCTCCCTTCTTGTCTGAAATTAATAAAAGTATATCCACACACACACACACACACACACATATATATACATATATACACATATATATGTATCCTACTTAATAATAGACAAATATGCAAATTGACCATACCTCCGACACACCCACAAACCACGCTCACAAGCCACACCCACCATGCAATCAGAGAGAGTATGCAAATTAACCCAAACCAAGATGGCTACAGCCACAGAGAGCAAGGTTTCCTAGGTAACAGAGGGAAACAAGCTTTCTGCCTGCCCTTGCCAGGCCTAAGCCTCCACTCAAGCTACAGAGTTTCAATTATAGAAGGTAAACAAATTCAAACAAATGGCGGCAGAATGGAGCTTGAGAGAGCAGGCCAGGGTTGCCGCCGGCAACAGGGGAAGCAAAGCTTTCCACACACCCTGACCGGGCCCACCCGCTTAAGGCAACAAAGTTTCAATTATAACCCCCACACAAATGGCTGCCGCTGCTTGGCTCCGCTCCAGGCTACAAAGTTTCAATTGTAGAAGGAAAATAAATTCCAGATACCAGGGCCTCCGCTTGGGTTGCCAGGGGGCGTGGCCGGCCTGCAAACCACCACAGGACCCTCGCTCAGGCCGCCCCACGCCCCAAGGGAACCCCACCCTGATCCGGGACACCCTTCAGGGCAAACCAGCTGGCCCCCACCCCTGTACCAGGCCTCTATCCTATCTAATAAAATTTTGAGTAATATGCAGATTGATCATCACTGCAACACACAATATAGCTGCCCCCATGTGGACACAAGATGGCCATTGCAAGATGGCCAGCAGGGGAGGGCAGTTGGGAGGCACCCAGCCTGCAAGGGAGGGCAGCTGGAGGTGATCAACCCTGCAGGAGAGGGCAGTTAGGGGTGACCAGGCCAGCAGAGGAGGGAAGTTGGGGGGTGATCAGGCTGGCAGGCAGAAGCAGTTAGGGGCAATCAGGAAGGCAGGCAGGCAAGCAGTTGGGAGCCAGCAGTCCTGGATTGTGAGAGGGATGTCCGACTGCCCGTTTAGGCCCGATCCCACCGGTGGGATCGGGCCTAAACGGGCAGTCGGACATCCCTTGAGGGGTCCCATATTGGAGAGGGTACAGGCTGGGCTGAGGGACAACCCCCCTCTGTGCATGAATTTCGTGCACCGGGCCTCTAGTATATATATAATCTCCAGCTTCTGTTGTTAGTTTTTCTCTGTTAATTTTCTGTATTCTATATTCTATTTCACTGATTTCTGCTCTAATTTTTATTATTTTTTTCTGCTTTCTTTGAATTTCATTTGCTTTTTCTACTTTGCTGAAGCGTGAGCTTAGATGATTGATTTTAGATGTTTCTTTTTTTTGACATATGTATTCAATGTTTTAAATGTTTCTCTAAGCATTGCTTTTACTTTATTCCACAAATTTTAATAAATTGTTTTGATTTTTCATTTAATTTAAAACATTTTAAAATCTCTCTTGAGATTTCTTTGACCCGTATGTTATTTTATGTATGTCATGTATATACACATACATGATTACAGATATATAAACATACATAATGGGATATATTGTTATTTGAACAAACTATTATCTGTTAAATCAGTTAAGAATAAGGAAAATATCTCTTTCTTTATGTGGATCTAGGTTCTTGGCCTGTATAATTTTTCTTCTCTAAATAACTTCTATTAACATTTCTTGTAAGACAGGTCTGCTGGCAACACATTCCCTCAATTTTTATTTGCCTAAGGAAATCTTTATATCACCTTCACTTTTTTTAAAATTTCTTTATTAGGGTATTACATATGTGTCCTCATCCCCCCATTACCCCCCTCGCCTTCACTTTGGAAGGATAATTTTGCAAGGTACAGAATTCTAGTTTGGTGGGTATTTTTCTGTGAACGCTTTAACTATTTTACTATAATCTCTTCTTGATTGCATAGTTTCTGAGGAGAAGTCAGATGTAATTCTTGTCTTTGTTCCTTTACAAATAAGGTGTTTTTTCACTCTGGCTTTTTTCAGGATTTTCCCTTTACCATTTTTTTTTTTTAGTTTGAAAATACTATGCTTCATGAACTTTTTGGGGGCCTATTTATCCTGCTTGTCTTATGTGCTTCCTGGATCTGTGTTTTGATGTCTGACATTAATTTGGGTCAATGCTTAGTCTTTATTGTTTCAGATATTTTTTTCTATCTCTTTCTCTCTTATATGTATTCCCATAGGCGTTATGCTACATTTTTTTAGTTGTCTGACAGTTCTTAGATAGTATTCTGTTTTGGAGTTGTTGTTTTTTCAACCTTTTTTTTCTCTTTGCCTTTTGGTTTTGAAGGTTTCCATAGAGATATCCTTAAGTTAGAGATATGTTTATTCAGCCATGTTGTCTATTAATGAGCCAATCAAAGACATTCTTCATTATGGTTTCAGTATCTTTTATATCTAGCATTTTTTTTTTTTGGTTCTTTCTTAGGATTTATATCTCTGCTTTCATTGCTCAGCTGTTCTTGCATACTGTTTACTTTATCAATTAGAGCCCTTAGTGTATTAATCACAGTTACTTTTAATTCTTGGTTTG
Source organism: Cnephaeus nilssonii (assembly GCF_951640355.1). NCBI lineage: Eukaryota > Metazoa > Chordata > Mammalia > Chiroptera > Vespertilionidae > Cnephaeus > Cnephaeus nilssonii. Next base: position 41,530,544 of record NC_137075.1, read on the forward strand.
AGAATTCCTATGTTTCTATCATATCAGATTCTGGTATACTCTGTCTCTGGTATACTCTGTCTCTTTAAATTGTGTGTGTGTGTGTGTGTGTGTGTGTGTGTGTGTGTGTTGTTTTTTCGGCAGCTTAGTATGTCTTGTAATTTTTTTCTTGATAGCCAGACTTCATAAAAGGAACTGCTGTAAATAGGCCTTTAATAATGTAATAGTAGTGCGGGGGGGCGGTATGGGAAGTGCTTTATAGTCCTATTATTAGGTCCCAGTCTCCATCCCCAGCCCCCCACAGCTTTATTTAGGTATGATTGACAGAAATTTTTTATATTTAGACGTGTATAACTTGCTGTTTTGGTATACATATACATTGTGAAATAATCACCACAACCAATCTGATTACCATATCCACCACAGCATGTAGTTACCAGTTTTTCTTTTCTTCTTTTTTCTTGTGCTGTAAGAACATTTAAGATGTACCTTGTTAGCAAATTTCAAGTATATAATACAATGTTGTTAATTATAATTACATTGCTGTACATTTGATTGCCAGAACTTCCATAGGTCTTAGTCTTTTGTGATCAAGTGTCTCTGGATTGTGAACTTTTCAAGTGTTTATTTCCCTCCTGACCCTTCTAAGGTAGGACAGGATGGCTGGAGGGGGCTATAGTTGGGCGTTTCCTTTCTTGAGATCAGTTAGGTGCTGATAAAACTCCAGGAGGTTAGGCTCTGGTTAAATAAATTCTGCTGAGGGCAAACTTTAAGAGTGTGCTCTGATATATTTCCAAATGCTTCCTTTTCCCTTTCCCTTCTGGAAGTCTGAAGGGGTTTTTCTCTGATATTGACTGTAAGGACTTGGGAGGGCTCCAAGAGGTAAAGTTCACAGAAGTGTTGGGCACTTCCATGACTGGGTCTCCTTGGAGTTTTTATCTCAGTTGTCCACACTGAGCCTCCCGCGAATCATCAGTTGTACCTCAAGTTTCCTTACTGTGGCACCGTTTCCCACAGAAGGCTGTGCTCCCTGCTGTTGGGTTTCTGCTTTAGTAAGTTGTGATTCTCTGTGTTTGTTTGTATCTCCAATTTTTGGGGCAACAGTTTTCCCTGTGACTTTGCTTTTCTTATGAATCCAAGAAGAGTTGATTTCTCAGTTTGTTCAGTTTGTTACTTGTTAGCACAAATTAACAGCTTCCAAGTTTTTTTTCAGGCTGGATTGAACACTGAAAGGCTTTATATTTCTAATAAAGAGTTTGCTGTGGGTTTTTTGGTAAACAATTGTATAATCTGCAAATAAGGTAATTTTTAAATCGATATTTCTGTTTTATTTTTCTCTTCCTCTGAAACTCCTCTTTTAATCATATTACTATAATTTTAATTTTTTAAGCCTTCCTAGTAATATCCTATATCTGGCTATAATGGGAATGCCTAAGGTGCTTCAGTATGAGATATGGTAATACTTACTGTATTTTAAATAGCCTTTATCATGTTAAGGAGTATCTTTCTAATAGTTCTTTACCAAAAATATTTCCAGGAGCTAACGTTGAATTTAAAAAATTTTTTAGCATCGTTCAAAGTAATAAAGTTTTTTTTTTTTTTGAAACAGTGGCTCTCAGTTCCTAGTTTAGTTCCCTTTTCAGCATTTAAATCTTGATGCAAACTATGTAAAAGTAATGTGGTCCCACTGTATTAGGTTTATAAAATTTATATTTAAGATTCTCCTCCTCTGTTTCTAGGTATTTTTATTCATGTTGCATGTCATTTTGTTGCTACTTATACTGTCTGTAATGCTATTTAATACTATTTAGATGGTGAACTCCTTGAGGAAATAGGAACCCTTTGCATAAAATAATCTATCAGGAAAATCATTCTCCCCCTTTTTCAACTTTTCCCCTTCTCTATAATTTACCTCTACTCATCCTTTATCTCTCTTAGGATTCAGAGTGCACCTGGTTCCTAGAAAGACAAGTCACTCTGAGAACCCGGGTAGTCTTCTCTGAATGACACATAACTGAGAAAAGTTCTGTATCTTCTGGTTTTTGCTTGAATTGTAAGAATGTATTTGTCTAACATCTCCATGTCATTTGAGTTGCTTCTGGAGTCTTTTATGTTTACCTAACCCAAGTTAAAATTACCTGACCACAAGGGTACAGGGGAATGAGGAAGGGAGCTGAGGGGAGGATGGTAGAGGAAGCTAGGGAACTGAAATTTTCCTCTTTTAATCTTGCTTAGGACTAAAATTTTATGAAACACTTTATTGTCTTTGTAGAGGCTCATCTGTATGGCACATTAATAAATTGAGACTAAGATTGGGACTTTGTATGCTTTTCTGTTTATTTACTCAACAATAACATACGCATTGAGCATTTAATAAATCTCACATAACGTTCTATTCAGTGCAGTAATGGGACATAAATTCTACTAATGGGAGACAGACAATAAATTCCTAAAGAAATGAATAAATAAGATAATTTCAGATAGTCATACACATTATGAGGAAAATAAAACCAGAAAAAGAAATGGATTGAAGTAGAGTTAGGGTGGAGGGAAGCTGGGTGTTGGAACTAGTTTACTAGTAGATTGGGTGAATCCACGTGGAGGAGGATTCATGCTAGCTTACCGGGAGCATCAAAGTAAAGGAAACAGGAAGTGCAGAGGCCCTAGGGTGGATAACACTGTTTAAGAAACAGAAAGAATGCTATTGTGGTTGCAGATAGTATGAGTGAATTAGGAGAGAGTCAAAGAGGTGTAGTCTTATAAGTCCTGGTAAGGAGCAATTAAAAGATTTTAGATTGCCAAGCTATCTTTAATCAATATTTTTGCCTTAGCTATGGAGTTCTTGTATTAGTGCTTTCTTCTGAAATTTAATTTATAAGATTATCTTAAATCCCAAAACTAGAGTAGCTAGCTATATTGCTTGAAGTGATAGGAAAGAAATTATTCTGAATAGAATTTTATAGTGACCACTTTTCTATTAGTTTATTCAAAATTAAGATTAGTTTTATGGTTTACTAATATCCCAAATTCAGCTACACATCAGAACTACTTCAGAAATTTAAAATGTAGGACTGCTCAGCCTCATCCTTTAGGAATTACGGAGTGGACCTTGGGAATCTGGTTTTAAAAAGTTCTTCAGCCCTAACCAGTTTGGCTTAGTGGATAGAGCGTCGGCCTGCGGACTGAAGGGTCCCAGGTTCGATTCCGGTCAAGGGTATGTACCTTGGTTGCGGGCATATCCCCAGTAGGGGGTGTGAGGAGGCAGCTGATTGATGTTTCTCTCTCATTGATGTTTCTAATTCTTTCTCCCTCTCTCTTCCTTCTCTGTAAAAAAATCAATAAAACATATTTTTAAAAAAAAGTTCTCCAGATAATCCTCATAGTACTAATCCTCAGATACGAATTTAGGAACTTCTGAGCCAGTGGTATTTTTATCTAGAACAAGTTTGCCCATGATTCTCGGTCACTTTGTGGTCATCTTCTATATATATAAAAAGCCACTGACTAAAACACCGGAATGACTGGAACGACCAGTCGCTATGACACCCACTGCAGCCAGTGAACTGGCCCCATCAGGCGGTAGGGCCGGCCAGCCAATGTCCTGTGGCCCCAGCCACCCCGCCCCTGATCGGCCTCTCCCACTCCAATCAAGGGCGGGGCCACTGGCCAACCCCCCTGTGGCCCTTCCCCCTGGCTGGCCCCGCCCCCAATTGGTCCACCTCACCCCGATCAGTCCACAGCCCCTCCCCCTGGCCTTCCCCGCCCCTAATTGCCCCCCCCACCCCAATAGGGGGCGGGGTCTTCCAGCCAACCTCCTGCAGCCCCTCCCCCTGTTCGCCCCCCTCCCCCCCAAGATCGGCCCCCTCACCCTGATCAGGGGCAGGGCCAGCCAGCCAACCACCCACCCATGGCCCCTCCCCCCGATTGGCCCACAGCCCCTCCCCCTAGCCAGCTCCGTCCCCAATCAGCCCCCCACACACCAATTGTGGGGTGAGGCTGGCTGGCCAACCTCCCACAGCCCCTCCCCCAGCTTCTGACCCCTGATCAGCCCTCCCACCCCATTCCGAGGTGGGGCCCCCCGACCAATCACTTGCGGCCCCTACCCCCAGCCGGCCCAGCCCTGATTGGGCCCGATCAGGGTGGGCCAGCTGGCCAACCTCCTGCCATCTCCTCCTCCTGACAAGCCTGGCCCTGAACCACCCCAATTGGGACTAGGCTGGCCAGACCCCACCCGTGCACGAATGCATTTGTACACTGGGCCTCTAGTTGTTAAATAAATGTATTGGGATTTTACAAGTTTTGTATTTCATGTTTAAGAACAAAGTGTATTCAGAACTTTGAATTGAAAAAATGTATTAAAGTAACATTTAGTTTAAGGAATTGAGAATAAAGTACTAGTTGGTTAATTGCTCTTTCTTATTGCTTGCATTATTTGGGAGATCCTAAAATATGCTATATTTATTTGTATAGTTTTCTAGTTAAAAAAAGGTAAGTGCAGTGGTGAAAATGAATAAAACCAATTTATATTTCTGATAAACTAAAAAATAATCATTATTTAAGACAAGATGAAAACTTCAGGTGAAATCAGTCCATTTATAAATGAGCCAGTATTTAAGAAATCAGGCAGGATTTCTAGCTTTTCTAAAAAGTTCAAAACATTCTCATAATACTGATCCAACATACTTATAAGGCAGCTGCTGGGGTAGAGAGTGTTAAGTATTCCATTTCCATGGTCTCAATCTTCACCACTACAAGTATCATAAGCAGTAAAAGGTGTAATCTTTGCTCATTTATGTTGGTTTTGACCTCTGCTTTAAGACTTAAGGTAATATTTTAGTTATCAGTATAGGCTGAATCTGAATCTTCTGTGAAATGAAAAGAGATTGAAAATTTCAAATATTTATAGCTATTCCTTTCTAAAAGGTAGACTATCCTACTTAAAATAATTTGGCTTAAATTGATATTAACAAAATGTGAATTATTAGTTTATTCTCTAATACTGGAGAAATGAGTATTCCAAATTTATTATTATCAGTTGATTAGTACTATTGCATTCAAATCATACTTCACATATGATTCTAAAACAACCCTATTGTCTGGGCTTTATTATACTTCATTCTTTTTAAAAATATATATTTTTATTGATTTCAGAGAGGAAGGGAGTGGGAGAGAAAGAGAAACATCAATGATGAGAGAGAATCATTGATCAGCTGCCTCCTGCATGCCCCCTACTGGGGATTGAGCCCACAACCCAGGCATGTGCCCTTGACCGGAATCTAACCCAAGGACCCTTCAGTCCGCAGGCCGATGCTCTATCCACTGAGCCAAACCAGCTAGGGCTACACTTTATTCTTCAAATTTTCTCGCCTATCTTAAGTATTTTGACCCCCATTACTGACTCCTGTCTTCCTCCTTAAGAGAATTATTTATCTTAAAGCTCAGTTTCAGTACTATATCCTACTTTTCTTTTACACAGGCTTCTGAATCACTCTTGAAGCTTTATTTATCAGAATTAATCACTTGTTTCTCTGAACTCTGATGGCAGTTTAAAAAAGTGTCATTATTTATTCAAGCTAGTTGTATAGTGAATTCTATGAGGTCAGGGACTGTGTCTTATTCATTTTGGATACTTTTTGATTAATATATTATTTGACTTGTAAAAGACATCCAGTCCATCCATCCATTTATCAAACATCTATATGTGCTAGGGACTGTTGAATTACTTAAGCTCTCCTTGGCTTTTGAGTTATTCCCTTTGAGTGTTCTTTCCACACTTGACAACTGAACTCTTAGTCTATATTCATGACAACTTCTTTTCTACATCCTTTACACTGTATATAGCACTACTGGACTGATCCTTTACAAACCTACCATCTTGGAGTTTATCTTTGATTCCAGTATTTATAGTACCCCCCCTTTTCTTGCTTTCATAGTACTTGTTCTATCTGAGTTTTGTTGAAAATAATAGATCTAGGATTCTGCATTCTACTTTTTCTATAAAGACACTGCTCTATTCCCAGGCTTCATTGTTGAAATAGCATTTGGATTCAAATAGCATCTTCCTAGCTGCCTTTCTGTCTCTGCTTCTGACTATTCTAAGCTTTCCTGATCCTATTTTTCAATATAATTATTTTTAGATACCAACTTAATGATATTCCCCCTGCACGGAGGCCTAGAATAGTTCCTTTTTGAATACACAAGGCCTTCACCAGTAGATTCCCATTTAGTCTCAATCATGTTTGTTGTCTTCAGTAATCTTCCAACTCAAGCAAGAATAGCATATATATTGCATACTCTGTGTATATTTTCATGATGCGCCACTCACTTTAAATGATTTTTTGTCTTATCTTAAACCCACTCCCATGTTCCCTCCTTCAATGTTGTAATGGCCATCTATTGTTTTGGTATGCCGAGAGTACCGTGATTCTTCTGTTAAGAGCACCCTACTTTTCTTGGGGAATCATCCCTTCTTTTTCAGGCCTTTTAATTTGGGTGGGTTCACCCTCTGTGGGATGATTGGTTCAAAGATTGTCCAGTAACCCAAGCCAGACAAAACAGAGACAATGAGACTCAATTCCAGGACTTTTGAACTCTGAGAAGAGACACTGTGACCTATTAAGGATTTTGTGTACGTAGAGCTAATGGGGTGGGGAGATAAATAAGGAAACAACCAAGAACCAACTTTAAAGTGAAGTCAGTTGTATTTAAAAGTAAAACCCTTTTGGTGTGAAACATTATCAGTACACTTCAAACAACTCAATAAGCAGGGATCCTGTTCAATTTCCTATATTGGCAGTTGAATATTGTGTACACATGCAGTCAGAGGTGTGTGTGTGTGTGTGTGTGTGTGTGTGTGTGTGTGTGAGTGTGTGTGTGCAAGAGAGATTGCCTTTTAACTTATGCTGCAGGAATCCAACAGCTTGGAACCCTGAAGAATGAGAAAAAATAATTTATTTCTTTGAGTAGATGAGTACATATTAATGTAAATACTGTTTTTTATAAGTGAATTATATCAGCTGTCCATATGCCTTGTTGTAATGGTGATAAAAAGCATAGGCTTTCTACTCCAACCTTCATTTTATTCCTTGTTCTGTCTATTTAATTAAGTATGGAAAAATTGAGGGATTAAGGAAGTCTCACTAAGAAAAACTAGCTTTGAAACCAAATCTCAGTTATTTTTATCTAAGTGGAGAAATGTTATCAAGAGAGGGTGTCTTTGTTTTGATCTCCAAAGGGATCCCTGTTCTTTTGGTTAATTGACATCTGTCACAACTTTCTCCTCAGAAGACTTGATTCAGAGGAGCATAGGTCCTGCCTTTCCACTTTTAAATAAATCTGCTCTGTGCCAGCACAAATTGACTGGCGGGTCTTGTCAACACTATTATTACCTGCTTTTTCCCTACTTCAGATACATATTTGGTGCTCTTTCAAAATGTTCTATCACAGTCCACTTTTAAAATAAAATGCTATTAGAATTCATTCTACCTCTGTCAGTGACATTTTATTTTATTTTTAATATTTTTTGTTATTGTCACCCGAAGATATTTTTCCATTGATTTTTAGATATAGAGTGGAAGGGGAAGGGGAGAGACACACAGAGAGAAACATCACATCGATTGGTTGCCTCCAGCACGCACCCCGACCAGGGAATAGAGCCTACAATCAAGGTATGTGCCCTTGACTGGAATTGAACCCAAGACTCTTCAGTCTTCGGGCTGATACTCTATCCACTGAGCCAAACTGGCTAGGGCTGTCAGTGACATTTTAGGTGGTGATGTATTGTTGGAGGATATCTGATTTGTTCATTGCAGCAGTGTTTTTTCAGATTTATAGCTCAGATTATTAAAAAATGACTAAGGTAGCCCTTGCTGATTTGGCTCAGTGGATAGAGCATCAGCCTGCGAACTGAAAGGTCCCAGGTTCGATTCCAGTCAAGGGCACATGCCCGGGTTGTGGGCTCGATCCCCAGTAGGGGACTTGCAGGAGGCAGCTGATCCATGATTCTCTCTCATCATGGATGTTTCTATCTCTCTTTCCCTCTTCCTTCCTCTCTGAAATCAATAAAAATATATATTTTAAAAAAAATGACTAAGGTAATTTCTTACTGATTTTTATTTATATACAGTTAGAATATTATGAATGAATTACATATAATCAGGCAATATCAATATTTAGCTGATATTAATACAGTGAATTACAATGAGAAAGCACATCCTATATAATAAAAGCCTAATATGCAAATCGACTGAACTGGAGAATGACCAGTTGCTATGATGCACATTGACTACCAAGGGGCAGAAGCTCAACGCAGGAGCTGCCCCCTGGTGGTCAGTGCGCTCCCACAGGGGGAGCACTGCTCAGCCAGAAGCTGGGCTCATGGCTGGCAAGCGCAGCGGTGGTGGCAGGAGCCTCTCCTGCCTCCACTGCAGGCAGGCGATAAGGAGTGAGGGGTCCCAACTGCGAGAGCCCTGGACTGAGAGGGATGTCTGACTGCCGGCTTAGGGCCGATCCCCAAGAGGATCGGGCCTAAGCCGCAAGGTAGACATCCCTCAAGGGGTCCCAGACTGCGAGAGGGCACAGGCCAGGCTGAGGGACCCCCCCTCTCCCCCAGTGCACGAATGTCATGCACCGGGCCTCTAGTCTTTAAATAAGATAAGTATGTAAATTTGTTCCCACCAACTTAGCAGTTATTTAGCAGTTTTACTTAACCAAATCCATTCTCCTTCTTTATGGAAAAATTATAATGGGTTTCACTTTTTAAGCTCTGGTTTTTTTGAATCTTGATGAAGATAGAATGTCAATTGTATTAGGCAACATTGTGGATTGGTAAATAGCACCTGGACCTGGACGACTGGGAATGAACTACAGTGGTGCCTCCCCACCTCACCACACCCCCCGTGTCCATGAGGGATACGTTCCAAGACCCCCAGTGGATTCCTGAAACTGCGGATAGTATCGAGTCCCTGTCTACTGCTTTTTTTTCCCTATACATATATACCCATGGTAACGTTCAGTTTCTAAGTTAGGCACAATAAGAGATTAAAACAATAACAACTAATAACCTAGAACAAGTATGAGAATAAAATAAGGGTTACTTGAACCCAAGTACTGCGATACCACAGTTGTCTAATCTGATAAGAGAGGTGGCTACTAAGTGACTAAGGAGTGGGTAGCATATACAGTGTGGATATGCTCGGCAAAGGGGTGATTCACATCCTTGGGTAGGATGGAGCTGGGCTGCATGATATTTCATCACACTACTCACAACAGTGCACAATTTAAAATTTATGAGTTTTGTGTTTTTTTTGGACTATTCCATTTTCAGACCTCAGTTGTCTGCAGGTAACCAAAATCTCAGAACTATCAAAACCATGTATAAAGGGAGAGGGCTACTGTACTTATCTGGTGGACAGCCAGAGCTTTGGTCTGCCCTGAGTGTGGTGCATTCTTTTACCTGGGGGTATCCCTTGCCAGGACTTAAAGAAGTATGTCCATAGGATTGTTACAAGATATTTCAGTCCTTGTATGGAGTGTGGGGCTTTTACGCCAGGAGTAATTTTCACCCATGGGGTTTCATTCCTTCATAACTGAACTATACCAATTAAGGAGCTAAATAATAGTCCCTAAATTGCTATGAGGACTCCTGCTGAAGATAAATTTTCAAGTTGCCCTGTTGTGTTCCTGTTTTTGTTTTTTGTTGTTTTGAGTTAAGGATGCTAAGTAGTCTTAATTCAGGTTGTGTGGACTTTGGTTATTTAGTTCAGCTAACAACATCCATTAAGAGTGAATATTGCAGATATCCTTTTGGTATTATCATAACCTGCATGTGAAATATTGTTTATTGTAGTAGGAAGAGAGTTGTGATGGATGTTGAATGTCAAGTTCTTGCTGTATATGAGGTAGTATGGGTGGTCCAGGGCAGTTCAAGATAAGGTAAATGGGAGAAGGTTGAAGTTAAATAATAGAAGATAATAGTAGAAGTAATTACCTAACAAAAAACATAGATGATAAATACATTGAATTCCTCAGAAGAAGAAACCCTTATAGCCTCTAGAAGCCAAGACGAGAATTAAATGTGTGTTTTTACATAGGAGTAAAGAGCATTCCAGGGAGAAAATACAACCAAAGGTAATAATTGCATTTTAGTTCTTAGGTGGGTACTTTACAAAAAAAAAAAAAAGAAGGCTTTAGGGATTAGCTATAGGTGTTGTATGCCAGAAAGTGAGATTGTAGATAGAATGTCTTCTTTTCAATATAAGCTCACCCAAGAACTTATTTTTATAATCTTTTTCTAATTTTTCCTGTCCAATATGGTAGCTGTTAACTACATGTAACTATCAAGCACTAATCAGAATTGACATACACTATATATACAAAATGTACACCAAATTTTGAAGACTTGGTATAAAAAAAATCTAATGAATCTTTTATATTTATTTTCTATTAAAATGATACTATGTTGGACATATTAGATTAAATATACTATTAATATTAATTTTGCCTGTTTTTACTTTATAAAAATTGAGATGAAATTCACAAATTTTAACCATTTAACAAATATAACCATTTTAAAGTGTATAATTTAGTGGCATTTAGTACATTAACAATTTTTGTAACCATCATCTCACTCTAGTTCCAAAACATTTTTATCACCTTAAAAAGAACACCATATCCATTAAACAGTTATTCCCTTTTATCCCCCACCCTCAATTCACTGGCAGCCACCAATCTGTTTTCTGTCTGTATAGACTTATCTATATTTGATATTTCATATAAATGGAACCATGTAATATGTGACCTTGTGTGTATGACTTCTTTCATTTAGCATTAACATTGTAGCATATTAGTATTTCATTTTTTTAGATGATGTTATATTAATTATTAAAAGCATAGTGTTGAAGTCTTCCAACTATTATTGTAGATCTATTTATTTCTCCCTTAAGTTTTGTCAGTTTTTACTCTATATAGTTTGGGACCCTGCTATTTGGTGCATATATATATATATATATATATATATATATATATATATATAAATAGGCAATATGCAAATTAGCCGGGTGTCACGACCTCTCAGGAGGAGCTGTGTGTGCAGATGGGCGGGAGGGGACTGCATGCCACCCCCAGCCCCAGTGGACACACACCAGTGGTGGGGGCATGCTCCCAGCAGCCATGGTGCGGCTCGGAGCATGCCCCCGGTGGGTGGCAGCAGCGGCCGGAGGGAAGCCAGTGCTGGCAGCCAGGGGAAGGAAGGCCTATTCTTGCACGAATCTTCATGCATCGGGCCTCTAGTATGTTTATATTTGTTACATCTTGATTAATTCACTCTTTTATCAATGTATAATGACCTTTGTCTCTAACAATTTTTTACTTTAAGTAAGACTCTGGTGTGTTGTTAATATATTCATCCCAGCTCTCTTTTGGTTATCGTTTCATGGAATATCTTTTCCCATCCTTTCATTTTTATTTCATTTTTTTAAATATATTTTTTATTGATTTCAGAGAGGAAGAGAGAGGGAGAGAGAGAGAGAAACATCAGTGATGAGAGAGAATCATTGATGGTCTGCCTCCTATACATCCAACACTGGAGGTCAAGTCTGCAACCCAGGCATATGCCCTGACTGGGAATTGAACCATGACCTTCTGGTTCATAGGTGGATGATCAACCACCGAGTCATGCCAGCTGGGTCCATCCTTTCATTTTTAACCTGTTTGTGGTTTTGGATATAAAGTGAATCTCTTATAAATAGTATATGGTTGCATTGTGTGTGTTTTTTAAAATCCTTTCTGTCAGTCTCTGCCTTTTGATTAGAGTTTAATCCACTTACATGTGAAGTCATTAATAATGAAGTACTTCTGCTATTTTTCTGGGTTTTTTTTGCATATTTCATTTAGATTTGAAATTATTGACAACAAAAAGAAATTAACAAGCCCAAAATACAAAAAGAAACCTTGAAGTATCTGATTTCCACAGTTAATAATGGCTTTATATTTATACTAGAGGCCCAGTGCATGAAATTCATGCACTCGGGGGGTGGGGGGCAGGGTGTCCCTCAGCCTGGCCTGTGCCCTCTTGTAGTACAGGAGCCCCCGGGGGGATGTCCGACTGACAGCTTAGGCCTGCTCCCCGGACATCCTTAGCACTGCCATGGCACTCCCCCTGTGGAAGCGCACTAACCATCAGGGGGCAGCTCCTACATTGAGCGTCTGCCCCTGGTGGTCAGTGCCCTTCATAGCAACCAGTCGTTCCGCTGTTCAGTCAATTTGCATATTAGCCTTTTATTATATAGGCTAATAAATGAATTCACCTGCAGGATCGGGCAGAAAACAATATCCCCTTAGGGGTCCAGAATTCCGAGAGGGTGCAGGCCAGGCCGAGGGACCCCACCCGTGCACGATCGGGGCCGGGGAGGGATGCCGGAGGTTGGCCAGCCGGGGAGGGACTGCGGGAGGGCTCCAGGGTGTGTCTGGCCTGTCTCACTCAGTCCAGATCAGCCAGACCCCAGCAGCAAGGTAACCTACTGGTCAGAGCGTCTGCCCCTGGTAGTCAGTGCACATCATAGTGAGCAGTTGAGCGGCCTTAGCATATCATTAGCATATTATGCTTTGATTGATTGAATGACCGACTGGATGACCACACACTTAGTATATTAGGCCTTTATTATATAGGATTGTTTTGTTTTGTTAATGGGTTTATATTTACCAATATGTCACACTCCCTGATCTTTATCTGAGAATGTCTTAATTTCCTCTTCACTTTTGAAGGATAATTTTGCTATAGATTGACCATTCCTCCTCCCCCTCCCGCCCCAGCTCTTTAAATGTGTCATCTCCCTGCCTCTTACCTCCATTATTTTCTATGAAAAATTGACTCTTAATTTTATTGAGGCTCCTTGTATATAATTAGTAGTTTCTCTCTTGCCCCTTCAAGATTCTTTGTCTTTCAACAACCTAAATGTTTATGTCTTGGTTTCTAGCTCTTTATCCTTTTTGGAGTTTAACTTCTTGGATGTGTAGATTTATGTATTTTACAAAGTATGGGAAGTTTTTTGGCCCCTTTTTCTTCAAATATTCTTTCCTATTCTTTTTTCTCCACAGATTAACTATTACATATATGTTGGTACATTTTATAGTGTTCCACAGATTTCTTAGGCTCTGTTCCTTTTTCTTCATTTTTCTTTCTGTACCTAAGACTGGATGACTTCAGTTTACCATTCTTTAATCTCACTAATTCTTCTCCATTCTCAAATCAGCTGTTGAAACCTTCCAGTAAATTTTTCATTTTGGTTACTGTACTTACCGGCTTCAGAATTTGTTTGGTTCCTTTTTATAATTTGTTTCTTTATTGCTCATACATTGTTTTCCTGATTTCCTTTGAGTATATTTAAGACAGTTGATTTTAAGTGTTTGTATAGGAAGTTCAATGCATGTACTTCCTCAGAGATCATTTCTGTTAATTTCATCTGTGAATAAGCCAAACTTTCGTGTTTCTTTTCATGCTTCGTACATTTTTGTTGGAAACTGAACATTTTTAATATTATACTGTGATAACTCTGGAAATCAGATACTTCAGGGTTTGTTTTTGTTGCTGGCTGTGGGATGTAGTTTGTTTAGTTACTTTTCTAAACTATTTTTGTAAAGTCTTTATTCTTTGCTATGTGTGGTATCTGAAGTCTGTTCCTTTAGCCTGTGGTTTTCTCGTGCTTTGACAGATTTCCTTGAACACCAGGAGCTAAAAAAAAGAAAGAAAAACTCTCCCAGTCTTTGCATATTATATCAAGGCACTCCTTCAAAGCTTAGCCAACTTTGCCTTACCCTTTACTTCCTGCATGTGCTGAGCCTAGAGGTCAGCCCAAGATAAGAACTTAGGGTCTTCTCAGATCTTTCCTGCACGCGTGTTGTGCCTTGTGTGTGCATGTGGCTTTCTGAATTCCCCAGTATCTGAGATCAGTTTTAATAGCTCTAGTTCCCTAAAGAAACTGTCTCCCCAGCTTTTCCTCCCAGGCCTTTGGTACATCTGTTGTTGGCTTCTGTAATATTTTGTGCTTGGCAGCAGCTGATTGTTTGTAAACACTTTGTGTTGATCCTTCACATAATAGCTCCAGACACAATTCTTTGAGCTTAAGGTCTGTTCTACTCTCTCTGGAACCAGGGGCTAGGATCCCATGCTGAGAACACAGGTCGCTGTCTTTAAGACCACTACTGAGGTGTGGGAGTGGAGATTGGGGTTAGGCCAACAACAAGTAATAGTGGCACAAAGCTTTCCTATCTTTTTTAAATTGCCTTTTGGTATAACATTTGCGTGGTCTCCGTAAACCTTTGACTATTGTCTAGAGTTCTGACAAAGAAGATTCTGACAATTTTTACTCTCTTAACATTTCTGTTGAGTGATGGTCCCTTGGAGCCACTTTTTTCTTTTTTAATATATTGACTTTTTACAGAGAGGAAGGGAGAGGGACAGAGAGTTAGAAACATCAATGAGAGAGAAACATTGATCAGCTGCCTCCTGCACACTCCCTACTGGGGATGTGCCCGCAACCAAGGTACATGCCCTTGACCGGAATCGAACCTGGGACCCTTGAGTCTGCAGGCCGACGCTCTATCCACTGAGCCAAACTGGCCAGGGCATGGAGCCACTTTCAATGCCATCTTCCTCTTTATACTTTTTAAATATAACTACTAGGAAATTGAAAATTACATATATGGCTTGCGTTTTATTTCTATTGGACAGCACTGCTTTAGGGTAATAAGTTTCAGCGAATATTGAATCCATCTATGTTGCATTTGGGAGGAAAAATGTTTAAAATTTTCGAAGGCCTCACAATTAGGATTAGCTATTTGCCCTTACGCTTTTTATTCCCAGACTAAAAAGCATAAGGGCAAATAGCTAGTGTGGTATTTTTAGAGAAACTCTTTAGACTTCCTTCTACATGATGAAATGTTAACATTGTGTAATTATGTACCTATATCATTGAAGTCTCCTAAATTTTGACTAGATTCTCATTTGATTAAATGTTTAAGTCACTTTGTTTTAAGTCCAAAAGCATTCTTGATTCAATATCTCTTTAGCATCTTCGGCTTATTTGCCTGATCCCCGAATAATTGGCCTCCTAGATATGCAGCATTGCCGGCTTACCCTTGTTATTCCTTTCATCCTTGCCATTAAATGCTAAGATGTTATATGCGTGGTTATATGCATTCTCAACATGGGTAAGCTGTACTCTAAATACTTACTTACAGGTGCATTTTAAAAAGCGAGTTCTCTTTGCTTCTTCTAAATAAGGTTGCATGTGCAGAACCATAGAAGGAGTTGGCAACATATTCAAAAGTTGTGGGTACAAATGTAAGGGATTCTGCTGGCTTCCTTAGCAAAAATCTATATGTAGTAAAGGCTAACATGCAAAGTGTCCCCTTGGGAGTTTGACCAGGAGACCGGGAGTTTGATCACTCGCTATGATGTGTGCTGACCACCAGGGGGCGGTGTGGAACTAAGGAAGGCCCCAATCAGCCCTAATTGCTGGCCAGGCCTAGGGACTCTACCTGTGCATGAATTTTGTGTACTGGGCCTCTAGTCATTTTATAATGTTTACAATGAATGAATTACCTCCTGAGTGTCAACTGAATCTCTTTGAGTCTTTCTCTGACCAGAGAGAGCATTGATCTCTCATTGAATTCTTGCTATTGCCCTGAAGTAGTCAGAAGAGTATTGCTTCATCTTAGTTATAAATCCACGTTTTTCCATTAATATTTCTGGTAGCACAGATTATAAGACCAAGCAGTGTAATTTTACTGAAGACACCAAGAAACAAGAGTAGTAGACTACTGTGTCTTCTTCCTATCTGGTGGAAAGCAACTTTTGATATAACCACATGGTGGTACACACAAGGATATCATGTACCTAATTTAAATCAGAAAAACGGAACAGTGTCTACTTTTTGCTTTAAGTAAGAATTATTAACAACAGCTAACCATCAAGTACCAATTTTAAAAGTAGATTTAAAAAGATAAATTTAAAAAATAAAATACATTGTGGGGAATAGGATGTTCTGTTACTGTAAATATCCCTCTGTGAGAAATGTTATACATTCTTATTGTGCTGAACAAATGTTAAGGGATTCTAAGTATCTTTTTTGGGGGATACTATTTTGTTTTGATATAGTCTGAGGTCAGAAGTCCAGATAATCTCATGAGGCTAAAATCAAGGTATTGGTAGGGCTGCATTCCTTCTGGATGGAGGATCCAAGGAAGAATCCGTTTCCTTTTCTAGCTTGTAATACGCCTGCACTCTTTGTCTTAGGACCCTTACCATGTCCAAAGCCAACTGTGATTCTGACCTCCTCCTCTACCTCCCTTTTCCACTTAAATTGACCTTACATTGATTTTGTGTTCATTTTCTGAATATTGCTTATTTTTATCTTTATTGTTGAAAGTATTACATATGTCCCTTTTTTCCCCATTGACCTCCTTTATCCCACATTGCCCCCGCCCAGTAAAACATTACCATTCAAATAATAAGTATTTTGTTCTCTTGGAAGTGTGGTAATTTTATGGTTTACTTGAGAGAGGATGATATAACTTCACTTAACCAGCATTCAGGTAACTCATTTGCTGGGAAATTTCATCTTGATAAATCTGTAAATTATAGCACCTAAGAATCTATTGCAGAGCAACATTGCCATTAGACCAAATATTCTTAATCTCAAGTTTGTGAAACTCTTGGAATTGTATTCAAATATGAATTTTTAGCTATATGTGTTGGTAGATTTCTTTCCAGAGAAATAGTCCATAGCTTTAATCACATTTCAGTAGCATCAGTGATTACCCTAGTACCTCAATTTAAGAACCATTTCTATACAAAACAATATGACTTACACAGATCTGGCTTTTTTTCAGATCTGTTTTCTAAATTTTTGTACATTTCTAATTGCCAGTTGGTAATTGATAATGTAATAGGTGACTGTTTCTAAACTTAACATTTCTAAAACACTTTCCTTTCCTTTGTTTTTCTCTCTTTTTCTGTGTTCCTTCTTTCTTTCTCTCTACTACCTCATTCCCCAACCCAACACCTCCAGACTCATGCTGAGAGCATTTTGATGCCAATACGTTATTTTTTTTCTTTTACCTTTCTGCCAGAGAGCCCGCCTATGTGTCCCCTCCCTCCCTCCCATCCATCCAAGAAGTGGGCTTAGGAAACAAGTTACAGAGGCAAAAGAAGGGCCCTTGGAGTTTAGGAGAAAGAAAGAGGCAAGAAATGCCCCTGGGGTAAGGTGGGGGTGGTAAAAGGCACAGGGGTGCTCCATAGAGAGAGCTCCTCGTTTTCTGTAGTTCCCAATTCTTAAAATTTTTAAAAATATGATTTTATTGATTTGTTTTAGAAAGGAAGGGAGAGGGACAGAGAGAGAGAAACATCATCAATCGGCTGCCTCCTGAACACCCATATTGGGGGTATGAGCCCACAACCTGGGCATGTGCCCTGACCAGGAATCGAACTGTGACCTATTGGTTCCTGGTCCATGCTCAACCACTGAGCCACACCAGCTGGACTAGTTCCCAATTTTTAAATGGGTCATGGTTGCCTGGAAATACAGACTACATTTTCTAGTTTCCCTTATAGATAGGTTTAGTATTGTGACAGCATCCTATCTAATAAAAAGAGTAATATGCAAATTGACAGTACCTCCACTACACCCACCAGCCAATCAGGAGCGAGTATGCAAATTAACCCAACCAAGATGGCTGCGGCCACAGAGCAAGCAGGAGGCTTGAGTTTACCCAGCAATGGAGGAAGCCAAGCTTCGCGCACAGCCTGGCCAGCCCTAGACTCCACTCAAGGCTACAAAGTTTCAATTGTAGAAGATAAATAAATCCCAACAAATATGGCAGCAGCCATGGAGCTGAAGAGAGCAGGAGGCTTGGGTTGCCCCCTGCAATGGAGGAAGCCAAGCTTCCTGGCCTGCCTTGGCCTCCACTCAAGGCTACAACGTTTCAATTATAGAAAATAAATAAATCCCAACAAAAATGGCTGCGGCCACGGAGCGAGCAGGAGGCTTGGGTTTCCCCAGCAATGGAGGAAGCCAAGCTTTCCGCCCGCCCTGGCCTGCTCTGGCCTCCGCTCAAAGCTACAAAGTTTCAATTATAGAAGATAAATCCCAGATACCAGGGCCTCCGCTTGGGTCGCTGGGGTTGTGGCCAGTCTGCAAACCACCACAGGACCCTTGCCCATGCCACCCCATGCCCCAAGGGAACCCCCACCCTGATCCGGGACACCCTTCAGGGCAAACCAGCTGGCCCCCACCCGTGTATCAGGCCTCTATCCTATCTAATAAAAGAGTAATACACAAATTGACCATCACTCCAACACACAAGATGGCTGCCCCCATGTGGACACAAGATGACTAGCAGGGGAGGGCAGTTGGGAGGGACCAGGTCTGCAAGGGAGGGCAGTTGTGGGTGATCAGGCCAGCAGGGGAGGGCAGTTGGGAGGGACCAGGCCTGCAGGGGAGGGCAGTTAGGGGCAACTAGGCCAGCAGGGGAGGGCAGTTGGGGGTGACCAGGCCTGAAGGGGAGGGAAGTTGGGGGCAATCAAGCCTGCAGGGGAGGGCAGTTAGGGGTGACCAGGCCTGCAGGGGAGGGCAGTTAGGGGCAATCAGGCTGGCAGGGGAGCAGTTAGGCATCAATCAGGCTGGCAGGGGAGTGGTTAGGGGGTGATCAGGCTGGCAGGCAGAAGCGGTTAGGGGCAATCAGGAAGGCAGGCAGGCGAGCAGTTGGGAGCCAGCAGTCCTGGATTGTGAGTCGGACATCTCTCGAGGGGTCCCAGATTGGAGAGGGTGCAGGCTGGGCTGAGGGACACCCGCCCCCCCCCCCCGTGCACGAATTTCGTGCACCGGGCCTCTAGTGTTTATATAAACAACTATTTCATTAAGATATTATTATGTAAAATTTGTTCTAACAAATTCCTTAGTAATCTCTCTGCCTATAGTCTCTCCTTGTTACAAATTTTTCTGTGCTTTCAAGTTGTGTAAATCTTTATTAAATACCCTCTTTTGATAGGAAACTTATTAAGAAGGTACATAACTGATGTGTACTGGCAATATCGTAATAATTTGCCAGTTGTGTTTTTTTTTTGGGGAAAAGATATAATTGAGAACTGTTTGAAGTAATGTTAAATATATCAATGAAGTTAAAAAAAACATACAACAAAACACCTGGAAGTTTTAAACTATGAAAGGGCAGAAAGGTTTAGAAGTTGGATTAAGTTTAGGAATGGGAGGGGGAAGTTTTCTGTACATATCCATGCTGGACGAGAATGGGCCCTAGATATGAAAAGAAATTAATGGAAATAAGTCTCAATTCAGCAACACTACACAACAGCTGTGAAGACCTGGTTTCCATGCCCAGGAGAACAGAGAAGCATATGTAGGTGAGAAACAAAGACCAAAGTGGATTTCATTTCAGGGCAATGGAAAAAGACTAGTGTGTGTTATAATTTAGTAAATACATGAATACTTGCTCTGCTTGACATAGGTGATTTGAGGGACTTTCTTACTTTCACAGAAAATAGAGTATTCTGTTTGCTAAAATGACTTCAAAAGAAAAAAGGTTTTCTTACTAGGATGTAAAGGGCTTAAAATAGGTATATATGAGATCTTCAAAAAAGTCAACAGTATAAATCATAAAGGAAAATAAATACATTTGACCATGGTAAAATAAAAGCTTTGTTCTTTAAAAGACAACATTTAAAAATAAAAGAAGTCACAGATTTATGATTCACGTAACTGGCAAAGAATTAGTATTTATAATAAAAAATTTATGCAAAGAGCAAGAAGGTAGATGAGTGGATATATTATAGGCTTGATAATAACAGCAGGAGGTTTAAGAGTCCATTTATCTTTGTGTTTGGTCCTCATTTTTGCCTTAACTTTATTGAAATGCTAGTTGAAAATTCTATAAAGTAAAGGTCATAGTTACTATTAAGAATTTTAAATAATTTAGAATACTTACTATAGTTATAACCTCATCAAGTCCTTTTGACTCTTCCTCCAACGTCGACCCAAATCAATTTATGTATCCATTATTATCACCCTAGTCCAATCCAACATTACTTCTCACCTAGATTTCTAAATAGCCTACTATGGCATGAAAGGATATATTTGAGGTAATTGTTCAAATAAGACCAGAGATTAACAGTTGAGGTTCAATTTAGATTTTGAATAAAATAAAGGAAACCAAGCATCATTTTACAAGAGTCTCTTCACTTCATTAGAATGAAAGCTAGGCTGAAAAAGTGGTTGTTATGTAGTTCATTGTCAAAGTGAAGAATAGAGCTGTAGTTGAAAGTATTTTCGAAAATAATACTAAAGAACTAAATTCTTGTCAGATTTGTCTTTTTGGATAAATCAGTTGGAACAAATGCCTTTCAACTAAATATTTTAAAGACACTCAAGAGTGAAATTCTGAGAGCACATTGTTATTATAAATGGCTGTTGTGTCAGAGAAGAATAAATTGCAAATATGATACCCAGAGAGTAAAAATCCAACAAAATTTTGAATATTAATTCCATGATGGCAAATACTACTTTTATTTATTTTCCACATTTATTGGAATGGGCTTCTATTGCTTGCATGATCAGGATAAAATAGTTTGTTAGTACTTTAAATAGAAGAATAGGATTTGGTTTCGTGCCCTTAGGTCACTTTTATCTAAGGAGGGAATGACAAGTGCAAATTTTACTCTGCTACAAGGAAGAGTATGACAGAATTTGTAAGAGCTGCCATTAGTCTTTGGGAGTGGTTGCATATTTTAGACAAAAGAGTTACTGCTTTTATTTGGGGGAAAAGGAGGACATTTGAAGGCAAGGAGGTTATGAGATGAAAAACTGGTGGAAAAGATTAACCTTGTCAAGAATGAAGGTCTGTTAAAAAAAAATCCCCACACAATATCAAACAGCTTGACTTTTATGGTATTCTAATCTTAGGTTTTGAAGTTGAAAGCTGAGTTGTTAAATTAGAAGCTAATGAAGGCTATGGAAGGATGAATACAGATTTACATATTTTTTTTAAATGGTTGACAAAAATCAAGACGTGAAATTCAAATTTCATTGTCCATAAATTAGGTGCTCCTAGAACATAGCTACACTTACAATGTAAAAGCCCTTCTTAGCTTGCAGGTTGTATAAGAACTGATGTCAGACTAGACATGGACCATAAGCTAGTTTTCCAATCCTTGCTCCACGGGTAAGATATCCAGGAGGGTGTCTCCACTGGGAACTGGAGATTTCATACTCACAAGCAGTATCTGGGCCAGAATTAGATTTAGGTGTCACCTACATATGGGTGGCAGCTGAAGCCCTCAAACCAATGAGGTTTCTCCAGCAAGTGGGCAAAGAGTGGGAAGCAAAGATACCCTGGGATGGAAAGTTTGGGGCTGCAACATTCAAGGGGTGAATAGAGATGAGGAGCCCATGGAGAAAGGTCAGAGAACCACAGCCCAGCCTTCACCCCATATTTCAATAAAATATGTAAAGTGAAAAAAGGAAAGTAGAATATTTCAGACAGGCACTATGACAAGAGAAGTGACAACTGGCAATCTAGGACTTAGAACATAGATGCTGAATAGCATAGAGCTGTTAACATAGAACTTCAATTGATATTCAATAACCAAAACAAGGTTAAGTTTATGTTCAGTATATTTTTCTAAGTTAGCAAGGTATACTATTTTTAGAAAGGATTTCATCAATAATTATATTAAAAGCATTAGAACTAAAATGCTTAGATGTCAGTTACTTAGAACATTAGTAGATGAAACAACACTTAGATTTTATGTAAAGAGTATTTGCGGTTAATATTGGGAAATGATTCTGAATGGATCTAGAATGTAGTCTCTTAAGAATAGTCTTCCAAAAAGAAGGCATGAAATTCAGGTTTCAATTACTTGATAAGTTACTGAAACAGAACATTTGTCTTTATATGATTCGTGTGATTTAGATTCCAAGCTGTGAGAAGATATAAAAAACATGGTGTCTTGAGTTTCAGAATTTTATTTATAATAAATTCCAGAATTGTTAGAAAGTTATAGGTGCCAGTATTAAATATGCTAAAATATAGCAGTAATCTGTCCTGGTCGTGCTGCAGCAGGTGAAATATATAGACAAGTTTGATGAGGGCCTGTGTAATTTGACAGTGTTTGTCTCTGGGGTTTTTCTTAACTTGTTCCATGACAATCAAATGTGCTCTTGAACTATTCAAATGATTAATTGAAATAAGAGTTCTGTAGTTTTTTATTGTGAAGTTGATCTTTAAAATAAAGGTTAACCTTTTAAGTTAGTTTGTGGTTTTTGACATCTTTCAAGTAGATTACTTTCTGTAGACTATCATGAAAGTAGTAAGCACTTTAACTGATGTGATCTTTGATTTCTCAAACAAGACTGGAAGCTTGGCTGGTTTTTGTTTACAGAGAAACTAACTTATAATCTTTGCCTTTGTTTTAGTAATAGTTATGCACGAGTGCGAGCTGTGGTGATGACCCGGGATGACTCCAGCGGCGGATGGCTGCCCCTCGGAGGTAGTGGACTGAGCTGCGTCACTGTCTGCAGAGCCTCCCACCAGGAAGAGGATGGCTGTGCTGACTTTCTTATCCGTGGAGAGCGGCTCAGGGACAAAATGGTAACTGATAATGCATTTATTATAATTTTAAGCTTACATAGGATGAATTATTAATTTAAAATAATGATTAGTGTGCCATAATTTATGAGAATTACTTTTGCCCAGGATCAATGGTTATGTTTCTGGAACTCTTTTAATATTAGGCACGATGAACTATTCCTGTTTTTTTTGCAACTGGAAATAACATTAATGCACACATGTTAGAGGAGAGCTGCTTTTGTGGTTAGGTTTAATGGAAGTGTTCCTGGATAGTCCCCCTAGTTATTAAACCAGGTACACCCTGCCTCTCCTTCTCCCCACTATCTCCTAGACTGGAGGCTGGCAAGCTATGTAGTCCACAGGCCAAAACCAGGCCTGCCACCTGTTTTCGTATGGCCCATGAGTTGGTTTTAGCATTTTTAAATAATTGAAAATATCAAAGAAGAGTAATCATTTCATGGCACATGAAAATATATTTGTGGACTTGTTTGTAAGCTCATTTAGCATCTACGATGTTTTTTCTATAGAAAATGTATTTTAAGTTCTAAATTTTTCATACATGAACATTTAAAAAAGTTATTTGTAATTTGTTGATTTAAAAGAGAAGGAGTAAAGGAGAGAGAGAGAGAGAGAGAGAGAGAAACATCAATTTGTTGTTTCACTTGTTTATGCATTCATTGGTTGATTCTCATATGTACCCTGACCGGGGATCAAACCTACAACCTTTGCATATTGGGAGGATGCTCTAACCAACTGTGCTACCCAGTCAGGGCCTGAGCATTTTAAATAAATTTATTTTTAATTTTGGTTATTGGTTTCTGAATAATTTTACTATTGAATTATTTCAGTAATTTAACTTGTCTTGTTAAACTAACTTTCTTGTGCCCCAGTTTCTGCCTCAGTGAAAGGGAGAGTTATCCTAAGTCATCTTGAAAGTCTCCCAGCTCTAGTGTTTTATGAGCTTATGATTCACTCCTAACAATGTGTCTCAGTGAACCAGAATGTCATTTTAGGATTGTAGGAAACCCCAATATCTAAAGGTGATTCTGGCTTTCCATAAGATGGTAGCTGGCACATACTATTGCTAATCAATATATTTAAAAGCCTAAGCAATTATTAAGACTGGTCATTATGATGACGCACTGACCACCAGGGGGCGGACGCTCAATGCAGGAGCTGCCCCCTGGTGGTCAGTGCGCTCCCACAGCCAACCTCCTGTGGCCGGCCAACCTCCCATGGTCCCTCCCCCCAAGCTGGCCAGGCCCAATTGGCCCCAATCACCAGCCAGGCCGAGGGACCCCACCTGTGCACAAATTTGTGCACCAGGCCTCTATTTTAAAAAAGGCTTTGTAGACTTATAAGAAAGAGCTTATTGTGACTTGTCCTGGACTATAATGCTACTCGTCTGAGCTAATGGTATTGGGAAATGTTGTTGGAGGAGAAGTTGTTGATTTTAGAAACTGAGTATAAAATGGTAATGATCTAAAAATATTGGCTGTATTAATGGACAGATTATTTTAGGGTAATTTAGTAAATGACATAATCTGCATAACTAGGAGTGAGGCTGATCAGAATCATCTCAGATGGATGGATTAGGTGTTGGTCATTGTGGCTTTGACATAAAGCTAGTGCGAATAAACCTGGGATTCAGAAAGAACACAAACTTATCCTCTATGGCAGGACTTAAAAAGGAGCTCTTAGGTGTAGAATTATTATAGACTAACAAGAAAATACATTCTTCTGATAGATGCACTGACTAGGAATCAGAACACTTGTTGTTTCACCTGACCATTTCTCCTTGCGGAAGTTTGTTATCTGTGTAACAGGGACAATCAATATATCTCAGTGTAGACATGAAGGAAAAGTTATTCACTTGGAGGGTTGCCATATTTCTTGCAGAGATTAGCTATATAGTAAAGCATTTTAGGTTATGGGGACTTGTATGATTAAACTCAGAGGCAATAATGCATGGTTATAAATTTAAAACAGCAGTGTCTTGTGGAATTTCAAGACAAATAGGACAGTGACATTGAAATAAGCAGATTAATTTACCCCCTCTGCTGAGTAAGACACTTTTAACCAAGATACTTCTGAAGCAATACAGAATTGAAGTATATATTCTTTTTTTATTATCACTGCATTTTGGAATTCTTAATGTCCATTTCTGTAGATGTTTTTATTGATTGGTTTTTGTGCTGTGCCAGCACAGCCTGAGGGAGGGCTGGTGAAGGATGAAGAAAAGACAGACAAAGAAAATAAGCTGGGTCTAGGTGGATCTTCTGTGCCTGGCTGAGGCCACAGAACAGATCCAGACTGCAAGCTGAGCCTTTATTTTATAGTCAGAGGTAAACAAGGTAATTTACAATGTTCTTGTAAGTTTCACTTGTTTTGGCAGCATTTGCTGCACCTCCCACAGCCCATTACCTACCCAGGAAAGATATAGGGAGCAGTCAGAAGATCAAGCTTAATTATGCTAAGAGGGCTGTGCCCTCTAAGCTGGGACTTGTTTGCGACTTAACGAGGTCAGTCTGAGGCTTAACCCTATAACCGCCCCCTACAGGTTTTATTTTAATTCTGTTTGCTGAGTTCTAGTTTTTTTATTTATTTATCTAAGAAAGAAGTACTCTGTGACTGTTGAGTCTATAAATTTACAAAGTTCTTTCCAAGTTGATAGTTATCTTTAAAACCCTCATTTGCTAAAAACTGTTTTGTACCCATTTTGTCTGTTGGTCACATCTTAGAATCCTTTACCTTAGATAAATTCTAGAAATGAAGTGAAATACCTGCCCCTGATATCCCAAGAAAAACTTGTGTTTTTTAAGAAAGAATAGATAATTAGTAAAAAGATGTACCATGGCCATTTGTATAGCTAACAAAGAAATATTGACAATATTTTAAAGAGTGTTCATAAATCAGAATGCTGGTAATAGTAGGGAAAAGGAAAGATGGCTTTTGTAGAAGAGTTTTTGCAGCTTTTGATTTGCAATCACTTGTATTAAAATATGTCTTTTACACTTCCAGAAGGTATATATTTCACCCTTTTTTATTTTTTAATAAGAAACGATCATAAATAAAGAGTAAACTGGGATTTTTTTCAGGAAGTCAGCTTGTGTGTTTTGGGGGTAGGACCCATTCATTTATTGATTTGTTCAATCTGAGTACTCAGAAATTATTACCTGTGATGCTTACTTATAACTTTCTTGTTTTTATGATGTTCATAAAGGTAGAGTTTATTTTACTAGTACAGGTTACCCTTTTGCTGCACTAAATGAGAGCTTCTTCCCTAGTTATGTGCCATGAATAAAAGTGGCTAGAGCCTCTTGGTTTGTTGCCTCTTGGTTTGTTGCCTCTTAACTAGTAGTTCCTCTTTCGTAGACACCTTACAAATGTTATATTTTTAAGTATGCCGGAGGAAAAGTTGGAAAGCACTGAGAAAAACCAGGGTTTGGTGTTGTATTCTTCCAGACCGTTGGATATGGAATGATCTTTAACAAGTATAGATTCTCAGAACCGCTTTTCTTGATCTGTATAATAAGTTGTAGCCTCCATTGCCTTCTAAATCTTTATAGCCTTGTTTTCCTCCTTTAATTCTTGAGTAAAAATTAGTGTTATTCTTGATCACATATTTCTTAAATGCTAGTTAAAATTTAACTGCTAATTTGTATAGATAACCTTCACATTCTCCATAATAGAAAAAGAAATATTTTTGCATTAGATACTAGAGGCCCGGTGCACGAAATTTGTGCACGGGAGGAGGGGGTGTCCCCTTAGCCCAGCCTGCACCCTCTCCAATCCTGGACTCCTCGGGGAATATCCCAGGGATCAGACCTAAATCAGCAGTCGGACATCCCTCACACAATCCGGGACTGCTGGCTCCTGCCTGCCTGCCTGATCGCCCCTAACTGACCCCCCCCTTGCCAGCCTGATCACCCCTAACAACCTCTGCCTGCTGGCCTGATTGCCCCTAACTGCCCCCCTGCCAGCCTGGTTGCCCCAAACTGCCCCCCCCCACTGGCCTGGTTGCCCCCACTGCCCCCCCCCCCGCCAACCTGGTCACCCCTCACTGCCCCCCCCCAACCGGCCTGGTCGCCCCCAACTGCCTCCCCTGGCCTGGTCATCCCCAACTGCACCCCCCCCCCCACCGCCAGCCTGGTCACCCCTTAATGCCACCCCCGGCCTGGTCACCCCCAACTTCCCCCCCACCGGCCTAGTTCCTCCTCAGTGCCCTCCCCCCCCCCCCCCCCCGCTGGCCTGATCACCCCCAACTGCCCCCCCCCCCGCCAGTCTGGTCACCCCTCACAGCCCCTCCTGCTGGCCTGGTCGCCCCCAACTGCCCCCCTCTGCCAGCCTGGTCACCCCATGCAGCCTGCTGTTTACTCATTTGCTCATCCTTCACTAACCCCCCTGCTGGCCTGGTCGCCCCATGCAGCCTGCTGTTCAGTCGTTTGATCGTCTGTCACTAAACCCCCTGCCAGCCTGGTTGCCCCATGCAGCCTGCTGTTCAGTTGTTACTGTGAGGGCGTCCTGACCAATTTGCATATTAACCTTTTATTAGTATAGATTTATTAGTATAGATATTAGATAGGCCCTTCTCTGTTAGTATGACACTTTATTTTATTGGAAAACATTTTATCATATGTATAGGTTATATTTTTTTACCATTTTTAGCTGAATTGTATGTGATATGTAAATTTAAAACACTGTATTATAGTACACCCATACAGTCTTTATAAGTAGCTGAATAAACTGTCCATAATGACGTTAAAATTTTGCTAAAATATTTACTACTAAAAGTTGTAAATTACCATGGGGATATATTCTTATGTTTATATAGTAGGCAATAAAATATTGTAAATTTACAAATGTAATTAAAATTATGCTTTTAAAAGCATATTATGTGCTATGAGATGACAAAATATGGAATAGGCTACACAAAAAGATACAATAGGACTCTTACAACGTATGTATTACTTAAGATAGTCTATAGAAATAAGAAAAAGGCACTGTGTTATGTCATCAAAGTTATACAATAGTTGTTATTATAAACATAGTGACAAAGTTAATAATGGTAAAGGTAAACATAATAAAGGTAAAAATGAAGTGAAGAAAGGGAAAATAAGAAACATTTCAGGTTAGGAAGTTGCCAAAGAGATTAAGGATATGTTTTTCAGATTAATAAATATAATTAGGTTGTTGATAAAAAGTGTGGCCTATAAAAAATAAAAATGCCTGTAAGATAATAGTTTTATTGTTTAAAGTGACACATTGTAAAAATGACTTTTCTTTTCAGTTATTAGAGCCTAAAACAAAATTAGAGGATTTGTTTTCTCAGGAGAAAACATAGAAGTAGCTTTACTAACAATGAGACTCACCCCTTTCCATCATGGGACATTTTAAAAGACCAGGGACACATCTTTCTGCCTTGGATTGAACTTTATAAAAGTACAGAACAATAATTTCCTACTTGGCTTTTCCCATTGTGCCTCTGTGAATTATTGCATTGTGAAACCTCAATCTTTCACTAAAAACCAATTGCATTAACTAGTTTTCTCTTTAAGATTCAGCAGCTCTGTCTCTTGAAAGATACTGGTTCTCCTTTGACTATAATATCACTTCCTGGGGGGAAAGTGGGAGTGTAGATGGTGTTAGCATAATTTTAATTATGCTTCATTCACCAAAGTATTACTCTATCAACTATACATACATATATAAGCCCCTTTATTGACAGTGTACCATTCAGATCACCATCCATTAGCTTTCATTTTCATTTACTGACCTTAGCAATTCCTTCCCATAGCCAACTCTTCCACATCGGAACCTCATCATTATT
Source organism: Cnephaeus nilssonii (assembly GCF_951640355.1). Classification (NCBI taxonomy): domain Eukaryota; kingdom Metazoa; phylum Chordata; class Mammalia; order Chiroptera; family Vespertilionidae; genus Cnephaeus; species Cnephaeus nilssonii. Next base: position 41,558,991 of record NC_137075.1, read on the forward strand.
CTTGGCTACTTTGCTTGCACAGTCTTGACCTTTTGGTCTTCATTTCAGCAGGCTGCTTTCCTGGATCTGGTTGTTATCCAGAACTGTTCCATTTGAGGAATTTTACAATTTCCTCTCATTTCTTTTTTATTCCCCTTCTCTTGCTGTACAATTTCATGCTTTGTGCCTTCAATTTTCCCCAGTTTCACTAGATTCCTCTGGCTTGAGTATCTTTTTTATTATTTTCTTTTTAAATCCAATCTAAATTTTTTTTGGCAGTCATTTAAACTACTTCAGTAGGTATTTACCTTCTGTATTTTTCCTTTATTTTATGCTAAAGGAACGTCACTGAATTCTACATTATTAAAAGAGGATATTCCCTTTTTAAAGGTGAGTCAAATATAGAGAAGCTGCTGTGTGCTAGACACTGTTCTAAGCACTGGGAATATCCGAATGAATAATGACAGAAATTCTAGTTTTTAAGATAAATATACATTTTGGTGAGGGACAAAGAAGTGTTACAATAAGTAAATAAGATTAATATGCTAAAGAGTCCTAACTGATAAGGGGAAAAACCAATCGGGAAAGAAGTATAGGGAGTTTATTTGTGGGGAGGAACTTTTTTATTTTAAATCCTTACCCAAGGGTATGTTTTTGTTGATTTTCGTTTTGTTTTGTTTTGTTTTAGAGAGACAGGAAGGGAGAGAGAAACATCGATGTGAGAGAGAAATATTGATTGGTTGCCTCCCGCACACAACCCACTGGGGATCAAACCTGCAACCTATGTGCACTCACCAGGAATAAAACCCACAATCTTTTGGTGTACAGTCCAAAATTAGCTGCTCATTTTAGGGTCAATCCATTGAAAAGATGATAAATTGTACTATTAATGAACCACTGGCCAGGGCTGTGTGGAGGAACTTTTATAATCTGGCCTTTACTTCCTTTATCTTGAATCTGTCTGCCCTTTCCCAAAGGCAATCACTTCCATGATGTTGCCTTACTTAGTTATCTTTACCAAAAGCAAGCGTTGAATTTATGGAAATGCCTTCCCCTCTTTTACATTAACTAAATAACAATAGATAGCATATTAAGAGTTTATGTGGAGTAGAGAATGTAGACAGATTGCTAGTCCTGAGGAAACAATAATGACAGGAACAATTTCCTTTTTATTGTCACAGATAAATCGTAAGCAGAAAACTAGGAAAATTTAATTAGAGAAAGCACCTTGGGCAAATCAGTTTTGCTGTTAAGGATTGGAATTGGAAGAAATGCTAATAATAATGATAACAACAACATTCATCTAGTCCAAAATTAGCTGCTCATTTTAGGGTCAATCCATTGAAAAGATGACAAATTGTACTATTAATGACTTCTTCGTATAACCATAAATTTTGTGACTTTCTCTTGGCAGTTGTTTTTCAACAGTTAACTCTTTTTTTTTTTTTTAATATATTTTATTGATTTTTTACAGAGAGGAAGAGAGAGGGATAGAGAGTTAGAAACATCGATGAGAGAGAAACATCGATCAGCTGCCTCCTGCACACCCCCCACTGGGGATGTACCCGCAACCAAGGTACATGCCCTTGACCGGAATCGAACCTGGGACCCTTGAGTCCGCAGACCCACGCTCTATCCACTGAGCCAAACCGGTTTCGGCAACAGTTAACTCTTAATATTGCCAATATTCCCTGAAGAGAAAAAACCTGCCTGTTAGCATATATATTATCTTTCTTTTAGAGCCATGTGATAGCTGTTGCCTGGAAATTAAGATTTAGTGTATTTCCCATATTACCTGCCTTGTAATTTCCTTTTTTTAGAAAACTTCAGATTAACTCTTAACTTCCTTCAGTACTCTCTTTACTAAATATACTAAACTTCCTCTTTATTATTTAATTAGAGGACCAGTGCATGAAATTTGTGTACAGGTAGAGTCCCTAGGCCTAGCCAGCGACCAGGGCTGATCAAATTTCCCACCTCCCTGCCACCGCACAGTCTCCCCCCACCCCCCACCCCCAGCGCCGCCTCCTTCCCTTGCTCCCTCAGCGCCAACGCTCCCCACCCCCAGCCACTGCTGCTGGTCGCCTGCTATGTTCCATGCTGCCCTCTGGTGGTCAGCACACGTCATAGCGAGCGATTGAACTCCCGGTCGAACTCCTGAGGAGACGCTTTGCATATTAGCCTTTATATATATACATTGGCTTACTTTAAATTAAAGTCATTCCATTCTCTAGTTATTGATTTATACTGGTTGATCTGGTCTATCAGGCTCAGCAGGATTATTTTGGCCTCATTTTTCTCCTTTATATCTGATTGTGATACATTTCACATTCCTTCCATTACATTCCAACTGGCATTAAATTGTTATAATTGTTAATAGCTTCCCTAATAGCTAAATTAACGTTCAAATTTTATCTCACTGTTAGCTTTCTAAATATTTTGTCACTACCTTTGCTCTATTAGAATCTAAATTATCATGTGAATGTAGCATGCTTTTTAATTGATTGGTTGACTGCTATTCTTTTAATTAATCAACAGCTGTTTGAGTGTCTTCTATATGCTAGACTTTTCTTGTATTAGTTTGTTCGTGACACCATAAGACAATACCATAGACTGGCTGGCTAAAACAGTGGAAGTTTATTTTCTCACAGTTCTGGAGGCTGAGAAGTCCAAGATGTGGGTACTCATTGACTCAGTTTCTGGTGAGAGCTCTCTTTCTAGATTTCAGAAGGATGTAATTCATTCCATACCACTTCTTATTTAATTCCACTTTTTTATCTATTGATTTTATGTGAATATTAATACTTTTAAAATTAGTTTTATATATTTGCTAATATTAATTTCCCCCTCATTAGTCTCCTCCCCCCTTTAAGTATATTTTTGCTCATTTTCCCATAACTAAACAATTTTTTAAAAATATAGGTACATTCATTTAACTTTTTCTCTACATATATAAAAATTTTTGTGACTATTATATATGATTTGGGGGGAGGGTCATTTTTGGTTTCTTTTAAAGCTCATTTCATGCAACTCATCTTCTTTTTGAATAGTGCTAGGCAGAACTTCCAGAATAATCCTACCTAATAATAGACAAATAAGCAAATTGACCATACCTCCGACACACCCACAAGCCACGCCCACAAGCCACTCCTACCATCCAATCAGAGCGAGCATGCAAATTAACCCAAACCAAGATGGCTATAGCCACAGAGAGCAAGATTTCCTAGGTGACAGAGGAAGCCAAGCTTTCCGCCTGCCCTTGCCAGGCCTAAGCCTCCACTCAAGCTACAAAGTTTCAATTATAGAAGGTAAACAAATTCAAACAAATGGCGGCAGAATGGAGCTTGAGGGAGCAGGCCAGGGTTGCCACTGGCAACAGGGGAAGCAAAGCTTTCCGCACACCCTGGCCAGGCCCACCCCCTTAAGGCAACAAAGTTTCAATTATAACCCCAACAGAAATGGCTGCCGGCCTCGGAGGGAGCCCCAGGCTTGGCTCCGCTCCAGGCTACAAAGTTTCAATTGTAGAAGGAAAATAAATTCCAGATACCAGGGCCTCCGCTTGGGTTGCCAGGGGGCGTGGCCGGCCTGCAAACCACCACAGGCCCCTCGCTCAGGCCGCCCCACGCCCCAAGGGAACCCCCACCTGATCCGGGACACCCTTCAGGGCAAACCAGCTGGCCCCCACCCCTGTACCAGGCATCTATCCTATCTAATAAAAGAGTAATATGCAGATTGATCATCACTGAAACACACAATATGTCTGCCCCCATGTGGTCAAAGATCCTGCCCCCATGTGGACACAAGATGGCCACCACAAGATATGGCCAGCAGGAGAGGGCAGTTGGGAGGCACCCGGCCTGCAAGGGAGGGCAGTTGAGAAGGACCAGGCCTGCAAGGGAGGGCAGTTGAGAGGGACCAGGCCTGCAAGGGAGGGCAGTTGGAGGTGATCAACCCTGCAGGAGAGGGCAGTTAGGGGTGACCAGGCCAGCAGAGGAGGGAAGTTGGGGGCAAACAGGCTGGCATGGGAGTGGTTAGGGGGTGATCAGGCTGGCAGGCAGAAGCGGTTAGGGGCAATCAGGAAGGCAGGCAGGCAAGCAGTTGGGAGCCAGCAGTCCTGGATTGTGAGAAGGATCCCATATTGGAGAGGGTACAGGCTGGGCTGAGGGACAACCCCCCCCTCCGTGCACGAATTTCGTGCACTGGGCTTCTAGTATTAGATAATGTTGGTGATATGGTTGGTGTGTTTTTTTTTTAAATTTAATGGGATTTCTAGTGTTGTGTAGAGAAGTAGAATGTTAGATATTGTTTTGAGGTGTCATTTATCACAGTAAGGAGGATTCCTTGATATCTCGTATGTTTCCCTCATTAGAATTTGATAATTTTTCTGAAATCTGCATAGACTTTTTAAATTGATCTTTTTATTGAGATAATTATAGATCATTAATTGCTCTTGTAAAGAATAATGTAGAGATCTTGTTTTCCTTTTACCCAGTTTTCCCAGTGGTAACATTTTGCAAAACTAGTGTATCACAACCAGAATATATATTCACATCAACACAATCCATCACACTCAGATTTTCCCAGTTTTGTACTCATTTGGGTGTGCATTTAGGTCCATGTAGTTTTATCACATATATCCACTATGATAGAAAAGATGCAAAACAGTTCAATAACCATAAGAATCCTTTCCCCTGGTATTTAAAAGACACCTACTTCCCTCTTGGCCTGGAAACCACTCACCTGTTCTCCATTTCTATAATTTTGTCATCTCAAAAGTGTTATGTAATTGGAATCATAAATATGTTACTTCAGGATTAGTATTTTTCATTCAGCATAGTTCCCTGAGGGTTCATGCAGGTTATTGAGTGTGTATCAATAGTTTGTTCCTATTTATTATTGCCTGGTGTTCTACAACAAATGTGTACCAAAGTTTAACCATTGACTCACTAAAGGAAATGAAGGCTCTTTACAGTTTGGAGCTATTGCAAATAGAGCTGCTAAGAACATTCATATACAAGTTTTTCTGTAAACATATGTTTTATTTCTCCGGGATAAATGACCATAATGTAATTGCTGGGAAGTGTGGTAGTTGCATGTTTAGTTTTGTAAGAAATTGCCAAACTTTTCCCCAGAGTGGCTATACTGTGTTACATTTTTACCAGAGCAATCCAGTTTCTAGGCATTCTCACCAGCATTTTATGTAGTCACTATTTTTTATTTTGTTATTGGTATAGGTGTATCATGATAGCTCATTGTGGTTTTAATTTGGATTTCCCTAACAGCTAATGATGTTGAATATCTTTTCATGTGTTTATGTGTACCTTCTTTGGTGAAATATCTGTTCACGTCCTTTGCCATTTTTCTCATTGGATTGCTTTTTTTCTGTTGAGGTTTGAGAGTTCTTTATATATTCCAGGTATTAGTTCTTGGTTGGGGATATATGATTTGCAAATATTTTCTCCCATTCTTTTTATCTTCTTCACAGGGTCCTTTGCAGAACAAAGTTTTTAATTTTTATGAAGTCCAGTTTATCAGTTTTTTTCCTTTCAGGGATCATGATTTTGGCATCAAGTCTAAGAGCTCTTTGCCTAGCCCTAGATCCTGAACATTTATCCTGTGTTTTCTTCCTAAAAGTTTTATAGTTGTTAATTTTTACCTAAGGTATGATACTTGGGTCAAGGTTAATTTCTTATGCCTATGAATGTCCAGGTTTAATAGCACCTTTTGTTGAAAAGGTTGTCCTTCCTCCATTAAATTGCTTTTGTACTCTTGTTAAAAATCAGTTTAGCATTTTTGTATATGTTCTTCATTTTGTTTCATTGCTCTATTTTTTCCCTCCACAAGTATCATACAATACTAGTGTCCTGGTGCACAGTTTCGTGCACATCGAAAGGAAATTAATTAGAAGAAATATTTTAATATTACTATTCGTCCTTTCTCTATAATAGAAGTGTCAACCATATTCATGGTCGACAATGACAGATCAAAACACACGCGTGCGATTGGCGCCAGCGAGAGCTTTATATGTATCGCACATGCATGAGTTAACTTAGCCTTTTATGGATATAGAATAAACTTGCTTAGTTAGACCTGCTTTCTCTTGTAGCTAAACTTTTTCTAGCCCAGTGAGGCACCCCAACTTCTCTTTCAGGTAATTGTCAGCAACACAGCAGTAAATATCAACACGAAGCAGATTATTATAGTAGATCACGCAGGGAGAACAAGGGTAAAATATTTAACTGCAGCAGTGTTTGACTATATTCTGCGTAGTGAGAAAACCTGAAGTCATTTTCAAGTTCCACCAGTTCTTACTTCTTTTCAGTCGGGTCAAGTTTCTTAACTTTCTAAATCTCCGTTTTCCAGCCAATGAAAAGAAAATAGGATTCTACGGAGTCTCCTATCTACCTACTCCAGGACTTCTGTGACGATCAAATGAGATGAGGCATGTGAAAATGCTTCACAAACATTTGGTTAAATTATAAAATGTTTGCACCTGGCTGTATAGCAAGTCAGGTTCCTGGGCTGAAGAAACTCTAAGGAGGCTAGTTGCTAGGGAGAGGAAGCCGGGCGTTGCTATGTGACGTCATTACCCGGCGCCCACAGTGACCATTTCCAGTTTGGGCCGGGCTTTGGGCCACATTTTGTGCCATGGGGTCTTGGCAGCGTTGCCTGCGATTTGGTGGGATGTCACTCCGGGGTAGTGGTGGAGCCTGTGTCCCATTTGGGGGAAGCTGAGTGTTGGTTTGTTGGCGCCAGGTCTGTGGTGCCATTTATTTTTAAATGACCAGTGCGCGTCATGGCAGCTCCTGCGTTGAGCATCTGCCCCCTGGTGGTCAGTGCATGTCATAGCTACCAGTCAGATCTACGGACACTTAGCCTTTTATATATATACTAGAGGCCAATGCACAAAGATTCATGCAAGAATAGGCCTTCCTTCCCCTGGCTGCCGGCACCGCCTTCACTCCAGCTGGAGCCGCCTTTTCGCTCTGGCCGGAGCCGCCTTTCCGCCTTCCCACGCTACCCAGAGGCCTGGAGTGGCTGAGGCAGGGCGGACTGCCTGTGTCGTCGCCATGGCGACAATGCAAGCGTCCTGCCCCGCCCCTGGCTGCTTGGCGCTTGCATATGCAAATTAACCCGCCATCTTTGTTGGGTTCATTTGCATACTCGCTCCCGATTGGCTGGTACGGTCAATTTGCATCTTACTCTTTTATTTGTGTAGATATATTATTGTTGCTATATTTGTAAGTCCTAATATTGGGTAGAGTGATGTCTCCCATTTTATTCTTATTTCTCAAGATTATTTTAGCTATTCTAGGGTCTGCTTTTCAATAAATTTTAGAATAATTTTGTCCTTATTAGGATTTTGATAGGAATTGTGTTAAACCTATGGACCAATTTGGGAAGAAATGACATTTTTACTATATTGAATTTTCCAGTCTATGAATGTGCATTCCTTTCCCCCCACTCCCCCCACTTTTGAATTCTTTTGACATTTTGTGATTTTTTTCCTCACATAGATACATTTAGTTAAGTGTGTACCTCTGTTCCATTTTTCTTGGAGCAGTTGTAAATGGTGTTGTGTTTTTAATTTTGGTTAATGTATGTTTATTGTGTGTATGGAAATGTGATTAATTTTTGTTTGTTCATCCTGTTACCTTGCTGAACTCTGAGGTTTTTTTAGATTCCCTGGGATTATTTAAAGTAGACATGTCATCTAAAAATATGAACAGTTTTATTTCTTTTCAATCTGTATGCCTTTTATTTTATTTTTTTCTTTCCTTATTGCAGTGGCTAGAACTTCCAGTTCTATGTTGAGCAAGAATGGCAATAGTGTACATCCTTGCTTTCGTCAGATCTTAGTAGAAACACATTCTGTCTTTCACCTTTGAGTATGACATTAGCTGTAGGTTTTTAAATAGGCTACCTGTGTAGAATTGAGATAATTCCCCTCTATTCCTAACTTACTGATAATTTTTATTGTGAATGGTATTGTGAATGGATGTTTGAATTTGTGAAGTGCCTTTTCTGTGTTAACTGCTAGAGCTTCTTTAGCTTGATGACATGATAGATTACATTGGTTGATTTTTGAATGTTGACTCAAGCCTTTCTGAGTCAACATTCAAAAATCAATCAAAACTGGACATTCATAGGCAAAGTCTATGTACCTGGAATAAATCCCACTTGGTCATGGTGTATAATCTTTTTACATATTATTAGATTTGATTTGCTAGTATTTTGTTGAAGAATTTTGTGTTTTAGACCATGGATGATATTGGTCTGTAGTTTTATTTTTTGGTACCATCTTTGTCAGGTATTGGTTTCATGTAATACTGGTCACATAAAATGAATTGGTAAGTGTGTCCCCCCCCCCCCCCCCCCGCTTCTGTTTTCCAGAAGAGATTATGTAAAATTGGTGTTAGTTTCTCTTTAAATATATGATTGAATACTCCAGTTGAAACCATCTCAGTGTAGAGTGTTCTCTTCTTGAGAACTTTTAAATTAAAAATTTAGTTTCTTTGATGGTTATAGGATTGTTCAGGTTAACATTTTTATATTGATTGAGTATTGATAATATATGTTTTTCATACATTTGGTCTATTTCTTCTACCAGTTGTCTAGTTTGTAAGTTCATAGCATCTTAATTATTCTGTTAAAAGCTAAAAGATCTTTAGCAATATCCTGTTTCATTCCCAAAATTGGTGATTTATATCTTCATTTTTATTTGTCAGTCTTGCTAGAGTTTTGTCAATTTATTATTTTTTAAACCAGCTTTTGTTTTATTATTTTCTCCTTTATTTTCAACTTCATTTGTTTTTTGTTCATTTCTTTCTGCTTGCTTTGGGTGTTTGGCTCTTCTTTTTCTAATTTCTTAAAGTAGAAACGTCAGTTATTGATTTGCGACCTCTTTCCCAACATCCATAGCCTTTTTAAACTTTATTAAATTATTCAAATCTTATATATCCTATTTGGCCCCCTTCCATTTACAGGCTGAAACTCTCAATCATCATTATGTCTTCGGATATTCTTGATTTTCTAAATAACTTTTGTTATATAGATAGTGCTGTATAAGTAAATTAATAAAGGTTCATGAGTGTTAAATAATTAGATCATTGAGATTGATTTCATCAGAATGTGTGGGCCCTTCTCCAGATTGTGCAGACCCAGTTGAGGGAGAAGAGAATTGTTTAAGCTTATTTACTCTGGCAATTAAAGATCTAACAGGCTATGGTAGGGACTTTGGAAAGAGCCAAATAAAGAAGCAAGGACTATTATCTTGCCCAATCCTATATAATAAAAGGCTAATATGCAAATCGACTGAATAGCGGAATGACCAGTCGCTATAACATGCACTGACCACCAGGGGGCAGGCGCTCCACACAGGAACTGCCCCCTGATGGTCAGTGCGCTCCCACAGGGGGAGTGCTGCTCAGCCAGAAGCTGGGCTCACGGCTGGCAAGTGCAGCGGCAGTGGCGGGAGCCTCTCCCACCTTCGCAGCAGTTTTAAGGCGTGGTTCTAAGCCTTCAGTCAGACATCCCCCGAGGGCTCCTGGACTGCGAGAGGGTGCATGCCGGGCTGAGGGACACACACACACACACCCGAGTGCACAAATTTCGTGTACTGGGCCTCTAGAAATTTTATATTATTCTTTAGTGTGGCCACCAGGAGTTAGTCAGAGCAGTGCCCTAATTATTGTGACAGTTTCCTTCTTTAATCCCCTCAGTTCTCCATAGGGAATGTCCTTCTTGCTTATGGTCCTTAGTTTCCCAGAGTTGCTGATAGATTCCCACTATATCTCACCTCTCAGTCCCTTATCCCCTTTCATCCTCACTTTCTAGTGATTCGGTTTCTTTAATGGTTATAGGTCTATAATGGTTTTCTACTTTCTTTTCAATCAGTTTTGATAGTTACAACTTTTCTAGGAAATCAGTTATTTCATTTAATTTTTCAAATTTGAGGTCATAAAACATTACATTGCATTTATTATTTTCTAGGTGTCTTCAGTTTTGTCCTCTTTTGCATTTCTAATACTGCTAATTTGTATTTTGAGCCCTCCTTAGTTTGACCATTTCCCTAGTCTGGGCAAAGAATCAAATAGTATAAGAATTCCTATACACCCATTACCCAAATTCACCAATTTTTTACATTTTACCACATTAGTTTTATTCTCTCTCTCCCCCAGTATGTATACACACACACACACACACACACACACTCATACTCATACTTTTTGAACCACACTGAGTGGCCAGATTATTATGCTCTCTGAACGCATAATAATCTGGCCACTCAGTCTAGACCAGTGGTCGGCAAACCGCGGCTCGTGAGCCACATGCGGCTCTTTGGCCCCTTGAATGTGGCTCTTCCACAAAATACCACATGCGGGCACGCATGTACAGTGCGATCGAAACTTCGTGGCCCATGCACAGAAGTCGGTTTTCGGCTCTCAAAAGAAATTAAAATCGGTATACTGTTGATATTTGGCTCTGTTGACTAATGAGTTTGCCGACCACTGGTCTAGACTGACCAGAGTTGGGATTTTAAAATAAGGTTTTTCCATGTATAAGAACTGCATTGTGGGTAGTTAGAAAGAAGCAGAGTACTTACTAGCCAGAGCCTGGGGGCCACTATCTCCTGGTCTCTTGACATATCAAGATTTGCAAGCTTTCCCTTATACATAAGTACACTGAGTGGCCAGATTATTATGTGTTCAGAGATCATCATAATCTGGCCACTCGGTGTATGTATTTATAGTAAGTTACATATATCCTACCTTTTACCCCTTAATACTTTAGTGTATTTTTCCTAAGAACAAGGATATTTTCTTAAATAACCACAGTGTAATTATTTTATTTAGGAAATTTAACGTAAGTATAGTACTTTAGTGTAGGTTCCATATTCCAATTTTGTCAACTGTCTTGATAATGTTCTTATAACATTTTTGTTCCTTCCATACAAAACACATGGCATTTAGCTGTCATGTGTTTATTTTCCTTTAATCTAGAGCAGTTTCTCTTTTATGACAGACATATTGAAGGAGTACTGGCTCCCTTCCTTCCCTTTTTAGTAGCTGAACTGCTGTTATGTGAGAAATATGCCATTGTTTCTTTTGTTACTTTTTAAAACATTCTAAAATCCCATGCAGTTCAGAACAGTGTTAAGTATAAATTTTTATTAATGATTAGTAAAACTATGTATTTAATAACAATGTAATTTCATATTTCATACTATGCCTTGGTGTTCTTCATAAAGGATACAGTTTTTATATCATTAGGAAGACTAAAGTTCATAATATGAGACAACTGTTTGAGATGCCAATTAGTGATTTTGGTTATCAAATAATTTAATTTGAATTTGGAATTTTTAATGAAATGATTCAAAGGTATTTTAGAAAGTTACTAGTAAAATTTTTTATGTTTGGTTACCAACCATACTACTTTTTAGATAATACTATTTGTAAACATGTAATTATCTACTTGTAAGGTAGCAACCATAATAAAGTACATAGTAGTTTGAAAGTACTAGTACATATTTAATTTTACTCTGTTCTCCCAAATTATTAGTTGTTGTAAGTTAAACAGAAATGCATTTATACTCATTTTTTGCTTGGTCTATTTTAAATGCTTGTGGAAAACAAGTCTGGTAAGTTTTATGATGGGAATTTTGGTCTATATTTCCCAAAATAACTTAGAATATATCTTCAGAAGTTTTAGTTGTTAAGTGGCCTTGGTGTTTCCCTTCCCTCTCCCCTTCTTTCTTCTCTCCCCCCGCCCCCCCCCCCCCATCAAATCCCTAGTATTTCTTTTAGAAGAAGGAAAAAAACAACAACATTGGGAGATTGAAATGTTTCCAATGCTTTTAGAATCCATTAACTTAAGCTTCCCAAAATCTATTCATAAGTTCTTTGAGGTCCTGAGTACCTTTATTATTCAAATTCCTCCTTTTGCCATTCTCAAAAAAGGTCTCCCCTCATAAATACTGACCTCCCAGCCTCTAAAGCAATGGTTCTGTTATGGGTTAGTGACATCATATAGAGACCTATCTCACTATTACTACTAATATTATTTGAAGTTTTATTATATGTCAGGCAATATTTGAGTAACCTTTATTACCTCATTTAATTCTCAAAAGTCAGATGGATAATGAGTGGTTCAGACTGGATGGGACCCAGCTCATCTTGGCTGCAAAGCCCACAAGCTTAATTAATTACTATTCTATTTCAAATTCCTTTTACACAGTACTGACCTTTGGGTGGGGGGGGAGAGTGGTGTCCGTACCTGTTCCTTCTATTACTCATACTTTAAATCATTTTCCTTTGGACACTTTTCACTCATGGAAACATCCATTTTCAGTAACCACCTTTCCCCCCCCCCCAGCCCCCGCCCCTTTCTCTTTTAAGTCATAGCCTGATACTATAGGGGAATGACTTCTCCTCCCTCTCTCCCCTCATCTGTATCAGATTTTAATATGTTTATGCTAATTATAGGTTCACTTGCTTAATTTTAGACTTTACCTGTTCATGTGTATTTTTTTCATAATTAACACTTATTCCATCTTAATAGAAGAAAGAAAAAAACATTGTTCTTGTCAGTACTTGATTGAAAGACTTTAAGATCTCATTAAAATATTCATGGTTCCAAAAGTATTAATCTAGCTAGAAAATAATTTAAACTGGTATGTCTTACCCAACTTAGGTCTGTTCAGATCTGTATTAGAATGCAAAGCTATTCTTCTAAATACCCTTACGTAGTTGTATTTTTCCTCCTTCATTATTATAGTCACTTCCTAAGGCTGCCTGCAGCTAGTCTATTTGCAACAATTATATTCTACTCAAACCTAGTCATGACTGTTGGTATGTCAAAGTCTGAAAAAAATTTTTTTTGATACAGTCATAAACATTAAAGTGCTTTTGAATCTGTTGTTGCTTTTTTTCTAGCTTTAAAATTTTTCATCATACATTAATTTTTTTAGTTTCTAGGCCTATATAATAAGGAGGCAATAGCAAATTGACCATCACTCTAATACACAAGATGGCCGGCAGGGGAGGGCAGTTGGGGGTGACCAGGCCTGCAGGAGAGGCCAGTTGGCGGGTGGTGGGGGGGAACCAGGCCTGCAGGGGAGGACAGTTAGGGGCGACCAGGCCTGCAGGGGAGGGCATTTGGGGGAAACCAGGCTGGCAAGGGAGGGCAGTTAGGGATGACTGGACCAGCAGGGGAGGGCAGTTGGTGGCAACTAGGCCTGCAGGGGAGGACAGTTAGGGGTGACCAGGCCTACAGGGGAGGACAGTTAGGGGTGACCAGGCCAGCAGGAGGGGGCAGTTAGGGGCAATCAGGCCAGCAGGGGAGCAGTTAGGCGTCGATCAGGCTGTCAGGGAAGTGGTTAGGGGGTGATCAGGCAGGCAGGCAGAAGCGGTTAGAGGCAATCAGGCAGGCATGCAGTTGGGAGCCAGTAGTCCTGGATTGTGAGAGGGATGTCCAACTGCCCGTTTGGTGGGATCGGGCCTAAACAGGCAGTCAGACATCCCTCTAGGGGTCCCAGATTGGAGAGGGTGCAGGCTGGACTGAGGGACACACACACACACACACACACACACACACACGTGCACGAGTTTCATGCACCATGCCTCTAGTAAATAATAATACTTCATTTCTAATCCCAGCACACTTGTAAGTGAGCAAAAGTTCAAAAAGTTCTAGTATTATGCTGATTCTAAAACATGACTCCTTGATTTGTTTTTATTTGTTAACAAGCCATATCCTTAATGGATCTTAAAGGTTATTGATGTCATATTACTTGGGCAACATATTCTTTCATAGTTATTCTTGTTGTGTCAGTCTTATATTAAACATTCACTTTACAGTTGCTATTTACACTATGCTTATCTTTATATTAATTTAATGTAAAATATTTTGGGTAGAAATGAGGGCAGAGCCACTGATCCACTTTTCATTTTTACTCTCTAATTTATAAATGTTTTTCAAAGTTAACCATGGAGGTCTGATGAAATTTACATACTTCCAGAACCCTTTAACTCTAGAAAGAGGTATATTCGGCTATTAATTAGGATTACTTAGAGATGTATTTCAAGTTTAACAACTGTATATACAGAATGTTTTTCAGATAATATTTGTAATGGCTGTGGCATTTGCCTTTAGGAGAGTTAACAGACTTTAGAATTACTTATCTTGTACCAGATATATATAAAGAAGCTCTAGAACTAAGTGTAGGTCATGTATTCCGGGACAGCTGTAACCACTGCAGCTCTGTAGAGTACCTTTTAGTTTACGACATTGGTAATTAATAGGTATAGCTCTCTATTGGCTAGAAATAGTTTATCTCATTACCTATTTTTCCTGCAGAGTAAATAAATCACCCACTGATGTTGTATTGGTGAATTGTAATTGCTTGCCAAAAATGTAATGGCTGTTTTCTACAGTTTGGTTGTTAATTATATATCAACTAGAAGCCCGGTGCATGAAATTCGTGCACGGTGGGGGGTTGTCCCTCAGCCCAGCCTGTACCCTCTCCAATCTGGGACTCCTGGAGGGATGTCCGACTGCCCATTTAGGCCCAATCCTGGTGGGATCGGGCCTAAACGGGCAGTCGGACATCCCTCTCACAATCCAGGACTGCTGGCTCCCAACTGCTTGCCTGCCTGCCTTCCTGATTGCCCCTAACCGCTTCTGCCTGCCAGCCTGATCATCCCCTAACCACTCCGCTGCCAGCCTGGTTGATGCTTAACTGCTCCCCTGCCAGCCTGTTTGCCCCCAACTTCCCTCCTCTGCCGGCCTGGTCACCCCTTTACTGCCCTCTCCTGCAGGGTTGATCACCTCCAACTGCCCTCCCTTGCAAGCCTGGTCCCTCTCAACTGCCCTCTCTTGCAGGCCGGGTGCCTCCCAACTGCCCTCTCCTGCTGGCCATCTTGTAGTGGCCATCTTGTGTCCACATGGGGGCAGCTATATTGTGTGTTGCAGTGATGACCAATCTGTATATTACTCTTTTATTAGATAGGATAGAGGCCTGGTGCACGGGTGGCGGCCAGCTGGTTTGCCCTGAAGGGTGTCCCAGATCAGGGTGGGGTTCCCTTGGGGTGTGGAGCAGCCTGAGCGAGGGGCCTGTGGTGGTTTGCAGGCCGGCCACGCCCCCTGGCAACCCAAGGGGAGGCCCTGGTATCTGGAATTTATTTTCCTTCTACAATTGAAACTTTGTAGCCTGGAGCGGAGCCAAGCCTGCTGCTCCTTCGGGGTGGCAGCCATCTCTGTGGCAGTTAATTCACCTTCTACAATTGAAACTTTGTAGCCTTAAGCGGGTGAGCCCGGCCTGGGTGTGCAGAAAGCTTTGCTTCCCCTGTTGCCGCCGGCAACCCTGGCCTGCTCTCTCAAGCTCCATTCTGCCGCCATTTGTTTGAATTTGTTTACCTTCTATAATTGAAACTTTGTAGCTTGAGTGGAGGCTTAGGCCTGCAACGGCTATGGAAAGCTTGGCTTGCTCTGTTACCTGGGAAACCTTGCTCTCTGTGGCTGTAGCCATCTTGGATTGGGGTTAATTTGCATACTCGCCCTGATTGGCTGGTGGGCGTGGCTTGGCTGGTGGGCGTGGCTTATGTAGCGAAGTGGTGGTTAATTTGCATATTACCATTTTATTAGAGAGGATATGAATATGGTAAACATTGAGCTCTGCTTTCTGTATGCCTATTATTATCAATATTACTGTTACCTTAATATACATAATTAATATAGTGAAAACTCCACTGAACTAAAGTCAAAGCACATTGTTCCGATATAGTTTAGGGGCAACAGAAGGAGGGAGGCAGCAGAATTCACTAATTTTTAAGAATCTTTGCAGCCCTTAAAACTTTGTTTTTCAGCAATGCAAACTTAGTATTAATTACATGGTGGGTAAAAGTCTTTTGAGGCATTATTTTACCTATCTATTTTTTTTTTTTTTAAGCAGGCTTAATTCACTTTATTTTTCTTGAATAAAATTATGTTGTGGCCACAGCTGGAGCCTGGGTCCTCTGTACAGAAACTGGTGTGGGTCTTTACAAGATGGTCAATGAATTCCTGATGGGGAGACTTAGTGAACACAGTCTCTTTCCAGAGATCTGGGGTGAGACAGCTGTAGGTCTTGAGATGGCATCAAAGTTGACCTTGGCAAAGTTGCCCAGGGTGGCAGTGCAGCCCCTGGCTGAGGTATAGCAGTGGTCAATACCAGCCATCATCAGCAACTTCTTAGGCACAGAGGCTAAGACAATGCTAGTACCCCCGGGGGCAGGGATGAGGCACACCAGGACAGAGCCACAGCAGCCAGTCATCTTGCACGGAACGGTGTGGGGCTTGCCTTGTTTCCCCAGTAGCCTCGCTGCACAGGGACAATAAAGAGCTTGGCCAGGATAATGGCTCCATGGATGGCAGTGGCTACACCCAGACCAACATGTCCATTGTAGTCCCCAATGGCGACAAATGCCTTGAACCCGGTCCTCTGGCCTGCAGCACATGTCTGCTTTTGCATGGGCATAATCTTCAAGACCTTATCCTTTAGGGATGCCCCCGAGAAAAAGTCAGTGATCTCAGATTCCTTGATTGGCAAGGAGAATGGATAGAGCTCCTCCAGGAACTTGATCTTCATATCCTTGACCAGGTGGCCCCGCTTGGTGACAGGGATCCACTCCTTGTCCTCGGCCTTGCCACCCCCAGCTCTGTGGCCTCAGCTCTGGATGCCGCTGCCACCTCCTATTCCAGGGCCCCCGGGTCCTCCAGGCCCTCCTGCAGCACCAGTGTCATCTGCCATTTGGCGTTTCCTTGGAAAAGAAGCTCTACCTACCTTTTTAAAATACAACTTTAATGTCTTTTATTAATTTGAGGTGGACAGTTATCCTTGTCCTTAATGTGATGAGAGTAAATTTATTTGTTTGTTTGTTAATCCTTACCTGAGGATATTTTTTCCATTGAGTTTTTTTTTTTTAGAGAGTGGAGGAAGGGAGGGAGGGAGAGAAAGAGAGAGAAACAAGGATGTGAATAAACACAGTGATTGGTTGCCTCCTGCATGCACCCCGACTTGGGCCAAGAATTGAACCTGTGACCCTTTGGTGTGCAGGCCGAAGCTCTAACCATTGAGCCCACCAGTCAGGGCAAGAGTGAGTTTATTTTTTAATGCTACTTAAAGTCAGAAGCAAAACAACGTTCTAATATATTGTGTGACTTAGATGAGAAATTGTTATACTTTGGATAGGGAGGTTTTGAGATTATGTATAAATTGAGTGATGCAGAATGTTTTAGGGAGTTATTTTTAAAATTATGTACAAAGAACGATGGCTGGTTGTGCAAGTAGATTAACTGCTTTTTTTCTTTCATCTCACTGCCTGTTCTTACATTCTGAATGGTTACTACCATAGTAGCTTTTCTTAAATATATAATACGAAAAGTAAAATATTTTTATTTCCTAATATCATTTTATAGATAAAAGTTAATAATATAAATTTACATCTAGTTTATAATTAGATGCATATTGTATGGCATGTAATCTTAATATTTACATGACTTTTAGGAGGAACACATTCTTGCATAGGTATTTGTATGAGTCATAGAGCTAGTTAATTATCCTTCCTCAGTGTATTTTAAATTTTTTAAAAATTGATTTTTAGAGAGGGGCCAGGGGAGAGGGAGGGAAAGAAACATTGATGTGAGAGAGAAACATCAGTTGGTTGCCTCCAGCACTTCCCCTACCAGGGATTGAGCCCACGGTCTTTTGGTTCACAGAACTACGCCCAACCAACTGAGCCCCACCAGTCAGGGCTTTCTTCAATGTATTTTAAAAGTCATATTTTATGTGTTTTGGGAGCCTCTAAAAAATAGGTGCCATTTGTAAAAAGGTGGTAGAGATGAGTGTAGATCATGTTGCAATTTTTTCTTACTGAAAGAGAATAGCTGGAAAATAACTTTTTAAGAGAAGGGTTAATTCAGCAATATTTTCAAGTATTAAAAATTAATTTAGTGATATTTTTATGTACTAATTATAAGACCAAGCTCACTTTTTTATGTTCTTTTAAAACAATTTCAATTTAACATTGTTTTCTAAAATACATATTGCTTTTCTTACTTTTTATGAATACAGTAAAAATGTTGTAATAATCCTTAGTAAATCTCTACAAAATGCTGAAACAAAGGGCTAATAAATAAAAGCCCTGCATAAGCAAAGTGCTAATAAGTAAAAGCCCTTCTTTTATTGTACAAGTAGAATCATTAAAGTACAGGAAACAAAACTCTTGAGGCAGTTTCATTATGTTGCTTCTATCAGGCAAGGCAGAATTTAGTCACCTCTTGGTTCTTTCAGAATTAACAAGACTTATTATTAAAAAATCCATATATTCAGTGATAAGTTGGTGAAGGTTTAACAATCAACTCTCCAGGGGAGAAAAAGGTAGTGATTTATAACATTTACATACTCCCACCATGGCTGACTTCATTCAATATGACACCACTGCATAAGGAGTTGGGAAGAAGTAAACAGTAGTATTCCATTATTTTTTTCTTTTGCTCCTTGTGCCTTTGGTATCATATCCAAGAAATTATTGCCAAATCCAATGTTCTGAAGCATTTGTCCTATGCATTCTTCTAAGAGTTCTATTGTTTTCGTTCTTATTTAGGTCCTTGATCCTTTTGAGTTAATTTTTGTATATGGTTTAGGTGAGAATCCAACTTCATTTCTTTGCATGTGAATATCCAGTTTTCCTAGTTCCATTTGTTGAAAAAACTGTCCTTTCCCCTATTGTTGTTAAATGTGTTGAGGTATTTTCCTTCTAGTCCTAATTTGTTGAGTGTTTTTATCATGAAAAGATGTTTAATTTTGTCCAATGCCTTTTCTGCATTAGTTGAGATGATCATGTGTGTGTTTTTTTCACTCATCCTGTCCATGTGGCATATTACATTGATTACTTTTCATGTGTTGAATAATCCTTATATTCAAGGAATGAATTCCCTTTGGTCCTAATGTATGTAGTCCTTCTAATATGCTGCTGAAACTGGCTTTCTAGTACTCATTGAAGATTTTTGTGTCCATGTTCATAAAGGATATTTGAGTACAGTTTTTTTGTAGTGTCCTTGTCTAGCTTTGATATCAGGATAATGCTGATACCAAAATGATATACAGAATGATGTAGGAAGTGTTCCCTCCTCTTCAAATATTTGGAAAAGTTTGAGAGTATTGGTATTAGTTCTTTAAATGTTTCATATAATTTACCACTGAAGCCATCAGTTTCAGGGTTTTCCTTTATTGAGAAGATTTTGATTACTGGTGACATCTCTTTAGTAGTTATAGTTCTTTTCAGATTTTTAAATTTATTTCTGACTTAGACTTGGTCTGTTTTGTTTCTAGTAATTTGTCCATTTCTTCTAGGTTATGCAATTTATTGGCATACAGTTGCTAATAGTACTGTTATACTCCTTTTTATTTCTGTAGAATCAGTAGTAATGTATGAATTTTTATTTCTGATTTTTGTAATTTGCATCTTTTCTTAGTTCATCTAGCTAAAGGTTTGCCAATTTTATCTTTTTGTAGAACCAACTTTTGGTTTCATTGATTTTTCTCTATTTTTCTATCCTCTATTTTATCTCTGCTATCTTTATTATTTCCTTTTTATCTGCGAGGTTTGGGTTTAGGTGTTTTTTTTCCCTAGTTAAGTTGTAAAGTTAGGTTTTTGATTTGAGATACCCTTTTTTTTAAAGGTAAGTGTTTATAGCTATACTAGAGGCTCAGTGCATGAAATTTGTGCACGGGGGGGGGGGGGATGTCCCTCAGCCCCTCCTGTCCCCTCTCACAATCTGGGACCCCTTGCGTAGGGTCCCTAGGCCTGGCCAGCAATCAAGGCTTATCGGGGCTTTCCTTCCCCCGACTGCTGTCAGCTGGACCTGTCCCCGCTGCTGCCACTGCTTGCCATCTGTGTGGCGCTGCACCCCCCCCCCCCACCCGCCATCGGTCGCCTCCCTCTGTGGGCGACAGGCATGGGGTGCAATCGCTTGGCTGGCCTGGGCCTCCTTCTGCGGAGCAATCGCTGGCCAGCCCCATACACTCACCACAGCATCACTAGCCAGTGGCCTGGACCTCTGTCTGTGGGGCGATCGGTTGCGGGCCCCCAGATCGATCACTGCACAAAGGGAGTCCCCACCCACCTGCCGCAGCACCGCCTGCCAGGTAGCCTGGGCCAAGTGGCCTGGGCCTCTGCTCTGCAATCCATCGCCCAGCAGAGGGAGGCTCCACTCACCCAGCCAGGGTTCCGCGATTGATCACCATGCAGAGTGTGGCCTGGGCCTCCCTCTTTGGGGCGATCACGGAGTTCCCTCTGCGGGGCAATTGTGGGGCTATGGCGGGGCCCCCCTGACGAATTGCATCGCACCCACCTTGGCAGGCCTGGCACCAGTGCGTGTCATAGCGTGGTCATCCAGAAGGTTGTCTGGACGGTCGTTCTGCTATTCGGTCGTTCGGTTGATTTGCATATTATGCTTTTATTATTATAGATATTTCCCCCTTAGCACAGCTTTTGCTCCATCCCATATGTTTTGGTATGCTGTGTTTTTGTTTTCATTCTATAAATGTTCCTAATTTCCCATGTGATTTCTTCTTGGTCAGTTGGTTGTTTAAAAGTGTGTCATTTAGTTTCCAGAGTTAAACAGCTCAGTTGTGAATTTTCCAGTTTTCCTTTTGTTATTGATTTCTAAATTCATCCCATTGTGGTCAGAGAAGATACTTACTGTTATATTGAGATTTAATTTGTGGCCTGACATATGGTCTGTCCTGAAAAATTATCTATGTGCAATTCAGAAGAATCTGTACAATGTTACTGAATAGAGTATTCTTTATATGTCTGTTAGGTTTCGTTGGTTTATTGTCCTAATTCCTCAATTTCCTTACTTCTATCTGGTTGTTCTGTTGTTTACTGTGAATAAGGTATTTCAGTTCCCAGTTGTTATCTTAGAACTCTCTATATCTCCCTTCAATTATGCCAATGTTTGTTTCAGTTGTTTTGATGATATGATATTAGATGCATAAATGTTTGTTTTATCCTCTTGCTCTCTTGAACCTTTTATTCTTCTTTGTCTCTTATAACCTTTTAAAAAAAATGATCTTTATTGTTGAAAGTATTACAGATGTCCCTCTTCTCCCTCATTGACCTCCTCCACTCCATTACCTCCCACTCCCCATCTTGTAACTCTTTATATTTAGAGTATATTTTGTCTGTTTGATATTAGTAAAGCCATCCGATCTCTCTTTTGGTTATTTTTTTATTTGCATGAAATACCTGTTTCTATCTTTTATTTTGAACCTGCTCATGTCTGGATCATGGCAAGTCCATTACTAGCAGCATATAGTAGTTGGATCATACGCATTTATCCATTCTGCTGATCTTTGTTATTTGGTTGGAAAAGTTTAATCCACTTATATTTAAAGTAATTACTAATAAGGAGGGACTTATGTTATTGAGTTATTTGTTTTCTATATGCCTTATAGCTTTTTTTATTTCTCATTTCCTGTGTTCATATCTTTTGTGTTTAGTCGATGTAGAGATATATTTAAATTCCTTTCTCATTTCCTTTTGTTTATATTCTATAGTTACTTTCTTTGTAGTTATAATGGAGAGAGATTACATTGACATTTTAAAGTTATAACACTCTAATTGAATTTATACTAGTTTAACTTTAATAACATAAAAAAACTACTTCTTTATAGCTGCATCCCCACCCCTTTTAGTTGTTAATGTCACAAAATTATATCTTTAAACATTGTGTGCCCAGAAACATAAACTAATTCTTTTAAATGCATTAGTCTCTTAAATTTTTAGAAAACAATACTTAGGGTCACAAACTAAAGTTACACTAATAAATAGCTTTTACATTAGTAATTTTTTTAAAATGTATTAGTCTCTTAAACTGTACAGAAACAAAAATCACAGCTACAAACCATTATTACAATAACTAGGGGCCCAGTGCACAAATTCGTGCACCTTGAAAGAATTGTGGGCTGCAAGGCTGAGGTGGGCACAGGGGTGGGTCTCAGACCATCTTCTGTGTCCCCGCCTGGCCCCTTCTGTCACGGCCCCCGGTCCTGTCTGCTGGCAGCCCCGCTCCTGCCGCCACCACTCCCACGCGCTGATGGTGCCTGCCCTACTCACACCTGCTGGTGGCATGCGGGAGCAAAGAATTTTCAGTAACCACCAGAGGCTTGCCCCGATGACAGCGACCAGTGCCCCGCCTTGGTCTGGCACCCTTGCTCATCTGTTCCACCATCCTGCCATGGCCGATGCCCACCATGTTCCATGCTCTGCCGCCTGCTGCCAATGCCCGCCATGTTCCATGTGCGCCCCTGGTGGTCAGCGCACGTCATAGCAACCGGTTATTCGGTTGTTCTGCTGTTTGGTCTATTTGCACATTAGGGTTTTATATATGTAGATACTGCTATTATGATTGCCCATGTATTTATCTTTATGAGGTCTTTAATTCTTTATGTAGCTTCAAGATATTGTCTATTATCATCTCACCTTGTCAGACTGAATTCCTTGACCATTTTTTTTTTTTTAGGGCACTCCTAGTGGCAGCAAACTCTCTCATCTTTTGTTTATTTTCCTTCTCTTTTGAATTTCAGTTTCCCAGCTATAGGGTTCTTGATTGACAGGTGTGGTTTTTTTTTTTTCCATTTAGCACTTTGAATATATTATGCTGCCCATTACCTTTTTTAAAAATATGTTTTTATTGGTTTCAGAGAGGAAGGGAGAGGGATAGAGAGATAGAAACATCAATGATGAGAAAGAATTATTGATTGGCTGCCTCCTGCGTGCCCCCTACTGGGGATTGAGCCCACAACCCCGGGCATGTGCCCTTGACCAGAATCTAACCTGGGACCCTTCAGTCTGCAGGCTGTGACGCTCTATGCTGCCCATTATCTTTTGGTCTCCAAAGTTTCTGAAGAGAAGTCATTGGGTATCCTTATTTAGGATCCTTTTATGTAATAATTTACTTCTCTTTCTGCCTTCAGGGTTTTCTGTGTGAATGCCTTTGAGTTCATCTCATTTGGAATGTGTTTAGCTTATTGCATGTTTATATTCATGTCTTTTTATCAAATTTGCGGAGTTTTCAACCATTGTTTCTACAAATATTTTCTCTGCTTCTTTCACCTAGTGAGTTTTTCACTTTAGTTATTGTACTTTTCAGCTCCAGAATTTCATTTTGGTTTCTTTTTAGGTTTTTTTTTTAATGTCTTTATTGATACTTCTATTTTCTTCATACAACATTTTCTTGATTTCCTCCATATCTTTATTTCGTTCTTAGAGCATCTTTAAGACAGTTAAAATTCTTTAAAATATTTAAAGCTGACATTCAATATTATATTAGTTTCAGTTGCCCAACTTAGTGGTTAGACACTTACATAACGTACGAATTGAACCCCCCATAAGTTTAGTACCCACCTGATGCCATACATAGTTATTACAATATTGACTATATTCCCTTTTCTGTACTTTACATCCCTGTGACTATTTTGTAACTGCCAATTTGTACTTTTTAAGACAGTTTTTAAAAAGCCTTTGTTTAGTAGATCTGCTATTGGATCTTTTTCAGGAACAGTTTCTATTAAACCCACCCACCCCCCTTTTTTTTTTAGCCAACCTTACTGTACTGTTTTTTTTTATGCATTGGGATTATTCTGGTTCAACACTGGGCATTTGAATCTAATAATGTGGTAACTCTGGAAATCAGATTATCTCATTTCCCCATGGTTTGCTGTTTTTGTTACTACATTATTATTATTATTATTATTATTATTATTATTATTATTTGTCTCTGTGCCAAGGATCAGAATAAGATGAACTTAATGTCTTCTTAAGTCTTTTCTGAGTCTTTCCCTGGGTATGCATAGTCACTTTCTAATTTTCCCCATATATATATGTTGTTGGTTTTGCATTTAATGTCTGGCTGTCAAAATGAGAAAAGTAAAAAAATGGCAGCTAAAATAGGGTGCTAACCCTTTAAATACCCTGGAAGTCACTTCATTCTGATGAGAAATGACTTGCAGCAATGAGGGAAGGTACATCAGTGGCTGCCCTCTTTGTCTTTACCTCTGTGATCAGAAGCAGCAGTCAGTGATAAGAGCACAAATATCTGGTAGTTGTAGGACAGGATTCTTTTTATCTACCCTGGCTCCCAAGATTTGTGTACTTGCTGCTCCAGGAACCACTCCCACAACTCCCAAAAATTAACCACAATTTACTGCCCATGCATTCCCCTGGAAGTTGCAAGCTTTCAACAGACTCCAGACTTCCAGCATAGTTATATCAGACAGATTCTGCCAGTGCAGTTGTTGTTTAGGTAGGAGGACAGATTCCTGGTTCTTTGCCATCTTCCTAAAATCCTCTTTAGTCCCATCTTAATTTCTGTATCGAATAACTTTGTGAAGTAGATTAAGTAGCAAGACCTCTGTATTAATATAGGGCTGAAATAATCACTAAAATATAATAGCTCTTTTCTTCAGTTTGTATTTAAGCGTTACATTAGATGCATTTGACACATATAGTAATTTTTGGCATTTAACTTTTGACAGGTGGTTTTGGAATGTATGCTTAAAAAAGACCTCATTTACAATAAGGTCACTCCAACATTTCACCACTGGAAGATTGAAGACAAGAAATTTGGCCTTACCTTTCAAAGTCCTGCTGATGCTAGGGCTTTTGATAGAGGTATTCGAAGAGCTATAGAGGATATTTCTCAAGGTAAGTTTTCTTGACTATTTTCTTAATTTGTTCATCAGTTATCTATAGTAAAGTAGAGTTACTTTAAGCAAGTCAGCTTTTGTGATATGTGATCAGACTTTGAAAGCTCACTGTAGGTGAAGTAGATAAAATAATGGGCTCCTTATTCTGTTTCAGATTAAATAAGAGGTTGAGGAAGAGGGGAGCAGTCAGTTACAACTTTTAAAATCCTTGTGTATATGTTGTATCAGTCATATAACATATGTTATATCAGTCATATTCTTGTTTTGGTAATGATAAAGATAAAATTTCTAATAATCAAATATAGGTATACGCCAGTTATTCTATGTCAGAATCCTTTTCTTTTCTTTTAAATATATTTTATTGATTTTTTTACAGAGAGGAAGGGAGAGGGATAGAAAGTTAGAATCATCGATGAGAGAGAAACATCGATCAGCTGCCTACTGCACACCCCCTACTGGGGATGTGCCCGCAACCAAGGTACATGCGGAATCGAACCTGGGACCCTTGAGTCCGCAGGCCGACGCTCTATCCACTGAGCCAAACCGGTTAGGGCAGAACCCTTTTCTTTTTACCTGATTTCATTATTGAGCATTGACAGATACCACAACCCCATCTATCCCTTTGTAATCTTTCTAGTCTCTTAAAATTATTAACTCTAAAGCTTGCACAAGCTTGCAGGTTTTAAAGAGAGAGAGATTGTATATACATGTAAAACTGGCCTCTGCTTAATTAAACAAAGAAATCACATTAAAACTAATTTCTTCCCCCAAACAAGTCAAAACTTGATTTGTTTTTCTAATTAAGAAGGAATATCATGTCTATTAGTAGAATGGCTTCTGTATAAAGTAACTGCATCAATATTAGACAACTTTGTGATTTGTATATTTTGAATATTAGAAGAAATGAACTAATTATGAAACAGACCATAGGCAAGAACATGGAAAAGCTGAGTGTAAATCTGTATTAATAGTGCATGAAACTGTGGTTAAATAATTTATTTAGCTACTTTAAATATTAGAGTTTGTTAAGCAAATAATCTTTGATTTCCAGTTCAGAAAGAAATTCTATAAAATGATAGCAGTTATTTTATTTTTATAACCAGAGCCCATAAATTCTTTTTATATCAGTGTTCTTGATGTTGGCTGCACGTTAGAATTACCTGGGAGGCTTTTGAGAAATAGAATGACTAGTTCTGTCTCCAGGTCACTTGAATCAAACTATTTGGGGAGTGGAGCTGAGGCATTATATTTTTAAGTTCCTAGACATTTCAAATGTGATAAGGAATTGTTATCCTAGCTGAATGATTATATTATGAATTTACAAAAACAAATGAATATGGGTCCTCAGATTCTCTAGCAGATGTGGTTCTCAAACCACTACAAGAAACTTAAAAATAAAAATAAAAATGCATGGTGCCCTTTTGCCTCACCTAACAGACATTTCTGACATTATTGTTTTGGTACTGTACTCTAGTATCAGTTTCCCAGTTGATTCTGCTGTTTTAGCTAATGTTGAAGAACCAGTGCTTGAAAGAGAAAATCATTATCTATGGGTGTTAAAGGTTATATGATTTATGTTTAAGTTTTGAATTACTTTGAAGCCTATACTTATGTCACCATAAGAACACACTTTCACTAGGGTCAAATAGATTGAGTTTAATGTTCAGAAAGACAATTTATAAGGAGAAGTTTACAGACTCCTAGCCTGGTAGAATAGATTGCTGCTGTATTCAGTCTATCTTGTTATTTATAAACATTACTTTAAATATACTGGTTAGCCTTATTACCAGTTATTATATAGACTTTGAACTATCTCATTAAATTTCTCTTACTTATTAGCCTTCTATGACAATAAGGAAAAACTTATTGCAACCCTTTTCAAAGGGCAGATTTCTCATCTCCATGCTAGCTATGTCTCAAGGGTAGTATAAACTCAGAATTCATTGCTAGGAGAAATCCCTCTTTATGAATTTGTTGGAACTAAAGGCTCTCTTGAACATAATTAAAATGTTTACAGAGACATTGATGCATAATGGTCAATAGCAACAATTGGCCATTGACTATCTATAGTGAATTAGGGCTCATTTATTTTTCTTACTATAGCAACTAAAATCCTACTTCTGGGTACTAAATACTGTTCCTGGATCAGAGTATTTAGAAAGATTGAGATCACACATGGACATTATCTAACTCCAGAGAAGTGTGGTGCACATAGTTTACCTAGGTGTTTGAGAAATCAGGAGCAGGGCTTGCTGTGAATAGTACACTTTTCACATGCAATAAAACATCTCTTTGTAAGTAATTGGGGATTTACCTGCAGGAGAGGAAAACAATCACTTTATTCTCTATTCTGTTAATAAAGGGGCAAGTATGAGTGGCCTACATCAGATTGGTTGCCAGGCAGCCTAGAATGATCTCTGATCAGTCTCCTGTAGTATTGTAATGACATAATCAATTAGTCAATAATACTAAAATCTAAGACAAAAATTTTATGTTTAATTAAACTTTTACCTGTTTTCTTAGGATGCCCAGCATTAAAAAATGAAACTGAAGGAGCAGATGATGACTTACAAGTAAGTAGTTGGCTTGAAAGAAAATTTTAAACATAAAGGATATAGAGCAGAGGTGGGGATTGTCCGGCCCCTGGGCCATATAAGGCCCTC
Source organism: Cnephaeus nilssonii (assembly GCF_951640355.1). NCBI lineage: Eukaryota > Metazoa > Chordata > Mammalia > Chiroptera > Vespertilionidae > Cnephaeus > Cnephaeus nilssonii. The sequence continues at coordinate 41,586,387 of NC_137075.1, forward strand.
GAAATCATTTGGTCTGGCCCTGCCAAAGCATTAGGGGTGAGTTAATTAAATGTTTGGCCAAATATTTTAAGTTGATAATTTTGTATGGCCTGCAAATGATGTCATCAATATCCAGATAGCCCTTGGCAGAAAAAAGGTTCCCCACCCCTGAAATAGAGGAAACAACTAGCCTTAATAAATAAGTAACTCATAACTTTTTAAGAAACTTTCTAAGACACTGTATTTGCCAGGAAGTGCAGAGAAGCTAGAATCAATAGTATGTATATATGTATGTATGTACATATTATATATAGAGAGAAGGTTGTTTTGGTTTGGATACACACACACACACACATTTTTTTGTTTGCTTTTGAATGAATTGGCTCATGTGATTATCAAGTTCAAAATCCACAGGATAGGCAGACATGCTGGAAGTTCTGTCACTAGTTGATGCTTTGATGAGTGGAAAGGCAGTTTTGAAGCAGACTTCCTTTCTCTTTGGTGGACCTCACCTTTTTTTTTTTTTTTTTTAACCCGTATGAATTTTTTTTTTTAATTTCTTTATTGATTAAGGTGTCACATATTTGTCCTCATCCCCCCATTCCCATCCCACACCCCTCCCCACGGATACCCCAACCCCCTGTTGAACTTAACCATTGGTTAGGCTCATATGCATGCACACAAGTCCTTTGGTTGATCTCTCCCCTCTCCCCCCACCCTCCCCTATCCTCCCTCTGAGGCCCGATAGTCCGATCGATGCCTCCTTGTTTCTGGTTCTGTTCTTGTTCATCAGTCTATGTTGTTCATCATTTCCCCTAGATGAGCGAGATCATGTGTCACTAGAGATATACTTACAAGAACTGAATGTGAGACGAGCAATAATAGTTATGCTGACATGCAAATGAATCAGTCTATAGTGAGTTTCTTTCTGGACCAACAGTTCTTTTGAGAGCCAATATCAATGTCCACCAGTTCCTTATGTGTACATGTCGGCACTGACCCCTCAGCTCTGGATGGTGGACAAATGGTGGTAATGCAGGTCCGATTCCCTCTGGTTTGGTCTCTGCCGGACCCAGGGGCACGTGGCCTCACCCGGACCCAGGGGGTGCATGGCCTCACTTGGACCCAGGTACGCGCGGCTTCACCCGGACCCGGGACCCAGCCTCACCCGGATCCAGGGGCACACGGCCTCACCCGGACCCGGGATCCAGCTTCACCCGGACCCAGGGGCGCGTGGACACCTTTTTTTAAAAAATGTTTTTATAATGAGGCCCACCAACTCTGGAGGGTAATTTTCTTTCCTCAGAGTCTCCTGATTTAAATGTTAGTCACATGAGAAAATTACCTTTACAACAACATTTAGACTGGTGTTTGACCAAATAGCTTGGTGTCATAGGTTAGACAAGTTGACACATAAAATTAACTATCACAGATACCCCACCCATTAGGCAAGGTACTTATATAAAAAATTCACAGAAAAGGAATTGCAAATTGTTAATAAGCATATGGACACCCTTCTGTTTTATCTCACTGTTAATCAGCAGGTAGTTTAAGTTAACATATTTTAGTTAACCAAATGTCTGTCCATGAGATTGACAGATTAATGCTCTGCTGGAGAAAATGTAGATTGTTGGATTCTTTCTAGAAAGCATTTTGGTAATTTGTATTAAAAAGCCTTTAAAATAGGAACATTCGTGCCTGTTTATCCAGTACATCAATTTCCAATAATCTGTACTAAGGAAATAGAGATGTGCAAAAAATTTTTATACACAGATTTTTGAGGGTGTGTGTATAGAAGATTGATAATAAAAATAAGTTATCTAGGAAAATGAGAGTGGTTGAATTTATTAAGGTATATTTTTTATACAACTATTAAAATTTTATTAATTATGAACTTGCACTATATTAAGTAATAAAAACACAAAAGTTTTATGGTTTATCATTACTCAGCTAAAATGTTAGATATTTCTGTTAGTTCCTTTTGGATTGTGGATTCAGAGCTACATGGCTTTTTTTATTAATACATCTCAGTGTTTTTTAAGTTTTCTGCAGTAACTTAATATTTTTAGAATAATACTAAATGAACCCAGATTTGTATAATTACCTTGTATTAGTAACAGGTTTTTACATTGTAAAAATAGTTGTGATCTAAAGACATGGAAAATTGTTTAATGCACATTTGCAATCATATAAATTATTATTATCCATGATAACCACCATACTATTTTTAAGCTTTTAATTTTAAAAAAATTTATCTTTATCATTGAAAGTATTACAGATCTCTCCTTTGTTTGTGGGGCTCCTCCCTCCCCATTGAGCCCCTCCACCCTGTATCCGCCACTCCCAGGCCTTTACCCTCTCTATTGTCTGTGTCCCTGGGTTATGCATATATGCAGATAAGTTCCCCTGTTAATCACTCCTCTCCCACCCCTCACCTCCACCTTCCCACTGAAATTTGTCAGTCTGTTCCATGCTTTTATGTTTCTATTTTATTCATCAGTTTATTTTGTTAATTAGATATGAATGAGATCATGTGATACTTAATCTTTCTCTGACTGGCTTATCTTGCTTAGCATAATACTCTCTTGGGTTGTTGTTTTTTTCTACACATAAATGTGTACATACACTATTAATCTGGCCACTCAGTGTATATCCTCCTATATAATAAAAGGCTAATATGCAAATTGTCCCCTTGACCAGGAGTTCGACCACCAGGCAGGCTGGCCAACTGCCCATGTCCCCTCCCCTGGCCAGGCTGGCTGGACCCCACCCATGCAAGAATTCATGCACCAGGCCTGTAATATATATTTATATACACTGAGTGGCCAGATTATTATTCGTTCAGAGATCACAATAATCTGACCACTCAGTGTATATGTATTATTGTATTATACTATAATCTGTTTTTTCCACTTAAATTACATAATGTTTTTTGTTCTAAATATATTTTCAAGTTTAATTTTTAATGGTTTTGTTTTATGTAATTTGTTTATATTAGAAATATCTTAATTACTAGTTCCCCTATTGTACATAAAGAGTTTTTATGTGTTTAAATATTTGAATCTGTTTATTTTATTGATGGTTAATTATTATTTAAAAAAGTACAGTGAGTTGGAGTTAATTAGGTATAAGAAACAAGTAATAAAATGCAAAATAAATACATTTTCAAGGTTCCATTTTGTTCTGGTTTCTATCAAAATATGGGACTAGAAATGGGGAAATATGTTCTGAATTGCTCCCTATGATGAAAGTAAATTTGGTTAAAGTTCACCTTAAAAAGGTGGGCAAAAGATGTAGACATCATTCATTCATAGGGTTGCCAGAAGTTGAGCCAACTCAATGACAGAACACACATTAAAAAAAGATTTAGATATCACTCACTCTTTCATAGGGCCGCCAGGAATTGGAGCCAACTCAGTGACATATAACACATACAAAAAAAGCAGGGGAGAGATACTGAGAGGCTAGTAAATATGTGAGGTAAATTTTTCTGGACGTCCTATTTGAAAAATGTTAAGAAGAATCAACATCCAGAATTAAAACTACCAAAGAAGACTCTTAATTTTACCTTATTATTTCATGATATGCCAAAATTTTTGCATGACATTCTTATTTTGGAATAAGATATTGGAAGTATAAAGTATTCAAATTCATTTAACTCAGCAATTTTTAATCTTTTTCATTTCATTACACACATAAGCTAATTACTAAAATTCAGCACACCAAAAATGTATTATTATTATTCTTTATTTATTTATTTTTGCTGATGTGCCAGAAATATAGGTGTAATTTTGATTTATTTACATCGGACGGCTGTTGTTGTGTTTGCTGTCATCATTTTTTAATTTGACATTCTAAGGGAAAAGAGAGAGAGAATCAGTGATCAGCTCACTCCTGCACACACCCTACTGGAAATCGAGCCCGAAATCTGGGCATGTGCCCTGACTAGGAATCGAACCTGTTTCATAGGTCAACGCTCAACCACTGAGTCACACTGGTAGGGCGAAATCGGCTTTTTAACTATTTTATTAGGGTAAAGTACATCTTGTTTCATAACTCACCAATGGGCCCGGCATAAACATTTTGAAATTATTTTGAGTACAAATTGACTGATTTATGGTAGTAGTTATGTCAGGTTTACTTTATTGGTCATTATTTGCAAAAACAACTAAAATGGTTTTAAAAGAGTAACTCATTATCTAAGTTTTTAAGCCTAGAGGAGGCAATAATTGTTACATTTAGATCAGACTTGAGGTAATAAGAGGAAAAGATCTCAGATTTCATGCTTTGGGCAAGTAGAAAGATGATACCTAATTGGTATGAAATGAAAAGTTGTCATATCTTTTCTTTCTGCTACTGAGAAGTATTTGACTAATTTATCCTTCTTTAGAATTGGGTAATGTCATTCCTGAGCCAAAATGATTAAAAGGTTTGTGATTTATATTGTTTAAAGTTATTTTGTTACAGGCTAGGATGATATAAATTGTTCGTATACTAATTTTCAAAGTTGGTACTGTTTTAATAAGGCTCTATATCTGAAAACTAAGTTAATAGGTTTATTTAGTTAGGCCTTTTTTAATTCTTGCATGTTGTATTTAAATACATACTTTTTAAAAAAGCACTATCAGGATCAATCTTTTCCATTTTGATTGAGTTTTTGTTAGGATTTTTGTTTGTATTGGGGATGGTGGTGGTTGGAATTCAAGTAGCATAAATCAATCTCTGAAAATCTAATACCATTTTTAAGTCAAACTAAAGTTTCATTAGGAAGGTAGTTTAGTTTTTCAGCTTATTAATTTAGGGTGGAGGACTTGTTTTCCTTTTCTGTTTTTGCTGGGCATTATATATTGGTACATTTCTCATATTTCATATTATTTCATCACTGATTACTGTATTTAGGTTGCTTAAACAATATACTATACTAGTAGCCCGTTTGCACGAAGATTCGTGCAATAGACCTTCATTCACCTGGCTGCCTGCACCAGTTTTCTGCCGGCACCGGGGACCCAGGCCTTGGCTGTGGCCACCGCCTTCTGCCTTTTTCAGGGTTGGGGCTTGGCCCCGGGCAGTGGCCTTGGGCTCGGCCGCACCCAACATCCCTGCTAAGGATCGCAGGAGCCGACCCCCAGTGGTTTCCTGCGATCCTTGCAGGCTCCCCGCTGGTGCCCAAGGCCGGGAAAGCCTCCACCCCAGGCTTTCCCGGCCTTGGGCTCGCCGCACCCAGCGTCCCTGCTACGGATCCAGATCGTAGGAGCCGACCCCCAGTGGTTTCCTGCGATTGGTGCAGGCTCCCTGCTGGTGCCCAAGGCCGGGAAAGCCTCCGCCCCAGGCTTTCCCGGCCTTGGGCTCCGCCACACCCCAAAGTCCCTGCATCGGTTTCCTGGTGGGCGTGGTTGGTGGGCATGGCTTGGTTGGTGGGCGTGGCTTGGGCATAGCGAAGGTGCGGTCAATTTGCATATTTGTCTATTATAAGGTAAGATATGCTGTTAATGTTTTCAGACAAAGCTCATAGACAAATGCGAAATTTAAAACTCAAGGTTTATTCTTATCTTAAACTAATCAAATGTAAACTAAGAAATCTAATGAATGAATAGGAGACAATTATGGTCAGGTCTGAAATGAATTTCTACTGGATGCTACTCCAAATTTTAATAGTGGTTTTGTTAAGTTCATGGATTATTAATCATTTTTTCTGTTTTCTGTGCTAAGTTTGCATAATTTGAGTATGTAATTTTAAATGCCAAAAATAACTTTGGTAGCATTTTCAGTATATGCAGTACTAAAATATAAAATTTCGTTGTCGAAGAACATTTAAAATTTTTTTGATCATTCTAAAGTAAACTAATAGTATAATCATTAAAAACATCTATTGTTGGATATGGCTCAGCCACACCTTTTGAAACCTGTGATTTGTGATATATAAAAAGGAAGTTTTTGAGCAATAAATAGACTGTGATATTTACTTTCTCATACTTAATTGGTTATTTATTGAGAAACATACCTTCAAAAAGGCTTGCAGAGCAACACCTAAGTTTTCTCTGCTTCAGGATTACTACAGGAAGAAGAGCAAAGGTGGAGAGAACCAAATTTTGTTTTTATTTTCTTCACAGCTGTCATCTAGCCTTGTGATCTAGTAGAGAGCTACAGCCAAATTGTTTTTTCATTTTACCTCGCATCCTTTTGCCTCTACACACAAAATTGCTGTAGTAGTCTTGGAAAAAGAAAAAGCTAAACCATCTCTTAGCAACCATAGGAGAGTAATTATTATACCAGCCTCTGAGAGTGAAAACATTAAAGTTGGCATGGGTTACTCTATAGATAATACAGATGAGTCCATGCCAGCACAATACTAAAAACATTGAATGTGGATATAGATATATATAAACATATATATCTTCTCTATATCATTTTTAAATGCTGAAGATCATGCAGCTGTATGTACAGTCCCTGTGCATATCATGTATTACATTTTCTAGTCTTGTGGAAGATTTTTGGCATTTCCCAACACCTAACTTTAGATTATGTCCATGTTCCCATAGTAGTTTTTTTTTAAGGGATTATAATACAGTAAAAACAAACAAACATTCAAACTTGACTAAACCTGAACACTTTTTACTCATTTGTATACAAATTAAGAAAGTGTTTTGGTTATTACTAATTTTACTTATGAAAATGGTACAGATAATTTTTTTGGAAAATAACACTAAAAATGTTTTTCTTAATTGGTTGGAAAAGATTGGTAAATGATAATGCTCAGTGTAAGCAGAGACGTGAGGAAATGGTTCTTCTTTCATATACTACTGATCAATTCTCTTTGTAATATAATTGGAATATATGCATATCATTTAGTCGATAATCTTATTTATAGGAATTAATCCTAAAGAAATAATACTACCAGTCTACCAAGATGTATTTATAAGGAGGTGTGCATTGCTATGTATGTACAAAATATTGGAAGCAATCCAATGCCCATATGTAGAGTATTGCTTATGGAATATCCTATATAATAAAAGAGAAACGTAAATTGACTGTACTTCCGCTACGCTCACCAGCCAATCAAAAGTGAGTATGCAAATTAACCCAACAAAGATGGAGGGTTAATTTGCATACACAGGCGCCAGGAGGAGAGCTGGCAGAGAGCGGAGCGGCTTGGGGAACTTAGCTCCCCAAGCCGCCAGATGGAGAGCAGAGAGGGAGAGCTGGCAGCTTGGAGGACTTGGCAGAGCGGGAGGCCTTAGGACAGAGACAGAGCAAGAAGGGAAAATCCAGAGTGCGGGGAGCACCGGGAATGCTGGGAATCGTGGTTCTGGTGGCAGACGGATCTCCTAGACCAGTGGTCAGCAAACTCATTAGTCAGCAGAGCCAACTATCAACAGTACAATGATTGAAATTTCTTTTGAGAGCCAAATTTTTTAAACTTAAACTTCTTCTAACGCCACTTCTTCAAAATAGACTCGCCCAGGCCGTGGTATTTTGTGGAAGAGCCACACTCAAGGGGCCAAAGAGCCGCATGTAGCTTGCAAGCCACAGTTTGCCGACCACGGTCCTAGACACTAGAGCAAAGTGAGCCTGGAGCAAGTTACTGTTGCAGTGGGGGATGGAGGGAAAGCAAAGGTGGGAGACATAAGTAAAATCAGAGTGTCTAGGAAAAATTAAAGGGAAGATATCCTAAAACTTCCAGGAAATCTCCACCAATGAAGCAAAGAAAATAAAAAAAGCCTCTATTATTCTGTGAGCAACAAACCAAACTGGGTTGGGGTCTCAGACAATTCGCTCATATGATTGCAAAGACAGACAGAATCTCCCGGATTGGAGAGGGCTCCCCTGAGGGCTCCCAGATTGGAGAGGGTGCAGGTCGGGCTGAGGGATTCCCGCCGCCCCCCCCCCCCCCGGGGCTCCTATTATAATATATAAAATACTGAACTTCTTTGTAACCATTTCAAAGCACTTGTACATATTTATATATTGATATGGGAAGAGATTTATGATAAATTATGAAGTAAAAAAGGTACTATGTAGACTCTAACATATAAATGGAATCAATTTATGCATAGGGATTAAACACTTGCATTAAGAATTCTAGAAAGATGTAATAATAGCTGTATAGCACAGTTCTTGGTACATACCTTTCTTTTTATATTGCAAAAGAGCACTTTAGTTATAATTAAAAGCTCATTATAATTAAATGTCTCTCTCACATGGAATGGTTAACCTTCTAATTCTTCCTAAGTTATGTTCCGTAAGTTTGTTCATAAAGTTGATTTTTTAAATTATTATTTTGACATGGCTCCCTAATCATGTACATTTGAGTTTTGGGAATTGCTATTCAGAGTGTTGGTAGTGGTACATTCTTACTGATTTGCTAAATATTTGTACTTGTTAGAGTGAAAGTATCTAAGTTTTTATTGTTGTTTTTATATTCTGGCAACTAATGAGTTGGGGATTGTTCCCATTAGGCAACTGCTGAAGAGAATACTCCCCCTTCTCGAGTGAAAGATCATCTTTTCCAGCAAGAGACCGTTGTTACCAGTGAGCCTTATAGAAGCTCAAGACCATCTCCCTTTGAAGATCTGAATGCCAGAAGGGTCTACTTGCAAAGCCAAGCCAGTCAGGTGAGAAGATAAATGTTTTCCAATATGTTATTCATATGTATAGAAATTGGGTGTGTTAGACAAGGGTCAAGGCCATCTGCTCTTCACCAAGCAAAATAAACAGCAACAATAGAAACCTAGGAGAATGTGATTTATAATGAATCAAATCCAGAATTAGATAATAAATACATAGGCAAAAAGTCATCTACAGACTTAATAATTGAGCCATAGGTTTGACTTTAAACTTGTTCCTGGCTTCTCCAGATTTATTTCCTATCAATCTGTCTCACTCACAGTCTCCTAAATACTGTGATTTTCTATGTTTTATGTATTTTACTAGTAAGATTATCTATGCCTCGGGCTTTGCATTTTCTCTTCCCTGTATTTGAAACACTCTCCCTCCACATCTGCACAGAGCTACCTTCTGACTTCAGGTCCCCTCTTTTGTGACCCTTCCCTGAGCACTCTAAATAGCAGCCCCTCCAGAGCTATATTCTTACTCTGCTTTATTTTTCTTCCTAACACTTTTCATGTCCTGAATTATATATGTCTCATATTTGTGCTTTTTTCTTTGTTCACTGATGTTCAGAAACCTAGAAGTTTCTGAAATAGAGTAAGCATCCAGGCAACATTTGTTGAAAGAATAAATGCTAACAGCTTCACCTTGGAAACAAATGATGTTTGACTCAGCTTATTCCTAGGCTTATCATTCATTATTGGGAACTAGATTAATTTAGGATCATTTGGTTGCAGGTGACAGATCCATTCAAACTAGATTAAGAAAAGGAGACTTTATATTAATGACACAGAATGGCATTTCTCAGAATTTATTTTTAAGAGTAAATACAGCTAGGTTTTTTGAGATCTGAAAGGTATTAGGTAGCTTCTTTCTTTTCCTACTCCCTCTCTTCTCTCTACCTACAAATACCCCACATGATCGTTTATCTCTGATTCTCATTACACATCTGTTTCATTCTTTTTCTCATAGGCTGGGTTCTTTTTGCCTCATCAGTTTGTAATCAATCATGACTATCAAAATATCAGGCTTATTAATCTATATTTTAGCCTCGTGTTACAGAACACTAGCAGAGACAAACACTAAACACCAGGAATTGCAGTGGCTATTATGAATGGTGCCACCCAGGAGAAGAAGCTAATGCTCAAAAGCCTGAACTCCCCAGTCCAGGCAGAGAGGAGATAGTGATGTGCACTTGATCCAACATTGCCACTTTTAGACAGAGCGCTGTTCCAGTCAATCGTATAAGCTTGTGGCTTGCCTTTGTATCCAAGGCCAGATCCTGGTTAGTCATAGTTGTGGCTGTTTGGGAGGAGAGTGACTTGGCTAATCTTTACACCCTTTGAGTAAGAAGATGCGTCTTGCTGCTTTGTGTAAATTGGAGTTGTGAATTTTACATTTCCTGCATAGACTTGTTATTCTGCCATTTCTCTTTAAACTCTTTTTAGACTCAAAATAGGCATTAGGGAAAAGTTATTCCCTCATTGGAAATTTCTGAGTAAGACCTTGGGCTTTAGTCAGAGGCAGATCTAACTTTAATTCCTGGCTTTTTAACTTACTTAGAATTGCAAAGCTACTAATGCTCTCTGTCTTCCTGTTTCCTCATATGTAAATAGCAATAATAATAAAACTTATTCCCACAGCGTTATTTTAGGGGCTTAAAAGGACATTCATATTCACACATACATTGATATGTATGTGATATGTGTGCATGTGATAAATGTTAGAACACCTGTTACCAGGCATCTGGTCTAAGCCCTAGGAATAGCTGTGAACAAGATAGATATGAGCCCTAGCCTCACAAAGGATATAAAGGCTAGTGAGAGAGATGGACAGTAAAAAATTTTAATAACCAATAATATTTCCCAGTAATTGTAAAGAAAATAGTAGTAGAACTGAAAGGCCTATTAGCTATAGTTTAGTGAATTAAGGTGGTAGTAATACATACAAATTACAGTTAGAGAACCTGATAGTGTTTGGATAGTGTATATAGGCTATTGTGAGGACTTGGAATGTTATTCTGGTTTTAATGGGAAACTGTTGGAAGGTTGTTAATCTCCAATAAAGGTCTCATTTGCATTTTTAAAGCACAGCTCCTGTGTGGAGAATGGACAGCTAGGGGGTATGGTCACAAGTAGAATTAAGACCAATTTGAAGGCTATTGTTTTTGTCCAGGTAAATGATTTTGGTGATTTGGATTAGGTAGAGAGGATGAGAACTGGTTAGATTGGGGATAATTCTGGTGGGAGAACCAAAAAACATACACTTGATAATAGATTAGATGGGAATATGAGGGAAAGAGAGTCAAGGATGACTTCTGAGTTTGAGTCCAAGCAGTTGAGTAGGCAATAATTCTATTTATTATCTGAGATGAAGAAGATTGGGGAAGGTTACCTCTGTCACCACCAATACAACACTGCTACCACATATAGTCCGCTCTTGTCAGACTATAGAGAAAGTGATTTGCCTAATACCCAAGGGTTGTGTGTTATAGACCACAGACATTTTATTTTATTTGTGTGTGTGTATGTGTGTGTTAATCTTCACCTGAAGATATTTTTCCATTGATTTTTAGAGAGAGGGAAAGACAGAGAGAAGCATTGATGTGAGAGAAACACATTGATTGGTTGCCTCCTACACAAGCCCTGACCAGGGCCTGGGCTGGGGAGGAGCCTGCAACCAAGGTACCTGCCCTTGACGAATCGAACCCAGGACCCTTTGGTCCGCAGGCCGACACTCTATCTACTGAGCCAAACTGGCTAGGGCAACCACATACATTTTAGAACATGTAGCCACTTATATTCTGAATAACGTATGTCATGATTAAACTAATGATTATTTAGTGGCTATAACACACATGATTTGTTCTGACAGCCAGCATAAATGAGATATAAAATTTTAAAAATCAAGAAAAAGAAAATAAAAGCAGTACTTTTAAAAAGTAAGTAAATGAAAATAAAAAGTAGTTAAAATTTTAAAACTAAATTTGGAACAAACTGAGAAATTGAGGATAAAAGTATGATAAATATTTCTTAATGATGAAGGAGATGAAGTATAAAGACAAAATTCCAAAATTTATGTGGGTTAGGAAATTAAAAGTATCCTATATAATAAAAGCGTAGTATGCAAATTGTCCCTCGGGTGGTCGTTCGACCACTCATTATGACATGAGCTGACCACCAGGGGACGGCACGGACCATGGCAGACATCGGCAATGTGGCACTGGCAGCGGGCAGCAGTGGAGGCGCTGCTGGCCCCAATGGGCTTGTTGGGACCACAGTGAGATGGTGGAGTAGGTGAGTGGGTGGCACCAGGCCAAGGTGGGTGCAAGCAGGGGCCTGATCGCCCCACAGACCGTGACCAGCGGGGGGCAGGGCCTCCGCCCAGCTCCCAGGCACTGAGGGAGCTGGGCGGGGGGGCCCAGCCCCAATCGATCACCTCACAGGCGGGATGGTGGAGCAGGTGAGGGGGCGGCACCAGGCCAAGGTGGGGTGCCAGGTGGGGCTGCGAGGCTGGGGTTACGAGCTGGGGCCCGATCCCCACAGGCCACTCTGAGGGACCCCATCCGTGCACAAATTAGTGCACCGGGCCTCTAGTAAAAATATAAAGAAAAGCATCATTAAAAGGGAAAACAATTCTTTAAAAAATAAAAGTTTTAAAAAGTAGAGCAGTAAGAGGGATAAATGATAAATTTAAATGAAAAACAATGAAAAAAAGTTTTCTAAACATGGTGATTTGAAATAGCATGAAAATATAAGATGAAAGAAATATGTATATTTTAAGAAACGATGTCTAATTTTGTTGTTGTTACTGCTGCTGCTTGTTTTTACTGTAAAATAGGTAGGACAGAGTGAATAGTTAATGTGTTCTGTTGTTGTTGCCATTTATTTATGCACAACAAGCCATAAATTGGTGTGGAATTTGACTTCAGTCATAATTTAGTGTTCCTTGAAAAGGACTGACATATCTTGAGCTTTCCTCAAGTAGAGAGAGGAACACAGCAGATCAGATCCAAAGGTTTGATATTTCAGCCTTTGCCTCAGGTTAGGACCAGTAGTTGGTTAACTCTCAGACAGTGTGTGTGTGTGTGTGTGTGTGTGTGTGTGTGTGTGTGTGTGTTTGTGAGGATACAGATATGCTTGTGAACGTGTGTTGTTTTTCAGTGGAAGAGGCATGGTAATTGATCTGGCTGGTAGCTGTGTTGATCTGGCATAAAGATAAACCTTCTAGTTCCAGAGATAGCAATTTCTAATTCCAGAAGATAATTTTCTTCTGAAACATTTACTTTATTTATGATCTTACTGGATTAAAGACTCAGTAAGACATCGATTAAATACTAGCAGACTTCAGTGCTGTTTAGGGTCCCAGTGGGAAAGAAAGGGAGGGCCCTCATAGTTAATGTGGCTATGGGATACCCCACCCCCACCCCCTTCTTTCTAAATAAGTATTTTAACCCTCTAGGAACTTGGTCACTCAGGAAAATTGGTTTCAGCAGGAGTCACAGTAACAGTATGGATCCTGTTATCTAAATTTTTGTGATGAGTATCCTAAATATTTCTTGTGCTCAGATAGTTTTAAATTAATTTAAATTTTACTTTTCCCATATCAGGGATTTTGTAGCCCCTTTAACTTTCGTGTTGGCCATTTTTGAAACGTTAGTTTTGTCATCCATCCTTAGGGGGATTTTTTTCTTCTCAAACGACAGGAAAAGACTCTGGTTTCTTTGGTAGTGTTTGATTGTCTTATTTGTTGTTCTGTCAAACACATGAGTGTTTCTGTTTTCCTAGTACAGTAGAACTGTAATTTATACTGATATTCCTGACATTTTCCCCTCTGATATGTTATAGAAGAAATGGTACGTGAAGTGGCATAATGAAACCTGTTTGTATTCCTGCCTGGTGTTTTTCATTAATTTCTACAGAAAATAAAAATATTAGTGAAAGCAACACTCAAATTTCTGATAATCATTCACTTTGGGGAGGGTGACTCTCATGTTCAGAATAGCTGTTGAATAGAAAAATTCACAGAACACTTAATTTATTCTACCTCTATAATTGTCTTAGGAAATTGAGAAGACTGTTAAAAATAAGAATGAAGTTTTATAGTCCTTCGGTGCTTCACTAAGTGCTTTTGAGTCCAATATTTTATTTGAACAGAGCCAATATCTTTAGTTTTTATCAGTGAAGAAATTCATGCATAGAATCATTAAGTACCTGAACAAAGTCACTAGGTTAGCAATTACTGAATTGTTGGAATTCTTATTTAGAAATGATAAGTTTTCTTCTCTTTCTCTTCTCCTCCTCCTTTTTCTTCTAGCTCAGATTAAAATGTTTCCCTATAGTAAATAGGCACTTTTATATTTCATTAAATCTAATAATTATAGTTATTTAATCTTTATTATAGCTGGTACTTGCTATGTGCTGATACTTTTTTTTAAATTAAATCTTTATTGTTCAGATTATTACAGTTCCTCTTTTTCCCCCCATAGCTCCCCTCCACCCGGTTCCCACCCCACCCCCTGCCTTTACGCATCCCGCACCCCCACTGTCCTCATCCATAGGTGTATGATTTTTGTCCACTCTGTTCCCGCACCCCCCACAACCCTTTCCCCCCCAAGGATTGTCAGTCCACTCCCTTTCTATGCCCCTGATTCTATTATATTCACCAGTTTATTCTGTTCATCAGATTTTTTATTCACTTGATTTTTAGATTCACTTGTTGATAGATATGTATTTGTTGTTCATAATTTTTATCTTTACCTTTTTCTTCTTCCTCTTCTTAAAGAATACCTTTCAGCAGCTGCTCAGGTGGATGAGGCACACACACACACACACGCACACACACTCACACATACACTCCTTGTTTAGGGAACCCAGGTGGATGAGGCACACACACACACACACACTGTCTCTCTCTCTCTCTCTCTCTCTCTCTCTCTCTCTCTCTCTCTCTCTCTCACACACACACACACACACAGTCTCACACACACTCACACATACACTCCTTGTTTAGGGAACCCAGGTGTTTTCTACTGGGCAATAAGTCGCCTGACTTTTGCCATGGAAGGAGACTGTTTTTGTTATACTGGATACTACTAGTAAACAATCTTAACTTCTAAGGGGAGACACTATATATTCCACTAAACACACATCTTTGAGAAAAAGTCTGAAACAAAGGCAGACAGTGCCTCTGCTCCTAGGTCTGCAGAAGTGAGACCAAGCCATGGAGAATTGTCACTTAAGATTAGCATAGGTTTTTTTCCCTGTAGTGTTTGTTTTTGACTCACATACTACGTTTTCATGGGCTATTTAAATCCCTTTGATGGATAGGTACAATCTTTCAAAATGCTAATGCTCTCATTCAGGTTTTAGTTAAGTCTAATAGCCCTAGAATCCATTATGGCTCTTTTTTCAGTTTTGCTTTCAAGTTTCTGGAGCGTATTTAACTATAGAGAAGTAAGACCTCATGCACCAATGAGTTTATGATCAAAGATTTATGACATTTAATACAAAGGAAACAATATATGTAATGAACACCTGAGAAACCACCAAACAACTTACAGAAAGGAACCCCCATTTCTATACACGTGTCTTCATCCTAGAGGTTATCATTGCCTTGGATTTTGGTTGCTTAGACTTCCTATGCTTTTTTGATAGTTCTACTACTTATTTTTTTTCTGCCAGTGGATATTTCAGATGTTTCCATAATTGTGTTGTTATTAGGCATACTGCTAGTACAAACTTTTTTGTCCCCAGCTATAATTCATGCACAAGAGGTTTTTCTTAGGGTATATAGGAATGGGCTTTTGAGGTTGATGTGCTACAAAAGATTCTGGGATAAATTAGTCTCTAGGATTCATGTGTTATATGAGTACAAGCCATATATATTGAGCATTTGAAAGATTATGGAAATAGCCGTGGTTGTTCCTTTACAAACTAATTTTAGCTACATGTTCTTATATAATAACCTTGTTACTGAGTAATAAAATGTTCTGTGTCACTTCTCCTTTTTCAGTTTTATTTGTGGCCAGTATCTCCTAGATTGTAGTTGTTTTTCATTTTCTATATGGGTTTGGTGAACAGATATTCTAAATTTTAATGCAATTTATTCTTTTCCTGGTGGTGTTTACATAAATGCCTCCCTATCCTTGTTTTAAAGATTTTCTCCCTATTTTGTACTAAAAATTTTAGTTTTGTCTATAACCCAGCTTAAACTGATTTCTGTGATAGGAATCCAATTTTATTTTTACCATGAGTATAATTAATTGCTTCAGCACTGTTTATTGGAGTCAGGGAGTGCCGTATCTGTCATATGTCAAATTTTCCATATTTGTTTCTTGGTTTCTCTAATCTGATCTGTTGGTCTGTTTTTCCTGATATCAGTGCAATATTGTCTTCTTTACTGTACAATTACTTTAGCTCTGTGAGAAGTCTTAATATCTGTATAATTAAAGTACCCCTACCTATATTCTTGTTCCTCTTAAATTAAAAAAAAAAAGTTTTGGTTGTTTACTCTTGCAAAACTTTTAGTCAGCTTATCAAATTTGATGAAAAACCCATTTATAGTTTGTATTTTAATTGCACTGAATCTGTTTTAGGGAAAATTTAACCTTCATATTTATAAATATGATATATACCTTTGTTTAGCTATTCAGTATCACTCATTAAAGCTTTGAATTTTCTTCATGAAAAGATATATTTTTTTATAAGATTCTTTGCACTATTTTGTGCCGTTGCCGTTGTAAATGTAATCCTTTTAAAATTTCATTTGTGACCAACTTTGAAGAAGCATCTCCCATGGCTTTTTCAGCTAAGAAATTCTTCTGAAAGCCTGTAGCAGTAGCATCACATTAAAAAGCAGGGGTGAGTTGGGGTGTATCTTACAGCATCTGTGCTTAATAAGTGGTAAAAAGTCAGCATTGTCCCTTTTTGTTTTCATGTAAAGATTTTGTGAGAGGATTAACATTATCAACTACTCTGTTAACTCGGGTAGTTTCAAAGTGCATGTGTTTTGGTGCTGTTTGTGACTTTTTTCTACAAGTGAAATTGGAGTAATAAGTCAAAAAGTGGACATTTTTACTATAAAAATAAACCTCAAGAATATATATTTAATACATGTTATTGTATTATAAGAAATACATCTATCAGGGGGGAAAAACAAAAATGTTTCTCTCTACTTCCTTTTCTGTAATGCTCTTCTATCTTTTAAAAAATTGAACAAATGCTTACTTTATTTGTTGTTTACTTTTAGTTTCTTTTTCTTCATGAATCTTTTTCAGACCATTTAATCATAGTGATTCCTTCCTCCATTAATTACTGAATCCTTACATATTTCACCGTGAGTTGTGTTTATATGCTTTATCATCCCACCCAGGAGGATAAGAGCCATGTTTCTACTTCATTGTGCCTCCCAAAGAGATGAATACTATGTATTTATTAGGAAATCAAATTTATGGGCATACACACACTTCGAATAATTATAAAGGCAGTGCTTATTAAAATACATTTCATTTTCAAAATTGAGCTATCAGCTATTAAAGTGTGTATACATTTTTGGGGAACATCCAGTATACCTGAATATTGAAACTAAAAGGAAAATGGAGTGGGAAGTGTGAGCTCATAATTTTTCATCCTGGGTAGAGGTAACTGGGCATGGGAGAATGGATAATAAAGATAGGTTAGAAAAAATAAACTCCAGAATCCACTTCATCCCACATCAATCCTTTAGTTCTATAGAACAATTAAAACGGAAATGCTTTTTTTTTCTCTTTATGTTCTATGTGATTAAAGTGCTAATGAAAGTAAAATTTTAAAGCTATAGGAAACAAGGTTGGGAATGAGGTAACCTCTTCAGTCTTTAACTAATTTTATTAAACTTCTCTGTTTAAGACACTACAAAGTAGGTGGTTCAAGTTGGCTATATCCATAAAATTCCTTTTTTAATTGAAGTATACAAACTTTTAAATTCAGCAATTCTATTTTAGGAATTTGTGATATATATGTACTTGGACATGTGTATTAAAAGTAAATGTGCAAGAACATTTGTTGCAATGCTGTTTATAACATCCGAAGACTGGAGAAAACCTATGTGTATATTAATTAGGCTAGTTAAATAAATTAAAAGTTATTCATTCAATGAAACACTAAAAGAATAAGGCTAGAAAAAAGACAAAACAAAAAAATAAAAAATAAAAAAAAATTTATAAAAGAGCAAGATTAGAGATATATATATATAAATAGAGAAAAGTTGACCTGGCTGCTGCTGTGGCTCAATTGGTTGAGTGTCTTCCCATGCACTGAAAGGTTGCAGGTTTGATTCCCCAGTAGGGGGCATGCAGGAGGTAGCAGATTGATGTTTTGCTTTCACATCAATGTCTCTTTCCTTTTCTCCCTCCCTCTCCCTCTCTCTCTAAAATTCAATAAAAATATTTTTTAGAAAACATAGAAAAGTGTCCATGGTGTATCATTAAGTATAGAAAAGCAAGGCACAGTGCAAAAGGTCCTGTTAAAAAATTTAAAGATCCACATATATGCATGCATGCATTTGTGTGTGTAAATTAATACATAGCCCCCCCCCAAAAAAAAAAGTGGAAGTTACCACCAGTACATGAACATGGGAATACCTCACATCTACTTTTTTAAGTTTGTTCTTCAGAATTTTGTGGCTTTTCTCATATAGATCTTGTACATACTTTTTTAAATATCAAATTCTTCTTGTTCATTGGTGGTATATAAGAAAGTGGTTGGCTGTTGTGTATTAACCTTGTATCCTGCAGCTTTGCTCTATATAGTTCGCTTACTGGTTGCTATTATGGTAATGTTGACCTTATAGGATGAGGTAGGAAGTATTTCTTGTTTGGATCTTCTGTAGAAGATACTAGAAATTTGGTATAACTTATTCTTTAAATGTTTGGTAGATCTCTACAGTATATCCTTCTGGAGCTGATGCTTTTTTTTTTTCTTTCATTAAGTTGATTCGGGTGACATTGGTCAACATGAACATGTAGATTTCAGGTGTGGGTTTCTGTGTTTCAATATATTGTACCGTGTGCCCACCACCCATAGTCAAATCTTCTCCTGTCACCTTATATTAGGACCTGCTTTTCCTCCCCCTTACCTCTGGCAACCACCACACTGCTGTTTGTGTTCATGAGTTTCAGTTTTATATCCCACATGAGTGAAATCATTTTTAGCTTTTTCTGACTGACTTATTTCACTTAGCATAAGGTCCATCCATGTTGTTGCAGATGGCACTATTTCATCCTTTCTTATGGCTGAGTAGTATTCCATGTGTATGTACCACATCTTCTTTATCCAGTCCTCTATTGCAGGACACTGGTTGTTTCCATGTCTTGGCCACCGTGAATAATGCTGCAGTGAACATAGGGGTGCATATATCTTTGTGAATACATGATTTCGAGTATTTCGAGTATATACCCAGGAGTGGGATTGCTGGGTCATATGGTAGTTCTATTAATATTTTGAGGAATCGCCAGACTGCTTTCCATAGTGGTTGTACTAGTTTACATTCCAACATCAATGAATGAGGGTTCCTTTTTCCACAACCTCTCCAACACTTACGGCTTATCTTATGGATAATGGCCACTCTAACAAGTATAAGGTGGTAGGTATCTCATTGTAGTTTTCATTTGCATTTCCCTAATTGCCAGTGAGGTTAAACATCTTTTCATATATCTATTGGCTCTTCGTATGTCTTGGGAGAGGTGTATTTTCATTGGTGCTTTCTGTTTTCAAAAATTATTGATTCAGCTTCTTAACACGTTAAGCGCCCAGTCAGTCACCGGTGACTGACACTATACTTTCCATCCAGAAGACAAAACAGGCTGGGCGCTTAACGTGTTAAATAGATCCAGTCCTATTCAGATTGTCTATTGAGTTTTGGCAGATAGTGCCTTTCAAGGAATCCATCCATTTCACCTTGGCTAGCAAGTTTGTGGGCATAGAGTTCATAATGTTCTTTTATTAACCTTGTAATTTCCATGGGATCTGTAGTGATATTCCCTCTTTTATTGCCGATATTAGTAATTTGTCCTCTCTCTCTTACCTAGCCTGACTAGAGGCTTGTCAATTTTGTTCATTGTTTCAAAGAATTAGTTTTTTATTTCATTAATACTCTGTATTGATTTCTGTTCTAATTCTTTTCTTGTTTTGGACTTAGTTTTTTTCTGCTTTGCTTAGGTGAGAACTTACATTATTGATTTTAGATGTTTCTTTTTTTCTAATTACATGCATTCAATGATATCAGTTTCTCTCTAAGCACATGTTTTACTACATTCCATAAAGTTTGATAATTTGTTTTATTTCCATTTAGTTCAAAATACCTTTTAAGTTTCCTCAGATTTCTTTTTAAGCCATGATGTGTTACTTTGAAGTATTTTATTTAAGCTACATGTATATTGGGATTTTTAAATTACCTTTCTCTTATTCATTTCTAGTTTAATTCCTTTGTGGTCTGAGAGCAGACATTGTATAAATTCTTTTTTTTTTTTTCTAAGATCTGTTTTTTTTACTCAGAATGTGGTCTGTCTGGGTTTATGCTCCATGAGAGATTGAGAAGAATGGGTATACTGCTGCTGGATGAGTAGTCTGCAGATGTCAATTATATCTACTTGATTGACTGAGTTAATGTGTTCAATTTGTCCTTAGTGATTTTCTGCCTGTTGGATCTGTCCATGTGTCTTCAGCTACAACAATGGGTACATCTATTTCTCCTTGCAGTTCCAATAGTTTTTGCCTCATGTAATTTGACACACTTTTGTTAAATACATACTTGCTAAGGATTGCTGTGTTCTTGGAGAATTGACCCTTTTATCATTATATCCTTGCTCATGTGTTGTTCTTATAGACAACATATAGTTGGGTCTTATTTTTTTTTTACTAGATTCCCAGTGCACGAAATTCGTGCAGGGGTGGGGGGTGTCCCTCAGCCCAGCCTGCACCCTTTCTAATCTGGGACCCCTCGAGGGATGTCCGGGATTGGGCCTAAAGGGGCAGTCGGACATCCCTCTTACAATCCAGGACTGCTGGCTCCCAACTGCTCACCTGTCTGCCTTCCTGATTTCCCCTAACCGCTTCTGCCTGCCAGCCTGATCACCACCTAACCACTCCTCTGCCAGCCTGATTGATGACTAACTGCTCCCCTGCCCGCCTGATTGCCCTTAACTGCCCTCCCATGCAGGCCTGGTCACCCCTAACTTCCCTCCCCTGCAGGCCTGGTCACCCCTAACTTCCCTCCCCTGCAGGCCTGGTCACCCCTAACTGCCCTCCCCTGCAGGCCTGGTCACCCCTAACTGCCCTTCCCTGCAGTCTTGGTCCCCCCCATCTGCTCTCCCCTGCTGGCCTGGTCGGTCCCTCCCAACTACCCTCCCCTGCTGACCATTTTGTGGTGGCCATCTTGTGTCCACATGGGGGCAGCCATCTTTGACCACATGGGGGCAGCCATCTTGTGTGTTGGAGTGGTGGTTAATTTGCATATTACTCTTTTATTAGATAGGATAGAGGCCTGCTGCACGGGTAGGGGCCAGCTGGTTTGCCCTGAAGGGTGTCCTGGATCAGGGTAGGGGTTCCCTTGGGGCTTGGGGCAGCCTGGGTGGGCGAGGGGCCTATGGTGGTTTGCAGGTTGGCCACGCCCTTCGGTGACCCAAGCAGAGGCCCTGGTATCTGGGATTTATTTATCTTCTATAATTGAAACTTTGTAGCCTTGAACGGAGTCCAGGGCCGGCCAGGGTGTGCGGGAAGCTTGGCTTCCTCTATTGCCGGGGAAACCCAAGCCTCCTGCTCGCTCCATGGCCACAGCCATCTTGATTGTGTTAATTTACATACTCGCTCCTGATTGGCTGGTGGGCATGGCTTGTGGGTAGGGTGGAGGTACGGTCAATTTGCATATTACTCTTTTATTAGCTAGTATTCACTCTGCAATCTCTGTCTTTTAATTAGAATATTTAGGTCATTAATGTTCAAAGTGATTACTGATACAGTTGCATTAACCCTTTGCACTCGCTTGGTTTTTTCTCGATTCCTTTATTCTACTCGGGATTTAATGCTAACCATGTCGAGTCACACTCGACAGCCGAGTGCAAAAGGTTAATTTCTATCATATGTCTTAACGGTTTTCTGTTTGTTACCCTTGTTCTTCATTTCTATTGTTGTATTTCAATTTTCCCAAAGTCTTTCGTGGATTTATTGAACACTAGAGGCCCGGTGCATGAAATTTGTGCACGGGGTCTGGTCCCTAGGCCTGGCCAGTTATTGAAGCTCGAGCATCTGGTGTGGAAGGGCAGGTCCCAGCTGACCTCTGGACCCTGGGCAGCACCTGGGTTCCGAGACGCCCGTGCACCCCCCTCTGCCTGAGTCACGGCGCCCGAGTCCCCACACGCTGATGTGGTGAGTGTGGCTGGATGCCAAGGGCTGGGGTGCAGCGTGGGCCCCTGGGCCACCCAGCGGTGCCACACAGAAGTTGGGCGGACACTGCGCTCTCTCCCAGCCGGCCTCACAGACCAGCTCCTGCACAAACCCATCGGGAGACTGACCGGCCCCTGCGGTCCCGGCTCACCCTGAAGAAGCCGTGCAGGTGCGGGGTGGGCTCCTCACAGGCACTGGGCACCTGAGCGTGGGGGCTTCCCTGGCACGCGAGCCCTGGCTTCCCCAGGGAGGGTAGCAGGGGGAGTGAGAGCGAGCTCGGCAGACACCCTGCATTCTCACTGCACCTCTGTCCCTGTCACCCCTGCCCCCAGGTAGCCAGCGAGAGGTCACAGTGCGTCGCAGATGCCCGCCATGTTCCTCACTGTCCCCTGGTGGTCAGCACACATCATAGTGATCGGTCGAACTCCTGGTCTCTCGGTCGAACTACCACCCAAGGGGAAATTTGCATATTAGGCTTTTATTATATAGGATTTTATATCATTTCATTCTCCTTTTTTGCATATCAGTTAATCTTTTTTAAAAAACTTTTTTTAGTGGTTGCTTGACATTTTACAATATACATTTACAATTAATTCTTGTCTGTTTTCAATAATACTAAACCATTTTATAGGTAGTGCAAATATCTTATGTAGTAAAATAATCCCAATTCCTCCCTGCCATCCCTTGTATCATTGCTGTCATTCATTTTAATATATATAAGCATACAAGTGTATTCATGCTAGAGGCCTGGTGCATGAAATTTGTGCACAGGTGGGGTCCCTAGGCCTGCCAGGCGATCAGGGTCAATCAGGTTCCCTGCCTCCTTCCCTCACTGCCCCCATGCGGTTCCTCACTGCCCGAGCGCCGCCACCACGCGGTTCCCCACCTCCCTGCCTGCCTCCTCCTCCTTCCCTCGCCAACCATGCGCCTCCACTGCGCAGTTCCCTGCCTCCCCCGCTCGCCGCCCACATCTGCGGCTGCCCACCCCCAGTTCCCCATTCAAGCCTGGGGGCTGGCCCCGATCGGGGCCTGCCAGTCAAGGGAAGGGACGCAGAGAGTGACCCGGGAGGTTGGCCGCTGGCCCTCGGTCCCCCTGGGAAAGGGACTGCATCTGCCGCCACCCATCCCTGGTTCGCCATCCCAGCCGGGGTGAGGGCCTGGGAGGTTGGCTGGCAGGCCCCATCGGTTATCGGGGCCTGCGGGCTGGGGGTGGCTCCTGCGTTGAGCATCTGCCCCCTGGTGGTCAATGCATGTCATAGTGACTGGTCGTTCCATCATAATGGTCTCTTAGGCTTTTATATACCAGTATGTGTGTGTGTGTGTGTGTGTGTGTGTGTGTGTGTGTGTGTGTGTATAACTATACATTATCAAGTACGTTGTTGCTGTCTTTTTGAACAAACTTTTGTTAGATCAATTAAAATAAGAAAAATAAAAGGTTTTATTTTATTTTTACTTATTTTTTTTCTTTGATACTCTTTCATTCTTTTGTAGATTCAAGTTTCTGATCTATATTATTTTCCTTCTCTTTAAATTTAGAACTTCAGTTAACATTTCTTGTATTGCAGGTCTACTGGCAACAAATTTCCTCAATTTTTGTTTGCCTGGGAAAGTCTTTATATCTATCTATTTTACTTTTGAAAGATAATTTCACAACATACAGAACTGTACAGATTGGTGGGCTTTTTCTCTCAATACTTTATAAATGTTTCACTCCAATCTCTTTGTCCTTGCATGGTTTCCAAGTCAGATGTAATTCTCATCTTTGCTCCTTTATTTAAAAAAAAAAAAAGTGTTTTTTCCTCTGTGTTTTGTGTGTGTGTGTGTTGTTTTTGTTTTTTTGTGTGGTGTTTTGTTTGTTTGTTTCCAGGATTTTCCCTTTATCTTTGATTTTCTTTTTTATTATAGTTTTAAAATATTATGCTTAGGTTTACTTTTTTAGCATTTATCGTGCTTGGCCTTCTCTGGGCTTCTTAGATCTGTGGTTGACATTAAATTGGGTAAATTCTCAAACATTATTTTAAATATTCCTTCTGTTCCTTTCTTCTCCTGATATTCCTATTTCATGTATGTTATACCTCTTGCAGTTGTCCCACGGTTCTCCAGTATTCTGTTCATTCCTTTCTATCTCAGTTCTCTGCTTTCGTTTTGGAGGTGTGTATTGATATATTCTTAAGCTCAGAGATTTTTTCCTCTCTCCTAAGCTCATCAAAGCCATTCGTCATTTCTCTTAGTGTTTTTTTATCTCTAGCTTTTTGTTGTCCTTTCTTAGGATTTCCATCTCTGCTTTCATTACTCATTTGTTCTTGCATGCTGTTTATGTTATCCATTAGAATCCTTAGCGTATTAATGATAGTTGTTTTAAATTCCTGGTCTGCCATTTCCAACATCCCTGTCATGTCTGGTTCTGATGCCTGTTCTTTCTCTTCAAATTATGGGTTGTTGTTGTTTTGTTTTTTGTTGCCTTTTCATATGTTTTGTTGTTTTTGTTTTGGTGGTTTTTTATTTGGGGGGGGGGGGGTTTATAGCTCCACATAATGTACTGGGTAAAAGGAATGCTAGTAAATAGGCCTTTAGTAATATAGTGGTAAAGTGTGTAGGGAGAGGTAGCATTCTTATAGCCCTATGATTGGTCTGTCTTTTAGTCTGAGCCATGCCTCTGGACTGTGAACTTCACAAGTATTTCTCAGTTTTTTCCTTCTCTTTCCTTCTCTGGATGGTGTGGTCAAATAGGTTCTGATGACACCTGGCAGGTCAGGCTCTGGTTAACTAGTTTCTCCTAGGGCAGACTCTGTTAAAAACAGAAAGCGTTTGGGACTTTACTGATATTTACTGTGGGGACCTGGTGGAGCTCCTGCGGTGAATCTCAACATTATCTACAGTGAGCTTCCAGCAATTCATCAATTACAGTTCAGCTTTTCCTACCCCAGCACTGGTTTCCATGGCATTGATCACTCATGAGTCTGCTCTGTTATCTGTCTCTCCAGTCTTGGAAGCAGTGGTTTGCCTTGTGTCCTTCTCTGTCTTACACACCCAAGAAGTGTTGATTTTTTTTTTTCTGTTCAGTTTTTCCTTCTTAGGACAGAGTGGCAACTTTAAAGTGCCTACATGTAGAACCAGAAATCAGAATTCTGTATTACTTTTTAATTTAAATTTTAAATGCATAAGGAAAGACCTAATTTTATATAATAAATAGTATGACTCAACATTTTGAAAAGCTTAACTACTAATAAGTTATGAAATTCTGGAATTGTCACTTAAGTAGAAATTGTTTGTATTTTAGATAACGTTCACTCATCCAAGCCTAGACATTCAGGGCAGAAGCATAGAATATGCACAGCGACAAATATCCAAGGAATGTGGAGGCCTAAAGTCCCAAAATAAGGTAAGTTACCTTAGTTTATCTTCTGATATGTACTATAACTAATGAACATATAAGTGAAGTTTTCTAGTCCTTCTAACTCTCTATATAGTTGAATTGTACTAGGAAAAATAATTTAGTGTATAAGTTTGCTACATAAATGCTTGTAAACCCTAATACATAAATTCTATCCAAATTTCTAGTGTGAGTCTAGGGGATATCAACAGTGTATTTATCACCAGATAGAACCAATAAGAATTACACATAGTTAATTTAGTGGACTTCACCTTTAGCCCTTATCTGGAATTTTTTTTAGTTCCAGTACCAAATATCTGGGGAATAGAAGTTTGCCCCAACCTGGGTCAGGTGTTTGCTTGTAGACTAGTCGCTGTGTCCAGGGACTGGGGCCAAGAGATACAAATTTGACTTCTAGAAGCCCATCTAAATGGATAAAGGATCGTTTTGATTTAGACCTTGTATGATTTATCTCCAGAAGATTTACTTTGCTCCTTGGCCTCAAGGAGACAGTCTATCCAGAAGGAGGGGTGAAGGAGGTTGTGTGTATATGTATATACATGTATGTGTATGTGGTGTGGTGCATTTTAAGTTATTTTCAGAGACCAACAGACTAGATGGCTGGAACAACAAGAATTTATTAACTTATAAGTCTGGAAACTGAAGTCCAAGGTCAAAGTGTTAGCAATTTGGTTTCTTCAGGGACCTCTCTCCTTGGCTTGCAAGTGGCCACCTTCTTGGTGTGTCCTCACTGGTCTTTGCTCTTTCATGCATATCCCACTGTCTCTCTATGTGTCCAGTTTCCTCTTAAAAGTATGCCAGTCAAATTGGATGGATTAAGGTTCACTCTAAGGGCCTTATTTGAACTTAATGACCTCTTTATTTGAACTTAATGACCTCTTTAAAGTCCCTGTGTCTAAATATAGTGACTTTTTGAGATAGTGGAAGTTGGTGCCTCAACTCGTGAATTTCGAGAGGACATGGTTCAGCCCATAACATTCTACCCCTCCAGCATCTGGTCCCCTAAATTCCTGCCTTTCTCACATGCAAAAATTCACTCCATCACAGCAGCCCCCAAATTTAACCCATTCCAGCATCAACACTCAGTCTCAAGTCTCATCTAAATTTCATCTAAATCAAGAGTGGGCTGAGACAAAATATGATTCATCCTGAGACAAATATCTTTCTATCTGGGGACCTGAGAAGTTACCTGCTTCAAACTATAATGATTGGAAAGGCACAGAACCAATATTTCCATTCCAAAAGGGAGAAACTGGAAAGAAGAAAGGAGTCATGGGTTTCTTAAACAAGTCCAAAACTTAGCAGAGCAAATTTCATTAGATTTTTAAGGCTCAGAAACAATCCTCTTTGGCTTGATTTTTTTTTTCCCTTCAGGGGGTGGCCCCACAACCTTGACCCTTGGGCTTCCTGGCCCACTGGATCTGAGGAAGTGGCCCCATCCTATTGAACTGAGGAGACAGCCCCAACATTTCCAGTTCTTCCCTTAAAAGATAATGCATGTTCCCAGCCAGATAGCTCTGTTTGCCAGTCCTGTAAATGCTATTACTTTGACAACCTTGATTCATTTCCTCTCAACTCTGTCCCCTTAGATCCAACCTGGCAGCATTTCAGCTGAGATGGTTGATAGGATCTATGAGTCACACCATAGCCTCTTTATCCTATGATTGTCTAGCCACACCTTTGGTATTTTCTTCTTTTTTTTTATCCACGACCGAGGATAAGTTTATTGATTTTTGAAAGAGAGAGAGACAGATCCATTGCGCCCTGATGGGGTCAAACCCACAACCTTTTGGTGTTGGGACAATGCTCCAACCAACCTAGCCAGCCCGGCCAGGGCCACACCTTTGATGCTTTCTTCAGAGCATGCTTACACTTCTGCCTTCCACAAAACACTGGAATACAATTCTTTCCCATTTTTTCTTTACCACTTCCTTTCACTATCCAGTATTATGTTTAAAGTTCAAGGCTATCTAGGCTTTTTATAACGTGCACCTCAAAACTTTTTGAGCCTCTGTCTATTACCCAGTTTCAAAGCCATTGCCACACTTTTAGGTATTTGTTACAGCAACCCACTTTTCAGTACCAATAGATGAGTCAGGATTTTCCAGAGAAACAGAACCAATAAGACGTGTATAGAGGTTTCTTTTAAGGAATTGGCACATTCCGTAGTGGAGGTACATCTCCAAAGCCTGCAGGGTAAGCTGTCGGGCTTGAGAAGCAGGGGAGAGTTGCAATCAGTCTGTTCCATTAAGGCCTTCAGCTGATTGGATGAGGTTCACCTATATCATGGAGGCTGATCTTCACTGGTCATAGTCCACCGATGTAAATGTGAATCTCACCCAAGAGACATCTGTACTTAAACATTCAGAGTAATGTTTGACTAAATATCTGGGCACCATGGCCCAGCAAAGTTGACACATAAAATTCATGTTCACAGTCCTTATTGCAGTTTTTATCTCTTCCTTTTTTAGGTGCCTCGGCATGTCAGCTTTCAAGATGAGGATGAGATTGTCAGAATAAATCCTCGAGATATCTTAATCCGTCGCTATGCAGACTACAGGCATCCTGACATGTGGAAAAATGACTTGGAGAGAGATGATACTGACTCCAATATTCAGTTTTCTAAACCAGACAGTAAAAAATCAGACTATCTGTACTCTTGTGGGGATGAGACTAAGTTAAGTTCATTCAAAGACTCTGTGGTATTTAAGACACAGCCTTCCTCATTAAAATTTAAGAAGTCAAAACGAAGAAAAGAAGATGGTGAGCGTTCTCGCTGCGTATACTGCCAGGAAAGGTTTAATCATGAAGAAAACGGCAGGGGGAAATGTCAGGATGCTCCAGACCCTATTAAAAGATGCATCTATCAAGTTAGTTGCATGCTCTGTGCCGAGAGCATGCTGTATCATTGTATGTCAGACTCAGAGGGAGACTTTTCTGATCCCTGTTCATGTGACACTAGCGATGACAAGTTCTGCCTACGATGGTTAGCCCTGGTAGCTCTTTCTTTCATTGTACCATGTATGTGCTGCTACGTCCCTTTGAGAATGTGCCATCGTTGTGGGGAGGCATGTGGGTGTTGTGGTGGGAAACATAAGGCTGCTGGATGAAAGGATCTAGGGCCAAAAGGAGTTTAAAATCTTTGTTTCCAGGCATTAGCTAACTTGGATTTGCGGAAGCTTTCGGCAAGCAATATGAAATCTTGCCTGGTGTCATAGGGGCCACACATGGAGGAAGCAGCACTCGTCAGTTCTTGGCATTTCACAAATGCCAGCCATGCCTAACTTTTCCCTTGAGCGCATGGCACGTTTTGTTACAGGTTGTAAAGCGTATTTGCGAAAGGAAACCATTTCTGGTTATTGGCTATAAAAAGTGATCATAAAATATGATCCGACTAAAAGGGATTAATTTTTGGCATTTTTGTATATTTATGCATTAGGTGATGGGACTTTTAAAGGTTTGAATTCATTAGGACATGAACTAAAAGTGCACTAGGGAACAGCTGATTTCAATCTAAGAAAAGTTAACACTTGGAAATTATAAGAAGTTAAACAAGTGCACCTAAATCATTTATTGTTTTTTGAAAGCAGTTTTATGTATAAATAACAAATGTTTATATTTAACTAAATATAAGGTACGAATTATGACATTAAACTTTTCTTCCCCTTCCTAGTTCTGAAGTAGATGTACATATATCTACTGTCACATTCCATTATATTTTGCATACTTTACTCATCTAATTAATACAACATTTTTATTCCATGTGAATGATTTGATATTTCCATCTTTGTTTCCCTTTGGCTATGGTTTATATTGAGTTCTATCTGTACATTCTGGTAATCTAAAATTCTTTAAAATATTCTAATAGCCTTGAGTGACCAACTTTTTTTTAAAGCACAGATGTAATCGTCTAATGTTCTGATGGGAACGTAACACTTATTTTTATATAAAAAGAGATTGTGTAAACATAGAAAAAAAAAGGTTTGGGGGGTTGTTGTTTTGTTTTTTGTGGTATTCAACCAGCAAGTTGTTTTCTTTCAGAGTTTCCTCCTTCAAAAAATTATATTGCATTTACAAATATGTTACAAGGCAAAGAAGTGTAACTGGATGGTTAGTGTAAAAGCTTCCTCCTAAGATCTCGTTTATCATTCTGCTAACCCAGAATTTGTTCAGCTGTGTTACTAATTTTTTTAGCTTAATCCTCAGTGCTCATTATTCACATAATACCAATAGCTTTTTTCAGTTGCATTTTATTTAAACAAGCCAAAAGCAAAATTATTTTATGTTAAAGTATGTGCTAAACTATCCCAGGAAAGTATTTAATCCAACATTGTGAATGAAATACCTTGTACATAAAAATTTATTTCTTTTGCAGAGCATTGTATCACTGGATGTTTTATTTACAAAGTAGTTGGATAAGTGTTCCAACAATTATTTAAAGTACTTTGGGAACAAATTGTCTTTTTTTTTTTTTTAACTGTTACATTTAAACTCTAATCAAGTAAGGGTTCTCTAAGAACATTCCCTTAGAGGGATCAAGTTGAGAAGCGTGCCTTTCTTTTTAATGGCTTGAAGTTTCAGAAGTGATAAACATTAAAATCACACTACCATTTGAAGCTCATTTTCTATGCACGTTTTTAAATGTCATTTATGTATCATTCTTTTTACGTTCACACTTAAGCTTCTGTTAGCTGTCTTCTTTTGCCCCAGATCAAACTGAACAATGTATATAACACTATCTGTCTGTAAAATACTTTTTTTAAGAAAGCATTTATATTTATATGACAGCTTGAACTGACAACATTGTGTATATAGATCATCTTGAAGTATTATTTCACATTGAAAAGAAGAAAAATATATTGATAACTATAGATGTTATGAAGAAGAGGTTATTTCTAGTTTTGTACTAAAAATCAATTGGATGAACTAAATCCAAACGTGACACTGTAACAGCAGTTTTAAGTCTTATTTTTACTGTTTATATATTTGGACGCTGCTGCACCAGATGATCTTCATCCCTGAAGTTTTCAGCTAAACTCGGTTACCTAGAATAGACTGTTAACTTTCAAAATTACTTCTTATTGGTGGAATGGAAATAATTGATTTTCCTTATGAATAAATTTTCATATTTGTAAGTGTGGAGTTTATAATTCAGGTTTGAGCAAGGTGTGAATAACTGAAGAAAATAACTTGCTGGCTATATAGGAAAATCTGTGGAAATGGACTGTGTATATATTTCTGGGAAGAACAAATATAATCATTTCTTCTGTTAAGCACTAATCAGTATAGTGCAACTCCTGGTTCTGTACTGTATTTTATATGCAACATATATGCTTTAATATTTTAATGTTTGTGCATTAATATTTTCAAAATGTTTTAACCACTTTGCTGCTAAGATTTTGCCGTCCCATCCCCATTTTTTTCCTTTACAATTTTAAACAAGTTTCTTCATTAAAAACGATGGTGATAAAATGGTTTTTATTTCACCTTGGATCTTTATAGTTAACACACCCAGTTTCTAAATTGGTCTAGAAAACTAGTAACATGTTATCTGAATCCCTATGTGGAAAGTTTCTCTTGAGTAAATTAGAATTCTTATGTGAAAAATAAAGGGTGGTTTAAATTTCTTACTCTAAAATGTGTATAGGTGTGTTCAGGGACATTTTCTCGTTCTTCATACAGATTTGGCACTGCACTGCCAGCTGGCTTTTCCTCTAAAACCTTTCACTGTTTTTAATCTGGTAGTATAAGCAAATGGCTAAACAAAACTGCTTACATAATAGTAAATATGGAAAATGAAACCATCTAGATGGCATGACGAGAAAGACTTTGGTCAGATGGTGTGTTGTGTTCAGACCTGATAATTCGGAAATGATTTTTCTCCTGCATTGAAGGTGGGGGCTAGTGAGGGAATCTCTTGGTTTCTGAAGAAATATGAGGTGTGGAACTTCAGCACCACCTACTGGATAATTTGTAGGCCAGAACCGTGAGGTAGCAATTGGGGTCTGATAGGGTTCGTCACTGTTACCTGTACAGGGCTATTTAAGTGGTGATCACCGCCAAGCGGAGGAAGCAGGAGTGAGATATATCTCAAACCATAAAAGGAATATTTTACCTAATGTGTCTTGTTGGTTGCTGAAAGATTTTAAGCACTTTTTCCTCATATATCCTGAATTAAAATATTTATTGACATTTGGAACTGGCAATCAATCTTAATTAATGGATGTGCCGAAGCATTTATAGAACCAATTCTTTTAACTTTCTAAAGCCATTACCAAATGGTATTCTTATTTTTCCTCCCATTGCTAGTCAGGGAGAATTTTTTAAAAAAATAAACATCACCTAACTACATCAAGACAACTTCAGAGGGAGTGTGTGTTTATGTCTCTGGGATGCTGGGGCAGGGGAAAACTTGAAATTACCTATTTTCATTGGTTATTCAGCAGTGCCTAATATGAACTTTTGAAGTAATACAAACGCACTTTTAATTCTTGTTATAGTGCCATCTGATATCTTAGGTAAGTCTTGCTTTGTCTTTTATTTTTCTTCCCCACCCCCAACTCCAACCCCCATTTAATTGAACACCACAAAGATGTTTCCTAATGTCCATACAAGTCTCCCAAATACAGGAAAGTACTTTCCTCTATATTTAAAGAACCTTAAGGATGTTTCTTATATTGAAATTTGTTTTCAGTCTTGTGATTACACTTTAGACTATGTGTTAAGAGTGGGTTTTTAATTTTAGCCCAAAGATACATTAAGCAAGTGTAACATTTTTCTGAAAACTTTGAAACTGTAGTTACCTGAAAAACACAGATTCTTCACTAAATATTATCATTCTTAATTTGACCTCCAGAATCACATTTCTAAGTATAAGGGAAAGTACTGGAAACTTGCATTGTTGTGTACGTAACATTTTTTTGGTCTGTAAACCATCATGAGATATTGTGCAGGAAATCAAAACAAAAAAGAAATCACAACCTGGAGTGATTTATGTAAACCAAAAACAAGGGCTTTAAGGTATTAAGGTACTGTTTGCCTAGCAGCCAGGTGGTTATGAACCTTTCATATGCTTTGATTCACTGATGTTAGCCATTGTTTCTGGAAGCTCCTTAAATTGCATAAGTTGCTAGTTTTGAAAATTTTCAAAAATACCTAGTTGAAAAGCTTATGTATTAAAGATACACATAGATTTTTGTGAACATTACCAGTCTGTAGTGTCGTTTGCTTTCTATTCTTGACCTCAGAAGTGCCTCACTTGTATATTACTTCCATTAAAAGCTTGACTGCATTCTTTCTAATAAGCATTGAAGTATTGTTTAACTCATGTCATAATGTATCTCCTTAGATATAGTTGACTAGCTTGATAGTTTTGGGTATATAATGTAAATATGCATATATAAGTTTGTAACTGTTTTTGTTACATCATTCCCATGTAATTGGACATATCAGATGATATCAAAGAATTTGTTTTCATTACCTGATTAAACCTATCATGAAATATAAAAAGACTTTTTCTTACTCTTCTAGAGGATAACAAACTATCACGTAAGAGATAATAATTACGAGAGGAGAAAGCAATAGAAATGGAAGCTTTTGGTCATAATTTTGTAAGGTATATTTTTAACTGAGAGTTCATGTATAGTTCATCTTAATGACTTACATATTCATCCTTGATTGTATCCAGATTTTTTACATTCTGTTAGCTAATACTGTACATTATATTTATTGGTTGGGGAATACATTACAGCTAAGTCTAGATTAACCACTTTAACGGGTAGGTGAGACATGTTTAACCCAAGACTGCTACTAATTTTTTTGTGTGTCTCCTAGTAAGTTTCAGAATTTGTCTTAATTTGTAATATAAACAAAGATAGCCAATAATCTAAATGAAAAATTATTGGGATAGTCCTTACTAGTAAAATCATAGTGTATTTCAACCCCAAAATAACCCTTGGCTACTATAATACAGTTGTATTTGAAATAAAACATTAACCGTTTATACCTTTAACCATGAATTACGAAATGTAATCTCATGTGCTTATTTACAGGTTTTTCAGAAATTTGCTTTATAGTCTTCTTCTCAAGTTAATACCCACAAGTAAGTAGGATGGTCTTTACATCAGAGAAATTGAAACTAGGGTTCCTGCTTGGTCATCAGTTTAGTATCATGCACCACAGTGGTCCTTTCAAAAAAGTCAGTATTAATAATATGAGATATAGAGTCAACTCTTTTAAAATTAGCTGCTCTAAATTTGCAGTTTCAGACCCTTGAAATGATGCTCAAAAACATAATTCATAATAAAAGTCTTAACTGCAAAACATAGGTGAAACGGTGTTTTGTCTAGCAATCTTTATTTTTGTTAATGTATTTTAAATGATCACTTTCAATCCTCAAATAACCCTATATTGTATTATCTTCATTTTACTAAAGAGGAAATTTAGGCTTCAAGAGGTTAATAAATATTCCCAAACTCTCTTAGAGGCACCAGGATTTGAAATTTGCTTACTCTAAAACTCATATTTTAGTCACAGTGCAGTTTTGCCTTTTGTTACAAAGGTTACTTTTATAGAATAAGCATTGTTTTGTTCAAATGTAATTTTTTTACATGAATAATTTTTAAGGGAATACTTTTTCTTAATTTCCACTCAAATTTGTTTCATTTCTGGGCTTGCTTTTTATCTATGTTACTGGGTTATGCACTACCTGTCATATGGCATGTGGAGATCCTTAAAATTGGGAGAATAAAATTGGGATGATGCTTCAATATGTATCAATTGTGTGCTGATCCAATAGAAAGCACTAAAGACATATATATAGTCGAATGTGTGGTATTGTTCATCTTGCCCAAATGGTATTTTGCTAAAGACTTTGAGTCAGAGGGATTCTTTTTCACCCAAGCAATGGTACTTCCTCTTGAGATAGTAAGGGAAAAAATGCTCTCAAATGAGTCTTCTGTCTACTGTTTTTTTTTTTTCAAAGGGCCAGCCACTCATACGTTAGTTATCCCACAAAGCCTGCCTTTGAACCAGAGTTACATTTGGTATCAGGGCTCCTTGCACATGTGTAGGAATGATTAGGTTAGTGTCCCCTCCTCCCTCAATCTTAATTTTAACCTGGAAATAATTTTTAATAACCTACAAGCTGTGTGCAATTAGGAAAGAGGTTGGACAGAAAGAATTTCAGAATTTCTAATATTAAAATAATTCTTTCTGGACAGTGAAACTTAAGGGAGACCTGTGTAGCTTTTGTCCCCATTGCTTCTTAATTTTGCATTTCAAAATTGCAACCTATTTATTTATATTGTTTTATTTACTTTTGAAATGGGATACAGAAGATCTTAAGAATATTACTTGTCTAACATAAAACCCCTTTTTGTGTCCTCTATGTTTTCTTCCCTCCTTTCCCCAGTTATAGGAATACTAGAGGCCCAGTGCACGGATTCATGCATGGGTATGGGGAGTGGGGAGGGAGGGTTCCCTCAGCCTGGCCTGCGCCCTCTCACTATCCAGGACCCCTCAGGGAATGTCCCACTGCCGATTTAGGCCCGATTCCCGCAGGCCAGCCTGGCAGGCGGTCAGGGAGGAGCCCAAGCCAGGCCGGGCACCACTTGCGCTCATTCCAACTCACTGTGCCTGCCGCCACCTCTTCGTAGCACTGCCACGGCTCAGGAGAGGCTCACTATGCCACGACAGCTGCACTTGCCAGATGTGAGCCCCACTTCTGGCTGAGCAGTGCTCCCCTTGTGGGAGTGCACTGACCACCAGGGGGCAGCTCCTGCACTGAGCGTCTGCCCCCTGGTGGTCAGTGCGCATCATAGTGACTGGTCAACCGGTCGCTTAGGCTTTTAATATATACAGACATTTTTCCAAATCTACTAGTATAAGGGGAAGAATTCATGGAGAAGAAATTTCAACAGTTTATTATAATTTTTTTTTAAATTATTGTATTCTCAAGGGGGGGCAGCAAGCCTAATTGTGTGTTTCATCAATAGGGGAAGCCAGTGTGTCACCATCTTAAAATTTAAGAAAAAACAAAGTTTTATGAATCCCTTAGCTTCGGGGTACTTTAATAGTTCTTGTTAAATTGCCAAAGTAAAATGCACATGGCATATACTCCAGAATTTTAAGAAGGAAGTAGGAATTCAACTCAAATGACTTAAGTTTACTGATGAAGTTGATTTCATTGATGTTTTAGGGCTGGGAGACATCTTTGAGATTATAAGTACAACACCCTTATTTTGCAAATGTGGAAACAGGCCCAAGGAGGCTATGATATTAGTGCAACGTCATAGTAACAACCTGCACATGTAACCCAGACATCCAACTACCTGAAGCGCATCTCTTGCAGGCCCCTCAAATTCAATATGCCCCAAACTGATTTTCTCTGTTCTTTAAACTTTTTTTCCTCTTCTCTGTCTTGATAGATGGTGGCACCGTTGCCCTTACAGTGGTCTAAACCAGATGCCTGATCATCATCCTTAATTTCTCATTTTCCCTCACTTTTCACCATCGATTCTCCATTATCTACAGTTCCATTTCCTAATCCAGTGTCCCGCACATCTGTCCATGTTCCCCTGTCTGTCCTCACTGCCACTGTCCTGGGAGAAGTCATCTCACACTACTGACACTGGGGATTTGGCATTGAGTCACTTGGGCATCAGTTTTTAAAGAAATGGTCTATATTTTAAAGGATTGGAGGGTGAAAATAGCTTCAGACTGCAAAAAATAGTAATAAAAAGTTTAGATCTTCAGAGTCCAATATCCCGAGATTCAGACAAAAAATGATTTGTGGTAGGATTGAGGAATCAAGGGATGGTGACTTTAAAGACTAATTCAGCACCTTGAACCACCTAGAGAATTAAGAGTAACTTGAACTGCAAAGTGCAAGCTTACAGAAATGATCAACTTTAAGCTATTTATATGTTCACCTTTTCTCAAACCCATTCCTTTTTTTTACATGAT
Source organism: Cnephaeus nilssonii (assembly GCF_951640355.1). Lineage (NCBI taxonomy): Eukaryota > Metazoa > Chordata > Mammalia > Chiroptera > Vespertilionidae > Cnephaeus > Cnephaeus nilssonii. The sequence continues at coordinate 41,622,753 of NC_137075.1, forward strand.
GTAAGCTTGTTGTCTGTTGTGGTGGTGGTGGTGGTTTTCTGAAAGCTTGGGTAAAGAAAAGAGTCCATTACTGGAAACCTTTGAAATCTTACTGCTAATAGTATTTTAAGTAAATCAATAACTCCATAAGCAAGTGAGCCCACATTTAAAAGATTTTCTTTGCTTTTTACAAATCATTCTTCCCTTAGCAACATCAAAAACTGACTACCTAGTATAGATTTCCCCTTTTGAAGGTCACATCTCCAGACAAGGCTGACTACTTCAAGGATATTGGACAGGTAGACATTTTATTTATATTTTTATTATTTTTTTAATCCTTACCTGAGGATATGTGTGTGTGTTGTTGTTGTTGTTGTTTTTTTTTGGGGGGGGTGTTGTTTTTTGTTTTTTAAGGGGAGAGAGAGAAGCATCTATGTAAGATAATAAATCAATTCTAAAAGTGAAGAAGCCTCAGGTTGGGAGTGGAAGCAGGAAGCTGTTGGAGAAGTGTGGGTAGGCCAGACCCTGACTGGGGATGGAACCCACAACCTTTTGGTGTATGGGACAATGCTCCAACCAACTGAGCCACCAGCCAGGGCTTGGGCAGGTACCATTTTAGGTATAGTAATCAAGGAAGGCCACGCAAACAAGTGGGGGGAAAAATCATCCAGGTTAAAGGAAGAGCAAGCAGTGCAAAGGCTCTGAATGGAAAGAAGCTTGGTTTGTTTTAAGGAACAGCAAGAAGACTAGTATGAGTGGAGGGCAGCGTGAGGCAGCTCATGAAATGAGGTAAAGTCACAGAGGCAGCAGGTGCCAGATCTTGTGGGGACTTGAGGTCATGGGAAGGAGTTTGGATTTTATTCTGAGGATGATAATAGAAATCTACTGAAAGGTTTGAACAGGGACATTTCATACTCTAGCTGCTAAGTGGCTTTTTTTTTTTTTTAATAGAAAACCCAATTCTGGTTTCAGATGTTGGGCTGGTATTGCCTCAAGCTTTGTCCTGACTTTTCTACTGAAATGCGCTCCCCTACTACTTCCCTGTTTCTAAATCTGATGAACGTTTCTTAGACATCATTCACCGAGCAGCTTTTGACGCATTCTTTGCTCCTTTGGTACTACGCCATCCTGGTTTCCTCCTGTTCACTGGTTTCTCCTCTCTGCTAGATCCTTCTCCTCTCTCCTCGGTATGGGAATCAATTCCCTTTCCTAGCAACACTCCCCTCTTAGGGGATCTCATCCAATCCTCCTTACCTGTCCTAAACAGGCTGCTGGTAACCTCATTTAGATCTACTTGGCCTCCTCTTGGATGTCTCGCATTTCAATTGTAATAAGGCCAAAACAGAACTCTTGATTTCCCCCTCCAAACCTTCACCATCAGTCACATTACTTTAAGAAATGTTCAAAATTTACAAAGTTGCTTGAAGAATTACTGTCTTTCCTCATTAAGAGACTCAAATATCGATTGCAAATCTACACAGGGCTCACCATGTGCGTCACTACCAGCTCAGTCCACGCCTCAGTTATCTCCTGCCCACACTTCTCTGACAGCTTCCTGCTTCCACTCCATCCTGAGGGCTTTTATTTTTAGAATTGATTTATTACCTTATGTTTATTGAATATTTGTCTTTTCCATTATCATAGTTTTAGAATTGTTATTTTTTTCTTTACTTGACATTTATTTCACTCTGTTCCTTTCCTTCTCACTCGTACTTTGTGAACAGGTAATGAAGAATCAGAGCTTAACATTTATATGCCTATGTTGGACATATTTACATATAGTATTTAATTCCTCAATACTGTTGTGAAGTAGATGTGATTATTTGTTTTACAGATGGGGAAACTGAGGGCATACAGAAATTAAGAAATGTACCTACATTCTTAAGTGTAGGAACTGAAATTCAAACTCTGTTCTTTCTGACTCCCACTCTTTGCTGGTTACCATTCTGCCTTTGTAGATTTTCCTCCCTCCTGTACTCCTTAAGTCTCTGGCCAGTCCTCCTCCCTTTCCCCATCCCACCCCCCTCAAATTCCTGCGGTTGTATTTGTCTCATTATTCTGCATTTTCTCTTATACTCACTGACCTATTCTTACCCACCAATGACACTCAAGTAGTAGTTTTCCAGTGACAGTCTAGAGGATTAGCTTCATGACTGCCATCAATATCAAAGCCACTTAACTATGTTAAGTCTATGCTTTGAAGATGTACAAAGAAAATGTCTAACATGTTTCTGTGATGCCTTTATTTGCTTTCTGGTAATGGGGCACCATTAAGTCTATTGTGCTTAGTAAATGCTGGCACCCATCTTTTACTGTCTGTAGTTTGATATGCAATTGATTAAAATCTCTACTTCCGATGACAGTGTAGGTTTGATCTGTGTGTATCTTGATAGAGAATTTCTCCTTTTAAGCATTAAAAAAAATCATTTTCTTCCATATTAATTGATACTTTTCTTAGATACTTTTCTCACTTAATTTTTTTCTTTTTAAAATTCTTCTCACGTCATTTTTAATATAGGTAAACCTAATAATACATGATAGGGTTTTTAACCAGAAGTAACCATTTGTACACAATAAGCGTCTATAGATGCAAGCGGTGGACCTTTTTTAATTAAATTCAAAATATTGTGGCGGTTAACTGGCTAAATTATTTATTAGTAGTTTTAGTATCTAATTTTCAAACTTCCCTTTGCTCCTCAAAAAGTCACCTTATTCATAGAATCATAAAAGAAAACTGAATTAAGAACAAGAACTCTGAAAGAATGGTGTATACAACTAAATAATCCTTGGACCACTAAACTTTCACCAGCAAGAAGCAGGCTGAGAAAATTGCAGCCTCCCAAATCCCCCTTCAGATGGAGTATAAAAAAAAAGGAAAAACTTCCTATATTAGGCTGAATGATCCCCTCAAAGATAACAGATCCTAATCCCTGGAACCTATAAACATTACGTTATATCAAAAAAAAATAAAAAGGTCTCTCCAGGAATGACTAGGTTAAGAATATTGAGATTGATTATCCTTGATTATTCGAGTGGATCCTAAATACAGTTACAAGTGTTTTCATAAGAAAGAGAGAGAGTTGACACACACAGGAAAAGATAAGGAGCAGGGAGAGATCTGAAGATTGGAAGGATGTAGTCCGAAGTCAAGGGATGCTGGTGGCCACCAGAAGCTCAGTCCCCAAAGTGGAAGGAAAAGATCCCCACCCAGAGCCTCCAGGTGAGCGCAGCCCTGCGGACACCTGGTTTCAGTTCAGTGATTCTAGTCGCAAACGTCGGGCCTCCGACACTGGGAGAGAATGTGTTGTTTTCAGCTGACAAGTTTGTGGTAATTTGTTACAACTGCCACAGAAAATTATTTTTCTCAGAATCAGGCTGATTAAAGATTCCCACTTCTAAGGGAGGAGATCTGCCTGGTTTCTCCCAAGTGGGAGAATTGCTGTGGACTATTGATTGCTTTATTTTTGCTCTTCCTCCTCTTTTCAAATGAGAGATTTCATTGTACTTATACTGTTCTTGCTTCAGCATTGCATGCTGGATGCCTTGAAGGAAGGGACAGATAAGTTGACTTGGCTCACTGACCTATGGAGAACAGACATGTCTCAAAGAAGAGAAATACATAAATCACTTAGAGACCCAGGGCATTAAGCTGAGTGCAACAATAGGATGGCACTTTAGGTTGCCTCACTTGGGAATGGATTGATTGTGGATGGAAAGGATTAAAGGAATAATTGGTGACCTGATTAAGGCTGAGATTGTTAGTGCTTTCCAGTATCCATGTGTGTTTCTACATTCCTGAGCTTCCCCTCATGTGTCATGCCACAGAGTTTAAACTTTATCCTGAAGATTATAAAAGCTCATTAATGGGAGGAGGATGCTATAGTCAGATTTGCATTTTTCAGTGATTATTATTCAACAAATATTTAGTAAAGGGATTCCAGGGGGACCAAGACATAAATGCTACCTGCTTTCATGGGTTTATAGGGGAGAGGGTGTTCAATAAATGACTAAATCAGCGAGTTGAAAGTTATAGACAGAAAATCAATATGTAGTTGCATGGTGGAGTACCTGACTGGCCAACGACAGCCTAAGAAAAGACTTTTGCGATTAAAACCCAAATGTCAACAGGGAGTCAGCCATGTGAGAATTAGAGGATAGTACATTCCAGAAGTAGGGAACAGTTCTGTGGTAGAGACTTGCTTCTCCTTGGCATACAGGAGGATTATACTTCCCCAACATCTTGTAGGTAAGTAGGGTTATGGATTAGTTCTGGAAAATGGGCTGTGAGACGATGTTATAGAAATTATTTCCAGGCTGATATAAGACCCTCTGCAACTCTCCTCCTCTATCCACAATTGTGGATAAGACTACAGTGAAATGGTGGAACCTCAGGATTGAGGAGGCCTGAATTGCTGAGTCTCCTCCCAGACAACAGATGCCCTAGAGATCCTGGCCCCACTGGGTACTTATGGGATTTGTGGATTGAGCATTACTGAAGCATAACCTCGAGATGCTATCTAAGGTAGGCCCTAAGGTGCAAAGGAGATTTGTGGGTTACCGGAAGATGTAGAACACCCAAATCAAAGCAGAGTAACAGTCAGAAGCCTGTCTGAGGCTTTGTAAAATAAGGTAAGGAGTTCTGACTTTATTATAAGTATAAGAGGAAATAATAGAGGAGTTTGAAGTGGGGTGTGATGTTCTTACGATTACACAGAAAACTGGATGGGGAAGAAGGAGGCAAAACAGAAAGCAGGAAGGCCAGTTAAGAGGCTTTTATAGTAGTCTTATTGTGAATTATTGTTTGGGGCAGGGTGGTAGTAAGGATGAAAATAAGTGGACAGATTCTACATAAATGGGATGGACAGGAGGAGGTAATCAGTGAAAAAGAATCGCCTTTGGGCCTAAGTCTGGAGAGATATAGATGTGGGCAAGCTTGGGAAGGGAGCAAGCCTTGGTAGGGGTGTGAAGAAAGGCTATATCATATTGGAGGTGACCTTGAGACAGCCAAGTGGAGAAGTTGAATAGAGGCTTAAATATATAAATACTAGAGGCCCGGTGCACGAAATTCGTGCACTGGGGGGGGGGGTGCCCCTCAGCCCAATCTGCACCCTCTTCAATCTGGGACCCCTCAGGGGATGTCCAACTTCCAGCAGTTGGACATACCTCTCACAATCCGGAACCACTGGCTCCTAACCACTCACCTGCCTGCCTGCCTGATTGCCCCTAACCCCACTGCCTGCCTGCCTGCTCACCCCTACCTTGATCTCCTGCCAGCCTGATTGCCCCTACCTTGCCCTCCCATATCAGCCTGATCACCCCACACTGCCTGTGCCTTGGCCCCCAGTCTGGCCTCCCTCTGGAGGCACCACCCCCATAACCCCAATGCTGCTGCCACTGCTGGCCTGAGCCTCAGCGCTTCGCAGCTGATAATGGCTGCCTGAGCCTCGGCCCTTGTAGGCACTGCGGCTTTGTCTGGAAGGATGTCTGGAAGACAACCACTCTAATTAGCATATTACCCTTTTATTAGTATAGATTTGGGGACCATTACAACCACACAGAACTTGAAGAAAACACATGGCCCTGGCTGGTTTGGCTTAATGGAGAGAGCATCGGCCTGTGGACTGAAGAGTCCAGGTTTGATTCTGGTCAGGGGCACACATGCCTGGGTTTCGGGCTCAATCCCCAGTAGGGGGCCTGTGGGCGGCAGCTGATCAGTGATTCTTTTTATTTTTTTATTTTATTGATTTTTCACAGAGAGGAAGGGAGAGGGATAGAGAGCTAGAAACATCGATGAGAGAGAGACATCGACCAGCTGCCTCCTGCACACCCCCACCGGGGGATGTGCCCGCAACCAATGTACATGCCCTTGACCGGAATTGAACCTGGGACCTTCCGGTCCGCAGACTGACGCTCTATCCACTGAGCCAAACCGGTTCCGGCTGATCAGTGATTCTTATCATTGATGTTTCTATCTCTCTCTCCCTCTCCCTTTCTGAAATTTAAAAAATATATATTTTTTAAAGAAAACACATGATCTTCACTTTGGGCTTTGTCATTTTACAATATCCTTTGTGCAGTATTTTAACTTCCCTCAACTTTCTTTACCCACCCTTAAAATACAATCTATTAAGTGATTCTAGTGGGTAGCAGTTTTTTTTGGAGGGGATGGGTCGTGAAGATATTTAAAAATTGAGCATGGTGATGGTTGTACCACTCTGAATTTCCTTTAAAAAACCAGTTCATTGAACACTTTAGGTGACATGTACAGTATATGGGTTATATCTCAACAAAGCTGTTCTTTTATTTCTTTTTAAATGAAGACCAGTCTTATAATGAATTGCAGATGTTTTCAGAGGCCCCCCAAGATTTGCTTACCACGTCCCAAATCACGGCTGTGATTCCCAGTTGCCTCCAGTCCTGGTGGATCTGGATGGTGTGGTTTGCAAAGGAGAAGGTGGCAAGAGGCTTATGGAATTTCTGCAACCCCATTCCCCCGGTCTCCTCATAGGGCACCAGGACCATTTCCACTGTGCCAGCTCTCTGCTTCCTTTAACCTGTTGGGCAAAAGAATCCTGCGTGCTCTGGCCAGAAAGTGCATTCTCTCTTAGGTGGCCCGAATGCTTTTGTTAAGGTCATTTTATGGATTCAAAAGAATAAACAGAGATGTGGAAAGCTTTTGTCAAAATCCTTTCACATGGTTCTTCCAGTCTCATGGGAAGTGAGATGTGGCTCTGAATTCATCCCAAAGTGTGTCTTTGGGCAAAAGCACCCAGAACGGCACAACTCCTGCAGGATGCCCTACACACTTCCCTGTCAGGACTCAGGGGGGCTTGAGGGTGAGCGAGGCAGCAGTGCCAGCACAGGACCTGGGAGAAGGTAGCGCTTTCTACACTACCCAGGCCACGTGGACTGCAGCTGCACCCGCCCAGGTGGGCAGGGTGTTTCTGCTGTCTTGTTTTGGTCTGGCCTCCACCCCGTCAGCCACGGACCTGTGCCTGCACTGAGACTGAACGGTTTGATGGTCCTACTTTTTGGTGAACAGTGGACACACTCCCACCTCCCCGAGACTGGCAGTTGGGCTCTGGCGGCTTCTGAGTCCCTTGCAGGGAGAGCCCGGCTCTAGGTCAAGAACAGACTCGGCGTCCTCGGCCAGGAGGCCTCCTTGGGCTAGGGGCCGCCACAGTTTGAAGGCTGGCCATGACCCCAATCCTGGCAGGGGTCTCCTCTGGGGCGCTGGCAGGCCTGGGCTAGTGGCCGCCTGTGGTTTGGAGACTGGTCACACCCCCAATCCTGGTGGGGGTCTCCTCTGTAGCGCTGGCAGGCCTGGGCTCTGGTGCCGCAAAGGGAGAGGTTCCTGAACCTGCTTCCCACACACCTAGGCTAGGATACACCTTGTAGGAGGCGGCTCCAATGCCGGGGGTCGGTGACCAGGTCCTCCGGAGCCTCGCCTTCTGGGCTGCAGTCCCACGTCTCCCAGTGCCCCAGCCTCGGATTCGCCCCTGCAGTTGCCCCCACCACCAGCCACCTCAGCACAGGCCACAGCAGCTGAAGCTAGCCTCTTGGAAGCCAGGCCACCACACCCACCACCGCTGGTAGCTCTCTGCTGCTCCCTCGCTGCCGAGCCCTGTCCCCGAGCCCTGTCCGCTGGGGTGGGGGAGTGCTCCCAGCCCAGAGGCCCTCCCTCCCTCCGCAGCCTGGCTTGGGAAGCTGGCCTCTTGCTGGGGCTACGATGCCAGCGTCCCCACACGGCCACTATGGGTGCAACGCGGACCCCACGGAGGCCAACCTGGAGAACGCGGACCCCGAGCTCTGCATCCGGCTGCTGCAGATGCCCTGGGTGGTCAACTACCACCCGCTCCTTCCACCCGCCCCATAGGTCCCTCCTCAGCGCCGACGGCCGTTTAGGCCAGCGGGAGGAGCGGGGGACGGGGACTCATGAGTCCCCACCCCCCGCTCCTCCTGCCAGCCAATCAGCCACCCTGAGTTCCGCCCCCCACGCCTCCAGCCGGCCCAATCGTGGGCGTAGCGGAGTGATGTAATTTGCATAGTACCTTTTTATTATGTAGGATAGTTTTGAGGAACAACCAGGTTTAAAGATGTAAAATTGGTATATAAATGGTTTTGCTTTGACTGAGTTTTCCTTTTGTGGAACTCATAAGATTATTAATTACACTAGAGGCCTGGTGCACGGATTCATGCACCAGTGGAGTCCCTCGGCCTGGCCTGCGGGGATCAGGCCAAAACCGGCTCTCTGACATCACCTGAGGGCTCCCAGATTGTGAAAGGGTGATTCTTGGGTGACGCACCCTGGAATCCGACTCCCTCCTCTCTGGTTCCGGTACGTCACCTGAGAACTGCAGCTGCCAAATCACCACAGTTCGGCAGCTCCTGCGTTGAGCGTCTGCCCCCTGGTGGTCATTGTGCATCATAGTTACTGGTCAGATGGTTGCTTAGGCTTTTATATATCTACACTAATAAAAGAGAAACATGCAAATTGACCATCCCTCCGCTACACCCACCAGCCAATCAGAGCGAGTATGCAAATTGACTCAACAAAGATGGAGGTTAATTTGCATACGCAGGCACAGAGCGAAGACTGAAGACAGCATAGAAGGAAGCCAAGCTCTGCAGAAGGGAGTGAAGCTGCAGAGAAGCTACAGGGCGGCGGAGACAGGAGGGAAGCAGGCAGGGCAGCGGAGATGGGAGCCCTATTCTTACAGGAATAGGCCCAAGGAAGCCCTATTCTTGCAGGTATCTTCCTGCAACAGGCCTCTAGTCTATATATATATACATACATATATATATATATATATATATATATATATATATATATATATATATATATAAAATAGAGAAATATGCTAATTAACTGGGGTACAATAACGGGTCGACCTAACAGGAGAAGGTTGCGCACGCAGCGTCGGGGGCGGGGCAGCAGGGGCCTCAGTGCACCTGCAGCCGTGGGTGCTCCGGGGCCCGGGGAGCGAGGCAGGGCCAGACCGGCAACTCGAGGGTGGGCGGCACCGTGCGATTTCAAATCGCGCACTGGGCTCCTAGTAGATAATAAGCTTGATCTGTGAACACATATTGTGCCTCCAAATTACAGAATGTACTTTATTTTTAAAGACATTAAGAAATTTTAGAAAAATTGACTATGTTGGGCCATAAAACATATGTTATTACATTTTAAAGATTGGTTATAGCCATATCTCTGATCTTTATGAAGTTAGGAAATAAAAAGATATTTAGAAAAATATATATAAGAAACATTAGAATCACAGTGCTAAATTACTGGTTCAAAGAGGGACTTAATAAAATTTAAGATTCTTTAGACCAGAACAATAATAAAAATAACATATCAAATATCAAAACATGTAAGGTATAGCTAAAGCAGTACTTGGAGAAAGTTTTATAACTTTAAATTATAATATTGGAAAAGAAGAAAATCTTAAAACTAATGAGCAACTACCACTAAAGAGCCAATATAAGAAGTTAGAAAAGTAATAATAAAGTTGAAGAAAATTCATAAAGGAAGAACCTTTAAAATAGTAAAACAGAGTTACCGAGGATTTCTGAGATTGCCTGCTACATTACTAGACTGGAAAGCATTGGTTCTCCAGACTGGGCCCAGCACCTAACTTGCATAACACAAAAACACTCAGTAAGGTGTTTTCTTAAAGGTGCCAACCTCCTTGGCTCTCAGCACCACAAGCAAATTGGGTTCTGAAATTACAGTCTTCTTCATCAGGGCTTCTGCCTCCACTAATTTCAGTCATTGGATGGAGCTCAATAGAAAATTTGATGTCCCAGTCCAGAGTAATCCTTCCTTGTACATATGAATTGTACAAAGTGCAATTTCACTTGGGCAGGAACTGAATATTATTAAAATGTTTGTCCTTCAGCCCCACAGAGCACTCTTCATTTTGATTTGTAGCGCAACTGAGAAGTTTACTAAATATTTGCTGAATCCTATATAATAAAAGCCTAATATGCTAAGTGTCTAGTTGTCCAATTGTCCATTCAATCAAAGTGTAATATGCTAATGATATGCTAAGACCGCTCAATTGCTCACTGTGATGTGCACTGACCACCAGGGGGCAAACACTCCAACCAGTAGGTTAGCTTGCTGCTGGGGTCTGGCCAATCAGAACTGAGCAAGATGGGCCGGACATACCCTGGAGCCCTCCTGCAATCCCATCCCAGCTGGCCAACCTCCTGCATCCCTCCCCAGCCTGGCAATCATGTACCGGTGGGGTCCCTTGGCCTGGCCTGTGCCCTCTCACAATCCAGGACCCCTTGGATGATGTCGGAGAGCCCGTTTCAGCCTGATCCCGCTCAACACAGGAGCTGCCCCCTGGTGGTCAGTGCGCTCCCACAGGGGGAGCGCCGCTCAGCCAGAAGCTGGGCTCACAGATGGCGAGTGCAGCGGCAGTGGCAGGAGCCTAAGCCATCAGTCAGACATCCCCCAAGGGCTCCCAGACTGTGAGAGGGCACAGGCCAGGTTGAGGGCCCCACCCCCCAATGCATAAATTTTGTGCACCAGGCCTCTAGTCCATCAATAATTGGCCACATGTTATTTAAAGCCTACCGTTTCCCATTCCCTAACAGGGAATAAAAATACATTCATTACTTCAGTTATTTACTCAGTGTTGTCAGGGTCCCTTCTCTGAAGAAGTTCTGAACACTTTTTTTGTTGTTAATCCCCACCTGAGGCTATTTTTTCATTGAGTTTTAGGGGGAGTGGAAGACAGAGGGAAAAACAGAGAAAAACATCGATGTGAGAGAAACACATCGATTGCAACCGAGCCCTGACCAAGGCCCCAGGCCGGGTAAGAGCCTGCAACCAAGGTACTTGCCCTTGACCAGAATCAAACCCAGGACCCTTTGGTCCATAGGCCAATGCTCTATCCATGGAGCCAAACTGCCTAGGACTGAACACATTTTTGAAGGACTGAAGGAGTGGAGAAAATAGAGTTCAGCGACTTTCATTCTCTCACAAAAGACTTCAATAAAATGCATCCTCTAGAGAAATTTATTTTCTCAGTAAGGTGCAAATAAAAATGTATTCAAATTCATACGGTTCAATTTCTTGGTCTATTTTTCTATTTGGCAAATCATTATGGATAAAATACCTATTATACCAGCTTTCTTTAAAAAAAAATCTTTAAAATGCAATCATGCCTTCTAATCTTCTCTAATAAAATGGTAATATGCAAATTAACCATCACTCCGCTACATAAGCCACGCCCACCAGCCAAGCCACGCCCACCAGCCAATCAGGGCGAGTATGCAAATTAATCCTGTCCAAGATGGCTACAGCCACAGAGAGCAAGGTTTCCCAGGTAACAGAGCAAGCCAAGCTTTCCATAGCCGTTGCGGGCCTGAGCCTCCACTCAAGCTACAAAGTTTCAATTATAGAAGGTAAACAAATTCAAACAAATGGTGGCAGAATGGAGCTTGAGAGAGCAGGCCAGGGTTGCCGGCGGCAACAGGGGAAGCAAAGCTTTCCGCACACCCTGGCCGGGCTCACCCGCTTAAGGCTACAAAGTTTCAATTGTAGAAGGTGAATTAACTGCCACAAAAATGGCTGCCGCCCGGAGGGAGCAGCAGGCTTGGCTCCGCTCCAGGCTACAAAGTTTCAAGTGTAGAAGGAAAATAAATTCCAGATACCAGGGCCTCCACTTAGGTTGCCAGGGGGCATGGCCAGCCTGCAAACCACCACAGGCTCCTCGCTCAGGCCGCCCCACGCCCCAAGGAACCCCCACCTGATCCGGGACACCCTTCAGGGCAAACCAGCTGGCCCCCACCCCTGTACCAGGCCTCTATCCTATCTAATAAAAGAGTACTATGCAGATTGATCATCACTGCAACACACAATATAGCTGCCCCCATGTGGTCAAAGATCCTGCCCCCATGTGGACACAAGATGGCCACCACAAGATGGCCAGCAGGAGAGGGCAGTTGGGAGGCACCCAGCCTGCAAGGGAGGGCAGTTGTGAGGGACCAGGCCTGCAAGGGAGGGCAGTTGGAGGTGATCAACCCTGCAGGAGAGGGCAGTTAGGGGTGACCAGGCCGGCAGAGGAGGGAAGTTGGGGGCAAACAGGCTGGCAGGGGAGCAGTTAAGCATCAACCAGGCTGGCAGCGGAGTGGTTAGGGGGTGATCAGGCTGGCAGGCAGAAGCGGTTAGGGGCAATGAGGAAGGCAGGCAGGCAAGCAGTTGGGAGCCAGCAGTCCTGGATTGTGAGAGGGATGTCCGACTGCCCTGGTGGGATCGGGCCTAAACGGGCAGTCGGACATCCCTCCAGGAGTCCCAGATTGGAGAGGGTACAGGCTGGGCTGAGGGACAACCCCCCGCCATGCACGAAATTCATGCACCGGGCTTCTAGTATTTAAATAACATGATTTCATGAGGTATTATATGAATCAGACAGAAAGGAATGGGCGGAACCTCTCGTTCAAATTTCAAGTGTACTAGGCCTTCCTCCCTGCCTCTAACTTTGAAAATAGTGACTGGGGGTGGGATGTTGAGTAGGGACGGGGTGAGGGCTGGGCTGTGGTCCTCTGACCTTTCTCCATGGGCTCCTCATCTCTATTCACCCCTTGAATGTTGCAGCCCCAAACTTTCCATCCCAGGGTATCTTTGCTTCCCACTCTTTGCCCACTTGCTGGAGAAACCTCATTGGTTTGAGGGCTTCAGCTGCCACCCATATGTAGGTGACACCTAAATCTGATTCTGGCCCAGATACTGCTCGTGAGTATGAAATCTCCAATTCCCAGTGGAGACACCCTCCTGGATATCTTACCCGTGGAGCAAGGATTGGCAAACGAGCTTATGGTCCATGTCTGGTCTGACATCAGTTCTTATACAACCTGCAAGCTAAGAAGGGCTTTTACATTGTAAGTGTAGCTATGTTCCAGGAGCACCTAATTTATGGACAATGAAATTTGAATTTCACGTCTTGATTTTTGTCAACCACTTAAAAAAAATGACAACACAATGTGCTACCAGTGGAATGAGAGGGGGCAAGGAAAAGCCTGTCTGTAGTGGTGAAAAGGGCATGGCAGTGTTCCACCTACCTGTCTATATATAAAAGGCTAATATGCAAAGTGTCCCTCCCACTGTCTGACCGGTTGCTATGACACGCACTGACCACCAGGGGGCAGACGCTCAACGCAGGAGTTGCTGAGCTGCAGTGACTTGGCAGCAGAGGTTCTCAGGTGACACACCCTGAAACCAGAGAGGAGGGAGCCCGATTCCTCTCGGGGCCATGCGATTCCACCTTCGGCCGTGGGTTATGTTGTTGCTGGGGCACTGTCGGCCCTGAATCTGGTTTATTGCACACTTGTGTTTGCATTCCACACCCTGTACAACAGCAGCTTTTCAGAGTGCCCTCTCGCACTCCGGGACCCCTTGGGGGATGTCAGAGAGCGGGTTTCGGCCTGATTCCCGCAGGCCAGGCCGAGGGACCCCACCTGCCAGAGGGGCCCTGCTCACTCTGCAGACGCCGGGAGGGACTGTGTGAGGTTGGCTCCAGGGCGTATCCAGCCCATCTCACCCAGTTCCGCCCCACCAGCCAGCTTCTAATTAATTTCCTTTCAATGTGCACGAATCCATGCACCAGGTCACTAGTTGATGTATAACTAATCACCCCAAAAGGCAGTGGCTCAAAGCTACAACAATCATCTTATTGTTTGCTTGGGGTTTCTGTGGGGCTAGAATTCAAGAAGGGCTCAGCTGGGCGGTTCTGACTTGGGAATGTGTAATGCACTGGAGTGGAGGTTTGGGTGCTGGGCCAGGGGGCTGGAGCCACGCTCTCTCAGGGACTCTCTGGGACTCTCCATGGTCACTCCAGAGCACTCTGACTGCTGGGGTGGGGCTGAAGGCTTCAAAGTTGAGTGTTACTGTCCACAGGGCAGAAGCTGCATCCCCATTCATGATCGAGCCTGGGAGGTACGTACCATCACTTCGGTTGTGCTCTAGAGCAGCGATAGAGAAACTTTTTCTGTAAAGGCCCAGATAGTAAATGATTTAGGCTTTTGGGTCGTGCAGTCTCTGTCACTCACAACTACTCAATGCTGCCATCACATAGTCCCAAGAGGGGCTGCTCTGCCAGCCTGAATGGGAAGATGCAGGGTTGGCCCACAGTCCACCTGCAACCTAGAGCCGAGCCTGAGTCAGAGCCGCTGAACTTCAGCTGTAACATGAATGGCAAATAACTTTTAATGTTGCAAGCCACTGAGCTTTGGACGTTTCTTGTTCCTCAGCATGACTGTAGCAAAATGCGCATCTACTATGTGCCAAGACCCTGAGCATACAGAGAACACATTGCGGTGGATTGCTTCTGTTCTTTAGCATGGCCCGGGAGCCCTGTGGCATCTGGTCTCTCATCTCCTGCCACTACCTGCCAATCTCTTTCCAGCGGTTCCGTGTCTCTGTGCCCTTTGCACACACGATATCAAATCATATGTAGTCTTCAAAACTCACTGAAAAGCACCTCCTTTACAAAACCTCTCCTAATACCCCCCCCCCCCAAAAGCCTGTGATGATGTATGTTCACGAGTCGGAGCCCCTGCTAGGCTGTGGTCTCCTTGAATACAGGGAGGGTGACTTTCCACGGTCACATCAATCCCCAGACCTTAGGACAAAGCCTTGCACTGGTGCGCATTCGAGGAGTGTTGCTGAAGTGGTGACCCGAGGCAGATGGAGTCCTGAGGGGGAGGGATAAGCTTGAAGTTTGAGGCAAATTCTCTGTTTGGAATTCTCTCATTCCTTTCTCCATCATTTTTCTGCAGAACAAGTCAGATTCAAATAAACATCAAGGGCAAGTTTGAAGAGTAAAGGAATAAAAAAAAAAATTCTGAAGACTGTTGTGGTCTTAGGAGTTTTGGGGTTGATGTGATATTTATAAAGCTTGCTGTGTTCGTTTATTTTAGTATCACCGCACCACCCATCAATTTCCTCCTCTCCCTTTAGCAATTTGTCCTCAAGTTCCCTAACCAGTGAGTTCCAGGCAACCACCCAATTTACAACACCCTAGCGCACCTTCAGAGAACTGCCCAGGGTCCCTGCAGAGCAGACAGTTCTGACGTCCCTCCTTGCTTTGTAGGGGTCTCTGTCCCAGTCCCAGGGGCAGCATCCGAGAGAGGACAGTTGGGCATGCCCAGTGGGCATCAATGCTCATCCAGGAGAGGCAGAGGCAGGGGCTGGTGGGTCTCTTCGGTCCACTAGAGCACACGGCAAGTTGCCTGGAGCCCCGGGGCCACTTGCGGATGGATGAGGACCGCTCGTCAGCAGGACTGGGTTGTCATGTTAGTATGATGGGGACATGCTTAGGCACATCTTAATTTTTCATGCAGCTCTTTAAAAACCCTCTGTGAAAGCAATATAGGAGCTATCAGAGATTGGGAGTATTAATTGGATATGTACTTGTTTTATTTGACTGTAATCCTGGCTCTGCCTCTGCCTCTAGCTAGCTCGTTGGGCCTCCGAGAAATGAATGGTTTGGAAGTAACTGAGAGCTAATGTTCCCTTAAACCTCTGAGATTCTAAGATTTCATAATGGATTTAGCAGCTGCAGGCTTTTGATGATGTGCCCAGAAATACACACCACAGTTCGATCAAGATTGTGAACACGCCGATCTTTAAATAAGGGGGAGTGGGGGGGGCTGATGAGATGTTGGTGAGGATAAAATAGAGTGCCGGATGGGAACACGCTTCATGAAATGCCGGATGTGAACATGCTGATGTGTTTTTACGCGAAGTCCTGCCCATATTGAAGAGTGAAACGCTGCATTTGGCAGCCTGCTATCTCCTTAACAAAATCTGTGATTGTTTTGTACAAACGGTGGCCGACAACGGAAGGAAGTGGCTGAAAGCAGGTTCTGGTGAGAGACGGTATACAGAACAGAACATCCCTCGCATCACCGATGGTCTCCTGCCCTTCCCTTGCCCAGGAACCAGTGATTGTCATCACAACTGACCAGTCTGCAAGCGAGAAACCCAGTTCTGCTTCTGGACCCACCTCTCCTGTGAGACCAGGGACCATGTTTACTGGTATTCTTGTTCATCATTTGAATCCCTAGCACCCAGCAGAGTAGGAGCTCAATAAATATTTTTAAAATAAATCCTTAATGTTAAGCATTGCCCCCTCCCTCTGGTCCTCCCTTGAGGCACAAGTACCCTGGGCACAGAACACCTCAAGTTATCAGATCTGTCTTCCTTGTGAGCGCAGCCACCTAAGACCATTTGATGCTTGATATTGCAGATAACTCGGTGCCACGTGAACATCGAGAGGGGCAGTGGCGAGTGCTGATGATCAGGTAAGGCTCGCTCGCTTCCCCTGCTGCCTAGGGTTGGTTCTGTGTGTTTTGTCTGTCTGCTTGGAGATCCTGCATGGACAGAGGGCATCCACCCCCTGGTCCCTGAGCTCAAAGGACCCTTCCAGTTCTGAAAACCAAAAGGAAAAACATTCAGGTAGCCATTGAATAATTAAAGAAATTACTAGTATATCTGAGAGTGATAAAAAAAAATAAATCAGGGGCCTTGCCTACATTTCATCTGTGTGGGTGAGGCAAAATGAACCACTCAACAGGATTACGGAGGCAATTGTGAGAAAGGGAGTAAAGTGGTTTTTGTTGTGCCCTTGAATCCTACTCATTCCTTTGTGCGCGGTATTTCTTATCCTTATTCAGTCTGTCTAAGAGGAGGACACTCCTCCTCGACCTCTCAGCCTCTTTCAGGACAGGCCAACCCTTCCTTCTTTCTGGAAACGTTCTTCTTTGAGTTCTGGGGATACCACGTTCTGGTTTTTCTTAAACTCTGGGGTAGTTCCTTGTCCGGCGCCTCTGCTGGCTCCTCCTCTGCGAACAGGCTACTGGTACATTGCGCCCCAGGCCTCGGCTTTTATCTTCCCCGAGTGATCTCATCCGGAAACACGGCTTTAATTACCATCCATTAACTGAGGCGCTCCCAAATTTACATCTCTGATTTTTACCTCTCCCCTGACTCCCAGACTTGAACAAGCAGAAAAGCCTTCTGAATGTCTCCATGTGGATGAGGTGCTGGATATTTTCTGTTTTCCCCTGCGGATCCACTCTCCTCCTGCCCCCCATCCCCACCCCCGCCCTGTGCCCTGTGAGGCGGGCCATGATGTGCTGCATCACCAGGCTGCCTGGTCTCTGGCCTCCAGCTGGATTTGCCCAGTTGGAAAAATTGACCACAGGTGGGAAGGCAGGAGGAGAGTAAGGTCCGGGCATGTGTCCCCTTGTCTTCCTCTTTGTCTCTCTGACTGTGGCTGAGACATTTCCCTCTGCTGAGGTCAGCCCTTCCCAAGGCTACAGCTCTTCTCGCGGGCTTCCGGTAAGACCACCCTTCCTCCCTGTGCCCCTTTAGGCCTAGAGCCGGTCACCTTTCTGTGCTGCAGCTTTAACACGGCCCGAATAGGACTCCTGTTTATACCAAGCACATGGCACCAGCGTGTTCTTTGTGCAGCCAGTGGGAATCCGGACCCAGAAATCACTTGGTTTAAAGATTTCTTACCTGTGGACACAAGCAACAACAATGGCCGCATTAAGCAGTTACGATCAGGTGCCCTTCAGGTCAAAGAACGTAAGGCTTGATTATGTTATAAAATGCGGACATTTTGCTGGGTCTTCATGGCTTTTACGTGAAGGCCTTTCATCTGTGACTCCCCATCTGTAACAACTACAGACTTAGAAGACTGGGGCTTCTCCCCAATGCTGTTTAGTCCACTTGCAAGGAGATTTTCCTAGCATTTCTCACTACACGATGAGCCCTTCAGTGGCAATGTTCATCATTGTATCATCACCTAGCACAGTATTTGAAATATAATAAATACCCAAAATGTGTATGTTGGATTTATGAGTTAATTAAGGTTTGCTAGATGTAGGTCTACTTAAAGCCACCTTTTTTTGTTCTTGCATTTTTGAACTCTTAGTAACAGTGTAAGACTTTTATCTGATTAGTCCGGTCTTAACTTACCTAGTGATTTTTTCTCGGCCTTAGTATTCTAGGACGTTCAGCTTGAGTTCTTCTAAAGTGCAAGGGATGAGAATTAAGTAGGAATGTTTTTGGCTTTTGAGTTGTTTTTGAGCTGAACGAAGTTCACAAAACTACTGGGAGACTTCTACAGGAACAGCTGTTATGTGACCCTGTAGAAGGAAATGTGCATTTTTAAAAAGGCAGAGTATAAACAATAAACATGCTGGGAGGTCACACGGAGAGGGGAAGAGGAAGGCTGGGAATAGACATGGGAATATTTCACACTAGCGCTGAGATTGCTAAGCTTTTTTCCTGATGTCTTTAAAAGAAGTTTTAGCCATTTTTGGAGAAGAGATGATTGTGGCTATTTATGAACATCATGTTGCTAGGTGACACCCTGGGATGAGCACCATGCTAACCTATCACTCACTGATTTCCAGAACCAGCAATGAAGGGGATGTACGGGGGCGGGGGACAGAACCCAGGAAGGAATGCAGGGACACCGGGGCAAGAACTGTCTGGAGTGAATGAATCAGCTTCAGAAAAACCTTCGTTTCTCTCTCTCCATTCCTGTAAAATGATCTGTGCAGGATCTTAGGTCCAACCTTTCCCCTGCTCTGATTCAGGGCCCCTTTGCTGCTAGCAGCCTTTTCCTCTATTATGACATTTGGCCTCCTCTGGGAGAAAAGCAGATCTGCTTCCTGCAGAAGCCAAGTCGGGAAATCGCCAGGGAGGAAACCGAGAAGTCAGGCTCCCCATGCAGCGAGTCTGAGAACCGCATTCTCTTCTGTCTGTACACACGCGGCCTGGGAATGTGTGGGAGGCCGTGCAGCCGAGCTTCAGGGCAAGCCAAGCGTTTGAGCAGGATGCTGAGTGCGCTGCCTTGTGATGAGGCTGACGTGCAATCACTGACACCTGCGATTTCAATGCATCTGAAATAATAGCAACCTGAGGCAAAGCCAATCACAACTGGAAATGCACCGATTGAAAGCTAGGCTGCTAATGTTTAGTTACCTAATAAGCATGGGTTTAGGCTGGGAACAGACAGGTTCACACAGCTGGCTGGAATCAGTGGGTAGCCACCTGTGAGACATTAGCCAGCATCCTGGGGGTATCAAGAATTTATGAGTGCTTTGGGACAGGGTGGTATTGCGTGCCTGTGTTAGCCTGTGTTTGCTATCTCCACCTTAGGGGCGGGCAGGCTTGAGTATAATTGCAAGGTGGATGCTTTGAATCTCATCCAAAGCACTTACTGGAACTGGGAATGCCTTTTATCCCCGCCCACCACTGAGGCTACAGTGAGTGGAATGCACCTCCTAGTGGCCACGAGCTTGTGTGAGCCAGGTCCCCTTCTGCTCTGCTGCTTGGGGAAATGCGACCGGTACTCCGGTACTGTTCGCTCTCGTGGGGTCTCAGCTGGCTTCTGCAGCCGCCTCCATTGCTGTTCTCCAAGTTAGAGAAGAGGTTGTCTACCAGCTCGTGAATGCCAGCCTCGTGATAGTCACCTTTATGAACAATTTTAAAGGATGATATCCCACTATGAGCAGCAAAAGGATGATCCCTCAAAGGCAACCATTTTTTTTTTTTTAAGTTTCTTCTTCCGGCTGACACCACTGCCTTCAAAGGCAGATGGCTTGGCAAGAGGGACCAGGGCAGGGCTTCTGTCCACACTTGTCCTTGTACAAAATAGATCGAATAAGAAGAAAAAAATAAAGCACCCATCTTAAACAACTATCAGCTCATAGCCATTCTTATTTATACATACCTTAACTTTCTTCCCCACCTAAAATACTCTAAAGAAAATTCTAAAGGGATTGCTTTAATCTATACCATTTCACCTATAAATATTTCAGTATGTATCTGTAAATTATAAGGATTACTATAAAAATATAAGCAATATTACTCATTATCATAAGCAGTTACCAATACACCTGAAACCTATATAATTTTGTTAACCAAGTCACCCCAATAAATTTAATTAAAAACAGTCATAAATAGTTAGTAGTAATTCCTAATATCAACACATACCCAAGTTGGTGTTCATATCTCCTCGTTTGTCTCATAATTTTTTTTTTTACAATTTGCTTCTTGTGTGTTGTTGTTTGTGTGTTTGTTGTTTATTTCAGTCCTCACCTGAGGATATTTTTTCCATTGATTTTTCAGACAGAGTGGAAAGGAGGGAAGAGGGGGAGAGAGAGAAACATCGACGCATCAATCGGTTGCCTCCTGCACACGCCTCAAAAGGGCTGAGGATTGAACCCACAATCCAGGTAAGTGCCCTTGACTAGGAATTGAACCCAGGACCCTTTGGTCCACAGGCCAATCAATGCTTTAACTACTGAGCAGAACCAGCCAGGGCCAGTTTGCTTGTTTTAATCAAGACCCAAATAAGGTGTAAATGTTGTGATTAGTGAATATGTATCTTAAGTCTCTCTTCATTTCTTTTCCTTTTTCTGCCATTCAAATTTTTGTTGAATAAATGAGGTCATTTGCTCTGTAGTTTCCAACAACCTGGATATTACTGATCACATTTCTATGGTGATTTAATACCTCTCAGTACAGAAGTCCCCCCTCCTCCTTACTCAAGTTTTTGCTTTCCATGGTTTCAGTTACCCATGGTCAACCCTGGTCAAAAAATATTAAATGAAAAATTCCAGAACTAAGCAATTAGTAAGTTTTACATTGCATGTCATTGCATGAAATCTCGTGCTGTCCTGCTCCATCCTCCCTGGGATGTGAATCATCCCTTTGTCCTGTGTATCCACACCGTGTGTGCCTCCTGTCCTTCAGCAGCCATCTTGTTCTGTTTTATTATTTATTGTTGTTAATTTCTTACTTTGCCTAATTTATAAAGTAAGCTTTATTGTAGGTATGTATGTACAGGGAAAAGCATAGAATACATAAGATTTGGTACTATCCATAGTTTCAGGCCTCCACTGGGGACCTTGGAACATATCCTCTGTGGGTAATGGAGACTACTGTATGTACTTGGTAATTTCTGTAAACTGGAAATTGGATCCAGAGTCATGGCCAGATGTAGGTTTGTTTTTTTTTCGTGGTGAAATGACTTCATGGGTGGTAGGAAATACTTCTATCAAGAGAGGCTGATACAGCCAGTGTGAGCCCTTCAAACTAACTTCTGTGCCTTTGACATGGCCCCATCATGGTTTGAGAAGTATATTTAAATTTTTTTGTTGATTGATTGATTGATTGATTTTTAGAGAGAGTACATCCCTTCCCCTCTCTCTAAAGAGAAACATCGATTTATTGTTCCACTTACACTTTCATTGCTTTTCTTGTATGTGACCTGACCAGGGATCAAACCTGTAACCTTGGCATATCTGGACGACACTCTAGCCAACTGAGCTACCCAGCCAGGACTGTTTGAGCACTTTTTAACTTTCTGGCACAGCAGGTGTTCCTGGCTCATCACGTACTTGCCTTGTTCCAGCCATGGAACTGGCCATCTCTTCAACGAGCTCTTATACCTATTACTGGGGAATGGCTCTTAGAAATCAAGATCTAGGCACTAGGTGCTTCATTATTATTGAGGTGCTGCTGCTCCCAGGCCTTCTCAATGGACAGGCCTAGGAATATATGTATGTATATGCATGCAGAGATGTACAAACATTATATGTATATTTTAATCTTCACCTGATGATATATTTTTTAAATTGATTTTTTTTTGAGAAAGAGAAAGGGGAGAGAGAGAGAGAGAAAGAGAGAGAGAGAGAGAGAGAGAGAGAGAGAGAGAGAGAGAGAGAGAGAGAGAGAAAGAGAGAGAGAGAGAGAGAGAGAGAGAGAGAGGTCAATTGGCTGCCCGCCATGTGCACCCTGACCAGGGATTGAACTTGCAACCTAGGCATGTTCCCTGACTGGGAATCAAACACGCAACCTTTTGGTGTATGGGATGACACTCCTACCTACTGAGCAACCCAGCCAGAGCTGTATATATATTTTAAAAACACAAGTTCATTCTGATATCTCTGATTCCAATCCAACACAACTAGGTTGATTCTTCTCCCCTCTTATGTTTGTAAATCCCTTCTTCAAATGACAAGCTTAAATCCCACATCCTTAATATATGTACCTACTTGCTCAATCTTCTTCCACCCCACTTATCACATATTCCTTGTGTGGGTTCTCTACCTACCTCTGAGAAGCCATTGCCCATACTGGCATAATTTACTTTTATGGATCTCTGGCAGCCCCTAGGGGTACCATATACAACTTCTTCGTCTGGGCCTCTGATACTAAAGATTTTTTTTTTTTAGTGAACTAAGATGGAAGATAGGTAGCAAAGAGAAAGGGAGAGAGAGAGATTGGGAAAGAGAAAGGAAGGAAGGAAGGAAAAATTTATGTTCATTTTTAAAAAGTTTAATTTCAGAGAATTAATAAAATTCTCCAGAGTCCATACTCAAAAAGGCCAAGAGCTACTACTTACACAGCTTTGGGAACATAGTTAAATGTTTTGGAATTCTCAGATGAGGAAAGTATCATACCTAATAAAATGGTAATATGCAAATTACCATCACTCCGCTACGCCCACGATTGGGCCAGCGGGAGACACAGGGGGCGGGATTCGGGGTGGCTGGGGTGGTGATTGGGCCAGCAGGACGCTGAGCTCGCGTTGCCAGCGGCGACGCGAGCTCAGCGTCTGCGCCATGGCTGTGCTGCAGCGAGCTGGCGTTTTGGAGGTTTGGAGGCGGCGAGGGTGGGTGGGCGGCGCGGCTCCCGGGGGAGGAGTCTGGCGGCAGTTGGGCCGCAGGAGCGCGCGGCGGTTTCCCGGTGTCCGCAGAGGAGGCGGCGGCGGCCCCAGCATTCCCGGGTGGGAGGCGAAGGCAAGACCCCGGCCTGGGCTCCGGCCGCAGGAGGACCATGCCCCCGCCCCGCCTCGCCCTAGGGGCCCAGGGACTTTGGAGCTGCCGGCCACACCGGGTCCCGACCAGCGGACAGACAGCCAACACGTGCATGATTGAATCATGCACTGGGCCTCTAGTCCTATATAATAAAAGGCCAATATGCAAATTGACTGAATGGCGGAACAACCCGTCACTATGACACACACTTACCACCAGGGGGCAGATGCTTAATGCAGGGGGAGTGCTGCTCAGCCAAAAGCTAGGCTCACAGCTGGTGAGTTCAGCGGTGGTGGTGGGAACCTCTCCCGCCTCCGCGGCAGTGCTAAGGATGTCTGATTGCCGGTTTAGGCCTGCTCCCCTAATCCGGCAGTCAGACATCCCCTGAGGGCTCCCAGACTGCAAGAGGGTGCAGGCCGAGCTGAGGGACCCCCCTGAGTGCAAGAATTTCATGCACCGGGCCTCTAGTTCTTAAATAACAGGACACTGTAGTCTCAGATGTTCTTTAATGTTTAGAGCCATAGTTAGAGTAGGAGTAAATCACTCAAGTAATGAGTAATGATTCACTGGGGTATGGGAATAAAATAATAGAACTTCTATGTATTTTTGCTTTTATTTAAAAAAAAATTTTTTTTTTTCAGTTTCCTGGCTATGCTGGAACACCATGAAGGCATTAACCATATAATCATATATATTTTTTCTTTATTGATTAAGGTATTACATATGTGTCCTTATCCTCCAATTGCCCCCCACCCCCCCACTCATGCCCTCACTCCCCTGGTGTCTGTATCCATTGGTTAGGCTTATATGCATGCATACAAGTCCTTTGGTTGATCTCTCCCCCTTACCCCCACCCTCCCCTACCTTCCCTCTGAGGTTTGATGGTCTGATCGATGCTTCCCTGTCTCTGGATCTGTTTTTGTTCATCAGTTTATGTTGTTCATTATATTCCACAAATGAGTGAGATCACGTGATATTTATCTTTCTCTGACTGGCTTATTTCGCTTAGCATAATACTCTCCAGGTCCATCTATTCTGTTGCAAATGGTAAGAATTCCTTTTTTACCACAGCATAGTATTCCATTGTGTAGATGTACCACAGTTTTTTAATCCATTCATCTGCAGATGGACACTTAGGCTGTTTCCAAATCTTAGCTATGGTAAATTGTGCTGCTATGAACATAGGGGTGCATATGTCCTGTCTGATTGGTGTTTCTAGTTTCTTGGGATATATTCCTAGAAGTGGGATCACTGGGTCAAATGGGAGTTCCATTTTTAGTTTTCTGAGTAAACTCCATACTGTAATCCACAGTGGCTGCACCAGTCTGCATTCCCACCAGCAGTGCACAAGGTTTCCTTTTTCTCCACATCCTTGCCAGCATTTGTCATTTGTTGATTTGTTGATGATAGCCATTCTGACAGGTGTGAGATGGTACCACATTGTCATTTTGATTTGCATCTCTTGGATGATTAGTGACTTTGAGCATGTTTTCATATGTCTCTTGGCCTTCCTTATGTCCTCTTTTGAAAAGTATTTATTTAGGTCAGTTGCCCATTTTTTGATTGGGTTGTTTATTTTACCTTTGTTATGTTGTATGAGTTCCCTGTAAATGTTGAAAATTAAACCTTTATCAGAGATAACATTGGCAAATATGTTCTCCCATGCAGTGGGCTTTCTTGTTGTTTTGTTGATGGTTTCTTTTGCTGTACAGAAGCTTTTTATTTTGATGTAGTCCCATTTGTTTATTTTCTCTTTGGTTTTCATTGCCCTAGGAACTGTATTGGTAAAGATATTGCTTCAGCATATGTCTGAGATTTTGCTGCCTGTGGATTCCTCTAATATTTTTATGGTTTCCCCGTCTTATGTTTAAGTCCTTCATCCATTTTGAGTTTATTTTTGTGTATGGTGTAAGTTGGTGGTCTAGTTTCATTTTTTTGACATGTATCTGTCCAATTTTCGCAACACCATTTATTGAAGAGACTGTCTTGACTCCATTGTCGAACAGGAGAGGTGAAAGTGGGCATCCCTGTCTCGTTCCTGTTCTTAGGTGAAATGATTTTAGTTTTTGCCCATTGACTATGATGTTGGCTATAGGTTTGTCATATAAGGCTTTTATTATGTTGAGATATAATCCCTCTATTCCCATTTTGCTGAGGGTTTTTATCAAGAAAGGGTGTTGTATTTTGTCAAATGCTTTTTCTGCATCAATTGATATGACTCTGATTTTTACCTCTCAATTTGTTTATGTGATGTATCACATTTATTGATTTGCAGATATTGTACCATCCTTGCATTCCCAGGATAAATCCTACTTGGTCATGGTGTATGATCTTTCTGATGTACTGCTGGATCTGATTTCCTAGAATTTTGGCATCTATGTTCATGAGGGATATTGGCCTGTAATTCTCTTTCATTGTGTTGTCTTTATCTTGTTTTGGTATTAGGGTAATGCTGGCTTCATAGAAGGAGCTTGGAAGTGTTCCTTTTTTGGAATAGTCTGAGGAGGATAGGTTTTAGTTCTTCTTTGACTGTTTGGTAAAACTCTCCTGTGAAGCCGTCTGGCCCCGGGCTTTTGTTTGCTGGAAGCTTTTTGATGACTGCTTCAATTTCCTCCATAGTTATCAGCCTCTTGGATTTTTAGAATCTTCCTGAGTGAGTTTTGGAAGGTTGTATTTTTCTAGGAATGTGTCCATTTCCTCTAAGTTGTCTAGTTTGTTGGAATAGAGTTGTTCATAGTATTTTTTAACAATTCTTTGTATTTCTGTGGGGTCTGTTGTTATTTTGCCTCTTTCATTTCTGATTTTGTTTATTTGGGTCTTCTCTCTTTGCTTCTTGGTGAGCCTGGCTAGAGGTTCATCAATCTTGTTTATCCTTTCAAAGAACCAGCTCTTGGTTTCATTGATCTTTTGTATTGTATTTTTGGTCTCTATGTCATTTATTTCTGCTCTGATCTTTATGATTTCCTTCCTTCTGCTCACTATGGGCTTTTCTTGTTGCTCTCTTTTTAATTCTTTAAGTTGTACAGTTAGATGATTTATTACCATTTTTTTCTTGTTTTTGAGGCAGGCCTGGAGAGCTATAAACTTCCCTCTCAGGACAGCTTTCACTGTGTCCCGTAGATTTTGGATTGTTGTGTTTTCATTGTCATTCATTTCCAGGATGTTTTAAAAATTTAAAAAGAAATTAAGCTTTACAAATATTTACTAAACCATCTAGATCTGTATGTTAGTCACCTTACACAGATGTTAACAACGGTGTCCTGAGGCAATATTAGAAACTCACCATTTCATAAGCTTATCTATCCTTTTGGAAACTAAGTACTATTTGCATATACTCAATTATGGGGAATAATAGATGATATTATTTAATTTTAACAAATAAACCATGATAAAATGGACAAATGACTTTAAAAGATTATGTGAAAAAACTTAAGCTTGAAGGTAAAACTATAAGTGTCAGCACATTTATATTAAGGGAATGGTAGACCTAGCACTATGCAGCCAGTACAAGCTCCTCAACAGCCACATGAGAATCAAACAATGAATGCTTGAAGTCAGCCCAAAGAATTAGAGACTGCCAAGAGACCCTTTGAAGTATGAATTTCTATCCACTATCCTCAATAATGACCCTCTCCCTGTATGGTTATTTAAGATACTATGTGCACCAGTGTTCATAACAGCATTATTCACAATAGCCAAAACATGGAAGCAACCCAAGTGTCTATTGACAGATGAATGGAAAAGCAAAATGTGGTATACACATACAATGGAATCCAGCCTTGAAAAGGAAGGTAACTCTGACATGTGTTATAATGTGAATGAACTTTGAAGACATTGCGCTAAGTGAAATAAGCCAGTCACAAAAAGGCAAATATGAGTCATTTTATTTTTGTAATTTAATCCTAGGTGTTTCATGAGAAGGACAGTTTGGGCCTGGACTTCCCTTGCCCAGGATAATTTTTTATTTTGTTGTTGTTGACGTTGTCACTCTTACTCTAATTTCATCCTTTCCTAATGAATATTGCTTTGTTCTTCAACAATTCTTAACTGTTCTTCAGCCAGTTGCTTCTGCAATTTTTCAATTATTCTCTTCCAGTATTCACTCTAGCTCCTCACATATTGCACATTCTTCCTCCTCTCTGGCTTTTTGTGCTGTAAGCTCGGCTTGGCTCCGTTGCTCGAGTTATTTGAGCAACTGTTTTTCCATGATGTGCTTGGCTTCCTCCACCCTTCAGAGAACTTCTCGCTCAATTTCATCCTTCCTTTTCTCCAGTTCTTCCTCTACCCTTTTGGCTACTAATTCTTCCACTCTTTGTGCTATTTCTTCCTCAATGAGTTTTTCTTCTATTTCCTGCTGCCAGAGTTCTGGGGTCCAGAAGTCCCAAATTAAGATGTCAGCAAGGTTGGCTCTTTAGGAGGCTCAGAGAGAATCTGTTCCATGCCTCTCTTAGCTTCTGGTGGTTGCTGGAAATCCTTGGCATTCCTGGATGCTCCATGGCTTCCATTCTAGCTTCTGTCTTTTATATGAGATGCTTGGAGTACTGAAAATCATAGAGCCAGAAAGTACAAATCTCTACAGTTTTCCAGCAATGATTAATTCCTGATATTTGAGTTAGATGAACAAGTAAGGTAGTTCTAATATATCAAAGTATATTGTATTTTCTAGAATGTTTCAATGCAAAAACCTACATTTTATTTAATAACAAATAATATTTTAAATATAACAAATACCAATATTTACAAAAAGTTTCTATACATGTAACCACTAAATCGAGTGGCTGCTTTGCCCTGAATAAATAAATAAAGGATTCTAGACTTACAAATATAGCACCATATATGAAATTCATTCTCCACAGGATTCATAGGCAAGCTATTGCTCCAAAATTAGGTAAAGCCAGAAATTTACAGAGCCATAAAATGAGGTTAATTTTATACAAATACAACTGTTTAAAAACCTTTTGTACTTCACAGTAGTTTGCTCATTACTTACCTAAGTGTCAACATACTTAAATCTGTAGTTTAATGTCTATGATCAGTTGTGGAAAATTTTCAGTCATTATGTCTTCAAATGTTTCTTTTGCCCCAATTCTCTCTTTTCTAAGTATAGATTTTTTAAATATATTTATTACATATTGTATATCTTCTTTCTTTACTTTCTATCTTTTTATTTCTTCATGATTCAGTCTCTACCAACATTCTCAGACTTGTCTTTTAATTACTTGAACATATTAATCACATATATTTTAAGGTACTATCTGGTAACTTCATCATTTGGATCCCTTGTGCATTTATATCTATTGTGTATTTTTTCTCTTAATTTTTAATTACGCTTTGTTTTCTTGTATGTATTTTTTTTTAAGTTATTAAGATCTTGGCATTGAGGAAATATCCTAAAGCTCTGGATTATCTTCCACCAAGAAAATTTACTTTTATCAACTGCAGATTACCTTAATCCAAACAGGGATTGACATGCTTTGAAGTTAAGCTTCAGTCCTTGAGAGAGATGATTTTTTTCTAGTTTACTTCTCAGTTTAGCCCCTGAAATATTTACCAGGGCTCCTCCTCTGATTTTTGTTTCCTCTAGTCTTGTGAACCTGTTGAAAGTTTGTTTTGTCTTTCACCCATAACTTATTTATTTACTTATTTATCTGTTGTTAATCCTTACCCAAGGATATATTTCCATTGATATTTAGAGTTGAAGGGAGAGGGAGAGACAGAGAGAGAGAAACATCAATGTGAGAGAGACACATCAATTGGTTGCCTCCCACATGCGCCCTGACTCTAAATGCTGGGCTTGCCTCTCTGGGCTCATCTCTCTCTTGGGTCTTCATCCATAATTCCTCACCACCTTGAATACCTGCAAACAGCTTAAAAAAAATTTTTTTTGTCTAATATTTCTAGTTGTTTTAAATGAGAAAGTACTTTTGAAACAACCTAAGCTGGAAGCAGAATTCCACTGAAAGGAAAATATGAAATAAGAAATTCATTTTGTGAAAGATAAAGTGTACCAAATTTGCTGATATTCTCTCTGAGGCCATGTTATTGTTTTATGTTCCCTAGCAGATTTTTTTAAATTAAAATTTTTAAAAAAGAACATGCTCTATCTATTCCTTCAAGGTAAAGGTGATGTTTAACAGCAAGCAAGGAACCATTTTCTAAATAAATTTGTGCTATGGAGCATTTTTAAAAGGAATGTTTGAAAAACATTTCCATTGTCTCAAGATTTTGTTGCAAATGATAGCAGGTTGGCACTTATCAAATCTCATTTGAACCGCAGTTAAAAACTATGAATCATGGTTTCCTAACCCATTTAAAATTTTTAGTTAAAAAATTTCAGTGAATCTTGAAGCCATTTGTTGAAAATACAAAAAAAAAAAAAAAAAAAAAAAAAGCAACATCTTCCAATTGTTTGCTCAACAGCAACAGAAATGGAAATTTACTGACCAGATTCTCCCCCTCACCCCCCTCACAAAGAAACTCTTATATAATTGGTAGATGAGGTTTAAATAGTAAGCACCACAGTTTAAAAAACAGCCAATGATTCACTTCTTTAATTTGGATTTATATATTTTTATGACTTTTTTCTAAGTAAAGCTCTAAAATCAAGTATACTAGTAAAAGCTGAATTTAAGATCAGATATTTGAAGCATATTCAGTAACATTGTTCACATTAGTAATTTCTTAATGAAGTAAAAATGATTTTGTACTGTTTGAATAAATGTTTTAAAATATTATTTAATCCATTTTCCCTTTTAGATGTTACTTATAGTGCACACACTATGTAACATAAATAAACATATTTTAGGAATAATGCTAAAAAATGTTAGCTTATGGGTATATGATCAAAAAAATGTGGATGCTACTGCTTTCAGGAAATATATCAGAGGCAGTGCATACACTAAAAAATTTCAGTGTTTATATTTTAATGACAAAACAAACTGTTAAAAAAGGAAAACAAACACCCGGGGTAGCATTCCCTTGCATTGCAGAGCCAGGAAGAAGTTGGAGTTTCTGCTTCAAATTACTTCTCTCTGTTTTTAGACAGGCACCCTGGTTTCCACAAAGGTCTCCTGGGGCTGGAGATAGTTCAGCCTTCATTGTAGTGGTTAGGAGCACAAGTTTCCAATCCTGGTAAAACTGTGACCTCAGGGAAGTTATAGAAAGTCTGCACACCTCAGTTTTCTCATCTCTAGGAGGGGCCAATAATAGCATTTTTTTTACTTACTAGAGGCCCAGTGCACAAAATTCGTGCACGGAGTGCGGGGTGTCCCTCAGCCCAGTCTGCACCCTCTCCAATCTGGGACCCCTCAAGGAATGTCCGACTGCCCGTTTAGGCCTGATCCCAGTAGGATCGGGCCTAAATGGGCAGTTGGACATCCCTCTCACAATCTAGGACAGATGGCTCCCAACTGCTCACCTGCCTGCCTTCCTGATTGCCCCTAACCGCTTCTGTCTGCCAGCCTGATCACCCCCTAACCACTCTCCTGCCAGCCTGATTGATGCCTAACTGCTCCCCTGCCAGCCTGTTTGCCCCTAACTGCCCTCCCCTGAAGGCTTGATCGCCCCCAACTGCCCTCCCTTGCAGGCCTGGTCCCTCCCAACTGCCCTCCCCTGCTGGCCATCTTGTGGTGGCCATCTTGTGTCCACATGGGGGCAGGATCTTTGACCACATGGGGGCAGCCATCTTGTGTGTTGGAGTGACGGTCAATTTGCATATTATTCTTTTATTAGATAGGACAGAGGCCTGGTACACGGGTGGGGGCCGGCTGGTTTGCCCTGAAGGGTGTCCCGGATCAGGGTGGGGGTTCCCTTGGGGCATGGGGTGGCCTGGGCGAGGAGCCTATGGTGGTTTGCAGGCTGGCCACGCCCCCTGGCAACCCAAGCAGAGGCCCTGGTATCTGAGATTTATTTATCTTCTATAATTGAAACTTTGTAGCCTGGAGTGGAGGCCTGGGCCGGCCAGGGCAGGTGGAAAGCTTGGCTTCCTCCATTTCTGGGGGCAACTCAAGCCTTCTGCTTTCTCTAGCTCTGTGGCTGCCGTCATTTTTGTTGGGATTTAGTAATCTTCTATAATTGAAACTTTGTAGCCTTGAGTGGAGGCCTGGGCTGGCAAGGGCAGGTGGAAACCTTGGCTTCCTCCATTGCCGGGGAAACCCAAGCCTCCCTCCTGCTCTCCGTGGCTGCAGCCATCTTGGTTGGGCTTATTTGCATATTTGCTCCTGATTGGCTGGTGGGCATGGCTTGTGGGTGTAGCGGAGGTAGGTCAATTTGCATATTACTCTTTTATTAGATAGGATTATTACCACCTGACTTCTGAGTGCCCCTCTTGCTTATAGTTGTCCCCCTGCCCATTGTAGGAATCTGTATGGAAGCCAAAGGGGCAGCTAGACAGGACTGAGCACCCAATGCTGGCCAGAGGTTTCTATAGCATCCCCTTCCCAGTCTTAGTTCTTTGCCTTTCTTGTCAGTTCTGTGAACCAACCAATACTCTTCAAAAAAACCTTTTCTGCCTACCGTATTTTTCCATGTATAAGACACCCCAGTGTATAAGACACCCCCACTTTTCGAACCCCAAATTAAGAAATCAGTATCTTAAACATTTTGCTGGTTTTCCTCTTAAGGCCTTCTTCTTTTTTGGTATCTTAAGGAGTTGTTCTTCCTGTTTTCTCCACTATTTTATCATATATGCAGTGGGAGGAGGTCCAAATTGTCTCTCTGCAGCTCTATTTCCATGCTCTTTTGCATAGCTGATTACATTCAGTTTGAATTTTGCAGAGTAAGACAATCACTTACCTGTATTTATCTTTTTATTTTTTGACTTCTTTATGGACTCAATGCTCTGGTCCCTGTTGCATCTACACACTCTCCACCTCCTCCTCCAATTACAGCATCAGCTGGCATCAGTAATAATAAGACTTGTGATTGGAGGAAGCCTGATTGAGGTATGGGCAGCTATGGACCCTCCTGGCTCCCTCCTTAGCTTACTTCCATGTATAAGACACCCCTCAATTTTCAGTGTAAGGATTTCAGAAAAAAATAGTGTCCTATGCACAGCAAAACACAGTAAGTTAGCTGGAGACAGTTCTGATATTTGCATCTGAGAAATGTGAGAGATACACTATCTCACTATGATTTTGTTGTTGTTAATTCTATTATTTTTAATCCTCTCCCAAGGATATGTTTTTATTGAGAGAGGAATGGAGAGAGCGAGATAGAAAGATTGATTGGTGTTCCCCAATGGGCCACAACCTAGGAATGTGCCCTGATGGGAATTGAACCAGCAACCTTTTGGTGTGTCAGAGGATACTCCAACCAACTGAGCCATCCACCAGGGTTGTGAATTCTATTTTTAAAATTATCATACCAAATTAGGTATTTTTTGGTGTACAGTTATTGAAATTCATACCTGCATAGATTCATTATCATCACCACAATCAGGATACAGAGCAATTTCACACCAGGATAAGTTTCTTCCTGCTAATTCTTTATAGTCACACCTTCTGTATGTGCACCACCAAGCTGTTGGTCTGCAACATGGGTAGTGGGGTATAAGTCCAGTTCTCAAAGTCTTTGGTATGTCCATTAAGATCAGATTCATGGGAACACAACTAGGGGGTGAGCCCAGTGGTTCACAAAAACCGTATAGGCTCACTTTGCAGAGGTTTTTCCTCTCTGCAAGTTTCCTGTATGCTCTGGTTCCCAGAGCTTTCTTTTTGGTCCTCTGGACAGAATGCAGTGTCTTAGTTGCCCACTCTGCCAGCTACAGAGCCTAGAGGTGGAAGGTTGGGTGCTCAGTCCCACCACAGCCACTCCATTTCTAGCTGCCCCTTTGGCTTCCATACAGATTCCTACAATTGGCAAGGGGACAACTATACACAAGAGGGGCGCTCAGAAGTCAGGTGGCAATAATCCTATATAATAAAGAGGTGATATGCAAATTGACCATCACACCCTCATAAGATGGCTGCCTACGATCAGGCCGGCAGGGGTGTTAGTGAGCGATGACCAAATGACTGAACAGCAGGCTGCGTGGGGCGACCAGGCCAGCGGCGGGGCGGGGGGGGGGGGGGGGTTCAGTTGGGGACGACCAGGCCAGCAGGGGGGGCAGTTAGGAGCAACTAGGCCAGCAGGGAGGAGGCAGTTGGGGGTGACTTGGCTGGCAGGGGGGGGTGGGGGAGGACAGTTAGGGGTGATCAGGCTGGCATGCAGAGGCAGTAAAGGGCGATCAGGCCAGCGGAGAGGGCAGTTAGGGGCAACCAGGCAGGCAGGCAGGTGAGCAATTAGGAGCCAGTGGTCCAGGATTGTGAGAGGGATGTCTGAATGCCGGTTTAGGCCCGATCCTAAACCGGCAGTCGGGCATCCCACTAGGGGTCACGAATTGGAGAGGGTTCAGGCTGGGCTGAGGGGACCCCCCCCCCACATGAATTTTGTGCACCAGCCCTCTAGTAAGTAAATAAAATGCTATTATTGGCCCTTCCTAGAGATGAGAAAACTGAGGTATGCAGACTTTCTATAACTTCCCTGAGGTCACAGTTTTATCAGGACTGGAAAGAGAAAACAAAACAAAGGCATCTGGGTTTGTCCACCCTCTTGGGGATCCCAGCTCTACCAACTGGAAAGGAAGGCTCCCTTTTCTCATATTTCTGGCTCCAGTTGAATTGCAGCCTCCACAACCACTACCGTGGATTGCAGGGTGCAAGAAAATTGGTAGAGGGGGACCTCTACCTCTCGGATCATTAGGAGTCCCCTTTTCTGTTCCCAAGCCAGATCTAAGGGTGTCTCCTAGAGCTCCGTGTGCATCAATGCCACTTCCGGTTCCTGGCACTGAGCTCAGGCCCCGAGAGTAAGAAAATGGTACACATCATTTTTTGAATGAATTCTGGTTTTCTTCCTCAATTCTCCTGCTACATTTATCTTCTGGAGTACTCAAACAACTGCTCCATACATTCTCTCCAGGGCTTATAGGGGTGTTTTCTGTGAGACTCTCTGGCTTTTTGCAAGGATTCAATGTGATATTGCATGTTGTGTCAAAATGCCTGACACACACTAAAGGCTCATTAAATATTAGATACTAGAGGCCCGGTGCACAAAATTCGTGCATGGGGGGGTTCCCCTCAGCCCAGCCTGCACCCTCTCCAATCTAGGACCCCTTGGGGGATATCTGACTGTGGGATCGGGCCTAAACTGGCAGTTGGACATCCCTCTCACAATCCAGGACCGCTGGCTCCTAACTGCTCACCTGCCTGCCTGCCTGATTGCCCCTAACTGCCCCCCCCCGCCAGCCTGATCACCCCTAATTGCCTCTGCCTGCCAGCCTGATTGCCCCTAACTGTCCCCCCCCCCCTGCTGGCCTGGTTGCCCCCAACTGCCCCCCCCACCAGCCTGGTCACCCCTTACTGCTCCCGCTGCTGGCTGGTCACCCCTAACTGCCCCCCTCTGCGGGCCTGGACACCCCCAATCCTTCCGCACCCCCCCGCCAGCCTGGTCACTCCCAGCTGCCCCCCTGCTGGCCTGGTCACCCCACGCAGCCTGCTGTTCAGTCATTTGGTCGTCCCTCACTAACCCCCCTGCCAGCCTGGTTGCCCCACGCAGCCTACTGTTCAATCGTTACTGCTATTGTGATGGCATCCCGGACAATTTGCATATTCCTCTATTATTGGTATAGATTATCATCTTTACTAACTTGTATTGGTTAGTTAATCTAGTACACAAGATTTATGAGAAATATCAGCTTTCTTCTGAAGTATTTAAAACCAAAAGACTGACTTAAAAACCACTCTGCTCAGGATCATGTCTGATAATGTCTTCTTTTGAAAAGAGTTTCTAAGGAATACCTTTTCTTCCCTTCTCTCTTCCCCTGTTCAACTTCATTGAGAGATCATGTTTACTTACAGTTGGGATATGCTATTTTTAATGGCATCTATGCCACTGAACAGAGTGCTTTAAAGATGCCATACCCCTATCAATGGAGATGGTAGTGATGGATAGGAAAGTGAGGCTCTGCTTCAAGGATGGTATTTTTCTTCCTTTTGAGGCAGCGTTTGGGAGCACAATCCAGTTAGCAGGGAGACTTACTCCAGACTTTATGTTTTATTTATTTATTTGTAACTTAGCCCAGAGTATAGAGAACAGCATTGAGTCTGGAGACTTCAGTTCTTCTAGACCAGAGGTTGAGCCAAACAAATTCAGCTAACTCAACACAGGTAAAATGCATACATATATACATACATAAAGTAATAAATATGTAGTAAGTAAATCGAGTTTCATTGGAACACAGGCATGCTCATTTCTTTATATATTGTCTATTATGTATTTTTTTCAGTTTTATTGAGAAATAATTGACATACAGCACTTTAACTTTAAGGTATACAGCATGATGGTTTGCCTTACGTATACTGTAAAATGATTACTGCAATAATTTAGTTATACCCATCATCTCATTTAGTAGATACAATAAAAAGAAAATAAAAACAGTTCTCCTTGTGATGAGAATGCTTAGGATTTACTCTCTTAATAACTTTCCTATATATCTAGGGAAAATATCAGAGGCAGTGCACATACTTCATAAAAACCAAATTATTGTGGCCAGTTGTTTCTATTTCAGTGACTTCCTTTTTTTTTTAGAAGAAAAACTTCTAAACTAGTTTCATATGTGTTGTATTTTTAAAGTTGGACTCGATGCATGCTCATTGAATCTTTTAGTACTTGGGTTTGTCAGCTTGGGTTTTTGAATTGGTCATGTGGGAGAGGAATTCCTTGAAATCTTTTATTTATTTTCTGCTTTATATAAAGCACACCATGTTCCCAGGCTCAAATGTTATAAAAGAAATCTTCACTTCCAAAATAACATATTGTCCAAAGTGGTTGCTCTCACTCATACTTCTGGTTGATGGCTGGCGGCTGACTCATTGTGTGCTGGCAAAACTTGCACCTTCCACAAACAGTTTGAATTCTGTACAATTTAGGACGAGCTTCCTGTTTGGTCAGGCAGTGGCTAAGAATCAAATGAAGGCTGTGGTTTCTGGATACAGTTTTCAAGAAGGACCTCACTGTGGGAGAACTTAGGTGTTATTCTGGTTGTATGACAGAATGGCTCGGGGATCCTCTCATCAGTCATCCCTGAACACTCCCAAGGCAAAGATTCAAATTCTTTTATTTCTACTATGAGCTTTCCCCTGATCAACTTTCAAGTCCTTCTGGTTTGTACCTTGACTTTCCAGACATATAATCAAGAGGTGAGGGTAACAATTCACATGCTTGTCTCCCAGGATTTAATCTGTGATCAAAACCTTTCTCCCACATTTTCTTTGGGCTGCTTCCTTTCTCGTTCACAGGTCAGTCTCTAGAGCCCCTCATGTATTCTCACACATTTTCTTCCCTAAATCATTGTTAAATTTGTTCTCCACACCACCCTTAATTTCTGATACTGAACAATGTCTCTTCTTTTGCAATTGCTTTGGTCTGGAGTGACCTGATGTTCTACATCTACATGACATCTCTCTCCAGGCTGCCTAAATTCTTGCCTCATTCAAAATGTTATGGATGAAGGTCAAAGGGGAATCAGGGAGTTGATTATCAGTCGTTGCCATAACTCAAGAGTATAACCATATTTTAAAAGATAACACATAAAATAAAAAGACAACCCACTCCTAAACTTATTGATTCAGGGGAGTTGTTTCAGTCCTTTTTTCCCACTGCTGTTCTAGATGATTCTGTTGGAGGGGTAAGGTAGGAGTACTAAGTCAGCTTCTGAATTGTTCTCTTTCTTTGGTCACCACTTTTTAAAGATTATAGCATGAGTTTGTGCTCCTATTATTCTTACTTGATTTTAAGTATTTTGAGATGTTTTGAGGGATAAAACTTAAAATTTGGCTTCACTCTATCATTCTATTCTGGAAGGTGTTAGGAACCCTCAGCTTTGAGGTGGGAAAATGAACTATTCAACTGATCACTTCTCAAAGTCAGTTTGGCCTCAATAAGGCCTTACCAGTTCTGCATTAATATTAAGGCTAAGAAACAGTGATGATAGTACGCAGATACAATAAAAACCATGGAGCCGTTAGTATACTTACCCGATCAAAACTGATTTCCAAGGTGGAGGACAAAACAAGATTAAGCTTCCCAAGGCAGATGCTGACGAGTCACAAAAATAAACTCAAATCTCTCTTTACCTACTTGGGTTCAACTTATTCCTTTTCCCCCCTAATTGTGGTAAAATAGACTTAATATAAAATTTACCATTCTAGGCATTTTAAGTATACAGTTTAGTGGCATTCATTGCATTCACATTGTTGTGTAACTGTCACCACTACCAATCTCCAGGATTCTTCCCACCTTACAAAACTGAGACTCTCTACCCATTAAACAATAACTCCCCATTCTCCTTTTCCCAGCCCCAGACAACAACCATTCTACGTTCTGTTTCTATTAATTTTTCTATTCTTGGTTCCTCATATATATGAAATAAGACAGCGTTGTTCTTTTTGTGGTTGACTTATTTTATTTATCATAATGTCTTCAAGATTCATCCATGTTGTAGCATGTGTCAAGAGTTGTTCTCCTTTTAAAGCTAAATAATATGCTAGTGTGTGTGTGTGTGTGTGACATTTTGTTTATCCATTTGTCTGTCAATAGACACTTTGGGTTGCTTCTAACATTTTTGTGAATAATGCTGCTGTGAACATTGGTGCAAAATAACTCTTCAAGACTTGTTTTTTTCAATATATACCCCAAAGTGGAATTGCTGGATCATATGGTCATTTTATTTTTAATTTCTTGAGATATCATCATAGTGTTTTCTATCAATA
The DNA here is from genome assembly GCF_951640355.1 of Cnephaeus nilssonii. Classification (NCBI taxonomy): domain Eukaryota; kingdom Metazoa; phylum Chordata; class Mammalia; order Chiroptera; family Vespertilionidae; genus Cnephaeus; species Cnephaeus nilssonii. The sequence goes on from NC_137075.1 coordinate 41,660,399, forward strand.
TATTCCCTTTAACTTAAAATGGAATCTCAGACTATGGAACAATTCACCCTGGGTTTGGGTTTGCTTTTGAAGGACTGCTAGTAATTTCATGGTAGCCCTAATTTGGAAAGCTATATAGCAATTACAACCAACCTAGCAAAGCAAAAGGGAAATGGAGTATATGAAACAAAAAACAAACGATAGATTTTAATATAATTAAATTAATATAATTATACTCTTTTCCTACTTAGAACTGTGCTATGGATAAGGCTCACCATTTCCCTTCTATTTCAGGCTGTTTCAGGTGTCCCTGAAGAGGTTAGGATGCTCTTCCCAGAGAAACACTCCCTTAGGGGTGAGATGGAAACAATGTGGAGCTTACACATGGTTTGGTATCCTGCGGATTTCACTGGAATGAATCAGTAAGTTGGGCGGCCAGTATGCTACCCTGAGAAAAGTGGGCAGAGCTCTCTTTGAATTAAAAACAAGGGTCTGGAATACATCTGTGTTCCGCAGCCAGGCGGCGGCTGTCTGTGGAGGAGGCTAAGTTGAAGCATGGCGGGCTTTCTTCCCACAGCTGCAAGGGCACTTTTCTGGAAAACAAGAGGACCTATTTGTCCAGACTTCAAACTTGTCACTTTTCATAGGCTAGGTTAGGTCTGAGGTTGCCTGTTTTTAGTTTCTAGGCTTAATTTTTATTGACAAACTATAACTTCCAGCTTCAGAAATTGAGGAGAAGGGTGGGAAAGAATGAGCTTTTAGAGCCTTGTGCTTACAAAGAAAGAAAGGGGAAGCACATCAGGCCCCTCAGACATCAAATGGCTCTTATAAAACTGCATTTTGATGGGTTAAGTGTAAGTGATCCCAGCCCATGTGGATTAAATTTTCCAAGAAGCACACATGGATTGGAAACTCAGAAGGAAAGAGATCTTGGCAATGCTAGTTTGGGGCCTTCCCAGACACCAAATGCTTTGCTGTTCTTGGTGCCTGGTGGCATAGGCACATTTGGTTCTCTGTGATGGTGACTCACAGGACGGTTGACTGAGTAGTTGTCTGAGAAACGAGGCATTGCCAGTAGCCAGATGGAACAATGCAGACTGAACACTCTACTCGAGCTCTCCCCATTCAGGTTGCACCTCCATATCACCAGGCTCACCAGTGACTCGGCCATTCTTATCCTCATCACTTGACACATTCACATAATGAGCACCCACAATTCTGCCGCAATCATTACCTCCCCACTCAAAGGGCAGCCCATGTATGGGAGCATGCCCACCCACCTCCTGCTTCACTCGGGTGAAATGCGGAAGGAGGCAGCATGGAACAGAAAAGAACACAGACCCTGGGGTGGATCATGGGTTCAGATCTCAGTGCCACCACTTACCAGTTCTTCCTTCAACTCTGCAGCCGCATTTTATCCTAGTTTATGAGGACAAAAGGAGGTAATGTGCCTGAAGTGCCTAAAAGAGTGCTAGGAAAATAGGAGGTGCCTAATCAATGGCCGTTGTGGTGGTAGGCAGTCCCTTGTTTCAAGTCCCACCCCCCCTTTTGTTGTGCCACTCCCTGCTTCTGGAGGCTTCTTTAACCTTTGCCCCTGGGGTCTTGCCATCTGCCCTATTCCTCAGACCAGAGTTATAAAATGTGAGGGTGCATAAAAATTGCCTTGGGTACTTTTAAAAGTGCGCATCCCTGGGTCCCATTGCCAGATTCTTAGGGCTAGAGGGGGACTCTTCATTCCAAACAAGTGATGCTGATGCAGCTCTGAGGACTGCACTCTGCACACCGTTGTCCTCTAGACTTTCTCCCAAGCCACCAGAAATGATGTGTCCTGTGAGCCATGCATGATGGTCGCATATAACAATGGCTTAAACTCACGTCTCTCCAGTAATATATTAGCACTTGATTATACAACAGTGTTGTATTATCAGGAAATACATGAAGGACAATCCCTGGGTGTATGTCCATTTGGAAAGTGGGGTCTGTCTGACCAGGGGGCTGGCTGGCAGTCACAGTAGAGGGACTCCCTGAGTAGGTCACATCATATCAGTGACTGCTCTCACCCCAGGCTCCACTCTTCTTCATAAAGACACTTAAATGAGGGTATTTCCTGACTTTGAAATAATCATTTAGAGCAGTGGTCCTGAAAGAGTGGTCTCAGACTAGCAGGATCGGCAACACTTTAGAACTTGTTAAACATGCAAATTCTCTAGCCCCTTCCCAGACCTACTGAATTAGAAACTCCGGGGTGGCACCAGCAATCGGTAACCTTCGCAGGTGATTCTGATGCATGTTAAAGTTTGAGAATCACTAACGTAGAAGAACAAAATCATTCCTGCAAGCAAATGTCTAACACAACAGTATATGAATACATGCATAGTGTTTAGAACCGTCTGTACCAAATATAAAAATAATATATACTACATGTGGTACGCACACACAAATACACACACACTGGCCCATGTATAAATATATTCTGAAAGTATACACATAAACTCATACAGGAGTTCTGAGAAGCAAAACTGGGAGTTGTGGGTGAACAGAGGGAGAAATTTACTTTTCTTATTACACCTTTCTGAACTTTTTGGTATATTTTCTTTAAACATGTGCATATGTTGTTTTGATTAAAATTTTTATTCAATAGCAATTAAAAATAAAAACAACTAAAAGAAAATACAAATAATTACCTGAGTTTGAGAGGGGAAAACATGAAAAGAAAGAAATCTCAAGGAGAGAAAAGGATAGATTTATTTCTTAAACTTTTGTAACTCAGTATACTACTGATAAAGCAAAGTGACTAAGAAAATGGATCGTCCCCAAGAGAAAAAAGAGGTCACAAATAACTAACAACAGGAATTTAAAAAAAGGGACATCGGTGTATATCTTAAAAGCTAGAAAGACAAAAAGAGGATATGATTTCTTTTTCTGGCAAATAATTTGGAATTTTAGATGAGGTGTGCAAATTGCTAGAAAAACATAATTTACCAAAATTCATTAAAAAAGAATTAGAAAATATGAAAAATCCTGTATCAGTGGAAGAAATTGAATCTAAAATTAAAAATCTTTCCACAAAGAAAACTACAGGCCAATATAACACCACCAGTAAATTATACCAAACATTTATAAAGAAATATCTATTACTGATAAGGGATTAAAATTCTTGTTAAATAAATAGCTTTCCAAAAAGTCAATGAAAAAAATTCCTCATTAAAAACAAAAAGCACAAATAGGAAATTTACAGGAAAAGGGAAAAAAAACAAATTGCCAATAAACTTATTAAAATGCTCATTTTTACTATAATTACATACACAAAAAAAACCAGTTATTTTTGCATTGTTGAAGGTGATACAAATTGGCAGTTGCTGTGAACTTTGTGGAGGTTAATTTGGCAATATGTAAGAAAATGAGTACAGATGAAAGAGGAAAGTTTATAAGAATATCCATCTCTGTGTTGTTGGTAGTAAAAATTTGTTTTGAAATTCTAAATGTTCAATGATAGGTTAAATAAAATAAACTATGACATATCCATATTATGGCATACCATGCAGCCATTACAAGTATGTAAAAAAAATAGTAACATAGAAAATATTTGCCCTGGCTGGTTTGTTCAGTGGATAGAGCATCGGCCTGTGGACTGAAGAGTCCAGGGTTTGATTCCGACCAAGGGCATATGTCCAGGTTGTGGGCTCAATTCCCAGTAGGGGGTGTGCAGGAGGCAGCCGATCAATGATTCTCTGTCATCGTTGATGTTTCTATTTCTTCCTCTCCCTTCCTCTCTAAAATCAATAAAAATATATTTTTAAAAAGAAAATGTTTGTGGAGAACAGTGAAAAAATAGTTTAGAAAATAGTATTAGCTTACTTTTGTTTATAGACCCTCCCCTCATAACACACACACACACACACACACACACACACACACACACACACACACTCATGGGAAGAAAATGGAAAAAAACATACAAAATGTCCAAGTGGTTCCTCTGAATGATAGGATTCTAGGTGCTTTATTTTTTTTCTTTTTGCTTAATTACAGTTTCCAAATTTCTTAAAATGAACATTTCATTAATTGTGTAAGAAAAATAAAAATTAGTTGATAATATCTATGGAGTTAGATGAAGATGCAAACTTACAGTAGCTCCAAAAATGTAGAATAGTACTGAGTATCTGCATGTACTGAGTATCTCTATTACAGATGCTTAACCCAATTATTTCTTACAACATACTGATAGAGTAGTACTATCATCATCCCCATTTTACAGATGAGAAAACCAGGCCTGGATCTAAAATAACTTTCCCAAGGTCTACAAGCTGGTGAGTGGAGGAGCCAGGATGAAAATGGAAGCCCTTCGGACTCTAGAAGCCAACACTTCGAAAACCAACCGTCACCACGTGTTGGTTGACAGCTGGTTAGCCCAGTGCCAGAATCTGGAAGAATTTTACCACATTTCTAAAGCCCAAGAAGCTGATTTGAACGTGAATGGTGATCTGTTCTGATGACCAACTAGAACAAAGATGGGACGACGCATATCTGTCTGTCGTTCACCAAGGGGAGATCTGTACCGAATGAAAAAATGGGCAGTCCCCTCCCCTGTGTTGGAGCTTTCTCTTGAAGCAGCCAGTGCTGTCCCTGGTTCCCATCTGTACCTCTTTTTTTTCTGCGCTCAGCAGAATAAAACACTTTCAGGAAACAACTGGGCAGGAAGTAAGAGAGGACGGAATTTCATCCTGGGAGGTTTGATTCCCACAAGTGGAGCGCTGCGGTGGGAGCATTCGGGAAGCATTGTCGGCACATGGGGACCGCTGCACTTTATGAACTCCATGTGTCCGGGACATCTGAGAGTCACACAGTGGGGCAGGGCAAGCTTCTATTTCATTCCAGCGTATTTCTATTAGATGCACTCCTGCTAGAAATTGGGAAGTAGCTAAAAATTGTGTGCATCAACTCATCACACATGGACGTCAGACGTAGATCTAAGAAGGTGACCCAACCCACCCCACTTGCAGCGGGACCAAGTGAAAAGCATGCATACTATGCAGGTATTAGCAATGCACGGTCTGGTGGAGCTCACCTCATTCTATCATGAGGAGATAGTGTGAAATATGGGTCTCAGGGGGAGGGGGCGGGCAAGCATTGCCAAGTAAAAGGAAGAAAGCATCACTCTGAAGACTCAGAGGAAGGACAGACCTCTGAAAAATGGTTTGTCATAAGAACCAGGTGTACTCCTAGGATGCAGGAAGACATGACTCTATAAAATGGGTATAAAAAAAGTGGCAGAAAAAACTAGACACAAAGAAACAATGGCATGAAATGAAGAGGAGTACAGGAGAGGGGGAAAAAGAACAGAAAAACTAAAACCCCATTATAACCATTCATTTGTTATTTATTCAGGAAACATTTAATGTTCACATATGAAACAAGAACAGAACTAGAATTGGTAAGGAGCAGAGTTAACATGGTAAACATCGAGTCAGAGATGTGGAAGACATACTTGAAAAGATTCTCAAAAATGCAGGGAGGACAGAGATGAAAAAGAGAGAAGATGATTGACGTGGAGGACAGAAATTAGAGGTTTAATCCAGCAATAATAGATGCTTCTGTGATTTAAAAAAAAAAAAAAAGACAACTGGACTACAGACCATGATCAAAGAAAATTTTCCCAACTTTAAAAAGTAAAAACAAATAAATGTGATAGGTAAATAGAACTAGCTTACCACATTCCAAACAAAAATCAATGAAAAGAGAATAATCTCCAGGCATAACCTGAAATTTTAAAAAATGAAAAATGATTTTTAAAACATTCATGCAGGGTAAAAATTAGCTACAAAGAAATAGCATCCAGTGGAGGGGGTCAATGGGAGGGGTATCTGTAATACTTTCAACAATAAAGATAAATTTAAAACAAACAATAACAACAATAAGAAACAGCATCCAGTCTGGCCCCAGACTTTTCACTTTGTAAAACAAAATGCGCCATGACAGTGTAGCAAAATTGCCAAAGTTGTGAGGCTAAATGGTTCGAAATAAATTTATACATAGCACAACTTTCTGTCAAAATGCAAAGATAATTTCATATGTTAGATTTTAGGAAATATCGTGAAAATGACTATAGCGATTCCAACTTATTGAGGGTTTGGGGTACAGTAAGTAGCACCCATCTTCTCAGCCCAAGTTCTGAACTGACTTAGAAATAGTCAGAAGTCGGGCAGATGGGCCACAACACCCCCTTATGTTGCTAATAAAGCTCATATTGGAGGCTGTGCCGTACTGTGGACTACTGGGTTTCCCAGCTGAACCCGAGGACTAGAAGCTGTTCTCATAAATGTCTCCCCCACGTCAGTGTCTGTTCTGGAAACATCCTGCATGGAGGGGCTGGGCAGAGCAGAAGCTTCCTGAGGGCAGGCTTGGTTCAGAAAGGATGGGGCAAGTCCAGCCAGGTCTCGGTTTTTAGCCCAAACTTGCTGGTCTGATAAGTCACTGCTGCACTCCCACCCCCACTCAGGGAACAGTGAGTGAGGGGATGGGAAAAGGGTCAAGAGTGTCTCACTGGTGACATGGGGAGTAAAGAAGAAGCATCCCCTTCTCCCCATTGCATCAATCTGTTTCTCCCCTTCTTGCCCGCCCCCCCACGCAGCTGCCTGAGAAATAAATGAAAATGAAAAACGGAATATTGGGAAGGCTGTGATGTTGTGATATAAAAGGTCTGACATTTATGCTCCCTATTGGATGGAACCTATACTAAAGAAAAAAATTAGAAATAAAGACAAAACTTATGTTCTTCATTACAGCATTATATCATTTAAAAATAGCTCTGTACTATTTATAATAGTAAAATATTGTGAACTACTTAAATTATTATCTTTAGGAAATGGAAAAGTCATTCTGCCTTAAAAGTGATATTTTTAAAGGTTTTTGACAACATGGAGAAATGCCCGAATCACAATGATCTAGAACACAGAAATCATAAAAGGCTTTATCTTGTATGTCAACTAGAATTGATTATGAGTGACTGCTTCCCTCCCCCGCCGGACTCCCCCCACCCCAATAGATTTTGACTTGGGAGAGGAAGAGAGAGAGAGAGAGAGAGAGAGAGAGAGAGAGAGAGAGAGAGAGACATCAATGATGAGAATCATTGATCTTCTGCCTTTTGCATGCCTTCCACTGGGGATTGAGCCTGAACCCCGGGCATGTGCCCTGACCAGGAATTGAACCTATGACCTCTTGGTTCATGGGTCGACACTCAACCACTGAGCCACACCAGAGGGGCTTAAAGGGAGACTTTTAATCGTTATACCAGGACCAGAGGTTCAAACCAGGAGAGATAGTCAAAGAACTATTGTTGTCCAGGCAACAAGCAAAGGTGACTTGAATTAGGGTGGAGAGATTGGTAAGGATTCTAGCCATCGTTGACTTTCTTGATTGGTTATATTTGACATTATTCTCTTTTGATGTTCCTTGCTTTGCCATACTGGATTTGATAGGTAGATTTTCCTGGTCATCTTAATGCCTCTGGCTAAGTGGTTCTCACACTTCAGCGTGTATCAGAATCACCTGGTGGGCACAGATTCCTGGGCCTCACTGTTGGTGATTCAGTAGGTCTGAGGTGGAGCCTGGGAATTCGCATTTCCAACAAGCTCCCAGGGCCTGCTGGTGCTGCTGGGCTGGGAACCATTGCTTCAGATGTGCACTAATTGTGAAGCAGATTCAGGCTCTCTCTGTACGGGCTTCAGTCCAGTTTCCATTCTGTACGTTTTTATGCCTTTTCTGATGCAAGTTTCTTGTTTTGGTTTTTTAAATCTCTAACTTACCTTTTTCATTGCATGCATGCATTTATTCATTGTTTTACCTAGTTGGACTGGGAACATCTGTGATCTAGTCTGGAAAGCTATGACTGTTCTTTTTATCTGTTGCACTTAGTTCTAAGCTTGCACTGGCCCTAGCATTCTTGTGATAATGGTGGTGGCTTTAGAGTTTGTCACGTCTAAGTCATTTCTTACCCCCAGTTTTCCACTACCCATTTTTCACGATGCTGCAGTTTCCCTGCCCTGGGCAACTGCTGACTAAACTCACCTTCTGCTCTTTGTAACTATTTCTTGAAGCTGCACGTTTCTTCAGCCACAGCCCTTGAGGTCTTTGGACCTCTTGCAAATCAGGAACCTCAGCTTAACCTGCATGGCTGCAGACCCAGGGGCCTCTCTATCTTCTTGCATATCTCTGTGGACGGTGTGGCTGTACTGACAACTACTCCTCACTGGCTACCTACCGTCTGTCACATCTCTGTGGCCCGTTTTTGACTTTCTGCTTTGTCTCCAATCTCTTCTGGTCTCTGCTGACTTTGGGTCCCATGAATTCTCTGGAATCATCACTCATAAACCCTACGTCCCTCTAGGAAGACAAAGCTTCTGAGAAGACTGTTGCCAGGGAGACTTTAGCCCAGAAATAGCAGCCACTTTTCTCAAGCCTTTTCCTGTTCCCGCTTTCAAAATCTTTTCCCTTTTTCACAGCTTCAGAGTAAGAGACAAAACAGCTGTGCTTTGTGTTTGAAAACTGCAACTCACGTTCAAAATGCTATGATCCCAACGGAAAGCCTGTTTTCAGCACTTTTTTTTTTTTTTTTGGAGAAGTAGGCAAAGCTTATTCTTTTATTTCAATGTAACTGTGTGCATGTTGATTACAAAACTAACACTTTTTCACTTTTGAAAATTTAGAAGATGCAGAAAGCAAAAATAGCAAAACAACCACGGATGATCCAAAAAAATAAAAGCACCTGGAGATAACCTTTTCAGCACTTTTACGTCCTCTATGTCAAATTTTGTAGCATCCAAAACTTTCCTTCAAAATTGTACTCAGAAGCCCTGTATGTAAACAGATGAAGCTGCTTGGATTGAAGGCAGGAGACTTGAGGTCCAGCTGCTCAGTTTAACCCTCACTGCCCACAACAGACCACCAGGCTCAGCCCTCGGCAGGCCTGTGTGAAGACCGCCACTCTAGGTCATTCCTGTGCAAAGCTTAGACCCTACAGATTCCCTGCCAGGCATTCTTGGCTTGACACTCTGGTTGCTTAGGGGGCAGGAAGAACAGATGCTATTTTGGGGTTGATGGGCCTTTCAGCTTCCGTATATTTTATCTTTTCCTATAGCCTATGTTACCCTCAGTCTAAAGCAGAGATTATTAATTTGGGGTTCAAACATTACCTGAAAAACATATACCCATAGCTTTAATTAGTGTAGGGTTCATACAATCTTTTTCCTTCATAAATAAAATTTTGAAGACAGATCTCAGCAATTTCCAGTTCAGCAATATAATGGAAATCTTTGCATTTAAATAGTTTAAAAAGTCAAAGTATTAAACATTTAGGAACAAAAGGGAAAACAATTTGAGCAGAAATTTTGTTCCCATTGCTTTTAAGCTTGACTTCAACTTATCCATCAAATATTTTTTAAATACATTTTCGTTGATTTTAGAGCTAGAGGAAGGAAAAGGAAGAGAGAAAGAAACATAGATGTGAGAGAGAAACACTGATCAGTTGCCTCACATATACATCCTGACTGAGGATCAAACCTGAAACTTGGGTATGTGCTCTGACTGGATTTGAACCAGTGACCTTTTGGTGCAGGGTGACACTCAACCAGCTGAGCCACACCTGCCATGGCCATCATGGTCTTTAAACAATTGATTGGCATTTTCCCTTCTCAAATTTAAATTGTAATGTTTTCTTACATCTAGCATTTTAATATCACCATTATGAGGTAATTACATAGCACATAAAACTAACCTTAGACTAAAAAAATAATGGTAATGGCACTGATCTCTTATAAAGATGATGCCCGACCCCCCCCTCCATTGTAAGTATGCCATAAATACAGTGATGAATAAGTATGTTTTAAATTTTGTTATTTTCATCTATTTTAAATTTCAGGAAGTTACTTATTTTAAATATACTAGGAAAGTTTCTTGCAAATGAAATCCCACAACAAATACATTCTTTTAAAAAGTAATGATGCTTTTGTAATGTTAGCTCTTTTGTGGTGTGAACAGGGGTTTGTATTTTGTTGTTTTCTAGGTTCTGACTGATCTCACATTTATTTTGAATTTTCTGAAAGTTGGGCCCATTGTCTATTGGGTGCTATTGCCTAAGCATTTGCCCTATAGGGAAAGGCAGGCCTCAATCTTGGACTGATAAAGATGTAACTGAGAGAAATGCCTCTCACCTCTAAAACATCCCCTTCACCCGTCTGTAGCAAAGTCAGCTGCATTAAAGGCTTTTGCCCGTGGTGAAGCAGTGCTGGGCTGTAGCTCTACCCTCCACCCTGATCCCATCAGCCCCCCATCCCCTCAGCATCTCCACCCCCTAACAACGTGCACAATAGTTTATACCCCATTTGTGTCTTATTTTACGTTCATGATAAAATTATAGCAGAATTAAAAGGACAGATTGAGATGAGACCCTAAACGTCATGCCCCTTCATGGACCTTTTCATTTAATATCCTCCTATTTTTAATGATTTCTCATAATGTATAAATGCAGCACTGCGTGCTCTCCTATTTGTGGACGAAGAAGAGGCAGAAATCCGTGGGTCAAGAATTGTAAAGGACCAAAGTAATGCAACAGGCAGCCTCCTGGGGCATCCTCGCGTGTGTGATGTGTGCTGGAGTATCCCGCTGCTCATGGTGCTGCGGTCCCCCCCTAGTGGCTCCGCGGCGATGTCTCCTCCAGAGTCCTTCCTTATTCCTTATTCAGTTGGGTTGCACTGTCTGCCAGCTGGCGGCTCCAGTGTGTTTGAATTAGAGAATCACAGCAAGTTCTGCATCTCTGAAATCAGTTGTATTCAGGGCTCTTTGTTCCATATTGCATGGCTTTAAATGGAAAAAAAAAAAAATCCCTGAAGCATGGAAACAGTAGGTAATTGAAATTCTTCATTTCCTCGTGTCGTTAGTTCCTGCTCCCTTCAGATAAAATTTTCCCATGTTCTGCCCAAGAGAACACAAGTGAGGTCAAGTGTACAAAGACACTAAAGGTGCAGGTTCAGAACACAGCGCCTCCAATAGCCGACTTCCGGAAAACCTAGCTCTCTGGGAGCACACCTCTGTTGATCTCTGCTCCCAAGCCCCTAAGCTGCAAGAGAATTAAGCAGTGATTGTAACCTCTGAGAGTGATGGGGTATATCTTAGAAGACCTGGGGCCCTAGAAAGTTCTTCTGCTGAATTGTAGACTAGCCCATTGAGTGCTGAACCCTTTTGTCTCTGAGCAGTAAACTCTTGCCCATAGTATGAGCTTAATATGAGTTGACTGGATAGAATAAGGAATCAGTGCATGTGTGTACTAGTATATGACACCCCATCTCAATTCTGGTTTCATAGGGAAAATACATGATTTCCCTTGGCATACTCCCCCTTCAGAGTCATTTGAATACTTGAAAATAGTCCCTGAGGAGATAAGCACTGTTCAGTAAAAAAGTACTCCTGTTTTTTCATCTCTTCTTGGGGTCACACCAAAAACTATTAGTGTAGACTGTGCCCGCTCATAGATTGTGACATGGTTTGCTTTCATCTAAGATGCAGACGTCTGAATAGTGGTGATGTGGGGACATTGAGTCCATCCATTTTGGACTCTTATAGAGAGTCTACCGGTCTGACAATTGGATCTAACAATCAAAATGTGCTGCTATTTGCGGGAATGATGTCCAAGGAGGGCTATGGCAGCCTCTATCAGGGATGGTGCAGAGAAAAGTCCAACACAGGGAGTTAGGGCAGAATTAGGTAAAGTCTAAGGTCCCTGCTAACGTTGTTATAGGAATCTGTGATTCTTACTCTACATTTTGAAATATTCTGGTCTTACAAGTCAATCAATGTAGGTTTTGTTTTAAAAATAAAAAATTTAGATGGACGATTGTGAATAAGTACAACTAAACCCTAACCTCCGGCCCAGTCTACTAGTACTAGTACATTGAGGAAATTGTTCCCTTCTTGTGCTACAATATCTCATGCATGTAGCATGATATCCCTTTCCTCTGCTATTCTATCACCTGGGTCTCAGCTCATTGCCAGGCATTGCTTTTCCTAAATAAGATTCCCTACCCCTGGTTTGGCATGACTTCCTAAGACCCCCCTTTGGCATACCCCTATCTGTTGCTCTGGCATTGTCTTGATCTTCTGCTCTACTTTTACTGCTCCCTTGCTAAAGTGGACAAGACTGGTGAGAACAGAAAGAATACCTGCTACTATCCAGCAAACTCTGTCACCGGGTCACAACACTCTCTGCATCTCCTGATAGTGTTCATTTGGCCAGATATCGCAGTTTGTTGTTGTTCTTCAAAAACTGGGAAGCAATCTGAACCAGAAAGTAAAGCCTTTGGGGAGGAGGTTGACCAATTGGTTTAAGGAAACCAGGGTCTCCCCGGATAGAAAGAACTAATATCTCAAACCCTACACCCTGAAAGAGTCAGCATTAGGGAGTCCTATTGAGAAGGACCACTGAGATGGCTAAGGGCCCTTTGAAACAAAATTGACCTAAAGCAGCGAAGAGATGAGTTAAGTGGACAAGTCTTGCACTGACTTGGGGGATGATATGGTCTGGGTCTTTGGAAGTTCCGAGCCCTCCTGGGAATGGTCAAGGTGTGATCTGAAAGAATTGATCTCAAAGAGGTCTGAAACCTTCTTTGTGGAGCAGAATGATGGGAGGATTGTCTTCTTTCAGAGAGCTCTTATAAAATAATCAGTGCTGTGGCATGTACCACTAGAACCTAAACCTGCTGCAGGTGTTTATATAGCCTAGCATGCGATTGAGGTAGGATTAAAGCAGAGGTTCTTTCCATGGGGCCAAGTTCTTAAGCCATTATTAAATCCCAGAAGTGGGTGGCGTTTGTTTTTTAACCACAGACACAATTTCAAGCCAAAGAGCTGACACAGGATGTCTGGTGGCATTCCAGAAATCAGTAAATGGGTGAGGATGATTTGAGGAGCTGGAATAATGGGGTCAGACAATGCTTCTGAAATCCACATGGATAATCAGCAATTTAACATTCTCTGCTTGTGAATAATTGAACTTGATAGAGTTTGTATATAACAAGACTCAAAATTTTCTCCAAAATTCTCCTGTGATCTCATATTCAGGGTGTCCTGTCAGTGTTTCTTCATTTTATGTCTCACTCCTGGTTTGCAGCAAACAGTTCCACATGACCTCATCACGCTAAGCAAAGGGGCCAACATCTATCTCAGCACTTCAGGAGACCATAATCATTGAACATTTATACACAAAGAATGGGCTAAGGAAATACCTGTGACATACTTATACTTTTGCTCATTTCAGATACAAAGATACTAATTCTGTTTTAAGAGATTACTTCATTTCCAACTGTGCTAAATCTTGCTTAATATAATTCTATTTTAGCATGCACTTTAGAGTGACAGGAAAATTACTCGGTTCTTTAAAAAATAACTTTACATAATGATTTACTAGAGCAAGAAATAATTTGATATTATTTCTTTTGGGAAAAAAGTATATTTTAAATACATCACATACAGACTCCAGGTAAAATTAACCTACTTTCAGAAACCTTATCATGCTCCTTTCTAGTTTAATGATCATTACATTCGTCTTGCAATCAATTTGAAATAAACCACAAAACAATAGTGCATAGAACTGGCTATAATTTAGGAAAAATATGGCATCCCAAGTTAATAATAGGATTTACAAGAAGGGGATAAAAAATTAGTCCTGCTGTCAATAGTATGACTTACGTACACAAGACTGGACTCTAGGGTATTTTGAAGTTATTAGTAGCAGCTAAAGGACTCTTGATGCCGGCATTCTTTCCTTTTAAATGCAGCTAAATATTTTCCTAAAACATATACTCCTAAATCTAATGTTGATTTTATTATAAATTTTAGCTTCAGTTAAATATTTATTGAGTGATTTTCCCCCCATTTGCTTTGGTTGGTTACAAGCAACAGAAACTAACTATAAAATAAATTGAAAGTTAAAAATAAATTATTGAAAAATTGGAGATCGATCATGGAATTGAAGGAAAAGCTGAAATTCTATGCTGGAGAGTTTTTTTCATGAGCTGATATTCATCCACTGAGCCACACTGGCCAGGCTGTGCTGGCATTTTAAAGGTCAGTATGTAACAGCCATTTCTTTCTCTCCAGAGTTTGGGAGCAAGTGAGAGGTAGATACAGGATTTATTACAATAAGGATTAAAAATTACCTTTATCAAGTAAGAATGGATTGCCATCAAATATTCTAAGTGATGAAAAGCAAGGACCTGTATCCAAGATTATCCAGCAAAGCTACAACTTAGAATTGAAGTAGAGATAAAGAGCTTCCCAGACAAGAAAAAGGTAAGGAATTCATCACCACCTAACCAATATTACAAGAAATGTTAAAGGGACTTTTAAAATAGTTTTTATTGATGTTTAGAGAAAGAGGGAGGGAAAGGGATAGAGAGATAGAGACATTGGTGAGAGGAACATCATCAATCAGCTGCCTCCTATTGTGCCCCAGCCTGCAACCGGGCATGTGCTCTGGCTGGGAATCAACTCCACCAGTTCCTGAGTCGATGCTCAACCACTGAGCCACACTGGTGGGGCTAAAGGGACTTCTTTAAGAAGAAAGAAAAAAAAAGATTAAAACCATGACTTAAAAAATGGCATTGACTACATACCTATCAATAATTACTTTAAATGTAAAGAATGGTAGTGCTCCAATCTAAAGACATAGGGTTGCTTAATGGGTAAGAAAACAAGACCTATATGCTGCCTACAGGAGACCCACTTCAGATTGAAAGACATACCCAGGCTGAAAGTAAAGGGATGAAGAAAAAAAATATTTTATGCAAATGGAAATGAAAAAAGCTGAGGTAGCAATAGTTATATCAGACAAACCAGACTTTATTTACTTTTAATATATTTTTATTGATTTCAGAGAGGAAGGCAGAGGAGAGAGAGAGACATTAATAATGAGAGAGAATCATTGATTGGCTGCCTTCTGCATGCATCCCACTGGGGATCGAGCCTGGGCATGTGCCCTGACTGGGAATCCAACCATGACCTCCTGGTTTATAGATTGATGCTCAAACACTGAGTCATGTTGGCTGGGCTGGACAAAACAGACTTTAAAATAAAGTCTATAACAAGAGGAAGCAGGACCCTGTAAATTCGTTCTCAGGCCCTTTAAGAGGATTACATGGGACTCCAGCAGCTTCCATGTCACTCAACCACAATGACTGCTAGTTTTTACAGCTCAAAGTTATGGGGACTTCTCTTTCCAGCTCTGGGGCCCTGGGCTGCAGGTCTGGTGTGCAGCTGGGACCCTCTACTTCTCACAGGAGGCCTTGGAGATATTCCTCCTGATTAAAAAAAAACACCAAACGTGGTTGTTGGACCAGCCTGTTCCATGCCTCTGCCCCTCCTACCAGTCTCAATGTGGCTCCTTATTTACTTCTCTAGTTGTAGGACTTCCATTCAGCCAGATTTCAGGCATTTCTGAATGATGGTTGTTCTGTATTTTAGTTGTAATTTTGATGTGGTTGTGGGAGGAGGCGAGTGCAGGCGTTTATCTATGCCACCATCTTGGTTTTCCAACATTGTCTTATGAAGGACAAAAGTTTTTAATTTTGATGAAGTCCAACTTATCTATTTTTGTCAACATGTCTATTTTAAGGAATATTTATTTATGAACAAATTATCCTATCTTTTGTTTTCTATTATGTTCACTATTTGGATATCTTGCTATTTGAAAACCTCACAATCTACATATACATCCTGCACCTTAATAAAAACTGCTTCTTTCAAGCAATGTTACATCATAATTAAGGAAATATAGTAGTATAGTATTTTTCTTAATAATTATGGCCTATTACCAGTTATATTTTAAACTGACCCATGTCTTAATTATATCATTTAATTAGTACATATCTCTGTAACTTGCACTCAATACTCATACCTTTCCCATCACAATTGGCACAGGCTCAAAATATATTTTATTCAGCATGAAACCTTAAAAATATCCTTGCACTTTTTCTTCTCTTCCTGAATTCAATGGCTACTTCAGTTGAGGGGATCAAATTGTATATTGGTTATTGCTAATGTTAGTCTTTTCTTCTACATCCTAGAGTTTGAAATAGAAACGTTTTAGACACCCTAAGCCTCCAAAAACACAAAAATCCCCTCAGTGAAGCTTTTTCAATCAGAAGCTTCACTTTGCTCTAAAATGTGGGAAACATTCATCTTTCTAAAAGGTATTTTCAGAAGTTACAGCTGGCTTAGCAGAATTTAAGTCGATGCATGGTAGCATTTGTTTGTTTTGTTTTTAAGAAATACTTTGAATTCAGAACCTGCTGCCTTCCAGTTACAAATCCAATCACATTTGAAATTTACCCAGTGAAATCTAAACAAGTGTTTTTAATCAATTTAAATTAAGTTCACATTATTTCTAACTCAGTATGGAAACTTCATAACTCAAGTCCCTCTTTCTTCACACACACGCCCATAAGAAGGTCTTATCTCTTCTTTCGAGCGTGGGGAAATATGCATTTATTCATGGTTTCGATCAATGGTCGGCAAACTGCGGCTTGTGAGCCGCGGTTTGCCGCTCTGTTGACGAATGAGTTTGCCGACCACTGGTTTAGATGTTTGGATGGCTGTATTGATATCTGTGTGAAGAAATGTGCTTCAGATTGTGAACCTACTGTTTTGTTTCACTGATTTGTTTCCAAGTCTTACAAAGGAATAGGTTTTATCTCCTGTAGTATCATTCACCTGGAAGGAACACAACACTCTTTCCTTATGGTAAGATAGGTAAGACCTAAGGTAGGCTGTTGAAAATAGCCCTTAGCCTGCAGTTCCCAAATCTGGCTGCTCATTTGAATCACCTGAGTAGCCTGTAACAGCCTGGCTTGGGCAGGCCAGTCACTGGTCTAGGTAACAAGGATGAGCTCCTCAGTGGCTGTTGGAGCTGTGGCTCAGACTGAAAACAACAACAGGAAAGGCGAAGCATTAAAGAGTAATAAACACAGACATAAAAGTTGCATGTGATGACCAGTTGGAGAGAGAAGGACATACGCGTGCATATTTAGAGAATTGGAAAGACTGGAGCATAAGGAAAGGTATGCCATTAAGTCTCCTTACCTTCTTCCCCTCCTCCCCCAACATTTTAAAAATTTATTGGGTGACTCTGCTTAACAAAATTATACAGTTTTCAAGTGCACAATTCTACAACACATCTTTTGTACATTGTACTGTGTGTTCGCCCCAAGTCAAGTGTCCTTCCATCATCATGTATCCCCCATACCACCCCCACAATCATCACACTGTTGTCTGTGTCCATGAGGTTTTTTTATCCAAATTTTATTTTTAATATTTTAATATGTACTACTTAAAAGGGAGAAGTTAGCTGTTTATGTTATTGTTTAAATTCAAAATATATGTAAATATTTAGTACAGTAGAATTTTCCAAGTCTGACTCCTCATGAGAATCGTCTGAAGAACTTTAAAATATATATTAGTTGACCCGTGAACAATACAGGGGTTAGGGATGCTGACCCCCATGAAGTCCAACAACCTCGTATAACTTTTGAGTTCCCTAAAACTTAACTACTAACAGTCCGCTAACTGGAAGCCTTACTGATAAACAGTTGGTTAACACATATTTTGTATGATATATATATATCATATATATATATATATATATATATATATATATATCATACTATATATATCATATATATATCATAATATATAATACTATATATATGTGTGTGTGTGTATATATATATATATATATATAGTATTATATATTATATACTGTATCCTTATAGTAAACTGGAGAAAAGGAAATGTTGTTAAGGAAAATTATAAGGAATAGAAAATACATAGTTCTGTGTTTATTTAAAATATCTGCATATAGCGGGCCCACGCAGTTCAAACCCATGTTGTTCAATGGCCAATGGTATACAAATTCCTAGGCTCTGTCTCTTTTACTGAATCAGAATCTCTGAGGATAGAACTCAGATGTGTGTGTGTTGGTGGAGAAAGCTCTCCAGGTGGTTCTCAGTGGCAGACGTCCCTGCTTTCTGGGACAGCGCAGATGAAGTAATTCAAATCCCTGTGTTTGCGTTTTTAATCAAATAACACCAAAAAGCAGGGAATCGAATGCAGCTGGGATGATGCCTTGCAGTAATAGTTCCCAAACAATGTTTAAGTTAGACATTTTTGTTTTGAAATGTGCTAGCTTGATCTGTAAACTGTGAGGACAAGGGGAAGATAAACTAGAATTGCTCTAGTTGGTGGTGGTGTGGTAGGTAAAGGTACTCGAGATTAGCTGCCTCCTCCCCTCCACTAAAGGGGGACTAGGAGGAACCCCCAGGGCTCTGAGGGGGCCTTTATAAATCTGTGTTTCATTTTATTCTGCCTTGCCCAATGGAGAGTTCCCAGTTTCTATTAACCTCACCATCCTTCTTGCTGGCAGGAATCAGAAGCCCAGGAGGCTGCCTTTTAGGGGACTCTTAGTACTGTCTTCACCTCTACTTCTTCATTGTTTCTTGGAACATAAAGCCCATGATGCGCTAGACATGGTCCTTGTTGCCAGACATTGGCCCTGGCATGGAATTTTTACTCCTGACCCTTCCTGGTGAACAGAGGTGGACAAGCTAGAAGGAAAGTTGATGGTTCAAACTTAACTGTAGCCCCTAGATTCCTCTCTCTGAGCTTAACCAGCTTCAAATGGTATGAATGTATTTGCTTCAAGCAAATCTCTCAGAAGGCCTACTCCTACCAGCTCTCAGATATTTATAATCCCTTTTCTTCTAGGGATTAGGCTCCATTCCCTGATATTTTTATGCTTTTATTCTGGAGATGTGGGCGGAATAGTTAGATAGATATAACCTCCTGCACCATCCTTTCCTCCCTGGGCCATTATCTCATCCACTTTTAGTTTTTCCATGACTATTATCCACACAGCCATGCTCTGGGGTCTTGTCAGTCTTCTCCATTACTCTATCTTATGACCATCTTTATTGATTACCAAGTCTGCACCCACAGGAGGCTGAGCAAAGAGGACAGGCAGCTCCTCAGCTCTAGTAGTGACCACATGTGTGACGTGGGACAAGTTACTCAGCCTCTCTGGAGTTCAGCTCACCAGTAAAATGGATCTCGGTTATGTATTCTCCAAGGGTTCTTTAGTTTAAAAAAATTTATGGCCTCTTCTATGATTAATTTTTCTTCCATTCCCTTGCATTTCATCAGTGGTGAGATGTCTATTTCCCTCTTTCAGTAAATATACTGGCTCTCCCTGCCCTTTCATTCCTTCTGCCCCAAGGTTCATTCATATCTTTATCACCTTATGTCTAGGTCAGTGGTGGGCAAACTCATTAGTCAACAGAGCGGCAAACGGCGGCTCGCGAGCCGCATGTGGCTTGCGAGCCACAGTTTGCTCACCACTGGTCTAGACAGTAGCATCCAGAAGGTCTCCATTCTCTCTCCCAGTAAAAAGCATTGAATTACGAAGTACATTTTTTCTAAAGACATCTTTTGTCTTGATTTTGCTCTAATCAGAGATCTACAATGGTTTTCCAGTTCCTACCAAATAAGACATTAATCCTCAGGGTCTCAGCAGACTGATCTGAACTTACATTTCCAAACATATTGTTTTCCTCTCTTCAGGAGCTCTTCTCCTGACCCAAACCGTTCTAGTCACCCTTTCCTTAATTGTGTTCTACCCCCTCATCTAAATCCCTTAAAAATGTCTTCTTTCACACTTACGTTTAAATCTTACTCTTCAGTTAAAGCCCAGCTCCCATCCTGTGCTTGATAGGAATTCTCTCCACCTCTGCCAGACTGCAATTGTCTCCCCTCCTTCTGAAGTGCTATGAGGGCTCACTGCCCACATTACATTTTGCCTTGACTATGATTTGCTGTGTAACCATATCTTTGAAATATATTGGATCACTATTTTATTCTCAGGGTATTGTTCAGCACCTTGTACAATATGTGTGCTTATTTATTAGTTACTTGAGCTTATAATCTCCTATAAATATCTAGAGTCTGTAGATTTGAATGGTAATTCTTCAACACCAATTGCATGTACTATGAGATGCACCCTCCCCCATCCACATAAGCATGCATGCATGTTCACACACACAAACACACAATAGAGAGGAGAGAGAGAGAGAGAGAGAGAGAGAGAGAGAGAGAGAGAGAGAGAGAGAAAGAGAGAGAGAGAGACTCTGAGACTGTAAGCTTTTCTTCCAACAAACTGAGCCAAACCAACCAGGGTGCAAATTCTCTCTTGAGCTGGGACATCCATCTTCTGCCCTCAGACATTGGAGCTCCTGGTTCTTGCATTTCAGACTCTGACTAAATTATACCACCAGCTTTCCTGGTTCTTCAGTTTACAGACAGCAGATTGTGGCACTTGCCCTCCATAACTGCATGAGACAATTCCATATAATAAATCTCATATATATCCTATTGTTTCTATTTCTCTGAAGACTCTTGACTAATACAGTTCCTCTGCAGTGTGCTCCCTCACTGAAAATCAATACATCTGATTTTGTCAGACTATGAGTTTGTTCTTGGTGGTCTGTGGCCAATTAAATTTTAAGAGTCATGGGAGGAAGAAGCCTGTATGTTTAATCTTTACCCTAAATTGGTCCTTAGAGGATGTTTTCTGATCATATGTTTTTGTTTTTTAAAATTACTTTACAATTAATTTACTTTACAAAATTTTTAATTTTCCAATTCCAGTTGGCATACAATATATTAGTTTCAGATGTACAACATAGGGATTAGATGTTTATATAACTTAAGAGATCACCTTAATAAGTCCAGTATCCATCTGACACCGTACATAGTTATTACAATACATATTACTGAGAGTTCACAGAATGTCTCACCTTTAAGTATTTCTCCTTTAAGTTCATTTGGTTATATTTTGAGACTGTTTATTAAAGCAAATAAACATTTAGGATTGTTATAGCCTCCTGTGGTCTTGATACTTTTATTGTTATTATGAAATGTCCCTCTTTATGTCTCTCTGATACTTCCTGCATTAACAACTATTTTTTCTGATGTTAATATTTCTACCCACTGTCTTATGGTTTAACTTATTTTCTTCCCCCCCCCTGTTTTTAGATTTAGTCTTATGTGTGTTTTTTCATTATTCTGTTTTCCCCTTCTCTTAGTTGTTAGTTATAAGTTTTACATTTGATTATTCTTTTAGTGAATACTCTAAGATGGTGACATGCAACTTTTATTAATGTCTCATATACAATTCACCTATACTTTATCAGCAATAGGACAGATATTGTGTATAAGATTCTGCAAACATCTGCTAGCTTCATCAATCTTGCACATTTTGTAATGAAACAATATAAGTATAAATTAGCAGCCCCTTATTTCTTAAACTTGGAGATTGCCGTGTATATTGATGTAAAAATTATATGTGTAGATACATGATATTACGTACTAATTTTAGCTCAAGATAATTATTCTATTTCGGTATTTTTGTTATAAAAAGAGAGGGCTGGAGTCTGATAGATTGAGAAAAACTCGGGTAGAATCGCGATGTTTGCTAAGATTGACTTCCACAGATAAGAACTAACGCTTTTTATTACTATTTCTATTATTATTTTATTTATTTTTTTTTTATTGACTGTTTTTTTTTCCAATTTTTTTATTAAGGTATTATATGTGTACATATCTTACCATTGCCCTCCCCACACCCCACTCCCATATATGCCCCCACCCCCCAGAGTTTTGCATCCATTGGTTATGCTTATATGCATGCATACAAGTCCTTCGGTTGATCTCCTATCTCCCCCACCTCTCCCTAACCTTCCCCTTGTAATTTGACAGTCTGTTTGATGCTTTACTGTCTCTGTATCTATCTTTTTGTTCAAGTTTATAATGTTCTTTATTATCCATAAATGAGTGAGATCATGTGGTATTTCTCTTTCATTGACTGACTTATTTCACTTAACATAATGTTCTCCAATTCCTCCCAGGTTGCTGCAACCATTATTTTAAATAAAGCCGTCTGAGTACTGACTGCCTCCAGGCCGGGAACCTTTGGGCTCCCAGTCAGAGGCACTCGCAGGCAATCCTAGTCGAGATCCCGACCGGAACCTTGGCGCGGTAACGCCGGTTTCCGGCGGGCTCCTTAGAGCGGCGAACAGCTTTTTCCCGGAGGACCATGAGAGGGCCGGAGCCGGGTCCCGAACCCACGATGGAAGGGGACGTTCTGGACACACTAGAGGCGTTGGGGTGAGTATTCCTAGGAACGTCTTTTCCCCGAAAACGTAAGCTCTCCCTCGGCCTGGCTGCAGCAGCCCCCACCAGTGGGCCTCTGCTGGGCTCCGGCAGCTCGGTGCAGGCCTCCTTTCCTGCCTCGCCCCCTCCGGCGCCGACGGAGTTAAGCGGGAGGCGGGAAAGAAATCCGTTTGGGGCCTGGGGGTGGAGTATGGCCGGAGAGCCGGGGCGCGTGGCCCCTCTTCCAAACTCCTGGCCTGGAACGCCCCAGCCAGCATTCGCGGCCCGGCCAGCATCAGCCCTCAGCCCTCCCCGGACGCGCGTCCCTAGCCCGCGGGGGATATTTTTGTCTCCGTCGTTGCGGCGCCCGGGGGGGAGGTGCTGGCGTCTCCTGCGGGGTGCGACCGGTGGCTTAATTAGGGCTCACCTGTGGCTTCATTAGGCCTCGGGAGCGCATCCCTCCAGCTTCCTTGACGGTAGAAAATGTTTTAGTTCAGTCCATTCATTCAGCCACCGTTCGTTAACAGCGTATTTACTTCTTGGTAATGTGTTCTTATTTATGTGCCAGGCGGAGGAAGAGCCAGTTTCAGATCACTACTAGTTTACATAGTCGTGCGGGCTCCATAGAGTGTGGTATTTACTGTTCAGAGTGATGCTAGTAAGTGCTGTGGGAACTCCTGGGATGGTACTAATGCTTCCAGGCATGGGCAGCAATATCTATACAACATAGCCTCTCCCTCAGACTTAGCCTGTTTTTTTTTTTCATAGTTGTTATTCTTTTCACAATTTATCTTGACCTGCACATTGTATCTGGAATGCCCCGCCCGCCCTCATCCCAGGCAGCTCCAGGAAAACAGGTGCTTTTCTGGTCTTATTCCCAGTACCATCCTACAGTGGTGTCTGGCACAATAAATCGTGGGTGAATGAGTGGGTGAATGAATGGGTGAATGAATGAAGAAAAGTTCAAAAAAGAGCGTGCACAGAGGTAAGCATAGGACCAGGTAGTTTAGAGTAAAAAAAAAAAAAAAAAGCACGTTAAAGAGAATGGAGCCATCTGCACAATTGTTTGCCTTCCCACATGCTGGAGTTTCTTGAATGATTTGACTGTGCCTTGTGGTGCTATTGTGAAGCTTGAACCCCCACTCCCTTTATCTTTTCCTGAAGCTGCACTTGATCCTTTATCAATTGTTGCTTTTGGACCCTGATTAACACCTACTTTGCAAGTGACCCAAAGTTACAGAGCCCTGCACTTAGTAGATCCTGAGTAAATGTTTGCCAAATGAAAGAAGAGAGCCACTGATTATTTAGGGGCTTTTTTTTTTTTCTTCTGTGAAATCCCTTGGAAATTTTCACTTAGCTTGGTTAAGGAAGTAACCAGAACAAGAAGTTAAAATACTTAATTGAAGTGTTTAGGCCTCAAATGTTTTGAGCTCCTAAGTATTCCAGATAAGAATAGTGGGGATTCTGTAGTTTATGAAAAAGGTAAAGTCAGTCCCCTTTTTGCTTTCTTTATTCCTTGAATTTGTTTATATTATAGGTGCTTGAAAAATGAAGTTTGCTATAACTTGTGACTTTTATTAAGGAAAATTAGTTTCAGAGTATTCAATATGGAAAGTAAAAATTACACACTTTAGAGTTGATTTTTCCTGAAATAACTGAGGACAAGAATTTGAAGTTTCTTACAATGATAATGAAGAGTAGAAAAAAATTACTATCCTGTGTAATAAAAGGCTAATATGCAAATCGACCGAATGGTGGAATGACTGGTCACTATGATGTGCATTGACCACCAGGAGGCAGTTGCTCAACGCTGCCCCCTGGTGGTCAGTGTGCTCCCACAGGGGGAGCGCCGTTCAGCCAGAAGGGGGGCTCACGGCTGGCAAGCGCAGCTGTGGTGGTGGAAGCCTCTCCTGCCTCTGCTGCAGTCAGATATCCCCCGAGGGCTCCTGGACTGCGAGAGGGCTCAGGCTGGGCTGAGGGACCCTCCCCCCCCTCCAGTGCACGAATTCCGTGCACCGGGCCTCTAGATGTTGTATACTTATAATCGGTGTTATAATTGAGTAGGTGTTATACTTGAACAGTTAAAATACTGTCTATGTAGATTGTAAGTAATTTTCTATTGTGATTGAAACATGAGATATCATGGAGGTACTTTAGTTTGTCAGGTAACTAAAGGGAGGAATTAAAAGTGGACATCTATGTGAAAGAACAGTGTAGTGATATGGTCTGATATAAATGGTAGGGTAAAAATAACTTAGTTTTCTCATCTGTGAAAGGAGCAGAGATTTCAGAAGTCTCTTTCAATTCTGAGAGTCTCTGATTTTGTAGAACAGTGAATCTCAACCATCATTGTGCATCATAATCATGTATGGAGCTTGTGAAAAAGTGTTCCGGTCTCGTATATGCTATAAGCTGAGTGAATCATGATCTTTTTTGGGGATGCAGTACAGGCATGCATTTTTAAAAACAAGCTTCACAGCCTAGGTTGCAAACCACCATTATGGAGAGAAGTTTATTTCAAATATTTATTGAGCACAATTCTATACTGTTCTGAGAATTCCGTGGTATGCAAAATAGGTCCCTGTCCTGTGGAGCTATAGTCTAGTGGAGAAACAGACATGATCACACAGATATTTATTAACTCTAATAACAAGTGATTTAAAGGAAAAGAACAGGATGACATAACATGACAGGAGGACCTATAGAGTCTCAGGGAGTTTAGTCATAGATTTCTGAGGAAGTGGTATTTGAATTGAAAAAGAAAGGGTGAATAGGAGTTAACTAGGTGAGGTTGGGTTGGAAGGGAGGACAAAGGTGTCCTTACAGTGAGAACAAGAGGAAAGGAGCTGTATTAGAAGAATTGGAAGGAGGCTAAGAGGCCGGAGAGCAGAGAGCAAAGGCCAGAGTGGTGAAGATTGGATTGGAGAGTTAGGTGAAGACTAGGGCATGCAGCACCTTTTAGGCTATGTTGTGTCTTCCTTATTTGTCATAACGGCAATGGGACATAATTGAAGGGTTTTAATTATTTATTTATTTTTTAATCTTTATTGTTGAGAGTATTACAGATGTCCTCCCCCCCCCATTGCCCCCCTCTTCACATATTCCACTCCACCCCAGGCCTTCATCACCTTATTGTCGGTGTCCATGGGTAATGCATGTATGCATGTAAATTCTTTGGTTAATCTCTTCCCACGCCCCCTCCCTCATTTCCTCTGAGATTCGTCAGTCTATTCCATATTTCTATTTTATTCATCAGTTTATTTTGTTCACTAGATTCCTTGTTCATTTATTTTTTATATTTATTGCCATTTTGCTGTCATATTTTTTATCCTCTTCCTCCACCTCCCCCTTTCTCCTCCCTTTTCCTCCCTCTTTCTTCTTTTCCCTTCTCCTCCTTCCTCCTTTCTTCTTAAAGAATACTCTTCACCATTTCATGTAATACTGGTTTGGTGATATGAACTCCTTTAGCTTTTTCTTGTCTGTGAAGCTCTTTATCTGATCTTCAATACTAAATGATAGTGTTGCTGGGTAGAGTAATAATCTTGGTTGTAGGTCCTTGCTATTCATCACTTTGAATATTTCTTGCTAACCCCTTCTTGCCTGCAAAGTTTCGATTGAGAAATCAGCTCAGTCATATGGGCACTCCCTTATAGGTAATAACTGCTTTTCTCTTGCTTTTAAGATTCTTTCTTTACCTTTAACCTTTGGCATTTTAATTATGATGTATCTTGGTGTAAGCCTCTTTGGGTTCATCTTTATTGGGACTCTGCGCTTTTGAACTTATATGTCTATTTCTTTCACCAGGTAAGGGAAATTTTCTGTCATTATTTTTTCAAGTAGGTTTTTAATTTCTTGCTCCCTTTCTTCTTCCAGAAGAGCTCCTGTGCAGGAGCCCTCCCCCTTCCCGTCCCCCTCACAGTCTCAGTGTGGCTTCTTCTTTAATTCTCTAGTTGTAGAACTTCTGTTCAGCCAGATTTCAGGCGGTTCTGAATGATGGTTGTTATGTAGCTTAGTTGTAATTTTGATGTGGTTGTGGAAGGAGGTGAGTACTGTGCTTACCTATGCCACCATCTTTATGATTGAAGGACTTTAAAAAAGGAAGTGATTAGATGTCTAGTTTAAAAAGTTACCTCTGTCAGGAAGGTGGAGAGTGGATTGGAGAATTTAGTCAGTCTAGGCAAGAAGCGATGGTTGCTTAGTGGCAGTGAATATGGAAAGAAGTGCATTTATAGGGCTTAGTGATTGATTGGATATTAGAGCTGAAGGAGATGATGGTATCAAGGATTCATTTCTGCAATAGGTATTTATTTAGCACCACAATAAATATATTGGAATCTAAATTGAATAGGGAAGAAAGTGAAGACAGCAGGGAGCTAGTAAATGCAGAGAATGTGGAGGAACCAATGGAATGGAGGTTAGTAAAAGAGTAGTTGTAGGTGACTGGTCAAAAGAGCAAGCTGAAAAGGTAGATAGTAGGTTGTGGTCAGGAAGTGACATATTTGAATTAATGATTTCCAAGGTGGAGTAGTTCCAGGTGATAGTAAGGTTAGGACAGGCGTCCTCAAACTACGGCCCGCGGGCCACATGCGGGTGTTTTTGCTGTTTTGTTTTTTTACTTCAAAATAAGATATGTGCAGTGTGCATAGGAATTTGTTCATAGTTTTTTTAAAACTATAATCTGGCCCTCCAACGGACTGAGGGACAGTGAACTGGCCCCCTGTTTAAAAAGTTTGAGGACCCCTGGTCTAGGATGTAGTGACAAAGGATGGAAAAGAGGAAGTTAGGGAATTGAGAGCTCAGGGTACTGGATAGGGTATACGTGTGGGCTTCGAAGAAACTTAATATAATGAAGAAAAAAAAGTAATGGAAAGGAAAAGTGAGCACAGGGAATGTTGGGGAGTACCCAAGAGATTGGTAGATGAAAATTACAAGAGAAAGAGGGTGGCAAATCTGACTGGCTTGAGCCTGGAGAGAGCAGGAGATATTTTTAAGAATATGAGGGAGCAATGATACGGATGTTATATTGGGAAGCAAGGAGGACAAACCCTGCCATCTGAGAGAGTAAACTGGCCAAAGCTAGAGGTGGTTGGGATAATCTTTCTGAGAAGAGATTGACAGTATAGGACAGTTGCTGTTTATGGATGGAACATTGTGGAAGAACTTGGGAAGCAGGGAGAAGTGGAGAACTGGATCAGAGGCAAGCCAATAGGTTGGGCAGATGACAGGGGAAAGGATCTCATGTTTTATACTAGCATACTGCCTAATAAAAATAGAAAACAAAGTAAATTAGGATCTGGCTGTGTCTTTGTGTAGGTTTGCCAATGGCCCTAACAGACCGAAGATTGGATCACCCAGTTTGAAGTGTCAGACCAGCAGCTATGGTTCCACTGTATGGGGGACTCCTGAGGGTGTCTGAGCCTAGGGGAGGTATCTCCAATGTTTGGAATAAGAGTAGCACTTTCCTAATTAAATAAGAATATATAGAACAAACTAAGAGCATCATAATAATACCTTTTAGGACATTATGGCAATTAAATGAGGCAATATACATAAAGCACATAACACTGGCCTACCATAAGAGCAGTTTATAAATTTTAGTTGTATTGTGATTGTTATTAGATGTTAGGTTTGTTAAATGCATTTTTTTTTCTTTTTCTTTATATCGATCTGATGAACCCTGAGGCATTAAAGATTGTGGGGTTTTCTCACAATCTTTAATTCTTAAATTCTTTATTTCTGGTGATTTAATCAGTTTTGTTGAATTATGGTTGGCATTTGAGTGAAAATATCACCAACTATATGAATTAGATACATTTATTTAAGAGTTTATGATTATTGCAGAAATGCAAGCAAGTAGGGGGAGATAAAGATGTTTATGAATTAAATCTCAATGAGAGGCACTGTAAGACATGGAAGAAAGGTAATTGCATAGAGGAACCAGTCTTGGCTAAAGGAGCAAAGACAGTGGTCTAGTCCCAGCTCTGCCTTTACCTGACTGCATAACTTAGCCAGGTTATTGGCTTAGTTTCCTTATTAGTGTAGGCAGAAGTTTATAGTTCACATGGAACATTTGGGGTCATATTTGGGTTTAAATTATATTATGTCATCATATAGTTATTTTCTGACCCAGAATTAGGATAATACTAACTTCAAATTATTGCTGTAAACATTAAACGAATTATAAATAAATATATTTATAAATATGAGTATCATACCTAATAAAATGGTAATATGCAAATTACCATCACTCCGCTATGCCCACGATTGGGCCGGCTGGAGGCGCGGGGGGCGGGACTCAGGGTGGCCGATTGGCTGGTAGTAGGAGCGGGGGGCGGGGACTCGCAAGTCCCCAACCCCCGCTCCTCCTGCAGGCTTAAACGGCCGGCGCTGCTTTGGCCGGCGCTGTGGAAGACGCTGGTGGCGGAACTCGGGGTGGCTGATTGTGTGGCTGCTGGCACCAGTTTTCCGCCAGCAGCAGTTTTCCTCTGGCCACCTGCCCGATCGGAGCGCCTCCCGATCGGAGTTCCTCTCGGGGTGGTCGATCGTGCTGGCGGGAGGTGCTCTGATCGGCGGGTGGCCAGAGGAAAACTGCTGCTGGCGGAAAACTGGTGCCAGCAGCCAGGTGAAGGAAAAGTCTATTGCACAAAACTTCGTGCAACGGGCTCCTAGTATATTTATAAATATGAATATATATATATGTGACTAGCACTGAGCCTGGCCTAGTATTTATAAAGCAGGTATCCTAACCTCATTAACCCTTAATTTCTTACCTGTAAAATGGAGGTTTGAAAATATACTTCATGAGATACGACCAGAGAATTCAGAGAAAAAGAAATGCAAATGGCCTATAAACATGTGAAAAGATGTACAGCCTTGCTCATAAGAGAAATGTAAATTAAAACTATACTGAGATACCAGATAGTCAAAAATCCAAATGTTTGACAACTGTGGTGAATTATGAGGAATGGGTACTTACACAACCCCTGTAGAAGAAAATATAATAGTATCCTGCAAAATTACATATCCATTTACTCTTTGACCTAACAGTCCCAACTCCAGGAATCTTTCCCAGATATATACTGACAAAAATCTGCCAGATTTTATAATAGGAAAAGGATGTACTAACCCAAATGTCCTTCAGTAAGGGCATAGTGAATAAACTAGGGTGCATCCAGACAGAGAGGTACTATATGACAATAAAAATGATTGAGTAGTATTTCTATTGATCTCTAGTATCTATACTAATAAAAGGGTAATATGCTAATTAGACTGCGAGACCTTCCAGGAGACCTTCCGGACGTTTTTCTGGACGAAGCCATGGTGGTAGGGCCGAGGTAGAGGCAGTTAGAGGCCAAGAGGAAAGGGCAGTTGTGGGTGCTCAGGCTGGTGGGGGGCGGGGCCATTGGGGGTAAGCAGACCAGCAGGGGGGCCAGTTGGGGGCGAGCAGGCCTTCAGTGGGGGTCATTTGGAGGTGATCAGGACAGTGGGGGGGGCAGTTTGGAGTGAGCAGGGCAGCAGGGGGGCAGTTGGGGGCGAGCAGGCCAGTGGGGAGGGAAAGTGGGGGCGAGCAGGCCAGCAGTGGGGGCAGTTGGGGGTGAGCAGGCCGGCAGGGGAGGCAGTTGGGGGCGAGCACACTGGCACGGGGGGGAAGTTGGGGGTGATCAGACTGGCAGGGGGGTCATTTGGGGGCAAGCAGGCTGGTGGCAGGGTGTAGTTGGGGGCAAGCAGGCTGGCAGGCAGAGTGGTTAGGGGCAATCAGGCAGGCAGGCAGGCAGGCAGGCAGGTGAGCGGTTAGGAGCCAGCAGTCCCAGATTGCAAGAGGGATGTCCGACTGCCAGCTTAGGCCCGATCCCTGTAAACCGGCAGTAGGACATCCTTCGAGGAGTCCCAGATTGGAGAGGGTGCAGGCCAGGCTAAGGAATAATCCCCCCCCCCCACCCCCCGTGCATGAATTTCGTGCACTGGGCCACTAGTATGTAAATATGTGTATGTGAATATATATGTGCTTAAAGCATGGAATAGGACAATATGTAGTAGGCTACCTTTTATCTAAAAAAAGGAAAAGTATATTTATGTTTGTTTTTAAAAACGTTGTGGAATGACATCTCAAAACTAATAAATATGGTTACCTTTGGGGGAGGGAGGGAACTAGAGTAGAGGGAACACAATTGAGATTATTAAGTAGATTTGTCTGAATGTATCTTGTTTTGTAAATTAGACTTTGAAACCATATAAATGTCTTACATAATTATAAAGCAAAATTAAAAATGAAATCAGGACAAAACGAGAGACAAATTTCTAAATTTTAAAGCAAAACAAAGGTCTGTCAATATGTTGAGTAGGTGGTTTAATCACAGAAAGGAATTTTAAAAAATATATCCTTACTGGAATATATTCTAAAACATAAAAACATAAATTGTTTTCAGTGATTTTGTTGTTAGTAAAAATGCTGATTTTCCTACTCTGAAACTTATGTAACTTATGTTTTTTACTAGGATTATATAAATGTCATTAGAAACCGTATTTTTTATTGAAAATAGATAAAAATAGTAAAAACCACAATTTTAGAGAAAATAGATAAAAATACAAATTAGATAAAAAACCCACAATTCTAAGTTTGAATTGGAAATAGCAATGTGAAATCCTGATATAAATTTTTTGAAAAAGCTTCAGATACAGTGACTAACCTTTAGTACCAGGTTGTGTACTCTAAATACCATTAAAAAGAATCAGGGCTTCTTGGAGAAATGGACAATTACAAGTTCAGGACAAGAACATCATGTCAAAGAAATCAAGGAAAGTATTCAAAGAATACTGGGGATAAATCAAACAAGAATGGCCTCTCACGATCTAAAACCAACCTTTAAGGAGAAACCAAGATGGCGGCATAAGGTAAACACCTAACTGTTGCCTACCACAACAATTTTGAAACTACAACTGGAAAACAGAGCGCACACCGTCCAGAACCACCGGAAAGCGGGCAGAGTGGAAAACCTACAACTAGAGAAAAAAAGAGAGGAGGACGCTGAGCCTCAGGAGCTGTGGAGGTGCGGAGATCCGTGAGCGCAGAAAGGGCGGGCGGCTGAATACGCGGCAGGCTTGCTCGCAGCGCGCGGAGAGGGAGGGCAGCAGATGCTGCGTGGCTAGCTTTCTCGTTTGGGAGAAAAACAAAACCTCCTGACTGCACTGAAATCCAGCTGCGGTCGGGGAGAAACTGGTCTGTTTGGCAGCGGGCGAGGCTCCAAAGCTGCCTTCTCTCAGAGGCGTGCAGCCATTGATTAGGATTGATTAGGGCACGGAGAAACCAGCCCTCTTAGGGCGGCGCGGACGGAAACCAAGTTTGTATGCGCCATTTTGAGACTCCGCCCCATCCAAGCTGAGCACAGCCCTCCTAGTGACTGGATTTCTCTTTTGGGAGAAAAACAAAACCTCCAGTCTGCACTGAAATCCAGCCCCAGCTGGGGAGAAACTGGTCTGTTAGGCAGTGGGAGAGGCTCGAAAGCTGCCTTCTCTCAGAGGCGCACAGCCATTAATTCGGGCACGGAGAAACCGCCCCTCTTAGGGCGGAGCAGACGGGAAACCAAAGCTTGTCTGCGTCACACTGAGACTCCGCCCCATCCAAGCTGAGCACAAAAGCTCTCCCAGTGGAGATACTGCTGATCCTCACAGCCAACTGGCTTGGAGATCAACTCCCGCCAGTGATACCAACAATCCCAACCACTCTGAACTCCAGTTTCTGGGGACACGCGGGGGACCCAGATGCCTACGGGACTCTTGGCTGGTCGGAGAATGAGAGTGACTTTTCTGTCAGTGTGGACGACACCAGATTTCAACCACTCTCATAAGGGACACATTCAAGAGGCAGACTCAGTGAGCACCAAAGCCCTACTGTGTCTCCAGCACAGCAATTCTTCCGTTATAGACACAGCAGGCCCTCACAACCAATTAGACCGGAGGTCAATTCCTCCCAGTGTACCAACAGCAATCAGGGCTTTTAACTACACCAAGACTTTCCACTCAGCCCACAAAGGGGAGTACAAGAGCGACCACCTAGGGTGATTGGGGAAGCTGAGCTACCGGCCCCTATAGGTCACCGACCACACAAAGCCACTCCATCAACACAGGGAGGCAGCCAAAATGTGGAGACATCGAAGTATGTCACAAGTAGGAGAGATAGATGAAAGCAAACTAATGGACGACACAGTGTTCAGAACCATATTTATAAGGTTACTCAAGAATCTTCTAAAAACCGCTGAGAAACTTGAAGAGACCTTCAAGGACCTTAATGAGAATACCAAAAAAAATGGAAAAGGACCAGTCAGAAATTATGCATACACTGTCTGAAATAAAGAATATACAGAGTAGACCACCGCACCCGAAGAGTCAAACCAAAGATCTGGAATATGAGGAAGAAAAAAACACCCAACCAGAGAGGCGGAAAGAAAGAAGAATCCAAAAGTGTGAGGATAGCATAAGGAGCCTCCGGGATGGCTTTAAGCATACCAATATCCGAATTTTTGGGGTGCCAGAAGAGAGAGAGCAAGATACTGAAAACCTATTTGAAGAAATAATGACAGAAAACTTCCCCCACCTGGTGAAAGAAATAGACTTCCAAGTTCAGGAAGCGCACAAAACCCCAAACAAGAGGAATCCAAAGAGGACCACACCAAGACACATCATAATTAAAATGCCAAGGGCAAAAGACAAAGAGAGAATCTTACAAGCAGCAAGAGAAAAACAGTTAGTTACCTACAAGGGAGCACCCATACGACTGTCAGCTGATTTCTCAACAGAAACTATGCAGGCCAGACGGGAATGGCAAGAATTATTCAAAGTGATGAATAGCAAGAACCTACAACCAAGACTACTCTACCCAGCAAAGTTATCATTCAGAATTGAAGGGCAGATAAAGAGCTTCACAGATAAAAAAAAAAAAAAGCTAAAGGAGTTCATCACCACCAAACCAGTATTATATGAAATGCTGAAAGGTATTCTTTAAAAAGAGGAAAAAGAAGAAAAAAGTAAAGATAAAAATTATGAACAACAAATATCTATCAACAAGTGATTCTTAAAATCAAGTGAATTCAAAATCTGAGGAACAGAATAAACTGGTGAACATAATAGAATCAGAGGCATAGAATGGGAGTGGATTGATAATTCTCAGGGGGAAAGGGGTGTCTGTGTGGGGGGTATGGGAAGAGACTGGACAAAAATCATACACCTATGGATAAGGACAACGGGGGGGGGGGGGCGGGGAACCGGGTGATGGGGAGATATGGGGGAAAAAAAGGAGAAACAATTGTAATAATCTGAACAATAAAGATTTATTAAAAAAAAAAAAGAATGGCCTCTCACTAACCAAAGATAGGACTGTTTGAAAAGAAAAATAACTACAGTGGATTAAAACTCATCAAATATGTTAAAATCTAAGTTTATAATGTGAAATAAAAGCTCAATTGCAGAAAGAGGACTAAAGTAGAAAACTGATATCTAATTCAATTAAGGTAATTTATAAGATGGTTAAAAAATTTAAGGTACTATTCAAGTACACTTTGTAGCAGTGTTTGAAAGTATCTGTATACATAAAAGCCCAGTGACCGAATGGCAGAATGACCAGAACAACCGGTCGACCAGTTGCTATGACGTCCACTGACCACTAGGGGTTATACACTCACCGCTCAGCTGACCAGGATGAGCAGTGCTCCCACAGGGGGCCGATCCCCACAGGCCATGCCCCCCAGTGCATGAATCTGTGCACTGGACCTCTAGTAAAATTACAAAATAAATGGTTTAGATTAAAATGATCTCATAGGTCTTTTTCAACTTTAATTTTTTAAATTTAAAATTTGCATCTGTTTTGTTACTACTTCCTTTTTTCTTATTCTTGTAACCAGTATAATTATTAGACTTAGCTCTATTTGACTTTATTATATGTAATATTTCTCTTAAAATTGGTTGATAATTTTACTAAAAGATGTTAAAATATAGGGAAAAAGCCAAATGTTAATTATATAGAGCACAAATCAGTAAACCATTTCTATAACAGAGCAGATAGTAGAAATTTTAGGCTTTGCTGGCCATGCTATTTCTGTCACAATGACTCGACTCTGTCATTGCAGTGTGAAAGCAGCCAGAGACAGTCTGTAAATGGATACATTTATCAGATGTACTCTGATAAAACTTTATTTACAAAAACAGGCAGTAGGTTGTGATAAAGAATATGAGGTTTTTGTTAATTTTTAACCTTTTATGTCTTTCTTTCTAGGTATAAGGGACCACTGTTAGAAGAGCAAGCCCTTACCAAGGCAGCTGAGGGTGGACTATCTTCACCTGAGTTTTCAGAGCTCTGTGTTTGGTTAGGCTCTCAAATAAAATCATTATGCAGCTTGGAAGAAAGTATCACTTCAGCTGGTATTGCCATTGTGTTTATTTACTTTTTTGTTTAATAGTAAAATGAAATGATAGCTTATGATTTTCAGTTTTATCTAAAATGTACTAGAAAAAGAAAAATCTATACAAAGAAAAATCATTGATATTAAGAACTTTAATATATTGTATTAAATATCTTTGGATTAAATGTTCTATTAATCCAAAATTCATTCTTAAAATTTGTATAAGATTATAAACAAATTTTGTTTATCTACTGTCTTAACCTTAGTATTTTTAAGAAAAAGTAGACTCTGAATTTGGTTATTTAAGAAGTTTAATTTTTGAATGCTGCTTATTTTGAATTAAGGTGGGGTTTTGTTGTTGTTTTTTTGTGTTTTTTTTAAGTACATGTAATCCCTAATTTAAGTTGTATTACAGAGCCTATAACTCAGGACCTGGATTCACATAGGAATGCTCTTATAAAATACTAGAGGCCCGGTACATGAAATTTGTGCACGGGGCAGGGGGGTGTCACCTCAGCCCAGCCTGCACCCTCTCCAATCCGGGACCCCTCGTGGGATGTCTGACTGCCGGTTTAGGCCCGATCCCAGGGATCGGGCCTAAACCGGCAGTTGGACATGCCTCTCACAATCCTGGACCACTGGCTCCTAATTGCTCACCTGCCTGCCTGCCTTCCTGGTCACCCCTAATTGCCCCTTGCTGCCGACCAGGTCGCCCCCAACTGCCCCACCCACTGGCCTAGTTGCCCCTCACTGCCCCCCCTGCCAGCCTAATCACCCCCAACTGCCCCCCCCTGCTGGCCTGGTCACCCCCAAATGTCCCCCCTGCTGGCCTGATCACCCCCAACTGCTCCCCCCACCAGCCTGATTGCCCCTCACGGCCCACCCCACTGGCCTGGTCGCCCCTTGCAGACTGCTGTTCAGTCATTTGATTGTCCCTCACTAACCCCCTGCCTGCCTGGTCGTAGGCAGCCATCTTGTGAGGGCGTGAGGGTTAATTTGCATATTACCTCTTTATTATATAGGATTCCTGTACTTGTTCATAAAGTTTAATGCATTGCTGTCTTGGTAACTGGAGTCATTGTGGGTCTTTGGTAGAATTTCAGATGGTGTAATAAAATGAAAAAATAAATTATTGGGCATTTGCTAGGGGACAAAGTAGAGTTCCCTTTTGAAGCTGTCTTTTTTATATTGCTTTTTTTTTTCTTCTTGCCAAATCTAATAGAATTCCCTTGAAACTAAGTAAGATAAGCTAAATTCAAAACACATGACATAGGCTCCCATATAATTAGGTTATGAAAGAAAGATAAGCAGTGAGGCTTAATTAGATGACTGCATTTATAATCTGAATCCATAGAAATATCATTTGCTCTGAAGCCAGTTAATAATTATAGCCATAATAATGCTTTTAATATTTTCATTACTCATACAAAAATATTCCCATTTTATCTGCTTTATGGAACATATATTGGAAAATACTAATCAAATTTAAATATAAAAATATAATCTCACAATAACATTTATATTTTTAAATTGATACTTATGTTTCTGAATTTAAGTGTAACTTTCTAAATGTAGAAATTATTTGGTTACCTTTACCTAAGCTTTGGGGTCACACATGTAAGGATTTAATGTCAAAAGGAAAATTGAGAATTGAATGTGAAATTGAAATGAACTTGTAGATTATATAGTATTAGATTATATGGTAAATATTCAGTAAATGTTTTGTGATTTTTCTTTTTTGAAGGGAGAGATGATCTAGAAAGCTTCCAGCTTGAGATAAGTGGTTTTTTAAAAGAAATGGCATGTCCATATTCTGTACTCATATCAGGAGATATTAAAGAGCGTCTAAAAAAGAAGGATGACTGCTTGAAACTTCTATGTAAGTTCTTTCTTTGAACATTTAAATGCATGTATTTGATCTTTGTTTTAAATTTTTAAGTAAAAAATTATTTTTAAGTCAAAAATTTTATTAATGAAGCATTAGATATCTTATATATTTAAATTTAAAAGGTTTTAATATTTGACTTAAAATATGAAGCTGACTCGGATATTTATATAAAGGTAGTATAAATTCTACTAATGAATTCTACTAGTTTAAGATTTCTAACACTTATGATTTATTTGACCTGTTTGTGATTTATGGAGTATTTTAATAATTTTTTTCCTTCACTTAATGAATCTCTTAGCATTTGTGGCTAGGTGGCTAAAGTTGGTGATCTCTAAAGTTCTATTTAATCATAAAATTATTTGAAACTAGCCTACTAAGCAGATTATTAGATCTTGCTTTAGTGATAGTCTTTGAGTGATAGTGGTAGGTTCAGAAATATGTATTGATCACTTACTATTGTACCAGAAACTACTCTAGGCATTAGGGATATATCAATTAAAAAAAAAAATTGCACCCTTGGACCACAAGAGTTCTAGTGAGTGTGGCCTATTTTTCATTTTTAAAGGTTTTTATTTATTGATTTAGAGAAAGAGAATAAGGGGCGGGGGGCGGGGGAGAGAGAGACATCGATTTGTTGTTCTACTAATTTACACATTCTTTGGTTAATTCTTGTATGTGTCTTGACTGGGGATTGAACCCACAACCTTGGAGTAGCACGATGCTCTAATCAATTGAGCTACCTGGCCTGGGCAAGTGTGACCTATTTTCATCGGGTTAATTTGCAGTAAAATTACCCTATATCCAAACAACTACCATTAATAAAAATCCATTTATTTGCACTGGGTCCCTTCAAAACTTTTTTAGTTCAGTTAAATTTTATGCTCTTTTGAAAGTTCTGCAAAAAATGACCATTTGAAATAATTTTTCTAACATCTGTTATTGAAGATTTCTATTGTTTTAGGTTGTACCATTTATAAAAAGATCCCTGTGATATATTCCTTGTAGGCTCTAGTGTTAGTAATGTTTGTTGCACTAGAGCAGGAATTGTGTGTGTGTTTAACTAGTGATGATGCTGGAAGTGTTGACATTTGAATTACATTGTGTGTTGGGTGGAATAAATATTATGTCTTCCCCCTCATTTCTTATACTATTTTCCCATCTTCCTTTTATTCAGTGTGAGTCACTGACGTAATGAACCATTGTTATTAATGGGAGGTCATAGTATCCCTTAGGTATATTGGAATAGAAAGGAAGCTAAGAAGCATGGCCTAGAAGAGGAACTTGAATGTTCTTTATGCCAGTCAGTGAGAACTATGGAATTCATCATGTTTCCCTTTTTGACTTAACTGTGAAGGAGCTCAGCAGTAATGGTAAGATAGGCTTCTGGTGCAAGTAAAATCAAAGAGGAGATATAGGAGAAGTTGGTATAGCTTTTCTGATTATGAAAATACATGCTTGGGGGTGGAGTAAGTTGGAAAGTTAGTGTTAAATGGGTACAGAATTTTAGCTGGGGAAGATGAAAAAGTTCTGGAGATGGATGTGGTGATGGTTGCACAACAATGTGAATGTACTTGATGCCATTGTACACTTAAAAAATAGAATGGTAAATTTTATGTTATGATGTTATAAAGAAATCGCATGCTTATCATAGAAATCTTACAGAGTAGATAAAATTGTAAAGAACAAAATCATTTATAATCTCACTTCTCAGAGAGAATTGTGCATTACTTTTTGGCGTATTTTCTTTTCCTTCTCTCTTTCCTTTGTCCACCGCATTTAAATAAGATTGAGATCTTGTTACAGATATAGTTCCTTCTCCTCTTCCTCTTCAATTAATATATTGTGAGCATGTCCCCATCACGTAATATTTTAAAAATATTTAAATTGGTTACATAACATTCTATGCTATGGACATACATTTATTTAATAGGTTTCGAATTTGGGTGATTTAAAAAAATATACATTTTTTATTGATTTTTTACAGACAGGAAGGGAGAGGGATAGAGAGTTAGAAACATCGATGAGAGAGAAACATCGATCAGCTGCCTCCTGCACACTCCCTACTGGGTATGTGCCAGCAACCAAGGTACATGCCCTTGACCGGAACCGAACCTGGGACCCTTGAGTCCGCAGGCTGACGCTCTATGCACTGAGTCAAACTGGTTAGGGCAAATTTGGGTGTTTTATTTTTTTCTACTTTACATTAATTTCTTTATAATTTTGGATTACTTTTACTTAGATTATGAACTTTTTTTTGTTAATCCTCACCTGAGGATATTTTTCCACTGATTTTTTAGACAGAGTGGAAGGAATGAGACAATGAGAGAGAATCATTGATGTAAGAGAGACACATTGATTAGTTGCCTTTCACACGTACCCCGGCCCCGGACTGGGGATTGAGCCTGCAATCACGGTACGTGCCCTTGACTGGAATCGAACCCTCAACCCTTCAGTCTGAGGGCTGATGCTCTATCCACTGAGCCAAACGGGCTAGGGCTAGATTATGAACATTTAAAAAAAAGATCTCTGGTCTAAGTATATATTGCTATATTTTGCTCCAGAAAGGTTATACCAGTTCACAATTTTACCAGCATCTATTCCATTTTTATCTTTGGTTTGACTGTGTTGAAAACATATATAAGAACCTCTTCATCTTCTTGGAAGTGTGTGCAACATGTATAAAATAAAAAGGGCCCAATTCCTTACTATGTGGAGGACTTTTGTAAATCAAGAAGAAAAAAATCTGGAAAAATATATAATGCACATAAGACAAAGGCATTCTACAGAAAAAAATTTCTTAAATCACTGTTAAACATGAAAAGATGCATAATATCCCTCAAAGTTAGAGTTATAAAAAAATAAAATGATAGGGTATCATTTTTTTTTCACTTATCAGCCTAGCCAATACCCTCCCCCCCCCAAATTTTTTTTTTAAGTCATAATAAAGTTTGGGAGAATAAGCGTTCTCATATACGATAGGCATTAGAGTGTCGTGGGAGAATAACTGGCACAACCTCTGGAAGGGTTTATTAATACCATTGAAATTCACCTGCCGTTTGGCTTGGCAATTTTATGATTAGGTATACGTATTTATTTCCCCAAGTGTACAAAGATATATGAAAAGGATGTTCACTATGGCATTGTTCGTAGTAGTTAAGAAGTGATGGTACATCTTTGCAGTGATACACATCTTTGCAATGATACCATTTTGTAGCTATAAGAATGAGAACAGATCAAATGTGCTGATGTGGAATGGTCTCTAAGTTATATTGGCAAATAAAAATTGAATATACAGAACATTTGTAGTATGTCTTGTAGAAAAGAAATTAAAGTGCATAGGTGGTAGATACATATACTAAATATACATATACATATATGCCTAAAAAGATAGCCAAGAAACTAATGGTGATTGCTTCAGGGAAAGGGGAATCTGAGGATCTGTGGTGGGAAGAAGACTTTTACTGTATTGTTTACCATCTGGAGAAGCAAGAAGAGAAGAGAATCCAAAAAGTTGAAGATAGTGTAAGGAGCCTCTAGGACAACTTCAAGCGTACCAACATCAGAATTATGGGGATGCCAGAAGAAGAGAGAGAGCAAGATACTGAAAACCTATTTGAAGAAATAATGACTGAAAACTTCACCCACCTGGTGAAAGAAATAGACTTACAAGTCCAGGAAGCGCACAGAACCCCAAACAAAAGGAATCCAAAGAGGACCACACCAAGACACATCATAATTAAAATGCCAAGGGCAAAAGACAATGAGAGAATCTTACAAGCAGCAAGAGAAAAACAGTTAGTTACCTACAAGGGAGCACCCATACGATTATCAGTTGATTTCTCAACAGAAACTATGCAGGCCAGACGGGAGTGGCAAGAAATATTCAAAGTGATGAACAGCAAGAAATATTCAAAGTGATGAACATAGAGTAACCAAGATTACTCTACCCAGCAAAGTTATCATTCAGAATTGAAGGGCGGATAAAGAGCTTCACAGATAAGAAAAAGCTAAAGGAGTTCATCACCACCAAACCAGTATTATATGAAAGACTGAAAGGTATTCTTTAAGAAGAGGAAGAAGAAGAAAGAAGTAAAGATAAAAATAATGAACAACAAATACATATCTATCAACAAGTGAATCTAAAAATCAAGTGAATTAAAAATCTGAGGAATAGAATAAACGTGAATATAATAGAATCGGGCATAGAATGGGAGTGGATTGATAATTCTCAGGGGGAAAGGGGTGTCTGTGTGGGGGTACGGGAAGAGACTGGACAAAAATCGTACACCTATGGATGAAGACTGGAGGGGAGGTAAGGGCAGAGGGAGGAGTGGGAACCAGGTGGAGGAGAGCTATGGGGGAAAAAAAGGAGAAACAATTGTAATAATCTGAACAATAAAGATTTATTCAATAAAAATAAAATAAAATATTAGAATAAAAATGTATTTAAAAATTACAGTATAGTGCTGTTAACTGTAGCCACAATTCTATGAAGTAGTGGATCTCTAGGACTTATGTTATATAATCTGATCACTATGTATCCAACTTGGCTCATGGGGACTTATGCCAAGGTCCCCCTGATTTTAAAAGTTCATTAAAACAGATCACTAGTTCTTAAAAAATTTATATTTGACTAATAAGTCTGTGTTTCACCCTGTCCCTGGCAACCATTATTCTACTTTCTGTATTATGAGTTTGACTGTTTTAGGTTTCTCATCACAGTGACATGTAGTATTTGTGCTCCTGTGTCTGACTTTTTTCACTTTGCACAATGGCCTCCAGGTTCATCCATGTGGTTACAAATGGCTGGATTTCCTTCTTTTTAATGGCCGAATAATATTCCTTTGTATGTATATACCACATTTTCTTTACCCATTCATCTGTCAAAGAACACAAGTTGTTTCTATATCTTGGTTATTGTGAACAATATGGCAGTGAACATGGTAATGCATATCTCTTTGAGATCCTGATTTCAGTTCCTTTGGATATATACCCAGAAATGGGATTTTTAAGGAGTTTGTGTACATTTTAACATTATTTGTTTTTCCTTTTTCTTATAGTATTTTTAAGTACAGAACTTCAAGCTTTACAGATATTACAGAACAAGAAACGTAAAAATTCTCAATTAGATAAAAACAGTGAAATTTATCAGGAAGTTCAAGCTATCTGTGATACCCTTGGTGTTCCCAACTCAGCAACTTCTGACATTCCACTTATGTTAAACCAAGTGGAGTCAAAGGTATTGTATTTGTTTTATTTTTCTTTCCCCAAAATTCAACTAAATGCTAACATATAAATGTTGTATTAAAAATGAAAATATTTCCTTTAAGTATAAGATATACATTCCATTTCAAGAGATTTTGTCTTCTTGAAAACTAAACTTTGGATTTGGAGTTAATATCTATGTGACCTAATCTGCCTCAGGCTTTTGAGAGTTGCATGATAGAAATCACTTTGCAAATTTAAGTCTTCCTTTCCTAAATAAGGTTGAAATACAACATAGTGAAACAAGTAGAATTATCCTATAAGGTCAAAGGCAAATTAAATTTTTTTAGTGGATATTGTTAATAGAATTGCAATGTAGTTCTCTTTGGCAGCACAATTTCTGGTGGATAACTATTTAGTAAATGTTTGTTGTAGAGTGAATGAATGAGTATTCTGATGGAGTGAAAATAACCACAAACTCCCTATTTCAAGCTTTTTGAATTATTTTCAGTTATTAAACTACCCTTTTTCTTAGTCGAGCCATATGTTAGAGAGAATTCTACTCTCACAGACTAAATTCTGACCTACTTTCTAGGTTTTGTAGGAGCCCTGTAAGGGAATAGTATAGGGTTCATTTTAAAGGAAAAGAAAATTCTCACCCTTAAGAATAGGTACTAACACTCCATGTTTAGACACACTGCTTTAAACTAAGACTTTGAATAAAGTTATTTTTTGCATTGATTTTTTTATGAACTAAAAAATAAAAAATATTTGCCTTAATGAATGTGAGAGAATTTTAGTATTAATAAGATGAAAGCAATATTAGAAACTTTTTGGGGGGGCAGAGGTAGAACTTGCAAACCATGTGGGAATCTAACTAGTGACCTCTTGGTTCCTGGGTCAACATTCAACCACTGAGCCATACCAGCTGGGCACAGCTAAAAGAATAAGTAAATCCCAGCTCAATAACATTGTTCTAGAATTAACAAGTTACTCTTCAATGTTTCTTTTCCCCTCATTTCCTCTGGATTAGGAGTGATCTAGTATTGACTAAAATGTTTGGGACTGTTTCAAAATGAAACAGATTTCTGGGCTCTTTCTAAAAGCTTTTTCCTTTTATGGGTTCCAGTTAGTATTAATAATTTCCCCAAACCTCTTTTCCCTCCTTAAGGCAGGCTATATTGCCTGTGTTCAAATGCTGACAGGTTAATTATAAGGTAGTTGTTACTGTGGTCCTTGTGGCTAAATATTTACTTACTGGTAAAAGGACTTCCTTTTCCATTCAGTACC
The DNA here is from genome assembly GCF_951640355.1 of Cnephaeus nilssonii. Taxonomy (NCBI): domain Eukaryota; kingdom Metazoa; phylum Chordata; class Mammalia; order Chiroptera; family Vespertilionidae; genus Cnephaeus; species Cnephaeus nilssonii. Next base: position 41,703,398 of record NC_137075.1, read on the forward strand.
TATCAAAAGGAAATATTTCCATATTTTTTTCTTTTATGTGTTTGCAAAAATAATGAAATTTGTATGTGGTGACTATAAGTGAGTGGGTTTGGTCTCCTATGGTGTCCTGCTGAACAATGAAACCAGAATACTTATAATTGGAATGTGTACATGGTACTTAACTGAGAAAAATCAATGTGCTCGTCAAAGGTATCCTTTTAGAGCATTTACCAGGATGTAAGAGAGTGCCATCTTAAGAAGAAACTCCAAAATTGTTTTACATAAAACATGTAATTCTTATTGCAAAACCTGTAACTACTGTAGTTGTCTATGTACATTATTTCTTATTCTGAAAAAGAAGGTGTGTTATAGCTTGAATTAATATAGCTAATTGCCGGGGTGTTTCTCAGCATGTAGAAGGGTTCAGGAATCTGGAAAAGGGGCTGCAAGTAAATTAATAAAGAGACTAGACATGAAATATAAATTTGGAAGGCATTTTGGGGAGCCAGAGAAGACCTAGCTTTAGTAACCAAGTTCTTCGAATCTCTGGACCCCTAGCTTTTTATAAACACAAATTGTCCTAAAGCAAAGCAGATATACATATCAAAAATAAGGTTTGGTATACAGTAGGCATTGTCAGGTTGGGGGAACTGCCTTCGGCTGTCTCAGCAGCAGGTAATATGATTCAGCCCTGCTGAATATAGAAGCCCATCAACCTTTAGAGGACTTCTTGCACTTATTATGACATGCTGGAATTAGCCTCCAGTACTAATGCTCTTTGTAAAATATATTCTGGCCTTACCTGGTTTGGCTCAGTGGATAGAGCATCCGCCTGCTGACTGAAGAGGCCCAGGTTTGATTCTGGTCAAGGGCACATGCTCGGGTTGGCTCAATCCCCAGTAGGGGGTGTGCAGGAGGCAGCTAATCAGTGATTCTCTCTCATCATTGATGTTTCTGTCTCTCCTCCTTTCCTCTCTGAAATCAATAAAAATATATTAAGAAAGAGAAAAAGATATTCTGCTTTGTAGTGATATTCTTTCCTAGTATGTAAAAGTATGTTATATTTTGTTTGTTTTTTGTTTTTGTTAATCCTTACCCGAGGATATTTTTCATGAATTTTAGGGAGAGTTGAAGAGAGAGGGAAAGTCAAAGAGAAATATTGATGTGAGAGAAACACATCGATTGGTTGCCTCCTGCAAGAGCCTCGACCAGGGCCCAGACTGGGGAGGAGCCTGCAACCAAGGTACATGCCCTTAACTGGAATCAAACCCAGGACCCTTGGCCTGCAGGCTAATGCTCTATCCACTGAGCCAAACTGGTTAAAGCTAAGGTTATTTCACTTTAACATTATATTTATTCTGTAGCATTAAAGAATAAGATTGTTTTAAATTAGAGAATATACATTTTCACAATCTATTACATTTACTTTTAGGTGAAAGATATTCTCTCAAAAGTCCAGAAAAATCATGTGGGAAAACCACTGTTGAAAATGGATTTAAATCTGGAACAGACAGTAAGTCCCCATCACCTGCCTTTTATTAGTTGTGTGTAATTCACCTAGTGAATATGACTTAATTTTATAAATAAGCATTTAGAGTTTACAGTGTGTAGCGTGCATATGTTATTTTGGAAAATTAAAATGAATTGATATTTAGAATAACTAGGGGCCCAATGCATGAATTCATGCACCTTGAAAGGAACTGTAGGTTGCGAGGCTGTGGTGGGCACAGGGGTGCATCTTGGCCCATCCTCCACACCCCTGCCCGGCTCCTCCCGCCGCACCCCCCGGTTCTGTCTGCCGGCATCCATGCTCCCTCCGGCCCCGCTTGCACCTGCTGATGGAGCGGAGCAATTGGGGCCAGTACCAGCAGCAGGTGTGAGCGGGGCCAACGCTATCAGTGGGTGTGATTGGCGGCTGCTGCCCCGATTGCCCCTCAGGAGCAGGGGGAGGTGGAGAAGCTCTGAGGGGCGATTAGGGCTGACAGCCGCTCCTTGCATCCGCTGATGGCGCCGAGAGCCGGTAGTAGGTGTGAGAGGCGGTTCTAGCACCGGCAGCGGATGCAAGCGAGGCCGGCGCCGGCAGCAGGTGTGAGTGCCTGGCGGGACTGCGGCGCGCAGGAGCAAAGAATTTTCAGTAACCATCAGAGGCTCACCCCGATGACAGCGACTGGCGCCCCGCCTTGGTCTGGCACCCCCGCTCACCTGCTCCACCATCCCGCTGCAGCCAATGCCTGCCATGTTCTGTGCTCTGCTCCGATGCCTGCCATGTTCCGTGCACACGCCCTGGTGGTCAGCACATGTCATAGCGACCGGTTGTTCGGTTGTTCCACCATTTGGTCTATTTGCTTATTAGGGTTTTATGTATATAGATAAGTCCAAACACTTCTTCAATCTTCAATCTGATTATTACTTTTAAAAATATCTAGCCAAGAGTTTTTATAGTGCCCAGGATGTTAGTATAATTGTGATTTGAAAAGGATAGTAGTTCAAAACCTGCAAGATAGGATGTTATTTGTATTTTCTTTCCTTTTTGGTCCCCATTACTTAGCAAGTAGATGTTTTACTTAACACATTTGATTGAAGATGAGATAAATTCACCAATTGTAAAATTTAACTTATATGTTTATTATATTCTGAATATCACAAATGTTCTATCAAATACTCTTTATTATTTGTGTAATTTAATGAAAAGTCTCATGGGATCAGAAAATGGTCCTCAAGTACAGTATCTTTTGAATCAGTAGGAAGTATTGACCATAATTTTAAAACTTCTTTTCTTTGCAAAATGAAAGAATCTAAAATTTATGATATTTGTTTCCAAATTCTTTAGGAACAACTGGAAAGAATCAATGATGCTCTTTCCTGTGAATATGAGTGCCGTCGGCGGATGTTGATGAAGCGATTGGATGTAACAGTGCAGTCCTTTGGATGGTCTGATAGAGCAAAGGTAAGGCTGTTTTCCCATTTGTGTCCTGTAGGTGGTACTCTGTGATAGCTCTTCAGACTCCCTTGTCTGTTAATATGTAACTGCACCACATTTGCACTTTTTCACTGTATCTGAAACACATACCCAAGCCAACTACTGGTCTTATATAAAGATCTTGACCTTGTGTAAATCCCTGTTTGCAGTTATCTTAATTTCTATCCAAATGTTTCACATTCATTTTAAACTCATAGCTTTTGATTTATGCAAGGATTGCATTAAGGAAGGCATCAAATGAAACAGATAGGTATAGTGAGCCACTGATCAAGAAAGCAGGATTTAAGAATAGATACAGGTAGTATGGATGCCTGAACATTTTTCTTAAAAGTGTCTTAAGGCTGTGGAGTATGGTCCAGTTAAAGAGGGGGTTGGAGAATGGAGGCATCCACAAGTAGAATCTCTGCAGGTAGATTTCTAGAGAGCTGTCTCTCATCACTGCCATTTTATGCCTTTAACCTGTACCCAGGCTTTGTTTAGGATTCCCTGCCCTATTTTGCAACATACTCTGGAAACTCTCCAAACAGTAAGCCAGGAATCATTTGCTTCCCCTGTTTCAGGGAGCACTGTCTTGTGCTCCTTGTTGCCCAGTGTCTGAAAACTCACTGGTTCATGTGGGTTGTCCAGTTTTAAAGTTGTTTCAGGTTGTAAAGTAAATCTGTGCATGTTACTCTTCGTATTAACTGGGCATTTCTTCTGCCCATGTTGTGTTAGCTGGGGTCATTTATGCAGCTTCAGCTGATGCCTGGGCTGGGCTGGAACATCCAAGATGCTTGTCTCATGTGTCTGGGTTCTGCTGTCTGCTGGGGTGCTTTGGTTGTCTTCTTGGCTCTGATGTGGTCTCTCCATGTGGTGTCTTGCATTGGTTTCCTATGGCGGTAGAAACATATTACCACAAACTTAGTTGCTTATATAATACTAGAGGCCCGGTGCACGAAGTTCGTGCACAGGGGTGGGTGTCGCCTCAGCCCAGCCTGAACCCTCTCCAATCTGGGACCCCTCGAGGGATGTCCGACTGCCCTTTTAGGCCTGATCCAGGTTGGCAGGCAGGCGAGCATTTGGAACATCTAAACGGGCAGTCGGACATCCCTCTCACAATCCAGGACTGCTGGCTCCCAACTGCTCGCCTGCCTGCCTTCCTGATTGCCCCTAACCACTTCTGCCTGCCAGCCTGATCACCCCCTAACCACTCCCCTGCCAGCCTGATTGATGCCCAACTGCTCCCCTGCCAGCCTGATTGCCCCTAACTGCCCTCCCCTGCAGGCCTGGTCACCCCTAACTGCCCTCCCCTGCAGGTCTGGTCCCCCCCAACTGCTCTCCCCTGCAGGCCTGGGTCCCGTCCCCCCCAGCTGCCCTTCCCTGCAGGCCCAGTCATCCCCAACTTCCCTCCTCTGCCGGCCTGGTCACCCCTAACTGCCCTCCCCTGCAGGTTTGATCACCCCCAACTGCCATCCCTTGCAGGCCTAGTCCCTCCCAACTGCCCTCCCCTGCTGGCCATCTTGTGGTGGCCATTTTGTGTCCACGTGGGGGCAGGATCTTTGACCACATGGGGGCAGCCATCTTGTGTATTGGAGTGATGGTCAATCTGCATATTACTCTTTTATTAGGTAGGATGAGCAGTGGTCAGCAAACTGTGGCTCGTGAGCCACATGCGGCTCTTTGGCCCCTTGAGTTTGTGGCTCGCGAGCCGCAGTTTGCCAACCACTGGGATAGAGGCCTGCTGCATGGGTGGGGGCCATCTGGTTTGCCCTGAAGGGTGTCCCAGATCAGGGTGGGGGTTCCCTTGGGGTGTGGGGTGGCCTGGGCGAGGGGCCTGTGGTGGTTTGCAGGCCAGCCACGCCCCCTGGCGACCCAAGCGGACGCCCTGGTATCTGGGATTTACTTATCTTCTACAATTGAAACTTTGTAGCCTGGAGTGGAGCCAAGCCTTCTGCTCGCTCTGTGGCGGCAGCCATTTCTGTTGGGATTTATTTATCTTCTATAATTGAAACTTTGTAGCCTTAAGCGGAGGCCAAGGCAGGCCAGGGCTTCAGAAGCTTGGCTTTCTCCATTGCCGGGGGCAACTTTAGCCTCCTGCTCTCTCCAGCTCTGTGGCTGCTGCCATTTTTGTTGGGATTTATTTATCTTCTATAACTGAAACTTTGTAGCTTGGACTGGAGGCCTGGGCTGGCCAGGGTGTGCGGAATGCTTGGCTTCCTCCATCGCTGTGGAAACCCAAGCTTCCCTCCTGCTCGCTCAGTGGCCGCAGCTATCTTGGTTGGGTTTATTTGCATATTCGCTCCTGATTGGCTGGTGGGCGTGGCTTGTGGGTGTAGTGGAGGTATGGTCAATTTGCATATTACTCTTATTAGATAGGGCTAGAGGCCTGGTGCACGAAATTGTGCACTCGGGGGATGGGCGGTGGTCCCTCAGCTCAGCCTGTGCCCTCTCACAGTTCGGGAGCCCTTGGGGGATGTCCAACTGACAGCTTAGGCCCATAGGGAGCAGGCCTAAGCCATCAGTTGGACATCCTTAGCGCTGCTGTGGAGGCAGGAGAGGCTCTGCCACCGCTGCTGCACTTGCCAGCCATGAGCCTGGCTTCTGGCTGAGCAGCATTCCCTCTGTGGGTCTGTCCCCTGGTGGTCAGTGCGCGTCATAGTGACTGGTCGATATGCAAATCAGCCTTTTATTATATAGGATAGGGGTCCAGTGCACGAATTTGTGCACCTTGAAAGGAACTGTGTGCTGCAAGGCTGCAGTGGGCACAGGGGCAATTCTTGGCCCATCCTCCGCACCCCCACCCAGCCTCTCCCGCCATGGCCCCTGGTCCCCTGTCTGCCAGCCGCAGTTTGTAGCCTGGACTGGAGGCCTCCTATGAGCTGACAGCGCTGGCCCCACTCACACCTGCTGATGGTGCGGACCTATTGGGGCCGGTGCTAGCAGGGGTTGTGAGTGGGGCCGACGCTGTCAGCGGGCGCAAGTGGCGGCTGGTATCCCAGTCGCCCCTCAGGAGCAGGGTGAGGTGGAGAATCTCTCAGGGGCAATCAGGGCTAGCAGCCACTGCTCGCACCTGCTGACGGCGCCAAGCGATCAGGACCGGTACCGGGCACCAGCAGCAGGTGCAAGCAGTGACTCTGGCGCTGGCAGCAGGTGTGAGCACCTGGCAGGACCATGGCATGCAGGAGCAAAGAATTTTCAGTAAGCACCAGAGGCTCGCCCTGATGACAGTGACTGGCGCCCTGCCTTGGTCTGGTGCCCCTGCTCATCTGCTGCACCGTTCCACCATGGCTGATGCCTGCCATGTTCCGTGCTCTGCCTCTTGCTGCCACTGCCCGCCATGTTCCGTGTGCGCCCCCTGGTGGTCAGCTCACGTCATAGCGACCGGTTGTTCAGTTGTTCCACCGTTCGGTCTATTTGCATATTAGGGTTTTATATATATACTGGTAGATACATTTATTCTCTTAAGGTTCTAAAGATCACAATCCTAAGTGAAGATAATTGGCAGGGTTGCATTCTTTCCAGACACTTCAGAGGAGAATCTGTTTCCTTGAATTTCCTAGCTTCCAGATGCCACCTCATACCTTGGCTCTTGATCTTATCCTCCATCTTTAAAACCAATAGTGTAGGAAAATTTGACCTTTTTCTCTCAGCTTTCATTGTCACTTCACCTGCCCCTGTCTCTGACACTCCTGTCTCTTGTAGAAGAATCCTTGTGATTATACTGGGCCCATCAGATAAACCAGGATAATCTTTCCATCTTAAGATCCTTAACTTACTAATAATCACATCTGCACCTGCAAGGCAACATATTCACAGGTTTCAGTGATTAGGATGTGGACATCTTTGTGGGGCTATTATTCAATTTACCAGATGTCTCACCTTCCTTCTAATTGGATTTTATTTTTTCTTGCACTGTATTTTACTATCATGTGCTGTTGCTTCTTTTTCCTTTTTCTTTTATACTTATATGCATATATATATTTATATATATACTAGAGACCCGATGCACGAAATTTGTGCAAGGGGCTCGGCCCCCACCCCCACCTCTGCAGCTTTGTCTGGAAGGTCACCTGGAAGGACGTCCGGTCTAATTAGCATATTACGCTTTTATTATTATAGACCAGAGGCCTGGTGCACGAAAATTTGTGCACTGGGGGGGGGGGTCCTTTAGCCCAGCCTGCCCCCTCTCACAGTCTGGGAGCCCTCAGGGGATGTCTTACTGACGGCTTAGACATGCTCCCCATCACCCCCTCGCTGCTGCTGCCTCTGGCCTCCCTCTGCAATAGGCAACCAGGCCGATCAGGGGAAGGCGCCACCCCCACCACCCCGCTGCTGCTGTCACTGCCTGCCGATGGGGCTCACGGCTGCCTGAGCCCTGGGCCTTGCACCCACTGGGGCTCATGGCTGCCTGAGCCCACTGCTGCCTGAGCCCTGGGCCTCGTAGCTGCCGCCATGGCTGCCTGCCCTCAGCCCTCTCAGCCACTGTGGCTTTGTCCGGAAGGACGTCCAGGAGACATCCACTCTAATTATCATATTACCCTTTTATAAGTATAGATATATTTATATACATATATATATTTATAAACATATAAATGTTTTTATTGATTATTTTTAGAGAGAGAGGGAGAGGGAGAGAGAGAAACATCAGGGATGAGAGAGAATCTTGCACGCCCCTACTGGGGATGTAGCCCACAACCTGGTATGTGCCCTAACCTGGAATCAAACTGTGACCTCCTGGTTCATAGGTCGCTGCTCAACCACTGAGCCACACCGGCTGGGCTGTAATCATTTTTTAATTTCCAGAACTTCTTTTTGATTCTTGAATTTTTCTTTCTTGTTTTATGGATATGCTATCTTTTTAACCCTTTGCACTCGCTTGCTTTTTTCTCGAGCTGCTACTGATGCTAACCGTGTCGAGTCACACTCGACATCCGAGTGCAAAAGGTTAAAATATGTTTTTATTGAATTTTAGAGAGAGAGGAAGTAAGAGGGAGAGAGAGAGAGAGAAACATTGATGAGAGAGAAACGTTGACCAGCTGCCTCCTGCACTTTCCCTACTGGGGATCAAGCACACAACCGGGGCATGAGCCCTTACTGGTAATTGAACCATGACATCTTGGTTCATGGGTTGATGCTCAACCATTGAGCCACACCAGCCGGGTGATAATGCTATCTTGAATGAGGATGAAAAATGTCAAAAAGAAAACCCCATATTTTTTGCCTCAAATTATTTTTGTTTCCTACAGGATAATTTTTTGTTTTTTTTCTCTTGTGGTGGCTTTCTTCAAATGCACAATGGTTGCTGGTTGTTCATTTTAAAGAGCACGATACTGAAAAACTGATGGGGAACTCCAGTCATTGATTGGAATTGTTGACATGAGGCTTTGGAACTGGCTATCATGCTGTGCGAATTCCTAATGCCAACTTGTAGAGATCTTTTCTCAGTAGCTGCTCATTTTTTCAAGAAGGGAAACCTCATTTTTTTCTGTATATATTTTTTTCTTTGGCCAGGGGAGGAGGAGTGGCAGTGTGGTACCAGGGGCTAGAGGAATAGACTGTTCTACAAATAATCTCTATTTTTGCCTCCATATTTCATTTTCTGAGATGTTGGTTCCCTTCTTATATGTATCTCTCTTTTCCTTTCTCTTTGTTGTTGTATGCCTTTTTATAACCTAGTGTGGTCAGTCTGACTCATTTACTTAGAATTACTCCCTCATGTATTATATGTAGGAAATACTTCCTCCTTCCAAATACCTGACAGATGTAGAAAATTGAAGCGTGATTAGAACAGGGTTGATGGTGAAATGAAAACTATTATTAATTCAGGGAATATTTTTAGCATAATAATAGAATAGCTGTGAGTCAGACTTGAAGTCGGTCATTTATGTATTTTCTTTCAATAAACATTTGTTTAGCATCTCATGTGTCAAGCACTATGATGCACCTGGTTCTGGATGAGCATTTCAGTACCCTATGTGATTATGTGTAGAACATTTTTAGAAGATTTCTGTATTTGTAATACATAATCAGCTTCTCAGATGGTTAAAGCCTATTTCTCTCCTGCATGCATGCCAGGATAAACTACAGAGATGTGTGTGTGTCCATGTCATTGAAGGGACTGTTGTACACAAAAAGCCCAGTTGCTTCAAGAGTTGTGAGTTATCAAAAAAGTAGATGACATGATTGCTGACCTCAAGAAATGCAGTAAAGTTTAGATGTATGAGAGGTATTGGTTTTACTGACTTCTGGAAACTTAATGGAGGTTGTTTACATGTTGGATCTTCGGTTTAACCTAATAGACTTTTAATGAGAAAAGGAATTTAGGAATATAAGGAAAATTGTGAAAAGTAGTGCATTAAAAGTGTCTTAACATCGTAAGTTAGAGGATGTTTACAGTGTTGGCCTTAAGGTTACAGAGAAATCCCAAACAAATGAGTTTTGACATGTTCTTTTCTTTGAACATTCAGAGTGGCATGGATTTACGGGCATGTTGATGCTTACTAGCCTTAAACTTGGGGACTTTGAGAAATTTTGCCTTTAGGAAATACCTTGATAGTTTATCTTTTCATCTTCGTCTTTTTTCATCATGTTTTAGGACAAGGAGGTTGTGTTTTTGTTCTTTTCTCCTTAGTGTGAAATAAATTTTTAAATTTTTTTTTTCTTAGGCTATTTATAAGTTAATTTAGGACTTTCATTTGATCCTTTTCAATTGATTAAATGAGTATATGCATTTATACCCTGAGTTTTCTTATTAAATTTCCTGTAAATTTAATATTTATTTATCACTAATGGGCCAGGGCACGGATTCGTGCACATTAAAAGGAAATTATCCGAAACCGGTTTGGCTCAGTGGATAGAGCGTCGGCCTGCGGACTGTAAGGTCCCAGGTTCGATTCCAGTCAAGGGCATGTACCTTGGTTGCGGGCACATTCCCAGTAAGGGGTGTGCAGGAGGCAGCTGATCAATGTTTCTCTCTCATCGATGTTTCTGACTCTCTATCCCTCTCTCTTCCTCTCTGTAAAAAATCAATAAAATATATTTTTTTTAAAAAAGGAAATTAATTAGAAGAAATATTTTAATATCGCTGTTCGCCCTTTCTCTATAATAGAAGTGTCAACCAAATTCATGATTGACAATGACAGATCGAAATACACACATGCGATTGGCGCCAGTGAGAGCTTTATATGTAAATTGCCAGTGCGCGTCATATGTACCTGCTGGTAGGTCGGTCGGACAGTCATTGGACGTATAGTCGGTCACTTAGCCTTTTATATAGATAGACTAGAGGCCCAGTGCATGGGATTTGTGCACTGGTGGGGGGCGTGGCCTGCGGGGATTGGTCCGCTGTGGGAGCACCGCTTATCCCGGTCAGCCAAGCCCCACTCCCACTGTGGGAATGCACTGACCACCAGGGGGCAGCTCCTGCATTGAGTGTCTGCCCTCTGGTGGTCAGTGCACGTCATAGCGACTGGTCGAACGATCATTCTGGTTGTTCTGCTGTTCGGTCACTGGGCTTTTATTATATAGGATTATACCCTTATACAGTATGTCTGATATTATTGAATGACTTATCATAGATTGTTCTACAGCATTTTAAAACATTACAGAAAATTTTATCACTAGAATGATATACTTTATTCATTAACCTTGAGGTTTTCTTTAATTTTTTTTTCTTGTTTGACTCTTTAATGAAATCCTCGGCAGCTAAATTTTTGTGCATGTCCATGATACATTTCTAAAATTTCTGTTTTTGAAAAATGGATATATAATTGACATATATTAATTAGTTTTAGGTGTAGAACACAGTTATTTAAAGTTTGTATATATTACAAAATGATCAGCACAATAAGTTACAGAATTTTTTTCGTGATGAGAACTTTTAAGATTTACTCTCAGCAACTTTCAAATATGTAATACAGTATAAACTGTAGATGCCATGTTGTACATTACATCCCCATAACATTTATTTTTTAACTGAAAGTTTATACCTTTAACTCTTTAGCCATTTTGCATCTCCTTATCTCCACACCCCTCTCCTCCCCACAGTCTGTTCTATCTATGAGCTGCTGCTTTTTTTTTTTTTTGGACACAGAATGGAGTTGTTTTATTTTCTTTATATTTCATCTAATAGTGAGATCATATAGCATTTGTCTTTCTCTGACTTATATCACTTAGTACAGTGCCCTCAAGGTCTATCCATATTGTTGCAGATAGCAAGATTTTTTTTTATAGCTAAATAACATGTGTGTGTGTATGTATCACATTTTGTTTATCCATTCATCCATCGATGGACACTTAGGTTGTTACTATATCTTGGTTCTTTTAAATCATGCTGCACTGAACATGGGGATACATATCTCTTTTTTGAGTCAGTGATTTTGTTTTCTTCAGATAAATACCCAGAAGTGGAATTGCTGGATCATGTGGTACTTCTTTTTTTAATTTTTTGAGGAACCTGTTTTTTATAGAGGCTGTCCCAATTTACATTAACATTCAACAGTGCACAGGGTTCCCTTTTCTCCGTAGCCTTGCCAGCATTGCTATTTCTTGAATTAAACATTGGTTAATAGGATCATATAGGTTTCAGGTATACTATATTTCTTGATTTTTTAATTACAGCCTTTCTAACAGGTGTGAGGTGATATCTCATTGTGCTTTTGATTTGTGTGGTTAGTGATGTTGGGCATCTTTTCATGTACACATTGGCCATCTTTATGTATTTGGAAAAATGTCTGTTTGGACTCTGTCCATTTTTAAAAATCAGATTATTTTTTGCTGTTGAATTATATGAGTTATTTATACATTTTGGATGTTAACCCCTTGTCAGATGTAAGATTTGCAAATATTTCCTTCCATTCAGTAGGTTTCCTTTTCATTTTGTTGTTGGCTTTCTTTGCTGTGCAGAACTTTTTAATTTGATGTAGTTCCACCTGTTTATTTTTGCTCTTATTCCCTTTGCTTTTGGTATTAAATCCAAAAAAATCAGTGCCAAGACCGATGTCAAGGAACTTAACAACCTATGTTTTCTTCTGGAAGCTTTAAAGTTTCAGGTCTTATATTCAAGCCTTTAATACATTTTGAGTTGTTGACTATGGTTTAAGATTGCGGTCCAGTTTCATTCTGATGCATGTTATTCGGTTTTCACAACACCATTTATTGAAGAGATTGTCCTTTCCTCATTGTATGTTCTTGGCTCGTTTGTCATAAGTTAGTTGACCATACATGTGTGGGTTTATTTCTGGCGTCTTTATTCTGTTCCATTGATCTCTGTGTCATCTCAGTATCATACTATTTTGATTATCAAAGCTTTGTAATATAGTTTGAAATTAGGGAGTATGATGCCTCCAGCTTTATTCTTTCCAAGATTACTTAGCTATTTGGGGTCTTTGTAGTACAAATGGAATTTCTTGATCAGAGAATATGCATGTGGGTGTGTTTTTGTTTGTTTGTTTTTTTGTATGTGTTGTTGTTTTTTTGTTTGTTTTTTTTTTAGCTTCAATCTTTATTAAATAAGAAGGAAGTGGAAGACAGATAAGGAAATAGGCCAGGGACCCCACCTTCCAACTACACATATATAGACGTAACAGGTGTACTAGTTAATAATGCGGATTTTTTTCAATAGATGGAGTTACACATATGTTGATATATATGCGATTTGATATGTATGCTGTTTTGTTGTATTGACAGCAAGCTTCAAAACTTCACATGTCAAACTTGCTGAAGGTGTTAACATAATAGATATTTTTACACTTAAAAAGGTCGAATTTTGTGCCAAAAAAAGAGCATTTGTGGGAAGTTTTAATTCATTACTTTATTTTGAAGAAAAGTGCTGCTGAAAGTTATTGTATACTTCGGGAAGCTTATGTTGAACATGTTCCATCTCAAGATACTTGTGAACGCTGGTTTAAATGCTTTAAAAGTGATGATTTCGATGTGAAAGACAAAGAACGTCCAGGTCAACTGAAAAAGTTGGAAGACCAACAATTACAAGCATTATTGGATGAAGATGCGTGTCAAACTCAAAAACAACTTGCAGAAAGATTAAACGTTGCTCAGCAAACAATTTCTGATAGTTTACAAGCAATGGGAAAGACTTTAAAGGAAGGAAAATGGGTACCACATCAACTGAACGAAAGACAAATGGAAAACCGAAAAGTCATCAGTAAAATGTTGCTTCAACACGAAAGAAAGGTTTTTTGCATTGAATTGTGACTGGTGATGAAAAGTGGATTTATTTTGAGAATCCCAAACGCACAAAATCATGGGTTGAGTCACGTCAACCATCAACATCGACTGCAAGGCCAAATCGCTTCAGAAAGAAGACAATGCTCTGCGTTTGGTGGGATCAGGAAGGTGTGGTGTGTTATGAGCTTCTAAAACCAGGTGAAACTATTAATACTGATCACTACCAACAACAAATAATCAATTTGAACTATGCTTTGATTGTGAAATGACCAGAATGGGCCACAAGACATGGCAAAGTGATTTTGCTTCACGATGATGCACCATGACACACTTCAAAACCAGTTAAAGACACGTTAAAAGATTTTGCCTGAGAAGTATTAACCCACCCACTGTATTCACCAGACCTTGCTCCTTCAGATTACCACTTGTTCCGATCGATGGCACACACATGTTATGAGCAGCACTTCAAAACGTACAAAGAAGTGGAAAATTGGGTCTCTGAATGGTTTCCCTCAAAACAAGAAAAGTTCTATGGGATGGTATCCACAAATTGCCTGAAAGATGGGGGAAATGTGTAGCTAGCGATGGACATTACTTTGAATAAAGCACTTTTGATGTTTCTCTTGAAATTACTGTGTTTTCCTTGATTACAAAATCTGCATTATTAACCGGTACACCTGGTAAAATACAGACACAACGGAGTAAATGACAGACAATTCATGGAACAGACTGAAGGGCCATGGGAGGCAGCACCCTCTCTAAAATGAGCGTGGACCCAGGGATGGGCTGAGACCTGGACCAGAGGCAGACGTTCTAAGGGATTATGTTTGAGCAGCTTGGAGATGAGGTCCTGGATTCCTGTGAACACAGAATGGGGAATTTGATGATGTGCTGATAAGTTTCATTGTGTGAAGTACTCTCATCAGCAACTCATAGCAGAGTACTCCAATGTACCACAGATCCACCTTCTCATTGTGCATGCACCCCTCAGTCAACTCAGGGGCAGGTAGTCCAATATGCACACATGGCCTTCCTCCTCAAAGAGGGGGGTGAATACAGACCAGCCAAAGTCAGCAATTTTCAGCTCTCCCTGGCTTTATCTCTCTGTGAATCACCTTCTTTCTACAGTGCAGAGCATGTCAGTTCTTCCATTAATCGTGGTTGTGCACTGCTGGTCAAAAGTGTCGCTTTTTTGAAGCTCCTTGTAGAGCTCCCCATGGCGGGGGGGTAGTGTGGGGTGGGCAAAGAGGGTTGTCTGGGGGCGGACATTTTCCGGAATCAAGTAGATCCTTTGATAATCATAGAAATAGTTGTAGAGATGCAAGATGTTGGGATGCTGAAGATGGGCCTGGGTTTTGATCTTCCTGAGAAGTTGGTGCTCTACACCTTCCTTCTCCATCTGAGACTGAGGAGGACCTTGAGTGCCACAATGAAACGAGCCAAGTACACATTTCCAAATTTGCCTTTACCCAAAGGATGCCCAATCTCAAAGTTATCAATTGTGAAGGACCCATTAAGTGTCCCAATGCTGTTCTGGCCAGGGGCGGCTGTGGCATTCAAGTGGCTCTTCAGGACAAGTGAAGATGGGGTGGTAGGCTCTCTGGGGTTAGGGTGTTCATGCCAGATTAAGCTGGCTGCTGGGCGGTAGGGCAGTCTCCTTCTGGGTCATCCTTAGTGGGAAAAGGGGAGGAGACCTGAGGCCAGTGGCTCAGCCAACTTCCTGGCTGCTGGCAAACGACTCAGAATATGCATGATTTTAATGCTTTTGATGTGTACTCCAGAGTTACCCTTCAAAAATGTTATATACCTTTATTAGTATGGCTAACCTGATTTATTTTTTATTATTATTTTGCTAGTATTGAGATAAGATTGTGAGTATAATTTTATAGTTTGTTTTTTTCACCTAACATGTCCTGATCATTGTCTCATATCTCAAAAACTCTATTTCAAAATTAATTTTTAATTAATTTCTTATTTTTGGAAATATAATTCACCATCTTAAAATGTACAATTCAGTGGTTTCTAATATGTTCACTGCATTCTGTGGCCATTACCACTTTCTAATTCCAGAACATTTCTATCACTCCCAAAAGAAGCATGCACCCATTAGCAGTCATTCCCAATAACCTCTCCCTTCCCTGGAAGCCACTATTGTGATCTGCTTGATGTCTCTTTGGATTTGTCCATTCTGGACATTTCATGTAAATGGGATCATACAGTATGTGGATTTTTGTGTCTGTCTTCTTAGCATCTGGGACCCCTTGGGGGATGTCCGATTGCCAGTTTAGGCCCGCAGTTGGACAACCCTCTCACAATCGGGGACTGCTGGTTACCAACCGCTCGCCTGCCTGCCTGCCTGCCTACCTGATTGCCCCTAACTGCTTCTGCCTGCCAGCATGATCACCCCCTAACGACTCCCCTGCCAGCCTGATCGACGCCAAACTGCTCCTCTGCTGGACTGATTGCCCCAACTGCCCTCCCTGGCTAGCCCGATCGCCCGCAACTGCCCTCCCATGCCTGCCTGGTCGCCCCCAACTGCCCTCCCCTGCTAGCCTGGTTGCCCCTAACTGCTCTCCCCTTCAGTCCTGGTTACCCCCAACTGCCCTCCCCTGTAGGCCTGGTCACCCCTAACTGCCCTCCCCTGCCGGCCTGGTCGCCCCTAACTGCCCTCCCCTGCCGGCCTGGTCGCCCCTAACTGCCCTCCCCTGCAGGCCTGGTCCCCCCCCCAACTGCCCTCCCCTGCTAGCCTGGTCGCCCCTAACTGCCCTCCCCTGCCAGCCTTGTCGCCTCTAACTACCCTCCCCTGCTGGCCTGATTGCCCACAACTTCCCTCCCCTGCTGGCCATCTTGTGACCACATGGGGGCGGCCATCTTGTGCAAGGGCATGACAGTCAATTTGCATATTACCTCTTTATTTAATGTATTTGGAATTTCAATATGGTATACCTTATTATTACTTTTATGAATAGCCAACAGTTTATTCCAGCACCATTTTAGAATTATTTATCTCTTTTTCTCACTGTTCTTTATTATTTATTGCATTCATACATGTATGGGACTCTGAATCTCAGTTGCCTATTTTGCTTCATCAATCTCTTTTTTTTCTCCCCAAGTTCCATGTAATTTGACTGAGGTAGGATAGTATACTGTATTGTGGGTCAAGTAGATCTTTATTAGTAAGTGGACAAAACTGGGATTCTCTCTGTATTTTGGGGAAGTTGTTTAAGTTTTCTAAGCCTCATTTTTTCAAGATACAAAAGGGGGCAATAAATTCAACCATTCTAAAAGGGTATTTTGAGAATTAAAAAATGACTATTGAGTGAATAGTATCCTGGCACATTTAATAAGTACTCAATGAATGTGAGCAGTTAAGACAATGATAATTTCATATTTCATATTAATATCTGGTAGAACTCTTTCAGAATTGTTTTTATCATTCTTAAATATTTAGTTTCTGGATTATCTTTAGATTTCTTTTTTTCCTTCTTATCCTTTCAAAAACCATTCTAATAGGATTGCAGTAAATCTATTATTAATTTTGGGGAAAACACATAATATTCAGTATCCCCATCCAGAAAATTAGTATTTCTCTCCAATTTTTTCAAGTTTTTATAAGATTTACTGTTGTTTTTTTTTTTTTGTTGTTGTTGTTTTTAAAGGTCCTATATGTGGTTTTGGTATTTTTAGGTATTTTTTTTTTGTGTGTGTGAGTTTTTAATGAGTTGATCCTGGTAGTCATGTGTTCTTTTAGCATCTGTTGGTTTACATTTTTCATTAGACATAAACCATCAGATATTTATGATTGCTATTGCTCTTTCATTGAAATGTTCTTTGGTTCACTTTTTCCCCTATCTTTTGTCATTTAGGTGAAAACAGATGACATAGCCAGAATTTATCAGCCTAAGCGTTATGCTTTGTCACCCAAGACAACGATTACATTGGCACATTTACTTGCTGCTCGTGAAGATCTTTCCAAGATCATTAGGACAAGTAGTGGCTCTAGCCGGGAGAAGACGGCATGTGCCATTAACAAGGTTGGTTTTTCTTTCAGTACAGTGGAGAATGAATCTATAATATCCTCATTTGATGTTTTTACAGATTTTATTTTACTTTTTTAAATGTATCTTTATTGCTGAAAGTATTACAGATGTCCCCCTTTTTCTTTCCATTGACCCCCTCCTCCCCACTCTCATCCCCTCCCCAGGCCTTCACCCTACTATTTGTCTGTGTCCATGGGTTATGCATATACGTACATAAGATCTTTGGTTGACTTCCTCCCTTCTTCCCCCCCCCCCCCCCACCTTTTTTCTGATATTCATCAATCTGTTCCATGCTTCCATTCTCTGGATCTCTTTTGTTTGTCAGTTTACTTTGTTATTAGATTCCACATATGAGTGAGATCACGTGATACTGATTTTTTCTGACTGGCTTATTTCACTTAGCATAATACTCTCCAGGTCCCTCCATGCTGTCTCAAAGGTTGAGAGATCCTTTTATTCAGCTGCATAGTATTCCATTGTGTAAATTTCACCGCTTTTTTTATCCATTTACCTACTGATGGGTACTTGGGCTGTTTGCAGAGCTTAGCTATTATAAATAATGCTTCTATGAACATAGGGGTGCATATATTCTTTCTGATTGGTATTTTGGGTTTCTTAGGATATATTCCTAGAAGTGGGATCACTGGGTCAAATGGCAGTTCCATTTTTTATTTTTTGAGGAAACTCCACACTGTTTTCCAGTAATGGCTGCACCAGTCTGCATTCCCACCAGCAGTGCACTAGGGTGCCTTTTTCTCCACATACTCGCCAGCACCTGTTGTTTGTTGATTTATTGATGCAGCCATTCTGACAGGTATGAGATGGTACCTCATTGTCATTTTAATTTGCATCTCTCTGATGATTAGTGTCGTTGAACATTTTTTCATATGTCTCTTGGCCATTTGTATGTCCTCTTTGGAGAAGTGTCTATTTAGGTCCACTGCCCATTTTTTTGATTGGATTGTTTGTCTTCCTTTTGATGAGTTGTATGAGAACTTTATATTTTGGAAATTAGCCCCTTATCAGATATATCATTGACAAATATGTTCTCCCATACAGTGGGTTCCCTTTTCAATTTGATGCTGTTTTTACAGATGTTAATCCATTTTTCTTTTATGTCCTGGTGCACTAGAAAAGACAGTGGTGTAAGGGCTTCAGTCCATCTAGCCTTAATTTTGTGTGTGCATGTTCATTTGAATCTCTATACTCATTAATTAAACCAAAGTTTTATCTGAATTAGAGGAATTAAGAATTGTTTTTATCAATAGCTTTAGGAAGAATTATTTCTTTCTAAGAATGTAATCAATCATTCTTTGTCAATGAAATTCCTATATCCTTGGTGTAAAGGGAAGAGTACATGCTTTGGAGTCATACAAATCTGGGTTCATTTACTTAGAGGAATCACCGTGGGCAAATTACTGAATCTCTTGGAGGTTTCCTGACTCATAGTACTATAGATCAAGTTTTCTGACAAGCTCGGTCTTAAACAAGTTCATAGAGTCTGAAATTTTTACTTTAACAACAATAAACTAATCTGAAATACTTGTTAGCTCAACTAGAAAGTACTCTTCATTTAGATAGAGCAGCCTATGACAACTTTACAAAAGAGCAGAAGTAATGGATTTGGGTAATTTTAAAACAGTTTTTCACTCAGTATAATGAGAAATATATCCTTGATGCGGGATATCTTGCCAGATGGATGGTTGTTTATAAAGTCAGTTTGCCTAATCGTTGCTCAGTTAGGCACTAGTGTTCATGCCTCCTACTTCTATTTTAGACCAACCTTCTCTATCTTCTGAAAGTGTTCTGTCTTTAAATACAGGGTGGGGGCAAAATTTGATAGTTGTGAGTATGCAAAACACAAGAGTTTATTCTCATACTATTATTTATTAACTAGATGCCTGGTGCATGAAATTTGTGCACTCGGGGAGGGGTGTCCCTCAGCCTGGCCTGCTCACTCTTGCAGTCTGGGATTCCTCGGGGGATGTCTGACTGCCACAGAGGCAGGAGAGGCTCCCGCCACCAATGCTGCGCTCCCCAGCCATGAGCCCGGCTTCTGGCTGAGTGGCGCTCCCCCTGTGGGAGCACACTGACCACCAAGGGGTAGCTCCTGCATTGAGCATCTGCCCCCTGGTGGTCAGTGTGCATCATAGTGACTGGTCATTCCGCTGTTCGATCAATTTTCATATTACTCTTTTATTATATAGGATTATTGTATTATTTTCCATATGAACAGCTGTAAACCTACTTCTGCCCCACCCTATATGTTACTCATTATCTTGCATCAGGCTATTTACTCTTAAGCAACCAGAGTTCTACTTCTTTAAGTGAAATTGTCCATCCCTTTTCTGAGTTTATAATTTACAGCCTAATTATTTGAGGCAATTGTGTGTTTTTTTCACATTTGAGGGAACAATTTCTTGTTATACTAAACCAGAAATACAAGATTCTACTGAAACTGAAACAGTTGACAGAATATGGTCGAACTTAAT
Source organism: Cnephaeus nilssonii (assembly GCF_951640355.1). Classification (NCBI taxonomy): domain Eukaryota; kingdom Metazoa; phylum Chordata; class Mammalia; order Chiroptera; family Vespertilionidae; genus Cnephaeus; species Cnephaeus nilssonii. The sequence goes on from NC_137075.1 coordinate 41,723,053, forward strand.
TAAACCTTCAAGGGAAAATAAGAGGGTCAAACAAGGCCAATGTATGTAGAAGCCAAGGTTGGTTTGGGATAAACATAAGGATGACAGCATTCAGCATACCTCCCCAGCAGGTATCTACCATCATTCTTCCATCCCCTTTCTTCTGAATCATTTGCTTAACCTAATGGCTTTTTTCTCTCTATTGCAAATACAACTTAACCCTTTGGACATGGTGCAAAGCCAAGAAGTTTTTAAATCATCTTATTCCAGGGTAGAAAGTGTTCACATACCCACCCCAGCAAACATTATGTGGTGTCATACTTTATGTGGTAGCAACTTTAATCAAACCAGTGCTGCTACCATGTATAATCTTTTATGTAGCCCTGTAGCTAGGCCAGTGTTCTAAAACACCCACGTGGCAGAATGTACTTTTGAACTCCATATTTTCAAAATACTTTTAAGAGGCTACTAAAGTGATATAGAACAGAACTGTATTGGAAACCTAGGCATTAAGGAGGAACATTGATGGGTTCTTTCTGGGACTTTTTCAGGGGGACAGAGATGAACAGAGGAAATGTTAGAACATCTTTTTGAAAGCAATCTTACGATCAGTTCTTGGAGCAGCGTCCCCGTATACCCACCAACGTAGCATGTTTGGTGGAGAGACCAATGAGAATGACAACCAAGAAAAGCAATTTTTTGGATTTGGTAATGAGGGCATTATTGCTGACTTTAAAAGAATGTTTACATACTTTGAATCTTGTCCCACAGTGAGAATGTTGTACTTTTTGTCTTTATGACATAAATTACTAAAACATAGTTTTGGTTAGAAGATCAATAGAAGTAGAACCTAACTGATTTATAGGTCAGTTTGGCTGAGGCAGTTACTGTTTTACCTTCTTTCCTGAAAGAGACCAGCAGGAAGCTATTGGCTTACCCTTGGCTGTGGTTGGTGGGGAGGCACCCTCCTCTCAGCTGTCTTTCTCTGTTCATGGGCATATAGAGTATGGCCTTTCTATAGAAGTCTGGGGTCTTAAACCAAATTCTTGATTTATCCTTTAAAGTATTATAAAGCATGGTTAAGGAAGGACATCAACTATTTTTTTTTATAATAGCTAGTATCATTGAAAGTTAGTAAGCTTAGGTTTCTCATAAGAGAGGAATAGCTCACTGAGAATCCTTGTATCTCTTTGCAATGCTACCTTGGGTTATAGTCATTATATTCATCTCTGACCTAGCCACATGTTATCACATATACTTCATACTTGTGAAATAAAAATGTGCTTAAAAATACAGTCTTTTATTGGATAGTCCATTACCAAACCAGTAACAATGGAAAGTCCAGAGTTGTTGTATAAATGGATATGATTTTAATTTAAGGTCTGTAGTTTAAGTATATTAATGTTTTGCTAAAAAAGTTTCTTAGTATGATGGGTACTACATTTGTTACAGAATATGCTAAACACATTTAAACAATAGAAAATAACAAGCCTTTACAAGCCTTTAAGTTTTAGAAATATTTTTCTAGGTTGTTTAAAAATAATACCACATTGTGAGGAATTTGTCATGCATTGCATTTATATTTTCAATATTAATTCATACTGTCATTCTGATACTTTCATGTCCTTAAATATTTGGCTTCTTTTTCTTTATTAGAACAATAATTTCAGTATTACTTGAGTCCTTTATGTAAATTTTAACTTTTAAAATATTAGTAACTGAAAGAAAATGTTTCTTCATACAGGTGCTGATGGGAAGGGTGCCTGACAGGGGAGGACGGCCGAATGAAATCGAACCACCACCCCCTGAAATGCCACCTTGGCAAAAGAGACAAGAAGGCGGCGGAAGGGGTGGTTGGGGTGGTGGAGGTGGGGGTAGAGGAGGTGGTGGGGGTGGAAGAGGTGGCTGGGGAGGTGGTGGGGGAGGGGGTGGAGGCTGGGGAGGGGGAGGGGGTGGTAGAGGAGGCGGTTTCCAAGGCAGGGGAGATTATGGTGGGAGGGGAGACTATGGTGGGAGAGGGGGCTACGGTGGGAGAGGAGGCTATGGTGGAAGAGGTTATGGAGATCCATATGGAGGAGGTGGTGGTGGTGGATATAGAAGATACTGAAAGGTACAGAAATTGGATAGCAGTGCTTACATTTTGATAGCTACATTAGGCATAGTGTTCTAAATAACATATTTGAATGTCATCTATGAAGTAAACACTGTTAGATTCCTTGATATCATTCTTGAATTGGGTTAATATGTAAGAACATTGTTTTATACTGTATGATCTCTTGGACAGAGTGATGAATTTTTTTTTCATATCTGTGTACCCTTGAGCATGTTATGTCTTTTTAAAAAACAAAAAAAAATGAGCAAAGGCTATTTTTAAAATTGTAAATATTACCATCAGACTTGGAAAAATGGAAAGTATTTTATTGTCATGATTGAATTTAGATTGTTACCTGTATTTTATTCAGGTTTGACACACATAAAACAGACCCCACTTGTTATTAGACTGTTGCCTCATCTGTATTCCTGTGTTTTATATTTATTAATTTTACTTTACAAAATAGGGAAAGGGACTGATAGTTTTGTTCAATAGGTGGTTGTCATGACTTGTTTTTTCTTTTATAGGAAGTGATTCCTCTGCCCAGGTTTCTGTTAAAATTCCACTAATTGAAGCCTGGGTCTACTTTTTGGTATGCATATTTGATTTATTTTCCAACTGGATTTGAAATTTGTGATTTTGTTTGACAAAGCAAAGTTTGATTGAGGTCAGAATTACTCTGAAGGGACAAAGACATGAACCAGTTTTACATGATGGTGTAAAAAAATATTCTTATAAATTGTTTCTTCATCCTTTGGGCCATCATTTTAGATATTAGAATGTTAAATGGCAGGCTGAACTGTATTACATAGGATTAGAGCAGTACTTTCCAGTTTTAATAAATCAGGTAGGCCAAGGCATCCCTTGGTAGTTCTGATTCACAATTAGATTTGGAAAATTCAGTGTTAGAGAAGCATTATATGTGGTTGGAGCAGTCAAAGGCTTGGTGACTACGAGTTGTGAATTTGAATTATGGCGCTAGCTGAGGGGTGCTATGGGCTAAAATGATCAAAGATCTCAAGGATTGATTTGTCCTTATTTGTCAGATGAGGAATGTATGTGATGCTTGAGCCCTATCCAGGTTGTTTCATATAGACCTAAGTACAAGTGAAATTTGTTGGGAATTTATAGTGTGCCTATTGTGAATGGTTTAAGAAGTGGGCCAAGTTATGTATTTTTCTCTTAATGTAGAGAGAGAGAAAAAAAGTGATAGCCATTTTTAAATTCCCACTGTAAAGCCTGTGTCCCGATGTAGGCTTCTGGTCAACACCTGTGCATAACAACTTTCTATGCTCTAACCAACTCAATAGATAGAAAGCTGAGTACCAGTGGATATTGGTATTTGGCAGTTCTTGTTGTTTTATTTTGTTTTATAGTAAACCCTGTGGAGAAACCTAAAATAATGTTAAAACTTTAAAAGTAAACATTGTGTGTAGTCTTGGCCATGTGTTTTTCAAGATAACTCTTCAAAGAAATTTGTTAAATATAGGAAAACAAATGTTTTTGATTATTTGTAAACTTAGATTATTTTTAAATGTGCTTATATTTAATGAAAAGACTTAATTTTATTTGTGATTGTTGGAGAAGAATGTTTTCCATAATTAAGAAAACATTTTTATGAGTAGCTATGAACTCTGAAAAATAATTTTTAAAAATATATAAGCAGAGACCACTGGAGTAAAGTATTTCAAGAGAGTTGCTAGTTAAAACATTCATTTCAAACTTTTACATTTCTGCTTTATTTCTTTTCGGAAGCTTTAGTTGCTGACTTAGAAGGAGCTTATAACTACCTTCAACTTTTATCACTAGAGGTTTATGAATAATGACCGAAACAGTAGTTCATCAATTTCTGTAAGATTTCTTTGTACCTTCATACGAGTGCTGTTGGATTATCCACAGGACTCACTGTAAATTTTATCCAGGTTTAGCACTTGCTCCTGGAATCATGTCAGAGCTGGAGCAACACATTTACACATTCCTATAAACTTCACTTGAATAAAAGCTGAGTGGTCTAGACTCAAATATCTTATTCTTTCTTCTGAGCTAAGATTTTAATGATAATCTTTGTTCAGTAAAAATTTTATTTGTAGAAGAGTGTGCTAAGCAGTATCTAAAATAGTTCTAAGGTGCCCACCTGGCGTGGCTCAGTGGTTGAGCGTCAACCGATGAACCAGGAGGTCACAGTTTGATTTCTGGTCAGGGCACGTGCCCAGGTTGCGGGCTGTAGTTAGTCCCAGTGTAGGGCATGCAGGAGGCAGCTGAGCAATGATTCTCTCTCATCATTGATATTTCTAGCTCTTTTTCTCCCTTTCTCTCTGAATCAATAACAATATATTTTAAAAAATAATAAAATAGCAATAAGGCCATCTGGGGCCTTTTTGAAAGGCCATAATGTGAAAATGTTTTACAAATTGAGTGTAATACAAATGTAGAGTATGATGAATGGTATTTCACTGCTTCCTAAAGTTCAATACCTTTTTTTGTGTGCTGCTTCATTCCTTTTTGCCTGGTTCTCATTTTCATATTACCTGATTTTCCCTCCCCTTTTTAATTTTTCTTGCATTGGTCTAGCCTTTGGTATCTAATAGCATCTATAGATATGTCATTACTGGGAGTTTCTGTGTTAAAAAAAGGTAACTACCCTCACATTTGGACTGCACTGGTATAAATAACATAAGTCCTGTCCATACATAACCACCACCACATTACATGTCAGCTCTCAGCAAAAGAGGGGGTCATGTGTTTTCTTTGAACCTATTCCCTTGTGTTCTGCAGATCAGGGAAACCTTACTCACTAAACAGAAAAAAAACCACAAAAAATTTTAAACCAAAAACATTTAGTTGTCTGTATTTGTGTCAAAAGAAGGTTTGAAACTCCATAAAAGTTATGTGACCAGAGAATGTTCTAAGCAGTGATACTATCTATATCGTGTAAGGAGCACAGGATAGAGATTTGGGATGGGAATTGGGACTGGAGGAGAGGAAATTTAATCTCTTCTTTAGGTTTAGGTTGTCAGAGTGACTTAATTATTTTGTATACAGTATAATGAATTGCCAAAATGATGACTATACCTACATCCAAGTGTATCAGAATGCATTCTGTATTGGGATTTCAGTGATTGGAATTTTTCTTCCTCCTTCATTGGTCTGGTTACACAGAAGTTGGCTGGGGATTAAGGGAAATTATGGCTCTCTCTAATCTATATACACTGAGTGGCCAGATTATTATGATCTCTGAATGCATAATAATCTGGCCACTCAGTGTATATCCTATATAATAAAAGGCTAATATGCAAATTGTCCCCTCAACCAGCAGTTTGACCAGCAGGCAAGCTGGCCAACTGCCCATGTTCCCTCCCACCCATGCACGAATTCATGCACCGGGCCTCTAGTACACACACACACACACACACACACACACACACACACACACACACACTGAGTGGCCAGATTATTATGTGTTCAGAGATCATAATAATCTGGCCACTCAGTGTATATCTATATATATAAAAGTCTAAACGACCATTATGACCAAATGACCGGACAACTGGTCGACCAGTCACTATGACGAACTGACTCCCAAGGGGCAGATGCTCAATACAGGAGCTGCCCCCTGGTGGTCAGTGCACTCCCACAGCCAACCTTCTGCGGCCCCTTCGCCCAGCCAGTCAGCCAACTTCCTGCGGCCCCTTCCCCCCCTCCCCCAGCCAGCCAACCTCCCATGGCCCCTCCCCACAGCTGGCCAACCTCCTGCAGCCCCTCCCCCTGGCCAGCTGGCCCTCCCTATAGGCCTCCATCGCCAGGCAGAGGGACCCCACCCGTGCATGAATTCATGCACCAGGCCTCTAGTCACTAAATAATGATGAGCACAAATGAATTGCTCTGGGTGGCCTGTATACTAGATGGAGCCATCATTCTCTACCAATTTCACCCACAGCTTCAAAGTTTCTCTACTTGCCAGTTTTCTTGGAAAGAACTGTGGAATTAAAGACCAAAGCCACAGAGAAATGACAGCCTCAGATCTGTCTCCTTCAGTGTTAAATGTTTATAGACTCCTAATATTTAGGGATCACTTTAAGTCATAATGCAGTAAGATGGGAAAAGGTTGAATATTTCTGTACTGTTACTTCTTTGTGTTATAAAAAGATTTAGAAAAAATTTTACTAACTAGTTAGTTGCTTTGCTTTTTCTTCCAGAACTGTTTGGGTAATACAATAGGGGAGTGGTCTCAGATGTGGATTATAATAAAAATTCAGGTGAAGCTTCTACATATTCATGAACTATAGAAGAAATACAAGACATATATGCTATAGGGATCCTAATGTCTTTTATCATATAAATATTACACAAAGAAAACTTACATTAGATATAAAAAACTTTACAATCTGTACATTTGTTTTTTCCTTGTAGTTCTTTTACATAATACATCTTTAGACAGAAATTCACAACCAGTAAAAAGGCAAGTCAATTACCAAAGAAAATGAGAAGTGACATTGCTGTTAACAGAACAAAACTTGTCACTGTTTTGGCAGATAAATATATGCCCAAACTTATTCAAGTCAGTACAAGACACAAAAATTTGTATCCTAGGCTTAACAACCAAAAGTCTATTCCAGATTATTTTTGTAGATTCCACACAAATAATATTAATTTACACACTACTTCTTTGGCCCTAGGTGGGCTGTAAAAACCTGTGATGAAATTACTGCTTCCTATCCATTTCAGTGGTAAGATCCTTTAGCCATGTTAATTTGACTAAGAGGACTGACCTTTTAAATTCCTATAGATTATAAATTTACATAGAAACTAACCTGGAATCTGTATTTTGGGTGGAGGGGAAGAAAAACGAAAAAATTACTGTTATGTGGCTATGTTTAAAGAAAATTGAGCTGTACTGTTTTTGGTTTATATCAGAGGAAAAGGATAATAATGAAGAATATGAATTTTAAAGATGATCATAAACTTATGTTCCATATAATGTAAGTAGCACAGTAGAGTAGCTTCTGTAAGTTTACATATTAGGTGGTGAGATTTTTGAGTTTAGACTTAGGAAAGAGTAAGTCTGTGTGTAAAGTGATTTTTTAAAACACAAAGGAAAACTAGTCACTAGCTTTGTCACTAAAGCTCAGTATAAGGAGGTATGCAGATAGGAACTAGTCTTTCATCAAATAAACTTCTTAAATGGTCTGAATCCTCCAAGGAAGCTACACTGTGTATATGTACTTTGTACTCTAAGACTTGGTGTTGTTGGCTTTAGGTTTGGAACTTCTAAAGGCTGGTATTATATTCTTGGCATGTTGTTCAACTTGTTTATGAATTTCAAGTCAGTTTGTTACTAGGCTTTCCAAGCATAGAAGGTAAGTCTTGTCTCCCCCCACTCCTCCCCCCCCCCCCCCAAAAAAGAAAATGATCATTGGACTTTTTTAGAGAAATAAAGAGTCTAACAAAGGAGTTTGTGATCAGTTGCCCAGACAACTAAATGAGCCCATTTATCATTAACTTTCATTAATAGATAACTCACAGGGCTTTTGTGAGTTTGCAAACAATACAATTTACATTGTGAGTAAATCCTTCATCTTATAACAAACTGAACTTTATATTTGTGAATTTATGTAAATGACTAAAAGTTGTTTAATTAACTTCCACATTTTATAAGGAGGAAACAAAATTCCAAGTCACATGCATGCCTGATATTGTATATACATAATATATACACATATATACACGCTGTCAGCTGTTATTGAAGGCTCTGATCCAATTAGCTTATTTCTAAATAGTATTAATAGTGAAGGCAGTATACTGGTAAGCACAAATTCAGCTCAAAAAATTACTTAAAAAAAAAAAAAAGGATAAAGATGGCACATGAAGAGCTAAGCAGACTCTGTTTTTTAAAAAATAGCCATAAAGTCCTAATTCTATCCACTGTAGAGGACAGACATGTTTGCATTATGTTTATTTTAGCTAATTAGTCAGTCATGTATAAAATGGTAATAGCCATGTTTTCAGGTATTTAATTTGATTACTTATTTTATTATGACTTTGTGACAAACTATTAGTTGATATACAACTGGATAATGTCATGTTGAATAAGCCCCCACAAATTTGTACTTATATTCTAGAAGTTCAGCTCTAGGTAGATACCCTTGTGTATATGATGAGCACAGTGAGGAAGGATGGGGGTGGGGAGAGGGCTAATTGATTAGATTTGAGGTAGTGAATCGGGAACCAGATTCATAAAGAATGCTGGAATGTAGAGGAAGTGAATCTACTTTAATATTATAAGTAAGCTTTGAGTGGAACAAAGTCAATTCCCCAGTTTACAGAAAACCCCAGGGAAGGAAGCAAATTCATTTTCCAGGGATTTTAGTTCTAAGGAAGAAGCAGCCAGGCAGGCCACATAGGAGAAGCTACCTTGTCAGAAAACTATAGTCATGTTTTTATCATGCTTTTGCCCTTAGTCTCAGGGAAAAATGTTTGTGGTATGAATGGCAAAAATTTTGCATTTTTCAGTTTTCCTCCCCTTCGATTCAACTGACTGGAAGAGAAAACAATATCACACATTGCGCGGGGGTGGGGGTGGGGGGGGTGGGGTGGGGTGGGGGGTGGGGGGTGGGGGGAGAAGGGAAGACTAGCTTTTCCTTTTTAAAGTACCCCCTTTAAAACTGGTCACTCTAAGGTTCCCCAATCTTTGTGTTAACTGGTTTGGGAAATGAGATCTCTAATCCATTTATCTACAGATTGTGCTCCTTGAGTTTCTGGGCTAAGAACTGTCACCCTGTTCCATCTGAGCTAAGACATGATTGCTTTTTGCAAGTTGGAGGCTTTCTATTTTCTTCTGTGCATATCTCAGTTGGATCTTTAGAGCATCATTATCTGCTTTCAGTGTATTTATTTCCTAAAGAGAAAGGAGAATGAGGCATGTTAATAAAGCAGCAATGAATAGTAAATCAGTTACAATATCGGGAGTACTACACTTGATTGGCATCTCCCATTCATTGTGGCTGAGTATTAAAAAATTTTTTCCAGACAGTTATTTTACCCTTAATATAAAATAATAAGTTAAATAACAAATGAACATGTGCAAACAGCAATTAGTTTTTGTTAATCATATCAAAGATGTGAGTGGCTAACAGGCAGAATTAACCATTCCCAGGCAGTAGGTGGATAATGACACAACCTATGGAAGTTGTGTAGCAGGAGACCTAAACGTGGCAGAAACAAAGTCTCTGGTCAGGTTTGAGGTATGAAAACAGTGATTCAGAATACTGTAATATGATATATCATAGTTCATTTTCTTCAAGTGTTTTTACCCCCAAATCATTGAAAACTAATGAACTCTAGGCAAAGACAGGTATTTTATCCCAGTCTCTAAATTGGAATCCAGTTATCTAATTTTCAGTGATTTAATTATATGGACAGCAGTTGGTTTCCAGTCTTGACATTTTTTTAAAATTGAAATATACTTGGCACATAACATTATATAAATTTAAGGTGTACAACCTGTTAATTTGGTAATTATATATTATAATATGATTGCCATGGTCGCTATAATTAACACCTCCATCATATTACATAATTCTTTTTAGAAGTTGGAATAATTCTAGTCTTCTTAGCAAGTTTGATGATACAATATTATTGTCTATAATCTCTGTACTGTGCATTATATCTCTAGGGCTAATTTATCACTTGTAAATTTGTACCTTAACATCTGTCCTCTCCTCCCACCCCCATTGTCTGGTAACCACTATTCTATTCTCTGCTTTTATAAGTTTGGCTTTTTAAAATTCTACATATAAGTGATTCAGTATAGTATTTGTTTTTCTCTGTCTGATTTATCTTAATGTGCTCAAGGTTCATCCATGTGTCACAAACAGGAAGATTTAATTTTTTTAATGGCTGAATAATATTCACTTGTATACGTATACCACATTTTCTTTATCCATTCATCTGTCTATGGACACTTAGGTTGTTGCGTGTCTTGGCTATTGTAAATAATGCTGCAGTGAACAAAGTGGTATATTTATGTTTTTCAGTTAGTGTTTTCTTCTGATAAATACCCAAAAGTGGAATTGCTAGATCATGTGATAGTTCTATTTTTAATTTTTTGAGGAACCTCCATATTGTTTTCCACAGTGGCTGTACCAATTAACATCCCCACCAACAGTGCACAAGGGTTCCCTTTTCTCCATGTCCTTGTCAGCACTCATTGCTTGTCTTTTTAAACATTTATCTTTATTGTTGAAAGTTTAACAGGTTTCCCTTTTCCCCCCACCTTACTCACTTCCCCTTCCCAGGCCTTCTCTGCACTATTGTCTGTCCATGGTCTATTCATATAAATTCATTGGTTAATCACTTCCTGCTCCCCCTAACTCCCTAAAATACGTCAGTCTATTTGCATGCTTCAATGTCTCTGGATATTTTTTGTTCATCGTTTTATTTTGTTCATTAGATTCCACATATAAGTGAGATCATGTGATACTTGTCTTTCTCTGACTGGCTTATTTCACTTGGCATAATACTCTCCAGGTCCCTCCATGCTGTCTCAAAGGGTAAGAGATCCTTCTTTTTTACTGCTGCATAGTATTCCATTGTGTAAGTGTACCACAGTTTTTTTTTTAATCATTCATTTACTGATGGGCACTTGGGCTGTTTCCAGATCTTAGCTATTGTAAATAATGCTGCTATGAACATAGGGGTGCATATATTCTTTCTGATTAGTGTTTCTGGCTTCTTAGGATAAATTCCTAAAAGTGGGATCCGATGATAGCTGTTCTAACAGGTGCGAGGTGATATTTCATTGTAGTGTTTTTTGTTTTTTTTTTAATCCTCATCCAAGGGTATTTTTCCATTGATTTTTTAGAGAGAGAATGGAAGGGAGGGAGAGAGACAGAGAGAGAGAAACGTCAATGTGAGAGAGACACATTGATTGGTTGCCTCCTGCACATGCCCCAACCAGGGCCCAGGCCCAGGAAGAGCCAGCAACCTGGGCAGGTGCCCTTGACCAGAGTCAAAGCCAGGACTCTTCAGTCTGCAGGCTGACGCTCTATCCATTGAGCCAAATTGGCCAGGGCTCATTGTAGTTTTAATATGCATTTCCCTGATGATTAGTGATGATGAGCACATTTTTATGTATCTGTTGGCCATCTGTATGTCTTCTTTGGAAAATGTCTATTTAGTTCTTCTGCCCAATTTTTTAAATCCTTCCCCCAGGATATGTTTATTGATTGTAGAGAGAGAAACCAATTAGTTGTCCCCAGTACGCTCCTGACTGGGGATTGAACCTGCAACCTGGGTATGTGCCCTGACAGAAATCAAACCCACAACCTTCTGGTGTATGGGATGATGCTTCAACCAACCTGAGTCACCAGGCCAGGGCTGCCCATTTTTTAATTGGATTTTTTTTGTTTTTGTTATTGTTTGAGTCTTTTAAAATACATATTTTGGACATTAATCCCTTATTTTATATATAGTTTGCATAAATGTTCTCTCATTCTTTATCATTTTGCTGTTTCTTTTGGGAACGCTTTTATGTTTAATGTAGTCTTATTTGTTGATTTTTACTTTTATTTTTGCTTTTGGTGTCATATCCAAAAAAAATCATTGTCAAGACCAATATCAAGAAGCTTCTTCCCTATGTTTTCTTTCAAAAGTTCTATAATATCAAGTTTGAGTCTTTGGTCCATTTTGAGTTAATTTTTGTGAGTAGTATAAGATATCCAGTTTCATTGCTCTGCATGTGTTTTTTCAAAACCATTTGTTGAAGAGACTATATTTTCCCCATTGGGTGCTCTTGGCTCACTCATTGAATATTAGCTGACCTGTACAAGCAGGAGTTTCATTCTGAGCTCTCTTTCCTGTTACATTGGTCTACATGTTTATTTTTGTGCCAGTACCATACTATTTTTATTACTGTAGTTTTATGGTGAAGTTTGAAATCAGGGAGTGTGGTACCTCCAAAAATTTTTTTAATCAGGATTGCTTTGGCTATTTGGGGTCTTTTGTGGTTCCATACAATTTTTAGGATTATTTTTTCCATTTCCTAAAGAATGCCGTTGGTATTTTGATGGGGATTGCATTGAATCTATAGATTGCTTTGGATAGTTGGATATTTTAACAATATTAATTCTTCTAATCCACGAACACAGGTGTCTTTCCATTTATTTATATCTTCTTCAGTTTTAGCAAAGTCTTGTAGTTTTCATTGTATAGATCTTTCACTTCCTTGGTTAAATATAGTCCAAGTATTTTATTGTTTTTGATGCTGTTGTGAATGGATTTTTTAGATGTATAGGAAGTCAGCTGATTGCTGTATCCTGCAACTTTACTGAAATTGTTGATTAGTTCCAACAGTTTTCTGGTTGAGTCTTTTGGATTTTTCTATATACCAGTACAGACTCATATTATCCACAGACAATCCTGTTTTGGATGACTTTTATTTCTTTTTCTTGTTTAATCACTCTAGCTGAGACTTTCAGTACTATACTGAATAAGAGTGGGCATATGTTGAACCATCCTTGCATCCAAGGGTAAATCCCACTTAGCCGTGGTATATAATCCTTTCTATGTGTTCTTGAATTTGGTTTGCTAATATTTTGTTGATAATCTTTGTATCTATATTTATCAGTGATATTGGTGTGTAGTTTTCTTGTAATGCCCTTGTAGAATGAGTTTGGAAGTATTCCCTCCTCCTCAATTTTTTGAAAGAGTTTGAGAAGGATTGGTTGGTATTAATTCTTCTTTGAGTAGAATTTGCTAGTGAAGCCATTTCATTATCCTGGGATTTTTTGTATTGGGAGGTTTTTCATTACTATTCAATCTCTTCGTTCATTATTAGTCTGTTCAGATTTCTATTTCTGTCTGGATATATTATGTGTTTCTAGAAATGTATCCATTTAGTTTAGGTTATCTAATTTATTGGTATGTAATTGTTCATAATAGTTTCTTGTGGGGTCATTTTTTGGTGTAGTAACAGTTGTAATATCACATTTTGCATTTCTAATTTTATCTTTTCAAAGAACCAGCTTTTAGTTTTGTCAAGCCTTTCTATTATTTTTCTTGTCTCTATTTCACTTATTTTTGTTCTGATCTTAATAATTTCCTTCCTTCTTTTAACTTTGGTTTAATTTGTTCTTTTTTTAGGTCCCAAGAGGTGTAAAGTTAGGTTGTTTATTTGAGATTTTTTAAGATATGCATTTGGTGCATCCTGTAAGTTTTGATATGTTATATTTCCATTTGTGTAGAGGTAATTTTTTATTTCCCACTAGTAGCCCTGCGCACAAATCCGTGCGCCAGTAGCTCCCTCAGGGGCCTGGCCACTTCACGCCCACAGCCCAGAGGCCCATTCATTCCCTGGCCTGGCAGGAGGCCCATCCGCAGCTGGGCGCGGAACGCTTGCCTTGTTGCCCGGGCAACGAAGCAAGCATTTCGCCAGGCAGCTCATGCTGCCGCTCATGCTGCCTACTCTCAGCGGCCACCCCCCATCTTGTGGTGGAGTGACAGTTAATTTGCATATTACCAGTTTATTAGATAGGATTTGATTTATTTGACTTAATGATTGTTCAGTTTCCCTCTTGTTAATTTCTAGTTTCATATCATTGTGGTCTGAAAATATAGTTGGTATGATTTTTTTCCCCAATTTTTTTATTAAGGTATTATATGTGTACATATCTTACCATTGCCCCCCCCCCACCCCACTCCCATATATGCCCTCACCCCCCAGAGTTTTGCGTCCATTGGTTATGCTTATATGCATGCATTCAAGTCCTTTGATTGATCTCTTATCTTCCCCACCTCTCCCTAACCTTCCTGCTGTAATTTGTCAGACTGTTTGATGCTTTACTGCCTCTGTATCTATCTTTTTGTTCAAGTTTATAATGTTCTTTATTATCCATAAATGAGTGAGATCATGTGGTATTTTTCTTTCATTGACTGGCTTATTTCACTTAACATAATGTTCTCCAATTCCATCCAGGTTGCTGCAAATGGTAAGAATTCCTTCTTTTTTTATGGCAGCATAATATTCCATTGTGTAGATGTACCATATGATTTCAGCCTTTAAATTTGCTGTGATTTGTTTGTGCCCTATCATATGATCTATCCTGGAAAATTTATATTCTGCTGCTGCTGTTGGAGAGAATTTTCTATGTATGTCTGTTAAATTGATTTGTTCTAGAGCAGTGGTTCTCAACCTTTCTAATGCCGCGACCCTTTAATACAGTTCCTCATGTTGTGGTGACCCCCAAACATAAAATTATTTTCGTTGCTACTTCATAACTGTAATTTTGCTACTGTTATGAACCGTAATGTAAATATCTGTGTTTTCCGATGGTCTTAGACTCTACAGCAGCGGTTCTCAACCTGTGGGTCGTGACCCACAGGTTGAGAACTGCTAGCAGGGTCACCTAAGACCATCGGAAAACACAGGTATTTACATTACGGTTCATAACAGTAGCAAAATTACAGTTATGAAGTAGCAACGAAAATAATTTTATGGTTGTAGGGGGTCACCACAACATGAGGAACTGTATTAAAGGGTCGCGGCATTAGAAAGGTTGAGAACCACTGTTCTAGAGTGTGGTTCAATTCTAAAATTTCCTTGCTAGTTTTCTGTCTGGATGATCTATCCATTGCTGACAGTAGGACAGTAGGGTATTGAAGTAAGACCCTTACTATTATTGTGTGGTCTATTTCTCCCTTTAGATCTGTTAGTATTTGCTTACTATATTTCAGTGCTCCAATGATGGCTGCATATATATGTTTACAATTGTTGTACATTTGTCTTGTGTGGCTATGGCCACCTTGTTTTAGTTTCTATTCATATGGAATATTCCTTTTCTATCCCTTCATTTTGAGCTTGTGTCTTTAGACTAAAATGAGTTTGCTATAGGTAGCATATAGTTGGGTCTCTTTTTAAATCCATATGGCCTTTTGATTGGAGAATTTAATCTATTTATATTTAGAGTGATTATTGATGTATAAGGACTTACTACTGCCATCTTATTGTTTGCCTTCTGGTTGTTGTGTATCTCCATTGTTTCTTTTTTTCTCAGTTTACCTTTGTAAAGTAATTTTCCATGGTAATTTGCTTAGTCTCCCCTTTTTATGTTTCATAACTCTCCTTTAGATTTTTGCTTTGTGGATACCATGTGGCTTATAAAAAACATACCATAGATAAAATAGTCCTTTTATGCTGGTAGCACCTTCATTTGTCTATAAAGTTTCTCCCCTTTTACTTCTCCCCTTTTATATTTTTGATATCACAATTTACCTCTTTATGCTTTGAATTCATTGAGACATTAAATTAGATAATAGTTCTTTTTAATACTCCTTAAGTCTTTATCTATAATAATGAAAGTGTAATATGCTAATTAGACCAGACAGCTGAATGACCTTCCAGACGAAGACGGGGCTGCGAGGGCTGAGGAAAGCTGCAAGGACCGAGGCCCTTGCACGAATTTTGTGCATTGGGCCTCTAGTACTACAATAAGTAGTTAACACACCTTTCTAATATATAGTTATAGGTTTTCTAATTCTGTTTATTGCTAGAGTAATGTAGGAAGGTAGGTTATGGGACAACTGGGCCAATAGCAGTTTTCTAAATATTCTATAGGGTCAATACTAATAATGTACTTCTTTTTAGAGTTTACGGTGAGCTGTGGATGGGGCTGTTGAATTGCAGGTAGACTAATCATGTAAGGATTTTACTTAATGGGAAAGTGGGACTCATTGTGTGTGGGTTTTTTTTAAACATAATTGTCAATTCTTGTCCCTAGGTCCCTATGACAAGAATAAATGTAAAGAGAGGCAAATGCTAAGAGGGTTTATGAGTTCTGGTATTAGTGGGTAGGAATTATTCTGGACCTATCTCATCTGAAATCTCTCTACCACCCATTTCTTGCATCAGGAAGTCATTCTTGCCATCTACATTGTTCCTTTTCATGGACATGTAAAATGTCAAGATCTGAAGCAAACCATAAAGAGAGCATATGCAATCCTGGCCCTGTATTTTACAGAGGACCAAATAGGTCACAGAGTTTAATGGGTAGTTTTCAAGAAACATCTGGGGACTAGAAACACAAATCTTTGTGAAGTTCTTTCTCCTCTATTGGGTTCGCTTTTCAAGATTTCTTTCACCTTTTGATTGACTTAAAACATGTCTTAAAAATATTCTGAGCAAGAGAGTACCTTTCATCCAGAAAATCTGTTCTTTTTTCATGTTTCTACTAATGTTATGTCTTTTTGTTCCAGACACCAAACCAAGATTTTCTTATTATGTATGTAACTTACTTCCCTTTTTTAAATATATATATATATATATATATATATATATATATATATATATATATATATGTTTTTATTGATTTTAGAGAGGATCACCGATTGGCTGCTTCCTGCATGCTCCCTACTGGGGATAGCCCGAAACCTGGGCATATGCCCTGACCAGGAATCGAACTGTGACCTCCTGGTTCACTGAGCCATGCTAGGCTTACTTGTTTCTTTAAATGTGCCTCTAAATCAGTTCCTGGAGTTTGACAGGGAAGGTACAACACTGAGAACAAGGTGGGAATCCTAAGGCCATCTTGCACAACTTCACTGTGTATTATATAGACTTATGTAAGGAATTCTACCTAGGTGAATGTTGGTTTTATATTTGTAATGATAGATCTCCAAAAACACATTGCCAACCTTGATGCTTGTGGGAGGCGGGGCGGGGGCAGATAGGCATTCCTCTCCTGTAATAAAGTGAATGATCTCTAAAATGACTTACCTGCCATTGGTAAGAAACTATATCTATAAACAAGAGGTCTGTGTAAGCCAGCTCACTATGAGCTTTGCACGCTAAGTAAAAAGAAATATGCTAGTAATTGACCCTACAGAGTAGAGTATTTGGAAACTACCTGTTGTTCTATCTCCTGCTTTCCCTTTTTTTTTTTAACCTCATTATTCTCTTCTCTCAAATCTTTGGCACCACATTCCCAAACTCCTTTTCCCACCATTAGGTACCTTATTAGACATTGTGAGCCTAACAGAAAAAAGCAGCACAATTTTTTACCATTTTAGGGATTATATTGCTGTATATTATATTCAGCTATGCATATGCCAACTACTATTGATTTAGCTCTTCAGCACATTACCTGATGTGTTAGAAATGATCTCCCTTATTTACATTAAGAGGGAGGCCTTTTCAGTTGGTGAGTTATGGTACACTTTTTTTTTGGTAGCACACTGATCTCCTACCTTCTTTTAGGAAAATGCCTAGGTAACCATGAAGGTCCCCAAATATAACGATGACTAAAGTAAAAGTTATAAGGAAGGAGGACTTAGGCAAGTTCACTTTAAGTCCCATGTAGAAAAGGGATGTGGGGTCAGCACTATAAAACTGATCAGTAGTTGTTTTGGAGCCTACTGTGAACAGTTTGGGCCCTGGCACTTCTATGGCAGTAGGGAGCCCTGTATATATCCTGTTGTAGTCATGTAATGTGACTCAGTGCCCCCACTTGTTTCTTTGAGAGAAAGCCAGGATCTCTTTACTTGTTTTAATCTGCTAGTAATCAACCTGGACTGAATCTTCAGTTTATGATCCCTTCCCTGGTTTAGCCACATTTCTTTCAGAGTCTGAAAACAAAGGAAAAGGTACCTGTTCCAGTTCTTGGTAAGTTGGGAGTCTGAGGTGACGGAGTTCCTCCTTTGATTTCATGAAGGAGTCTTTATTCTCCCACTTGACAAAAGCCCGCTTTCTGACCAAGACTGGGCTGGGGCATGGAGATGTAGGACTAGGATGCACGTACAGAGTGTCCTGGGCTGTCTTCCTTGGGGAAGATAGCGCAAAAGGACCAGAAGGGCCCTCGCTGCCCATCCAAGGCAGTGCTTCGGTCTGGGTGGCCTTGTGGGCGACAGTCCTCTTCAGCCGAACAGAAATCTTCTGTGAGGACACTCCCATGAGCATGATGGTCCGATCTTTACTTTCTTCACTTTGTTCCACAGCCTCCCCATTAGGGAATGGAAAAGGTCCGTCCTCAGGTGCTGTAGGAAGACACGAGACGTGTTAGTGCTCTAGTTCAGAAAAGCAGAGACTCATATTGATACATTAGTTTCAGAAAGCCCATAGGCCCCAAATGGGCTCATTTTTAGGCACCCAATTTAGGGGGTTAAGGGGACTGAGATTCAGGGACTTTGCTGGCCAAGCTGTGGCTGCTGGTATCGGGCTGCATTCACCCTGAGGAAAGGGCATCTTTTTCTATTTGCACAAAGGTTGCCTAGAGGGAAAACTGAAGCCCCTGCCTCAGGGCTGTCATGTTTCATAAATATCTTCAGTAGACCCTGGGATCTGGGAGCTGTCAGCACGCAGGTTTTGGTCTTGATACAGATGGCCTTGATTAGCTGCTAGGAATTCTCTGTGGCACCTATTTGCAAATTTGTACAATAGGCACAGCTTAACTGTGATAGGGAAGTTCTAGCAAATATATTGCCCTCCTTTGATGTGATTAGAAAAGGAGAGAGGAGTCATTCTGGTTTTCTTCTTTGAACCAACAGCCTTATCCAGGACCCAGCCTAGATATTAACCAAGTAAGTTCCTGGAGATGTAAGAGTAGGAACAGATGAATTTGAGATGAGTGGTAGGCTTTAAGATAGGCAGCAGATCATCTATGTTTAATGCTTTGCAAAGACTCAGCAATAATTTTTAAATATGCTTTTCTATTAGCAAATTTTCCAGCTAAGACATTGGATTGGTAAAGTAAAATGGCTCTGGACAATGAAAGTTTTTTACTTAGCATTGTAATTTAAATCAACAATTGTAATACTAGAAATACTTGTAATACTTTTAAGGATCCTACCTAGTTTAATTTTTCTCTAGGGGAACATAATTTAAATTAACATTAAATATTTACCCAAATAAAGCTCATAATTATATTGTTATTTAATTGTTATGTTAATTATACTATTATTTAATTGTTGTTAAATTGTTATATTTACTCTAAAATAATTTCACTGTCTCTTTTGGAGGAGTAAGGTAAGTATAAAAAGATACAGCCTTTTTCCAGACTTCATGCTGAGACCCTAGACCAGTGATGGGCAACCTTTTGAGCTTGGTGTGTCAAACTTCGCCAAAAAACTGAGCATAACTCGGGTAGTGTGTCACATTGAGGAAAATACATTATTTCGCAAATGTTTCATCCTCAGGAGCAGCAAATGTTTCATCCTCGGCATGCGGCCGCGTGTCATCAAAAATGGCTACGCGTGTCACTGACACGCGTGTCATAGGTTCGTCATCACTGCCCTAGACAGAGCTCTTGTGTTATTCTCTGCATGAAAATTTTCATTTTATGTGACAATTGTGCCCAAAAATGATGTAACTCTTAAAATATAGGGTACATAATATACAGGCATATCTTCCATAATGGTATTTGTGCTGGTTTCTATTAAGAGAGAGAAGGATGGCATGGCTCTGGTTGAGCTTCGACCTATGAACCAGGAGGTCATGGTTCAGTTCCTGGTCAGGGCACATGCCAGGGTTGTGGGCTCGATCCCCAGTGTTGGGCGTGCAGGAGGCAGCCAATCAGTGATTCTCATCATTGATGTTTCTCTCTCTCTTTCTCTCTAAAATAAAATATATTTACAAAAAGAAGAGAAGGGTAAAGGTAATCTTTCCTCCTTGAAAACTTCATCCTTCCCATTTCACTTTCCAAGATAGATGTTCCCAATGCCTCCTTACCATGGAGCAGATCTTTGGCTCCCAGTGAGCAGAGTTTGAACGTTGGTCCCACAGAGGTGCTGTTGTCTGTGAGAGCTGCTGAGTTCTTGGCTCGCTTCTTGCACTCGAACACAACCAGATCTTTGCACTGTTTGTGGCAGTTCATCCCGCAGTCTGTGGACAAGACACCCCAGTAAGAAAGTCTTTCAGCACACATCGCTTCCTTCTCTGGGGCCCTCTGTCACACATGCCTGCCCTGTCTTCTGGAGCGAGGACACCTAGTGAACCCAGCATTCTCCCTGGGGCAGTCCTGTTGTAGCCCTTACCACAAGTTGAGGAAGCGGCCCCTGTTGCCTCGGAGGGAAGAGGTGGTGTCTTGATTATCCCACACGTACTGCCTACTCTAAGGAGACCCTCTAGAGCAGTGGTTCTCAGCCTTTCCAATGCCGCGACCCTTTAATACAGTTCCTCAGGTTGTGGTGACCCCCAACCATAAAATTATTTTCGTTGCAACCCACAGGTTGGGAACCGCTGCTGTAGAGCCTAAGACCATCGGAAAACACAGATATTATTACAATTCATAACAGTAGCAAAATTACAGTTATGAAGTAGCAACGAAAATAATTTTGTTTGGGGGTCACCACAACCTGAGGAACTGTATTAAAGGGTTGCGGCATTAGAAAGGTTGAGAACCACTGCTCTAGGGAAGCCAGTCTGAGGATGAGGCTATGCTCAGAAGTTGTGGACTGAATGGACAACTACTATGAACAAACAATCTTCATAGGAAAATACCTAAGACCAGGGAAAACAATGCAGTCGACAAAGCCGGGCCTTACCTTTACATCGATATCCTTGTTTGATCACTCCCCAGAGCTACGAGACAAGAGAAAGAATGAACCACACGTCACTCATCTATCTGGTAGGAGGCTAGGCAGTGACATCACTCTTGACTTTCCTTCATTCTACTTCCTACCTCAAGAGGGGGGGAAACCTCATTTCTCTTATGTATTGTCCCCCTGACCTTAAATTAAAAACTGGAAGAGTTTGTGCTGATCAGTCAAATGTTCTCCAGAAGCTCACAGGATTTATGAGTCAGGACTTCTCTAGGCCACAAGCGGAATCATATCAAGACCCCAAACTAAGAACAAGTCTATAGAACCCCCGGGTCAGGGACTGGGTTTGGAGAAAACTGTTGGTCAGGGGTGAGACAGAGGATGGGCAGAGCCCAGATGATTTCTTAAAGGTAATTCCCTTGGGAGTAGGGAGGGGTGAGGATGTTTTTTCCTAACATTTGGAACAACATAGGAATATATAATAATTAAAAATATATATCCCAAATTTAATACTTATCATTTATCCAAGGCCCCGTACCAGAGGGAAAAAAAAATCAGGAAAGAATGGGAAAAGATGAATGCACATAAATGCGTTTGAGGACTAGGTTATTCTAGGTGTTTGCTTAGGCTCTAAGCTGGGATGAGCTGATAAGGGCTCTGAGGTCTGTGCTGGGCTTAGTCATTTAACCTGTTTTGTACCCCTCCCCAAGTTCAACCCTGAAGCACTCCAAGGACAACTTACAAATCCAGCGCAGTTGTCACAGAAAGTAGGCTTCAGGTAGGTTGTCTCTTGGAAGTTGTGAGGAAAGCCCAGACCCAGCTTGGAGTAGATGGAGCTGGCCCTCATGAAGTAGGCCGTGATCTCTTCCCGGCTGATGAGGCCTTCCCTGCCAGCAAACGACAGACCAGGATGTGAGGGGGGAGGGGGAGAACTCACCTTTTCATCCTTGAGTGGAAGTACATTATGTATTACCTGATAATTACTGCCATGAGCCGTCCTTTTAATCATACATGAATAGCTTGTAATAAGTAGTGGAGACAGCATTACTTTTATGGAGTTGTTCTTTGGCTAACCTAGGTTTTCCCAACTAATTTAACCACTATCTACAGGACTTAAAAAAATTATGGAAATTGTGTGTATATAGAGAGAAATACCTTATGCTGCAGTTTCTGACTTTGGACAGTAATAATACCTAACTTGAACCCACCAACCATATATTTGGTTTTATATAGAGAACCAAGATAGAACGTATGTAATCTTATGGAAAGTAAATATGTAGATTATTAATAAATACTACTTTTTCATGATCTGTAAGGACAAAACAAGGAGACTAAACTTTTAGTTGACTATTACTAAACTGGCTTCATGATTGCTTGTGGTCCAATCCAAAGCCAGATAGGCAGGCATTCATTTGATGATTGCTCTCTTAGCCTGAATATTCATTAAGTAATCATAGCAGCGACACATCCAAGTTTGTAAGTTCTTTTAGTGACACACAAACTACTTTTACTGAAGGGCTCATAGCCACATTCCCATACACAAACTCACCTGTCCTTGTCCATCACACAGAAGGAAAACGGAAAACTCGCAGCAATTTTTTCAAATTCTTCCTGAGAAATGTATCCATCTTGGTCATGATCATAGTTCTTGAAGACAGACTGTGAAAAAGGAGTTTCTTTGGTGATCACTCTAGGCAAGTGACAAAGGGGCTGGGCGGAGCCTCTCCTCCTCCCCCTCTGAGGGACAGGGGTGAAGAAATGCTCGTGTCGTGAAACTGCTGCAAAGCGAGGGTGGCCAGGGGCTTTCGATCCATTAGCACAGCAGTTATGCCGCCACCCTGGCCAGTGTACGTGCTCACTGCACGGGGTGTTCTCCCTCGCTCTGCCCTTGCTCAGCTCAGGTGGCACTTCCTCTGTGAAGCTGTAGCGCAGTTGGAAGGGCTCCCTCCCCTCTGAATCCTCAGTTACTCATTGTCCTGTCACTCTCTGGCCTACTTTCTGTTGTTATGCTGGAATGGTCCATAGGGATAAGTGTAGAAATATGAACCGAATGTACTGCCCTCAGCATTTAGCACAGTGCACTCAAACAGGTGCCAAGATTTTCAGTTTTAGATTCTCTATCTTTTACTCAAACCTTTCCCAACATCTTCCTGCCTCCAAATCAACTGACAAACTTTAAATGTATTCTCTCCTGCTAGGTCTTTAAGAAGAGGCTCACCTCCCCCTACATAAGGCCAAAGTGTGTTGGCACAATGTGACTTCTGAGCTGTACTGCAGCCACAGTGTGAGAAGCAAGTTGTCCCTGGGCTCACACAGGAATGAGTCTCCAGATTCTCATGTTGTGTTTCTACCACTGCGCCCCCTCCCCTTATCCTCACATACAAAACGAAGCCAGGCATTGCCTTGCTTTTGTCTGGTGAAAGCTGTACTTACATCCACCATCCGCTGGACGTGCTTGCTTATAGTCTTTGGGTCAGGTTTGGGAGATACTCCAGAGGCCCAGTCTACTACTACTGGTGGCTTTGAAGGTGTTAGTGGCTGAAATGAAATAAAGAGATCCCTATGACTATAATGCAGTATAATCTACAGCTCCTTCCTCTCCCACTACCTGAAGCTACAACCACCTGCCAGCTGCGGACGACCCCCAACTATGCCTGTGGAAGGGAGCAGAGAGCCCACATACTGAAAGAACAGTAATCTTGGCTTACACAAGTATTATGTTTTACTGTTTACAATACGCTCCTCACATACGTCATCTCCATTTAAACCTTTTGTCAAAGCTATCAACAAAGAGTAAAGTGGATCATTAAATTTCCGTTCTCTACTGG
The DNA here is from genome assembly GCF_951640355.1 of Cnephaeus nilssonii. Classification (NCBI taxonomy): domain Eukaryota; kingdom Metazoa; phylum Chordata; class Mammalia; order Chiroptera; family Vespertilionidae; genus Cnephaeus; species Cnephaeus nilssonii. The sequence continues at coordinate 41,746,477 of NC_137075.1, forward strand.
CTACCTAATAGAGATAGGATGAGGAGGAAAATAGCTAAAAGGCAGGAAGGTGCATAAAAAAATCCGAGGCCTAGACAAGCTGAGATGGAATCCACTCTTAAATATTTAAGACTTGACCCAAATTAAAAGCTCTTCTAAAAACAGGAGAAGGTACCCTTTCCATTGAAATGCCTTCTAACATTCTGAAAATGGGATCTATGAGGTATTTTCAGTGAACATTGTTAATTACGATAGGAAGCTAGAACTTGATCTGTATAAATACAATGAAATTTAGCCACAGGTAAGCTGAATTTCTTCTGTGGGGGCAAATCTTTCCTTGAGTACCACTTGTTTTGGGAAGTGATACTCAAGGGAGGAGTACCACTGTGGGGAGTTACTGGTCATTCAGAAGGAAGATGAATGATTAAACCTGTCTGTAGGAGAGGTGGGGCCAGATAACCTGGTATGTTCGGACTGTGCAGCGCTAGCTCTGTGCTGTTGGGGGTCAAAAAACTCAGTAGACGGCTCTTTCTGACCCAGATGACTGCAGAACGATGGGGCTTTTCTGTCTACCAGCTGGGAATCCTCTGAAGTTAGCTTCCGATAGTCTGCATATTGCCACATGCTTATCAACAAATCACAGGAGGGAAACTGATGCGGGGCCACTTTACAATACATAGGAGGGAGAGGGCCCTCTGTCCTCAATATTCTCTCGCATCTCTAATCTGCAAACCACTGGCCAATCCACCATGCAATCTGATGCTCTTAACGGTATTTAGTTATTTACTGTTCACACATTAGTTATCCCTTCAAGAAGACTATTTGGTCAGGAACTGTTCTCACACATGTGGAAGCTTGCCCTGTGCCTAGCACGGGTTGGGGCACTAAGGAGACACATAATACTCTTATAAAACTGAACTAAAAGGCCGATCCTGTTACCTGCAAGAATCGTAATAGGAAAACTCACGGGGGCTTTGTGGTTCCTTGGTTCCCGGGCGTAGGAGAGCTCGTAGATTTCATCCTCCGTGTAATAGAGATCGAGGGATAACTGTGGATCAAAACAACAGGGTTAACTGCTAGGATGTATTTCTTTCTTTCTTGGTTCTTCCTCTCCAGTGGTTTACTCTTCTAGGCTCTTAGTAGTTTGTTTTTAAAATTCACAGTAGGGCAATGGAGCAAGCATTCTTTTTTGTTAAATGTTTTTAAATTTTGGACAAATCTCAAGATGCCCTCATTTAAATGACAACTTAATCTGTAAGCCTTTATGTAGAATTTAGGCCCTGTGTGGTCAAATGGTCCACACCTCACTTGTTCTTCCCCAAAGCAGACAGATGATCTGAAAGGATAATTTGTGTGGTCTGATGCTATTAAAATTTGGTTCTTGCACCAGAACCCAGTTTAAATAATGGTATTATTAAACCATATTCAGAGTTAATAAATTCCATATTTAGTAGAGCTTGAACATTTTAGAGGAGAGAGGTCTTACAAATAATCTTGTTCTGATCCTACAAAAATACTTGGGTTATGTATCTTTTTTTCTGGGAAGAACATTTCAGCTTTCATCATAGGATTTGTGACCCCCCAAAGTTCGGATCCTGTACATCTTTCCACAGATGACGTCTAAGGCCAAGACCAAGGTCACCTGGCCATTAGAGGAAGGGCTAGGATTAGAACACTAGCTGGATGCAAAGCTCAGGGCCCCATTGGAATCATACTGTGAGGTAGGAAGAGGCTATAATTCCATTCTGCCAAAAAAGCACAATAAAAATTGTATAATTTTAGGACTCAAAGAAGTTAGAAGTCATCTCACAGAATAATCCTGATTTTACAGAGGAGGAGACAGGATTTAGAGTTAGGTGCCCACAGTCACAGCTGGTGAGCTACAGAGCCGCTGGGCTGGAAGGCAGTTCATCTGTTCTCCCCCTGCACCTGAAGTGCAGATCCTGGTCCTTGCACCAGTGTTTACCTCCCCTTAGCTCGAACACTTCCAGGAACAGGAATCAAATAATGAACCTGTTTTAGTCCCCATCTCTTACCAAGTCTGTATCCTGATTTGCTCTCAGCTCCTCCCAGAGAGCTTGAGGACTGACTGTTTTTGCAGGAAGAGGGGAACATTTCCAGGAGTCAGAAAGGCATGCTGCTTTAGAGGACAGCCACTTGGGTCCTACCTCCTGGGTCTGAATCCAGGCTCTGCTGCTTATTAATGTCTGATCCTCCGGGAAATTATGTCTTTGTGCCTCCGTATCCCCATCCATAAAAAGAGGAAAATAGCAGTATCTACGTCCTAGTTTGTATGAGGATTAAGTGGGCTAATATTTGGTAAGGTGCAGAGAGTGATGCCTGGCACACACAGTGCTTAGTCATCGTCTCCCAGGAGAGCCTCACCGTCAGCAGGTGCACCAAGTCCTTGTTGGCCTCCAAAGGCGGGGCCACCTCTTGCAGCTGGACCAGTTCGTTGATATGATTGTAAAGGGCCAGCAGCTTGTGGACGTTCACCTTCCCATCCTCTAGGTAGTCGGGCATGGCTTCATACAGGGAGATGAGGTCCTTGAGGTGCACCCCCAGGATGGGGATCTTGAAGTGGGTGCACTCCCCATAGGCTCGCCGGTAGTTGTCATAGTTTCTGCAGGAGGACAGCAGCTCAGTCATCTCACCCAGGACCTAAAAAGCGGAAGAGGAGACCCCATCACTGCACCTGCCAGGCAGGTTGTATTGTCTGCTTTCAGCCTCTACCATGATTGCACCCCACCCCTAATCTGTCGGGAAGGGGTGATTCACCTAAAAGGTGCAGATCATGATCCCCAATTAAAACTCCAGTTTATGTCAAAAGGCTCAGAGAGTACTTACAAACACAGGTGTGCTTTAGTTGATTCTGTAACATAACTGGAAAACTGAGGCCTTATTTGTTACTTTTACACTAAAGTTTTTCTATTAAAAAGTACATAAGCATCTGATATGAAAGTAAAAACGGTACAAGAGTAGACAGAGACTAGTGTGTCCCTCTGACCTCTGTCCCTAAGCCATGCATTTCCTTTCCCCCGTGTCTTCTGAGTCCTAGACCAGAAGGACATTGTTAAACATTAGGAGTGTGATACTGGACGTGCTGACAGTGCTGCTGGCCTGGGGAAGGCACCAGAGCCTCAGTCTCCTGAAGTTTACCCTTCATGCTGCATTCTGGGCCTTCTCTCAGTTCACCATGGGCCTTTGTCTAGGAAGCAGGTGACATTCCATCTGCCCGCTGAGACTGACCCGGAGAGATTGAAGAGACCAGACCAATTCCCAGGAAAGGACAGGCGGAGGATGAGGCCGAGGACCACCCTCCCTCGCCCTGGAAGGGGCAGGGCTGCTCACCAGCACAAAAGGCAGCAGCCGACCTGGGGTTCTTTTCTGACGCCTGGCGCACGTCAGCCAGCCGGTCACAGAACCCCGTTCCCCACGTGTGCTGACCAGCTTTCTCAGAAGCAAAGATGGGAAGTCAAGACTGTCTGCCAACCACGTTACAACACAAAATTACCTTTTTAAACACTGCCACAGATTCTTTTAATAAAATTGTGGCCTAAGTAGTACCATTTCTCTCCAGTGAAGAGCCCGAGGTTCTGGATTAGCCTCCCTCAGCCACTGAGCTGGCAAGCCCTCCTCCTCACACGTCTCTAGCAAACAGTGCAGGGGCGTGTGAGTAGGGAAGGTGCTCACAGGTGAGAGACCAACAGCAAAATGATATATTTTTGTTCTCCTTGGAAGGGGAAGTAAACTACTGGGGGACATCTGCTTTAAGCTGGACTTAACTGATTATGCAGACCACCCTGAGGGGCCAGCAGCCACAGACAGGAAGCACTGGTGTGGGGACCCCGAGCTGAAGAGGAGCGAGCTTGTATCTTATAAAGGAAATGACACGAAGGCATGTTAGTCTCTGTGGCTTTCCTCTGTCACCTCTGAGACTTGGGTTGGTCTCAGCAGAACTAGGGAATTATGAGGTGACCAGACCATTGGGAGGAGGTGAGTAGCGTCCTCATAGCCAAGCGTTATGAGAGCAGGGTGATTAACTGGAGACCCCCAAAAGGAGGCTGAACACCTGGGAAAACATGAGGCCACGAGGCACAGATGTCTCTAAGAGAGAGTCTGCGCCAGCTTGGGAGGAGTGGGATTTGGGGTTAGGGAGGGAGGGGTGGCCCTCTTAAATAAGTGAAAATGCTCAAAGAGCAGTCATTATCTAACTCAGACCACACAGCTACACTGATGCCTTCGGTATACCATCGTGGCTTATGTTTATAACAGCCTTACGAAGGATTAACATTGATCCTGTAAAATCTAAGAACATAGGAAAATGCATTGGACACTTGAGAAAAATATTCCTCAATGAAACACTATTACAAAATGGCACCTGAAAAGCCCATTTCCAATTATCTGGGAAAATTCAACTATCCAGAAGGTCACTCCAAGGGACCTGGAGAGCCAGGGTTTCATTGTTTCCCTATATAAGTGTACTTGACATGCAAACGGAACCACTGGCCCTTTGGGGAAAATATTCTGGGCAAGGGAGTCAGTATTAAAGACAATAACTGAGCCCTAGCCGGTTTGGCTCAGTGGATAGTGTGGGCCCTCAGACTGAAGGGTCCTGGGTTTGATTCCAGCCCTGGTTGGGCATGTGCAGGAGGCAACCAATCAGGATGTCTCTCACATTGATGTTCTCCCCCTCCCACTCTCTAAAAACTCAATGGAAAAAATCCTCTGGTGAGGATTATCAACAAAATGAACATTCAGTGGCATATAAGCATGGGAAGGAGGCACATATTTCACCTGACCAGCAGGGACACTGGCAGCGACAGGGAGAATGAATCACAGGCACTTTCTGATCTGTGACATCCCCACTCCGTGGGTTTCCTGGGGGTTTGCCTCCTTGGTATTTTGCCCGGTTGACGGGATGGTGTGGTTGGCAAATGCTTCTTCCTGGGTTACCCCTGAAGGAGGAAAGGGCGCTGTCCCAGGGATGTGCTGAGGCTTCCAGAGAGACAGTAGCACTGACCTTGTTGATTTCGTGGGGGACGTGGGAGCTTGTCTCCTTGAGCCTGGAGATGGAGCTGTGACACAGGCCGCCTATCACAGCCATCAGAGTATTGAAGTTCTGGAGTTGGTGGAGCTTCTGTGACACACAAAACAGGTGAGAACAGTCACTGAACATGCCTGTTACATGCGAGCTCAGAGGCCGCCCTCGTCTCTGGGCCTCATCTTCCTTACATTGTCGAGCACTAGCAGCCAGGTGCCGCAGCTTCCTGGTCCCTTCTCCCCTCAGGCTTAATCCAGACCAGGAGATCCCAAGTCTGACAAGGCGTCACGTCTCCCTCCCTCTGTGCTGGTCCCGGACCACCTAGGTCAGTGGTGTCTAAGAACCACCCAAAGTACTTGTTTGTTAGCACCGGATTTCTGGACCCAAGTCCAGATTTTCTGATTGCCTGGATCTGGGGTTGAGCTTAGGGATCTGAGCTTTTAATACCCCATTAGTTAATATCAGAGCAGGCAGTCCATGTACCAAACTTTGAGAACACTGGACCATCTAGTACTGGACAAATAAGCATAATCCTGTATATCTTCCACACTGAACTAACCTGTTTTATTTTTTAGGACAAAGTGCATATATTGGTCAGTAATTGGGACAAAGAACCTAGAATCTCTGGGGAATTTCAAATACGTGTTCATAGAACTGTAGGTCCTTGAATAAAACCATTTCAGTCAACATCACTTCATTATTATGTTGATGAAATGCCATGTCAATTAACGTATTAAATAAATTTATTTATATTAATCTATTAAAACTGGTTTCATTATACATCATAGTACCTATTGACATTGAGGACTTAGTGTACCGTTTCCTCTTATCAAATTCTTAGTATGCTGCCCCTCAAACACTCAGCTCAGAATTTAACTGTGGGCTTGAAGACCTAAGACAACTCCAGCCCCAGGAAAACTTGGACTTGCCCTTTCCTTTGTCATGGGGGCCAGATTTGAGAAGACCATGTAGGCTGGTAAGCACCTTCTAAGAAATGTTAAATATCTAAACAGATCTAAAACGGAATCCCGAGCCCTGAGATGTCCTCTCCATAGAGCCCCTGTGTGGGAACCAGAAAAGTTGCCATATCTAGACCTCAGGACAGTTCAAGGACACTAACCCCACTGCGGCTCAGGAGGGGAAAACTTGGCTGCGGGAGGAGGGGAAAATTCACCTCAGCCCAGGCCACACTGACTCGGCCACTCACCTGCGCCACCTGGATGAACTTAATGAAGACTTCAGCTCGCAGCTGCGGGGTGGGGCGGCTGAGCACCATCAGCTGCACCCACTGGGAGATGCCGTTGCACAGGGCTATGGACCGCTCCATGGTGGGGTTCTCCTTCACACAGCTGTTCACCACGTAATTCTGATAGTCGGAGAACTGCGGGAAAAGGACCCCATCAGGACTGCTCTGGTGTGCTGAGGCATCTGAGGGGCATCCAGTTGGTGGCTCGGACCTGCTGTGGGACCGAGGAGCCCACCTCTCCTGTATGTCCTCTACTTGGCTGGCAAAAATGGTGGGAAGGAAATCTACCCACAGCATGGTCTCTACCCCAAAAGTCATTAGGCATACATGGATGTGTACTAATTCACCCAACACATGAGTTAATTCAAATACTGTATTTGGGTTGATATTGGTACTTCTGAATTCTAAAGAATAGAAGAAAAATCTCAGGACTATCTCACCTCTGCTGCTGAAGTTAAGGGAAAAAAGGAATTCACAAGACTTTCTCCTCCCTGTTCTCCATCTCCCCCCTCTCTCCTCCCTCCCTCTCCGACAGCTGTTTTCTTACCTTAATGGGATGATAACATCTGCTCTATCTAGCAGATGAAATTGTTATGAAGATTAAACATGATAAGGTATGAAACCACTTTAACTTTTCCAAGTGCTACATCAATGTGAGGTGGTGCTAATAGGATAATTATTACCTTCATGCTGAAACAAATATGCCTGAATTGAATTTGAACTTGAACAGAGGCCAAGTGAGTTGGGTACATGAAACCTGGTTAGCTAATTCCATGACCATAGTTTCCCAACTGGACAACAGCACTGACTGTGGTTGACAATCAAACAGCATATGTGAAACAGGGGTGCCAGAGATCGCTATAGAAGTGGAGACTGGAGCTATCGTGGCCTCGTCCCAAACAATCCTGCTCAATAGGATAACCAAAGGGAGGCGGCGCCTGCCTGCTCCGCTGCTCCTCTGGACATTGGCGCTGCTCACCATAGATTCACAGTTGGGCCAGCAGCATGTGAGTGGAAGTGATGGGACTTTTGAGGGAAAGGTGTAAGAGCCACTGAACGATCCGCCATGCTGCCGGTCCACAGCTGCAGAAGCTGTGTAAAGGTGAAGCCTTCTGCATCTGGGTCCCTGAACGACCCATGTTACGTATGTCGTGTGAGTGAAAGATACACTTTTGCTTTGTCGGGCCACTGGGATTGTGCGGGAGGAGCTGGGGGTACACTGATGAGACTAGGAGTACACTGATGAGAAACAACCTAAATAAAATAAATGCAAATGAGCAGAGCCCTATTGCTGTGATGACTCAGGGCGAAAACTCTGAGTAGGACCAAAACTACTCCTTAGGAGACACACACGAAACAAAAATCTTCCTGGTTCTAACAGAAAATTCCCGTGACTCATTCCAGTGAATTCATTTATATATTCCTCCCACTATAAATATAACACCAAATTTACTTGTTTTTTAAAAGAATTATCCCAGTAATCTCACTCCTCTCCCCCCAAGTATTACAATAAACAGGAAATATCAAATGCCATCAGTTCACAGCAGGGAGACATCTCCCTCTGGCCCCACGTCGGAGGGGAGACTGCTGGTTGGGAAGCTGCTGAGAGCTGTGTAGGAAGAACCAAGTCCCCAGGCAGCCGTCTTCTCTGAGGGGCCGCACCATTCAAAAGCCAGGAGGGTTCCAAAAGACTGCCCCTCTGCAAACAGCACTGCCGCACCCTCGGGAGCACGGGCTTGGCGTCCTGCTCTGCACCCTGCCAGCTGGGCGCCGGCGCAGCGCAATTTTCAGTGTGAGAATGGCTCCTTTCAGCGTCCCTCCCGTGATGGGAAGGCACTGCCAAATGGAAACTCCCCAGGTGGGGCCTCCCAGCAAGTCCCCTGGTTCTGTCAGGGGTGCTGTGAGGGGGCTGGGGCCAGTGCAGAGTCACGCTGGGAGGCTAATTTCCAAAAGGGAGCTGGGAGGTCCCTGGCTGGCTGGGCAAACTGCTGTGTAAAAGCAGATGTCAGTATGGTGGGAGAAAGATGAAATAACTTGTCACCTGGCTGCGGGACTCCTTTCAAGTAGAACCGGGCGCTACCTAGCGGGTTTGGCTAGTGTGGTTAGAGTGTTGGCCCACGGACTGAAGGGTCCTGGGTTCGATTTCGGCCAAGGGCATGTACCTCGGTTGCAGGCTCTATCTCTGGTCCCGATTGGGGCTCGTGTAGGAGGCAACCAACCCATGTGTCTCAATGGCATGGATGTTTCTGTCTCTTCCCTACCCCTCCCCTCTCTATAAAAATAGAAAAAATATCCTTAGGTGAGGATTAAAAAAGAAACACACAAAAACCAACAACAAATAGAACCAGGCTCAGTAAGTTGGTGCTGAGTGACTGAGACAGGCATGTAATTCTAGCCCCAGCTCTTAATCTAATAAGCTGTGTGACCTTGTCGAGCCACCCCTCTGGGCCTCCATCCCCTCATCTGGGAAACCCGGGTCACTCTGTCACTCTGAGAAACGAATCCAGTAACGAGGCAGTCTCTATTTTAGAGCAAAGCTGAAGACCATTTTGGGGGAGGGCAGGGCTGAAGGTGCCGTTCCCCAGGAAGCATATTGGTCAGTGAGGGTCTGCGGGCACCTGCGTGTAGCCAAGCTGTCTCGTGTGGCACCAGTGTTCTTTGGCATCATGTATGGAGATGTAAGGAGCAGGTTTGGGTCAGCAAAGTTTATCTCTGGAATCATCAGCGACGGCTGGGCCATGTCAGCACCACTTCATGGACTTAGGTATATTCTGGGCTGAACCAGTAACATCTACTTTATTTTGGCATGCCCCACAGCCATTCAGACCTACCCTAGAATGAACTCAAAGTCTTAGAGGATATCTCCATTTTGGGGGGAGGAAAATGAAAAAATTTCTGGCAACCTAATGACACACATGGTTAAAAAGTGTGTGTGTGTGTGTGTGTGTGTGTGTGTGTGTGTGTGTGTACACACGTATACATGTATGCCCACTGTACTGTCACTTGGGGGTGGGGTGGCATGGAGGATGGAGGGGGAGGGACCGCCCAGGAATTCAGAGCACTGGTTCTCCGGACGGTACAGAGTCTAACGGGAAGGCCCACCAGCACCGAGAGCCTCGGGGGTTAGGAGGGGAACGGGCTGCTGTATTTCTCTGCAGAAATGCCCAGGGGAGCCTTCTCCTGCCCCTTGGGTACGTACGGAGATCCTCCGGAAGGACTTGAACTCCAGGTAGGTGAGGTGCTCCGACAGCTCTTCCGGTTCCAGGTGGTCAAAGAGCAGGGAGACTTTCCGTTTCTTGCTGGTGTTCGATTTTATCCTTTGAGTAAGTTTCCTGGACCAGTCACGGGCATTGCTTTTGTGGGAAAACGTGAAAGAGAGAAGATGGGGGAAAAGAATACATCAAAATTGCCTTTGAATACAAGTCAGTCCAGTTTTGCATGAGAATATACAAAGAACCATTAGCTCACTTTCCTCGGCCAAAACAATGCATCAACAGAGTTTTCCCAAATCAACTTTTTCTATGGCAGCAACTAGGAAGCCTGGCTGGTTTCCTGTGAACCTTTAGAATGCACGTGGGAACTGGGGAAAGGGTTCCCATGGGCTGTGGGAAATAGGGTTCAAGCATTGGCCTCAGTTTCCTTCAGTCCCTGCACGGCTGCTCTCTCCATGCCTCCTCGGTGCCCCATCGTTCTCATAAGGGTCATAGGGACTCTACTAGTTGGAAATCTCAAGGTGGGAAGGTAGTTTTCATGCTGGAAGGGCACAGAACCATAGCGAGGAGATGTCCTGCTGCAGGGGTCATGGGGAGGAACACTTTGAGTGACTGCTGGCATTTCCCTCCACTTCCCAGCTGATGTCCCCAAGACAGCCTAGCGCTCCCCCCCCCCATTTTCTTGTAACCAACCCATGTGTGTCTGATTCAGCTTGTTTCCTACACTAAGGAAGCAAAGGGAAAGGCCGTTTGCGAGGTAGCAGGTTGCAGATGTGTGTTTCTAACTGGTATTCCTGAGAACCTTGTCTCTACAGAGGGCTCTGTGGCCAAATGAGTTTGGGAGATGCTACAAATTCTGCAGCCTATTGTCCAATGAGCATATTACAGCCTCCGAGATGCACTGCAAATTTTGCAAGTTTAACTCATCATTTCTCAAATGTATCTGGTCAGGCTAAATCTCACTGACTAATTCCTAAAGAACAGACTGGGAGATATTGGTAGAGGAAAGTCACACCAGCAGTGTATTGGGACAAGGAGATTAAGGTTTGAGAAGTGCCCTGGGGCCTACGTTCTGCATCTTTAAAATGAGGGAATTGTTACTTGAAAATCTCTTGTATCTTTTGAGTTGTATTATTCTAAGTAGAGGTACAGAGAATCCTAAGTGACAAATGGATTTATCGGGGACTATGACATGTGACGTTTACCTTTCTGCACAGCTATGACCCAGTACACTGAGCTTGTGTCCGGCCACGAGCTTAGCATGCTGTGTGACCCCAGACGAGTCAGACAACCTTGCTGAGTCTGTTTCCTGGGATGTTGAATGAAACGATCTCTAGAATTCCTTTCAGTTCCAGAATTCTATATTCTAAGGATCTGCACTATTGTGAAATAAAGTGGCCACTCTGTGAAAATTTTAGTATGCAATGTGTGTACCCTCCCCCGCCATATTTCCAGAGTGGGTTGACCTCATAAATAAGAAATCCACGAAGTAATGGGAATTATCCCTGCGATCTCTCCCAGCTCCCGAAGTCCACGTGTCTTTTACAGACTCCACAGGCTAGACGCCCTCTGTTCAATACATTGTCAGCAGTCCTTCCCCATTTTCAAGTTCAGGGGCCTCCAGGCATTAGCTGCCATTCCGCGTGCGCGTAGTCACTGTGCTTTCAGTTTCTCACAACCTGGGCACGTTTTAGTCACTGTCTTGCTACCTGATTTCTTTTTGACTGGGTCTTACATTGTTTCTGCTCGTGAGTATTAGTCACCCACAGCTTTATCACCAGGGCGTCTCTGCTTGCTTGTCAAATGTCAGGCTTTTCACTTTGGTGAGGTGGTTTGAACCTGCCTCTCTGAGGGGCCTCTCCCAGCGGCAGAGCCACAGCCACAGCCGGGCGGGTGTCCGGGCCAGCGGAGCGGAGATGCCTCCACACCCTGGCACTCACATTTGAGTTGTGTCGATCAGGCGGCAGTGTAACTCCTCCCCACTAGCCTTCACCAGCTCCTGAAACTCCTCCATGGTGTTTGTCAAGCTGGCATCCATTTTGAACATGGTCCAGAATTCCGTTATCCAGTACCTGCACGGCGGGGGTTAGAACACAAGCCAAAACGAAGGCAAGGGTCACTTTGGTGCGTCCTTCCCTCAAAGAGGACTGACAAAAAGACAGGTGGGTTTGCCCTTCTATATTCCTGGGAACATGGAATATATATTCTTTTCTTTTTTAAAAAAATATATATTTTATTGACTTTTTTACAGAAAGGAAGGGAGAGGGAGAGAGAGTTAGAAACATCGATGGGAGAGAAACATCGATCAGCTGCCTCCTGCACACCTCCCATTGGGGATGTGCCCGCAACCAAGGTACATGCCCTTGACCGGAATTGAACCTGGGACCCTTCAGTCCGCAGGCCGACGCTCTATCCACTGAGCCAAACCGGTCAGGCTGGAATATATATTCTTAACATAGAACATAATGAGTAGGAGGGGGGAGTGGGGAGGGAAAAAAACCACCTGTCTACAGCTCTCTGCCCCTCCTCATGTTGGAGGCTTGGATAGGATAAGGTGTCTCATAGCCATGGCAGGTCTAGGCACAGCCACGCGCATCAGAGATAAGCATAAATAAGACAACTACAGACAAGCCAAAGGTCCCAAGTGGGCATGTATGTGTAAATTACACTTCACCAGGTCTCAGACTATTATGTGGCCATTAAAAATAATACTTACAAAAGTTTTTCATGACTAAAGACACTTTCAATGATATTAAAGTTAAGTGAGAACAATAGGATAGAAAACTTTATATGTCTTTAAATTGCAACTATGATTAAAAAATCTGCTTGGAAAAAAGACAAAGAAAAAATGCCAAAACAGGTAGTTGGATATGAGAGATTATTACTATAGTTATATTCTTTTCTGTATTTTCAAAATGCACTGATATGAGCTATATTACTTTTATGATTCAGACTAAACACAAACAAGACAACCTCTCCCCATGTCGTTTGATAGCAAAATACTGTGAGACTGAGGAAAGCCGTGGTCTAAAATATTACGCTCAGGCACACCAGGGAAAACGGGCTGTGCTCCATGTCCAGTACTGCCTGCCCTCCCAGGCTGCCCAGAGGTGACCCGCAGAAAGACGGTCAGGAAGGGGAAGGCAGGGGCACGAGGAAGAACTAGATCACCTTGCTGCAGTCTTTCCTTTCACCCCAGGCCACAAAGACCCAAATGCATGCAGAATCCTTACCTTACAAAGTAGCAGATCTTCAGGCACAGCCCTGGTGACTTCTTGGCCCAGGCATCCTTATACGTGGGCTGTGGTTAAGGCAAATGGAGCTTCTGCTACAGCAACCAAACAGCTGCTCAGCTGTGGAAGTGTTTGCTAAAACCAACCCCCTCCCGAAATAAATGTCAAAGGAAAATGTTTTCTTATCTCTCCGGCCATAGAAAAACACCAACTTGGGGTGCGCTCACGCTGAAATGGCGGTGGAAGAAGGCCACAGCGTCTCCTCTGCAGAAGTAGAGCTAGGAAGTCCACGGCGGGGAAAGCCCTGCACAGGCGACTATAAGAAATGCCAGAGCGGCCATGACCTCCTGCCCGAGACCAGGAGACCAGGAGTCCAATGAGACCAGTTAAAGAGAGCAGCCCCTTGTCATCATTTACAATGCTTCGAGTAACTGGTAAACAGTTTGTGCGGTGGATTAGAGAAGAGGGGGAAGGAATAAGTATTCAGATATAGTGTCATGACAATAATAGGAAAATGACAATATATGCCTAGAGGATGTTAGTAGGTTGTCCTTGTAAGTTGGATGACAAGTTGGACAAAGCCATGTGACTAATGTGAATAAAGCCAAAATACAATCAGAGACATGTTAAGGATCCATACCATCTGGAATATTCCATGAAATGGTGCCATCCTATCTAATAATAGAGTAGTATGCAAATTAGCCATACCTCCGCGACAAAAATGGCGGCCCCCATAGCCACAAGATGGCGGCGACCAGTACGCTCAGCCCCGCCGGAGTCCCCCAGTCCCAGGGAGGGCTGCCGCTGAGAGCCGGGCAGCCCGGGTGTCGGGCTGGGAGGTGCCGGGGACCCCATGCTACCATCCCCTCCCAGAAGCAGCCCGGGGTGTCAGGCTGGGAAGCGTCTGTCCCCCACGCCGCCATCCCCTCCCAGAGGCAGCCCGGGGTGTCCGTCTGGGAGGCGCCCATGACCCCACCCCGCCATCCCCTCCCAGAAGCAGCCCGGGGTGGGAGGCAGTCCGGCTGGGAGGCGCCTGCGACCCCAAGCCGCCAACGCCTCCCAGAGGCAGCCCGGGGTATCCGGCTGGGAGGCATCCATGACCCCACGCCGCCAACCCCTCCCAGAGGCAGCACGGGGTGTCTGGATGGGAGGCATCCATGACCCCACCCCGCCATCCCCTCCCAGAGGCAGCCCGGGGTATCCGGCTGGGAGGCATCCATGACCCCACGCCGCCATCCCCACCCAGAGGCAGCCCGGGGTGTCTGTATGGCAGGCGCCTGCGACCCCACACTGCCATCCCCTCCCAGAGGCAGCCCGGGGTGTCTGTATGGCAGGCACCCATGACCCCACCCCGCCATCCCCTCCCAGAGGCAGCCTGGGGTGTCCGGCTGGGAGGCATCCGCGACCCCACACCGCCAACCCCTCCCAGAGGCAGCCCGGGGTGTCTGTATGGCAGGCACCCGTGACCCCACCCCGCCATCCCCTCCCAGAGGCAGCCCGGGGTGTCTGGATGGGAGGCACCCGCGCCCCCACACCGCCATCCCCTCCCAGAGGCAGCCTGGGGTGTCTGTATGGCAGGCACCCGTGACCCCACCCCGCCATCCCCTCCCAGAGGCAGCCCGGGGTGTCCGGCTGGGAGGCATCCATGACCCCACGCCGCCATCCCCTCCCAGAGGCAGCCCGGGGTGTCTGGATGGGAGGCGCCCATGACCCCACCCCGCCATCCCCTGCCAGAGGCAGCCCGGGGTGTCTGGATGGGAGGCGTCCGCGCCCCCACACCGCCATCCCCTCCCAGAGGCAGCCCGGGGTGTCTGGATGGGAGGCACCTGCGACCCCACGGCGCCAACCCCTCCCAGAGGCAGCCCGGGGTGTCCAGCTGGGAGGCACCCGTGACCCCACACCGCCATCCCCTCCCAGAGGCAGCACGGGGTGTCCAGCTGGGAGGCGCCCGTGACCCCACGCCCTCATCCCCTCACAGAGGCCGCACAGGGTGTCTGGCTGGGAGGCGCCCGCGACCCCATGCCGCCATCCCCTCCCAGAGGCAGCTCAGGGTGGCCGGCTGGGAGGTGCCCACGACCCCACACTGCCATCCATTCCTGAAGGCAGCCCGGGGTGTCTGGATAGGAGGCGCCCAGGATCCCACACTGCCATCCCCTCCTGGAGGCAGCCCGGGGTGTCTGGATGGGAGGCGCCCTCAACCCCATGCTGCCATCCCCTCCCAGAGGCAGCCCTAGGTGTCTGGCTGGGAGGCACCCGCGCCCCCCAGGGAGCAAGTCAAGTACTGATGATTCTACCAAAGGAAAAGTTTAGAGAAAGAGAGGATAGAAAAGGAATAGAAGGAGAAAAGTAAGAAAGGACAAAAGATGAAACATCAAGAAAAAGAAAGAGAAGAAAAAAAGGAAGAAACAACCACAGGATATCACCTTTCCAAGTCTCATGAAATTCCTGTTTAAGGAGTTTATTTTATGACTCTTTTAGTTTGGGTTTACATTTTTACTGTTTTGTCAAGACCACAGCAGGTACACTGTCCAATATGTTTTTTTTAAAATAAATTTTATTGATTTTTTACAGAGAGGAAGGGAAAAGGATAGAGGCTAGAAACATCTATGAGAGAGAAACATCAATCAGCTGCCTCCTGCAGTATGTGCCCCCAACCAAGGTACATGCCCTTGACCAGAATCGAACCCGGGACCCTGAGTCTGCAGGCCGACACTCCATCCACTGAGCCAAACCAGTTAGAGCTGTCCAATATGTTAAAGAAAAAACCCTATCTAATAAAGAGAGAATATGCAGGGGAGGGCATTTGGGGGTGACCGGACTGTCAGGGGAGAACAGTTGGAGATGATCTGGCTGGCAGGGGAGCAGTTAGGCGTCGATCAGGCTGGCAGGGGAGTGGTTAGGGCAGTGATGGCGAACCTATGACACGTGTGTCAGCACTGACACGCGTAGCCATTTCTGATGACACGCGGCAGCATGAAACATTTGCTGCTCCTGAGGATGAAACATTTGCGACTAGAGTCTTGGAGTTAGTTTTTTCCTCAAAGTGACACACTACACGAGTTATACTCAGTTTTTTGGCAAAGTTTGACACACTAAGCTCAAAAGGTTGCCCATCACTGGGTTAGGGGGTGATCAGGCTGGCAGGCAGAAGTGGTTAGGGGCAATCAGGCAGGCAGGCAAGCAGTTGGGAGCCAGCAGTCCCGGATTGTGAAAGGGATGTCTGACTGCCTCTTTAGGCCCGATCCCTGTCGGGCCTAAAGAGGCAGTCAGACATCCCCTGAGGGGTCCCAGATTGGAGACTGTGCAGGTTGGGCTGAGGGACACCCTCCCCCAGTGCACGAATTTCGTGCACCGGGCCTCTAGTCCTAAGAATATGAAAGAATAGCAGATTTCATCAAGTTCACATGTTGAAGAGCAGCGACTGTCAACCTTTTTCATCCCATGGTACATATTAACTGATTACTAAAGTTCTGCAGTGCACCAAAAAATATATTTTTTGCCAATTTGACAAATAAAAAGGTATAATTTTAATTCATTCACACTGGACAATTATTATTGTGTTGGCTGTTGTCATTTTTTGTTTGTTTGTTTGACAATCTAAGGAAACAGAAGTCAGAGCTCCTAACTAAATAGTCAGGTATTGTATGATTTAAAAAGTCTTGAAGCACATTGGTTGAAAATTGCTGCTCTAGAGCTTAGATGGAAAGAATATTCACTTAAAAGAAATGCAAAATCCAATCCAGTGATGAACCTGGGCAGGCCCTACCATCTTCCACCAACAGAATGAGCAAGCAGGCCATGTAGGCTGTGTGCCCTGCAAGACTCTGCCCTCTTTCTCATCTAAAAACTGTGCCATAATAACTGCAATACAGGTCTCATCTGCAGCCGGGCCCTGAGATGAACCCAGGGAGAAGCCAGCAGAGATCTCAAGTAACCAGGACAGGAGTGGCCTTCCTTCAGTGGGAGTGCATACTGTACCCCTGCAAAACTCAGAGTTAACTACAGCCAAGTAAAAGACAGCCCAAACATATTATTGATGCTTTTATTAGGAAGGCATCTGTGTAGTTTGAGATTTTATATGGCTATAAAGTTTAAGAGTATATTAGAATGATAGCACGGAAACTCCAATTTGGAATATATAATTAATTGTGGTTTTTAACTTGAAATCTTATTAAGTTTATGCACTGCTTTGACACATCTAAGATAATGTTGGCTTTCCTGTTTATAACTTTAATCTACTAGAGTTATAAAAACTATTTCGAATTCAGGGAAGCCTCTGAAGTCTTTAAAAATAAACTAAAATGTAAAATTCATAATTGTTTAAAACCATTGGGAGTATTTAATTAGCATTTTACAAATTAACCAAAAAATTTTCAAGGCCCCTTAAAAATATTTGGTGGAACATGTGAGACTTATAGAAAGAATATGACTTGTAAGCTAAAACCGGGTCCCTAAAGAAAAACTACGGTTATGAAATTTGTACTTTCAATAAAATTAATTTTAAGAACATATTTTAATAGATTTACTGCTTATAAAATCTGTCTTTGACGGCACCAAAACAAAACCACACCCACATCGACAAATGAAATAGAAATTAAAATAAGCCCAGCCAACTGGCAAACTTCATGAAGTAACAGGTTCGGACACCGGCCTTTCTTTGGGCCTAAAAGGTAGGAGTAGAAATGAGATGACTTTACATGTCTTAATGCCACATCGCTAAGAAAATGCACCCCCTGAACGCAAAGAGGTTCACACAGAAGGCACGTTTTAGATAGATATGTCTTAGATTCTATATTTTCATTATTTGACCAACTTGTTGAAATGTTTATTCTTCCTTTAATAAGGAAGGCACAAAAACCAATCTATTTTAAAACAACTAAACGGACATATGAATCAACATGGTGCCCTTTATGTGGAGTTTACCTTCCTCTGGTGGTTTCTTATCCTCTTCAAATAGGGGGCGGGTAGCGTCTGCAAACCCAGTGGTCTACAGCCAGGGGCTGAGCCTCTGTGGGCATGCGGGATGCCAGGCCGGATGGCAGGACCTCCCAAGGCCATCGGAGCCCCGATGCATAGCAAAGGCAGCCCATAGTGAGGCAGGGCACCCGCTTTCTCACTTGAGGAGCTGGAAACCAGTGCTGATGACACAGGCCAGCAACAAGAGGCTTGGGCAACTGCGACCTGGTAAAGGTCCCTGTTGCTGACAGTTCAGGCCCCACCCCTCTTCCTTCCCTTCACGGCTGGTCCTGTGCCTGGGAAGTACCCGGGCAGTTCTGACTGTGCTCTTCAGGCATCTGAACTATTCAAAGCATGTTGTTGTTGTTGTTTTTTTCTCTTTTTAAACAATGGAAAAGCAAGAAACCATCTGAGCTTATTTTATTAACAATTCTATTACCTCCAAGCCAGAACAGGGGAACTAACTGTGAAGACAAAATAGTTTTGCCTTTAATATTTAACCTGGGTTTCAATGACGGGAAATCTTACTTCGCATTCCCTTCTTAGAATCCCTCCCCCGACCCCAGACTTGAGCAAAGCCCAGGTTTCTCACCTAAAGGTCCTGACAGATACAGAAAAAGTATCTCAGTGTTTTGCATCCACAACAGTGCAACATTCATCGAGCCCTACCATGAGATGGCCACTTAGCTAAGTTCTAGAGAAACAAAGATAAATACACCTTTGGTTCCTGCCCTTGAGGGGACACACAGTTTCCTGGGGGAGACAATTCATAAATAGGTAAGTTACAATATGGTGTGTGTATATAGGTTGAAACTATCTATTTTCTCTTAAATTAACTTGTAATTTAATTAATTTTTCAGTACCCTTGCAAAATTCCATATTACTAACACAATTCAAACTACAGCAACTAGACACAAAGGTTTTGAGTTTTCCTTAAATGTCATCTATAAATACCAGAGAATATAGGTATTACATTTCAAAACTTGCAAACTGAAGTTGAGGCAGATCAATGTATTTAGTTAAAGGAACAGAATGAAAAGCTCCTCAAGGCAGATGAGATGACACCCAGGCAGACACGAGAGAGACACTGACCACTTATATGATACAGAATGAGAGTCACCGGAATTAAATAGGTTTTCACATCAATGCCACTATTTTAAAGCACGAGATGTATTTTCCAAGGGGGAGGGGGTGGAGAGGTCAGGAAAGATTTCAGAGGGTCAGGAAAGAATTTGCTAGGCTTGCAGTGAGGAAAAGGCGCTCCAGACCAGGAACTGGTGAGGACCCATGGCAGTTGGGGCGTTGAGAAGCTCAGTGTGGAGGGGAAAAGGTTTCTTTAAAAATTATTTTATTTTATTTTTTTATTTTAAAGAGAGAGGAATGGAGAGAGAGAGAGAAACATCAATGAGAGAAATATCGATTGGCTGCCTCCTGCACACCCCTGCTGGGGATGGAGCCCACAACGGGAGCATGTGCCCTGACCAGCAATCAAACCAGTGACCTCTTGGCTCCTGGGTCCATGCCCGACTGCTGAACCACACCGGCTGGGCAGGAAGGGTTTCTGGGAGCTGCAGGACAAAGCAGGAGAGACACTGCATTGGGTCAGACCCTGGAGGGCCGTCTCCTGGCAACTGAGGAGTCTGACGTCAGCCCTAGTGGGCAGGCTCTGAAGCAAAGGCTACCCCCCTTCTTAGGAAAGTAACTTCAGAGGATGACAACGAATCGGGGGCGGAGTGGGGGCGGGGAGAGAAGGCACACAGGTGAGAAGACCCTGGGACTACGGCCAGCCGGCCAGCCGTGGCATGGAAATGCAGAGGAGAGACCAGATGAGAGTCATTTCTGAAGTCAAACCCTGGGATTGGGTGACGGCCTAAAGGAGGTGAGAGGCCGGAAGGAGTCGAGGGCGCTTCTGATGTGGTTTAGGCCACTGAGTGGGTGATGACACCATTAACTGAAACTGAAAATGAAAATACAGGTGTCAAAGCAGAATTAACGGGGTGGTAGTTGGGGAGAGGGGGTGGTGAGTTAATGAGTTAAGTTTTGAACATATTAAAATTGATGTCCCTACAGGGCAAACTAGCCCAAACTTTTTAAAGAAATGGCTTGGGTTAGAGACATATAGACTCGAAAGTCATCAACACAGAGGAATGGTGGTGAAAATCCTGGTGAGCCATCGCCCAGGGAAGGAAGAGGAGTGAGAGAACAACCAGGATGCTATCCGGTAGTTCAGAGGCCCTCAGAGAAGATGCGGGGTGGAAAGCTGGAGGGGTGCCGGGAGGAAGGGGAGCCAGGAAGAGGCATTCCGGAGCCCTGGGGGGCGGGTTTGGAGAGGCAGGGGTGCCAGCAGTGCCCAGGGCTTCTCTCAGCGTAAACCCGGACAGGACGGAAAAAAGCCATTGGGAGGTTGCTGGTGACATCAGAGGAAAGTCTGAGTGCAGGGGTGGGGGCCATGGCTGAATTAGGAGTGGGAGGGAGCCGAAAGATTGGAGATAGTGGGTGCAGACTATTTTAAGAAGTTTGCACATCAAATTTCTAACCCTAACAATGGAATGAAGGGGAGGTGGGGCTGAGAGTTTATTTTTAGGATGGAGGCATTTCGATGTGTTTTAGGCTGAGGGGCAGGTGCCACTGACGAGGCAGTTTAAGAGTACAGGAGAGGGGAGGTCACTGATGGGGTAGATTCGGTGACCAGGGGCAGGAAGGGGGGAAGGGGAGAGGCGTCCATTCGCCGTGTGGGTGGGCATCTCAGGTACAATGTAGTCCTTAGACCAACAAACAATTTTTCCAGTGAGAAATACTTCATCCCTGGCACTGTTTAGAATTGCTGGTACATGGAGTTAATAAAAAGCAGACCAACTCTGAGTCGGTTTTATTACGGTTTTAAAATTCTCTGCAGATGAGACACCACTTATTACCTGCGCCTCTTATGACGTGAACCCCTCCCAATGCCCCGCCCTTGGAAGGCCCTGGAGACACCTCCTTTGAGAGGAGAGGTAAAGATATATAAGTGGAGTGGGGGCGGGCTGGAGGGGGTTAATGGGGGAACAAGGGGGACATACACAATACTTTCAAAAATAAAGAATTATTTTTTAAAAAAGATATATAAGTGGGTTTAGAAAAGGGATTCGGCCCCGATGGGTATGGATGTGTGTGTGTGTGTGTGTGTGTGTGTGTGTGTGTGTGTGTATGTGTGTGTGAGTGCGCACCTGCCGTAAGATGAAAAGGTAGGGTCAGGAGAGGTGGTGAAGATGAGAAGAGCTACAAGTCATGACTCAGAGCCGGGGATCTGGGCTTCGGGTGCTAAACAGTCTCACCCGCCCACAGGTTCTCTTCGGAGGCCACAGCTTACAGTGCCATCAGCGAGAGGGAGAGGGCAGGCAATTCCCCACCCTGCTCGGTTCACACCCCACAAGAAGGTGACAGTCCAGCTGGGTTTGCTGCCTGAGGCAAAAGGCACCAGCAGACTCCAGTTGCTGTGGCACCAGGAAGCCTTGGCCAGAACCTGGGGAAGGTTCCAGAATTGGTCAGGAAAGCCAGAATGCATGTCATCACTTGAGTCATGCTTGCACCCTTGTCAATCTGCACAGGGCGACTGTGAAGTTGGATGAATCTACAAGAAAAGTATTGTTACTAGCCAGAGAAGACTGTTTGCATGCTGATTTCTTGGACTGCTTCCCCAAGCAATCAGCATCAATAGCATTACCCTGCCCAACCGAAGGTACACATACACATGTATGTACACACACACACACACACACACACACACACACACACACACACACCATGCCCCTGAAAGGATGTGTGACATGTGAACCCATTTACCACTCAGGATTATTCCAAACCAATCAAATTAAAGCATACTTCCGATTTCCAGCTCCTCTGCGCACTCCCACGTGGGGCTGCCGGTGGGGCTGCGGGAAGGATATAGGGTGATCACCTTCTGGAGCAGCTCCGCAGAGGAAATGATAACTCGGTGCATGGTCAGCACGACTTGCAGCAGTTGGTTACTTCGACACAGGTTTCCATCTGCATCTGGAACAGAGAGAGCAGCATCTGAGCGAGGCCCCAGAGAGAGACCAGCCCTGACCACCTGCCATTACACGACGGTGCAGCCCCGCGGGGGTCCCCAGGCACGGTGCTTTTCCCTCACTGCCGCTGGCGCCACACTCCCTCCCTGCCTTGCTTTTCTTATCCTCCTGCTGTATTCTCCCCTTCGCAAAATGTCCATTTTGATGCCCATCACCCACCCACCGGGAGGTGGTGGAATCTTGGGAAAGGGGTAAAATTCGCACCAGTGCCCCCGAAAGCAGAGGCAGATCCAGGTGTTGTGGGGCCCAAAGTGCATATGATGGCGGGTCCTTCCTAGGGTCACAGTCCCAAAAGCACAGTGTTAATAGATGTCAGTTAAAATGCCTTACTTTTGGAATTGGCCAAAACGTGACCATCTGAATACATGTCGCGGGCTCTCGCAGGGCCGCGGAGGGGCTCTGAAACCAGCTCCCCTAGTTTATGGGCGGGATGCCTCTGCGGGGCAATAAAGGAGGAAGACGATTGGGCAACAGTACATTTGGAGATTACGGGTGAGTTACAAGGATCCATGATGCTTTATATCCAAACGCATGGTTAGCGAGGGTTTCCAAAGCCCAGCTGATGTCACATAATAAGATGCATTCTATACACTGGCATTGGGTATAAAGATTTCTCTTGGAGGGGTTTTCAAAATCTTTTCAGTAGTGATGGCATCAAGTACTAGGGACTGTGCCGGTCCTTTGCTGCCAGACCTGCTCTCTGTCCTTCACCGTGGACTGCATCACCAGTGCCAGCTAGCTTCCAGCTGTGCTCAGCCAGGAGGAAGCATCAGCAAGCGATGGGAAAAGAGAAGACAGGCCAAGTCTTTGCCCTCCCTTCTCTGCTCTGCACCACTTCCCTGAAAGGAGCTGCAGGTCTCTCCCACGAACCATCCCACTGGTTGGTCGCTCGTGACTCCTGCTTCCCTTGGGATCTATCACGGCTCATCTCCTTGGCCCGTGGTCCTAAGGGTAGCAATGGCTTGTGGCTGTTCACAGTCTCTGGGTGCAACATCTGTTAATTCTACTTTGTCTCTGTAAATAGCTCCTTCATCTATGTGTCTTCAATTAAACAAACCATGTGAATTCTATTCTCTGTTGGGAACTTGAATAATTCCGCATAAACTATAAAATGAAAGAATAAACATGAATTGCTTTATCATTGATAGCTCTTTAAAATAAATTATACAGAAGGCGTTGTCATTTTCCTTCGTTCCAAGTGTGCCAAACTGTAAGTAAAAGACACAGTGCATTTGGACTCAGGATTCAGAAGTCCTCGCTCCTTCTCAAAAGATGACCTAAAGCCATAGTTCATTGAGAAAATGGAAGGACGCTGACAGGGTCACTCACCTTGCCATCACCACTGAGTTACCCACATTCCATCTCTGCCTGCTGTTCCCATGGGAGGCCATGGCTTCCACTGAGTTCTGGGTCTCCTTCCTCAAGGACTCTGATCCTGCCTTCGTCTACTTTCTTCCCCGCATCATCAACTTCTCTCTCTCTCTCTCTCTCTCTCTCTCTCTCTCTCTCCTACTTTATTCCCACTGGCATTTAAGTATGCATCAGAGTCTCCTATTTAAAACACAATGAAATAAAGCAAAACCTTACACTGGCATCCTCTCTAGCTACCTCTCCATTTCTCTGTTCTCCTTTTCAGCAAAACCTCACTGTCATTAATTTATCAACTCCTATTCCTTCTCAACCATCCCATTCTGACTTCTAACTCCATCATTCCACTACGTATTGTATTTTCAAGGTCACCAACCAGCTCCACCAAACCCTGTGGTGTATGCCTCTGTCCTCAGCTTACTTTATGACTCAAGTTGCATTCAAGCCAACCCACGTTGACAACTCTCTCTTTCCTGGAACACTTTCTTCTCTTGGCTCCCGTAACATCGCACTTTCTCAGCTTCTCTCTCAGGCTCTTCTTCTGCCTCTTCTTCCTCTGCTGAGCTTTTAAATGTCACTGTACTCTGTGGTTTATTCCTCCCACTTCTTTTTTCTAACAATTTTTAAAATTCAAAACTTCTTAAAATTTAAATTAAAAAAAATTAACTTCTTTTTTTCCTAAATGAACTCATCTAGTCCTTTGGCTAAAATACCACCTATATGCTGATGACTGCCCAACTTATATCTTCAGCCCTGAGTACCAAATTAGTCTTTCCAACACACTTGGCAAATCCACTCAGATGTCTGGTTTCAAACTTAACTCATCCAAACAAAACTCTCGACCAGTCCCCCCGACCCCCACCAAATTCATTCCTCCTCCACTTTTCTTCATCTCAGCAAATAGCACCACCAACCATCCTCTTAAATAAAAAACCTAGGAGTCATCCTTCATGCCTCACTTCCTCTCACAGCCAATCCATCAGCAAGCCTCTGCTATTTCCATGGGAGGTCTTTCAAACGCTACTTTCAAACTATATGTCAAACCTGTCCATTCCTCTCCATCCCTGACATTTTATTGGTTGTAGCCATGATCGCAAGGCAATAGCCTAGATGCCCTTCCTGCTTCCACTCTATAGTCAATTCTCCACACAGAAGTTAGGAACGAGCTCTTAAAACCCATAAATCAGGTCATGTGTTTAATATACTTTAATGAACTCCATTATACTGGTAATAAAACTCAAAATCCTTACAATGGCCAATGGAGCTCCACAGGTTTTGGCCCCTTTTACCATTTCCCACTTTATTTCCTGTTTCATACCCTATCACTCCTCTCCACACCCTACTTATGCAATCAAATATACTACAATTATAGGGGTAACTTTTCAATTCAGTATCTGACAATATAGTTTTCATGACACAGCTTTCCTCACAGAGCTAGTAGTGCTCATATTCCCATGTAGGGTGGTAAAGAGCAGGAAAGACTGTGAATGTATTTGTAGGGCATTAGCATGTCCAAAGGAGCTATGGACACAGCCCCAGGCTTCTTTCGTGTGGACAGAATAGAATCTAAGGCTTGTGACTCAGCTCTTCCTTGTGGTTGGCGAGCATCTTTTAACAATGTCATTTCTAATTCAACAGCTCTGCAATGTTGCTATTGTTCATGGCGTACAGATGAGGAAATGAAAGCATGGTGACATCGGGTAATTAGTTCTGGGTGAAAGAGACAATGGGCGGAGGAGCTAGGAATTGCTCCAGGTCTGTCAGATTCCAGAACCCCTGCTCCTTCCGCTGCGCTCGGCTGCACTCGGCACAACCATTTCTTAGGATAGGGAACTGGAGGGTTAAATGGGAGGCCAAAGTGGATGAGCTAAAAGATCTCTTCCTGTCCTCAGGGTACAAGTCTAAGAGATGTCACTGGGATGTGGGATTGGGAGTCCAGTGATTTCTGAAAATCTCTTATAAGCCTTGGTTAATTGATATTGGTCATTAACGTTACCTTTAAAGTAAGAAGCATGCTGTGTCTAAGATTCACAATCATTTCACCTCGCACTCGCTTTTACTCAGTTCTGTGACGCTCCCCGCCGTGGCTTGTTAATCCTCAGGTGCTCTCTGTGGAGTGAGGGCAAGGCCAGGAGGGGATGACCCCTCAGCAAAGGGCGGCAGAGACGGGGCGGCAGAAGAAGCACCTGGGCACCTGGGTCCTGAACTCCCCTCTTGGCTCTCCTTTTTCAGCAGGAGAATGCCTTGGTGCCGTGGTCGGCAAACTGCGGCTCGTGAACCACATGCGGCTCTTTGGCCCCTTGAGTGTGGTTCTTCCACAAAATACCACGGCCTGGGCGAGTCGATTTTGAAGAAGTGGCGTTAGAAGAAGTTTAAGTTTAAAAAATTTGGCTCTCAAAAGAAATTTCAATCGTTGTACTGCTGATATTTGGCTCTGTTGACTAATGAGTTTGCCAACCATTGCCTTGGTGCATCACTTGCCCTCCTCCCACCGTGACCTCACCATGGATGCATTTCCTTCCTGACCCTCTCAGAATAAGCACTTCTTCCTTTTTGAGGGGGAGAGCCTCTTTTTGAAAGTCAAGGAGAATCTACCTCCCAGGCTGCTGGATTTTATTGATATTTTGATGTAATTGGTGTAAGGTGATTTAAATATTTCAATGAATAATTTCATTTTGTTTGCATCTTGAAGCTTTTTAAAAATGCAAGGTGTCAAACTAAAAATTCTAATAAGTAAAATGTGCAATGCATAATAAAATATGCAGATTTTCTCATCCCCATCTGCTTCTCCTTACACTTCAGGGGAAGACTTCTTCAAAGGGGTGAAAACGCAGTGGGTACAAAATGTCAGTCTTACACACTCTATACTTGTCTTGGAGAATAAAGGATGCTGCCAGAGAGCTATACAACTTAAAGATCCACCCAACCTGGGGACCATTTGTTCCTCAAGCAAACAGGAAAGTCACGTGGCTTCCAGACAGTCATTTGTCTCTGAAGCAACAACCCATTTTCCATCATTAGACTCAGTGGCAGCAATAGCGACATTTCATGGAATCACAGAATCTTGGGGTGGAAAAGACTTTAGTCATCTACCTCGACCTTCCATCCGATGCATCATTTCCTTCTAAAAGTGTTGCAGATAAGTGGCTATCTAGCCTCTGCTTGTCCCCTTCCAATGAGAGGATACTCCTTTTCTATATAGCAACTTCTCATTCTACTTAGATTAAAAACAGTTTTGGACACAATTAATCAACACTGATAATTAATCCGCTCTGTGCAAGGCACCGTCCCAGGTCCTGAAGGAGACCTGAAGAGCTACAAAAAACTCGCCATTGAGGAGCTCACAGTCTAGTTGGGGAATGAGACACACACCCAAGACACCAAACAATACTAGACAGTAAATATGAAGAGTGAAGCGGTGGAATAGTGGTCAAGTTCAGAGGGGAGAGATCCTATCCAGTGTGGTGGCTCAGTAAACATCTCTTGATATCCGTGGTGAGGTGACCCAGAACTTCAAGATTTAAGAGGCCTTATGATCCAGCCCTCTTCCTCTAAATCAGCCTGCACACTCTTTTTTTTTTCCTTTCTGTGGTTTAATCTTAAATAAGCTGCTTGCCCCTGAGAGCAATGAACTGCTCCCTGATGGTTAGAATCCTGTGACAGGAAATTTGCAAAGGGCTGCATGCCTGAACCTGCTTCATACTGACGAGAGGTGGGGTGACTCCTACAGTGGGAGCCTGTCTGGGGGATGTGGTGGAAACTACTCACTGCAAAATGGACACAAAGCACATCCCACACCAGTGAGACTCCAAAGCAGTCTTTCCTTCCCCTTTGTCTTGGTTTCCATGGAAATCTGCTGATGTGCGAAGGGATCCTGAGTATTCTAAAGGTAGATGTCAGAAATTGGTATATGGAGGGCAGGCAGGCTGTCAGCATAGGGGGCATAACACAAAATACAGGAGTGTCCAAAACAGGGCCCAGAAGATGGTAATGGGAAAGCCAGTGTCAGAAAAACACGCGGGCAGAGTTAGATCTGCAGCCTATGGCAGGGCTGACGCGGCTCTTGGAGGTCAACATCTTCATAAATCAGAAGACTGGCTCTGGGGGGAACCAGACACACACGACACACACACACATACACACACACACACACCCATACACACACACACCCATACACACACACACACACACACACACACACACACACAATCTTCAGGTATGACAATGTGGTAAATGCTTCAAAGAAACAAAACCTACTTGACAGCAAGACTACAACATTCATTAAATCCTGTGTGGAAAGTACACAAAAGCTGGCAAGCTGAAAAGAAGGTCACTAGTTTGTTCTTTGTTGTTTTTAGTGCCGACAGTTGCAAACGGGGCAGGAAGTGCATGTGAAGAACATGGCGATACATACTTGGAACTCTCATAGCTTCTACTATCCGAGCAGCTTCACACGGTATCCGCCACCAGCTTGATTGTTTCTGTCCCCAGCCCCTCAACGGGGGAGGAGAAAAATCAGAAAAAGCTACTATCTGCTAAGGATGGAGTCTCACTTCACAGGGCAAGTGTGAGAAGCAGTCTGGCTGCTGCCAGTGTTGTGCTGGGCAGTTTAAATAACAGTTCTCCTGGGGGTGGGTGAAGGGGACCCTGATTTGTAGTGGTTGCAGATTTCTGTGGTGTCAACACTGCCTTTACGTCACATTCCAAGCCACCAACGTGAAGCCACTGACTGTGGAGCTGGGGAGAGATGCTTGCCGTCAGCTCTGCATCCAGGTGCGGCTGCAGGTCTCAGCGCGGACCTGAGGTCACAAGGGTCAGTGCTTGCGTAGCTTCCTGTTGTATTCCTTCCTACCTGGGGTCCTGGCTCCCGGATGCTCCTGAATCACTGCACTCTCCACCTGACCCCTGACCTATGCCCTCTGGGCCTGGCCTGGTGATTCAGGAGTTAATCCCTATCAACAAATTCCTCTGGACTTCAAGGGTGAATCCTTTCAGATATGCATTGCATTGCGATAGGGATTTCTTGGAGTGGCTAGTGCTCCAAGCCAAAAACAAAAAATTGAATGTAAGGTGAGATTTGGGAGAAGTGAAGCTCCCAGTTTCTTATAAATCTAGCCCTGCTCTTGTTCCCTCTGGGACAAGCTGGTGTGTCTTGCCCAGGCCGATGGTGTGGGGCCTGCCACGCTAGTGAGGACATGTATGACTAGCCAGAACATTTTCTATTCCTTGGCCCAGTACAGTGTCCAGAAGCTCTAAGTATCTTGGTTATAATTAGCTTTTAATTATTTATTTGCAATGGCCAGGGGACATCATGATGTAGACAATACACAACCTCAATTTAACCATGACCTGCACTTTCAAACTTCTGCAACAGGCCTATAAGCAGTCTTAAAAAAGTGGAGAAGGAGCTGGTCAAGCTCACCTCTTTTTGCTCCCACCTAATCCCTGGGGTGAGATGATGGCCAAGGCCAGGGATTCAGGGAAGAAAAACCTGATGATCAACCCCCACACAAAGGGGATTTGGTCTAATCATGCCTCCCTCCACTCCTGTCCTGGAGAGGCCACCTGGGGAGACACCTGGTGAAGGAAAAGAGCCTGCGCCTCCCCCTTTGTTCTGTGGACACTGAGTCACTGTCCGGCTGGGTCAGAAGAGTAGCGGGAAGGGGAGGAGGGGCAGGTGTAGCCGTGACACAGCATCCAGATACACACACACACACACACACACACACCAGCAAGCACCTGAAATTAGCCAGCCCTGGAGAACCACTATTCTCCTGAGATGAGAACACCTGATAGCAGCACATCATGTTCTTAAAGCACTTGGGTTCAGAAACCCTTACCTGTGTTGAACACAAGTTGCACACCTCTGCAGTAGCAGGGACTGTGGGCTCCATTTTATTATTTTAAAAATTTTTTTTAAATTAAGGTCCTTATCCCCTCATTGCCCCCTCCCCACGCATGTCCTCACCCCCCTGTTGTCTGTGTCCAACAGACAACAGAGGGGTGAGGCTTAAATGCATGCATACAAGTCCTTTGGTTGATCTTTCCCCCTTACCCCTACCTTCCCTCTGAGGTTTGACGGTTTGATTGATGCTTCTCTGTCTCTGGATCTGTTTTTGTTAATCAGTTTATATTGTTCATTATATTTATGAGTAAGATCATGTGATATTTATCTTTCTCTGACTGGCTTATTTCACTTAGCATAATGCTCTCCAGTTCCATCCCTGCTGTTGCAAATGGTAAGAATTTCTTCTTTTTTACTGCAGCGTAGTATTCCATTGTGTATGTAGATATACCACAGTTTTTTAATCCATTCATCTGCTGACGGGCACTTAGGCTGTTTCCAAATCTTAGCTATGGTAAGTTGTGCTGCTATGAATATAGGGGTGCACATATCCTTTCTGATTGGTGTTTCTGGTTTCTTGGGATATATTCCTAGAAGTGGGATTACTGGGTCAAATGGAAGTTCCATTTTTAGTTTTTTGAGGAAACTCCATACTGTTCTCCACAGTGGCTGCACCAGTCTGCATTCCCACCAGCAGTGCACGAGGGCTCCTTTTTCTCTGCATCCTCTCCAGCACTTGTCATTTGTTGATTTGTTGATGATAGCCATTCTGACAGGTGTGATATGGTACCGCATTGTCATTTTGACTTGCATCTCTTGGATGATTATGACTTTGAGTATGTTTTCATATGTCTCTTGGCCTTCCTTATGTCCTCTTTTGAAAAGTATCTATTTACGTCCGTTGCCCATTTTTTATTGGGTTATCTTCCTTTTGTTAAGTTGTATGAGTTCCCTGTAAATGTTGGACATTAAACCCTTATAGGATATAACATTGGCAAACATGTTCTCCCATGCAGTGGGCTTTCTTGTTGTTTTGTTGATGGTTTCTTTTGCTGTGCAGAAGCTTTTTACTTTGATGTAGTCCCAATTGTTTATTTTCTCTTTAGTTTCCATTGCCCTAGGAGCTGTATTGTTGAAGAAATTGCTTCAGCATATGTCTGAGATTTTTCAGCCTGTGGATTTCTCTAATATTTTTATGGTTTCCTGTCTTATGCTTAAGTCCTTTATCCATTTTGAGTTTATTTTTGTGTATGGTGTAAGTTGGTGGTCTAGTTTCATTTTTTTGCATGTATCTGTCCAATTTTCCCAACACCATTTATTGAAGAGATTGTCTTGACTCCATTGTATGTTCTTGCCTTCTTTGTCAAATATTAATTGAGCATAGTGGTTTGGGTCGATTTCTGGGTTCTCTATTATATTCCATTGATCTATATGTCTGTTCTTGTGCCAGTACCAGGCAGTTTTGAGAACAGTGGCTTTGTAATACAGCTTGATATCTGGTATTGAGATTCCTCCTACTTTGTTCTTCTTTCTCAGGATTGTTGCAGTCATTCGGAGTCTTTTTTTATTCCAGATGAATTTTTGGAGAGTTTGTTCTAGGTCTGTGAAATGTGCCATTGGTATTTTAATGGGGAGTGCATTGAATCTATAGATTGCTTTGTGTAGTATGGACATTTTAATGATGTTGATTCAACCAACCCATGAACATGGTATGTTCTTCCATCTGTTTATGTCTTCCTCTATCTCTTTTTTCAGTGTCCTGGAGTTTTCCAAGTACAGGTCTTTTACCTCCTTAGTTAAGTTTACTCCTAGGTATCTTAATTTTTTTTGGTGTGATGGTAAATGGGATTTTTTTTTTAGTCTCTCTTTCTGTAAGTTCACTATTGGTGTATAAAAATGCCATAGATTTCTTTCTTTTTTAAAAAAATATATTTTATTGATTTTTTTACAGAGAGGAAGAGAGAGGGATAGAGAG
Organism: Cnephaeus nilssonii; assembly: GCF_951640355.1. NCBI lineage: Eukaryota > Metazoa > Chordata > Mammalia > Chiroptera > Vespertilionidae > Cnephaeus > Cnephaeus nilssonii. The sequence continues at coordinate 41,777,423 of NC_137075.1, forward strand.
TCAGAAACATCGATGAGAGAGAAACATCGATCAGCTGCCTCCTGCACAACCCCCACTGGGGATGTGCCCGCAACCAAGGCACATGCCCTTGACCGGAATCGAACCTGGGACCCTTGACTCCGCAGGCCGACGCTCTATCCACTGAACCAAACCGGTTTCGGCCTAAAAATGCCATAGATTTCTTGGCGTTAATTTTGTATCCTGCTACATTGCCGAATTCATTTATTAAGTCTAATAATTTTTTTGATGGAGTCTTTAGGGTTTTCTATGTACAGTATCATGTCATCTGTGAATAATGACAGTTCTACATCTTCTTTTCCAATTTGGATGTCTTTTATTTCTTCTTCTTGTCTAATTGCTATGGCTAGCACTTCCAGTACTATGTTGAACAGGAGTGGTGAAAGTGGGCATCCCTGTGTCATTCCTGTTCTTAGGTGAAATGGTTTTAGTTTTTGCCCATTGAGTATGATGTTGGCTGTAGGTTTGTCATATAAGGCTTCTATTATGTTGAGGTATGATCTCTCTATTCCCATTTTGCTGAGGGTTTTAAAGACGAGGAAACCAAGGTCTGTGCCTTGGCCATGGCCCCCAGGGCTGGTGAGTGACAGCTCCTGGACAGGAATGGCCATCGGGCCCCTAGCCTCGGGCTCTTTCCTCAGAACCTGCCTCTCCTTAGGGATTAAGAGACGAGTGCGGCGAAGACTAGTTATATAGGGAAGAGCTCTAACTTTCAGCCATCCATGCTACAAAGCTAAACCCCTATCCACTTCTCTTTCTCCCCAAGAAGCCCCACACCCATTCAGACCAACCTCTTCCCCCTTCTCGCTGCATTTATGGTGCATGTACTCTAAACATCTCTCTGGAGATCCGAACCCGTAGCGCCGCCACTTTTCATAACATCAACACAAGGCAGCTGTTCCTGACACCGCTTAGCTAGGACGGCTCGAAACCAGAGAGCCTGTGAGCCAGGGCTGTGTGGGTGAAAATACCAAGTCCCCTGAGAGCTCACAGCCCCTGCGCTGGCCCCTCTGTGGCAGACACTCCACTCCCTCAGCCAAACCAGACGGCAGCAGGCACATCCCTCCCTGGGCACGGCGCTTCTGCAGAAGCACGAAGCTCTGTGTGAAGGGTGACCTAGATTTTTTGGATGAGCGACTGCAATCTATAAATGTCTAACCAAGCGCATGAATTGCCTAAAGTGAAGAAGAGCTTTTAGCTGTGTTGCTTCTGCTGAGCAAGACACAGGCCTTCCTTGGGGATTGCCATCTCCACTAGACCTGTCACGTCTGAGGAATCGGGGGCCTTAGAAGTCGCGAGGGCAGCTGTCCTCTTGGGTTCTGCAAACTGGCTCCAGTTCTGGGGCTGGGGGTTGGGAGGCTGGGCTGGCACTAAGCAACAAGAGGAGGGAGGAGTTGGGGCGGCCTGGCAGACCCAGAGATCTGGCTGGGATGACTCCATGACCTCAGACTCTCAGAGTCGTTGCTGGAAGGTAGCACCCACTGAACTTCCTGGGGTGGCTGCTTCTCTGGGGCCCATTCGCTCTGGGAGCAATCACATGACCTGGACGGGTAGCAGTGAAGCTGGGGTTTGATTCTTCGGTGATGCAGCCTCGTTGGCTCACACACAGGGGTCATCCCCACCACAGCACCACAGGAATGTGCCTGGCGGGGCCAACGGGCGGCAGGGTCTGGAGGACACCGAGCTGCCAGCAGGTGGCTGGAGAGAGGCCAGCAAAGGAGGAGCGGACCCAAAGAAAAAGGATGCAAACAAACGGGGAGGAAGATCTGGGGCAGCAATTTAGGGAACTTCCTGTAAAACAAGGCTTTGCTGAGACTGGTTAGCTTCAAACTCCGCCTTCTCCAGAAACTCAATGTGTGGCTTCTTCCTAAGAGCCCCAGGTAACCCCATTCCAGTGTAGAACAGGGCTGAAGCCACTGGGGTATGTTGACATAAAATAGCAATATACTGAGCACAGTCTTAGCACAAATTGGGCTTTCACCATAAAAACTGTCCCTGGCTTATAGTTCTCTTCGGTGAAGAGTCTTGTGCCCAAAACATCATCATATCACCAGGCATCATCGCATGGATTACCTAAAGTGAAAAAGAGCGTTTAGCTGTGTTGCTGAGCCTAGTCTTTCGTGACTGAAGTTATTCTGAAAGTCTCCTGTCCCTTCTTTGGTTGTAGTTAGGATTCGATTACGTTTGAGGGCATGGAGAAAAGTGCTAGTCAACTGTGACACACTGAACAGTGAATGGTCTTATTTCCCTTGCTGGATCTGGAACACCATTTCACTCGTCTCATTGCTCCTGTTAGTCTCCAGCTATTCCAGATGGGATCTCGATGTTTCATGCAACACTGCCTCTAACCACCACTCAGAGAGTGCAGCCCTCTGTGGGTGTCACACTGCTCCTGCAGATGAGCCCGGACACGGCTTCCCCTCAAGGGTGGTTCTGGCTCCATTGGGGGCCGTCCAAACTTCCTGTCCCTCCTGGGTTTTAAGTGCACCCTGCCCTCAGACCTTGAAGACAGAAAGATTTCTTAGAGTTTACTGAGGTGCTGGAGAGAAACCCGCAGAAGGGCCTGGGGAATGACTGTGAAAAAGGGAATTGCACGGGTGGGGGAGGAGCCTCTTCCTATCTGAGTGAAAGAAGAAACTGCCCTCTACTCAGGAGCCAGGAGCCAAATAAGGATGTTTCAAACCACCCCAAGTCATGAGCTGGTGCCATGTCACCGTCTTACAGGAAAAGCCCAAATGCAACACCGAAACGCACAATATTGGTGCCAATTGGGAGACAGAAGAACCAGGAGAAGTAGTAGGTGCTGTGGGAGGAAAGGTAGCATCTGACTGAAGAAATGAACTATATTCAAAGGTTAGCCTGATTCTCTCTCCAAAACACCCACTATTTCTCCTGGCTCTTCTGTCTCTGTGCTGCTCTTTTTGTCCACATACCCGAGTGTTTCCCGTGCACCAGAGAGTCTTTGCATGTGTTAACTCTATGAGGTCGGTGGTCTACGGTCATCTAAGGATGAAGAAACAGAGGCAAAGGTAACTTTCCCAAGGTTAGCTGCTAAGTGGCAGACCTGGGACTTGAACCCAGACTGTGCAGCCCTGGGATAGTTCTGATCGTGTTTGAGCCTCAGTTTGCTCATCTGCGGAATGAGCGCTTGACAATGTCCTGCCCCCATCCCTCCCAGCAGGGAGATAATCAGGAGACCAGTCAAGATAAGAAAGCTTTCTTATCTTTTGGGGGAGAACAAAGTCTTGAACTGAGTCTAAACCACTGTGATTTCTGGTTGACTCGTGGGTCCCAAACATCCAGGCTGCCTGACAGTTGTCACGTAGGGACATGCAACCCTCAGTCTGTTGTCAAAGCACTAGTAACACACATTTATTAGTGCTTTCTCCCTGACTCCCCTCTCCTTGCACGTTAGTTCATTTGAGCCTCAAGATGACTCTGTGGGGTGGGTATTGTTATTTTATAGGCGAGGACCTGCCAGAAGTCACACATCTGATGAGTGAGCGCTGGGACTTGAGTCCTGGTCGTTTGCCTGGAGCCCTGCCCTTCCCACCCTCTCCCCCTGCTTCTCGTCCCGAGAGTGGTAAGGGTGAGAGGCACCCCCTTTGCCTTAGCACTTGCGGGTTTCTGGATCCAGCCTACCCGCTCAATGAGAAGACAAACAATAGTCACCACCCAACCAGGGCCATGTTACAGACACCCTCTCTACTTCTTACCACAGCTCTGCTTGGCAGATGTTTCTCCGTTTCTCATATGAAGAAACAGACTCAAGAGAGGGAAGAGAACTCATCAGAGGTCCCACAGCTAAGAAGTGGCAGGAAGGTGCTGCGGAGGATTGTCCTGGTTCCTTTATCATTCTGATTCTAGGGGGTTTTGGTGTGATAGTCCTGCATTGCCTTTATTTCTCTATATCCTTACCCAACGTGTGAGGGTATTTTTTCTAGAGAGAGTGGAAGAGAGGGAAGAGGTAGAGAGGTAGACACACACACACACACACACACACACACACACACACACACACACAGAGAGAGAGAGAGAGAGAGAGAGAGAGAGAGAGAGAGAGCGAGCATGAAAGTAGGCCAGAGATGGAACCTGCCACTGAGGTACGTGCCCTTGACTGGGAATCGAACCCGAGACCCTTCAGTTCCTGGGCAGATGCTCTAACCACTTAGAAACACTGCCCAGGGCCTGCATTGCCTTTTCAGTGGGGATCCTCCAAGGATAAGGCAAAGGTTGTGTCTATTTCCTATCGGTTCCTACAGCCTGTGATCCCCGGCTACACACATTACACGGCGGCCCTTTCCTTCACTCAGATCGTGGTTGGGAAGAACAGATATCAACTAGCAACCATCAGTAAACACAAAACAGCCCCTGCACACTAACTAAGAGGAGAGAGTTAAATGTCTTTGGAAGGAAGAAATAGCTAAGGCTTTGTATTCCCAGGATGAGACATGAGGGCATGCAGGGAACTAATAGTGAAGGAAAAACAACAACAGTTTTTAAGGAAGGGTAAAAAGAAGAGTCAATACACTATAAGGACAAAGCAGGAACTAAGATTTAGACTGTTCTTTCCAGGTGTGTTAATGTGCCTGGCATTTATTTCCATTGGCAGGTTCAGACAGAGCTGCCCTCTGACACACAACAGCAGCCAGGGGTCCCGGAGGTCTTCAGGAACCCTGGATTCTAAGGTCACGGTGCAACAGCGCAAGGCGTCCTCAAGTGAGAAAGGCTTCAAGTTCAGAAAGCCTTTTCTAGGCATTTGGTTTCGATTAGATCTTCCAAAACTTATCTACTGAAAAACTGACATTTTCAGGATAGAAACGGCAGAAGCTAGCATCCTGTCTGTGGGACCGAACAGCTTGTTTCTAAGAGTTCTCCCATTTGTCCTGTTCGACGGACACAAGCCCTTGGCCAGCTCCTGGGAGCCCGAGTGGAGCAGGGCAGAGGGAAAGCTGAGGCAGGGCCATCAACGCCACACACAAGCCCTGGAGATACCACTGAATAGACCTGCCTGATGTACACAGAACACTCCACTTTGCAAAACACTTTCACACGTGTGGTCTGCTTTGACTCCCAACCTCCCCGCGAGGCAGGCAGGGACTGTGCCTGTTTCACGATGAGAAAGGCACACGAAGGGATGTTCAATCGGTCCAGTCCTCCGATGGGTGGGGCCTGTGCTGTACCAGTTAACTAAGGTGAAGATCACCGCAGATAAGCAACTGGCCTAAGGGTAACGCCAGTGGCAAAGTTGGCGTTCCAGGCCTCGATGCCGCTATCACCAGCCCTGGGTTCTTTGTTGGGAGAGCGCTGTGCTGGGTACTGCAGGGAGCGCAGAGGCACCGGCTCCAGGCCCAGGAAGTGCTGGGTCCAGTGTGGAGGGAATACGGTAATGCCTGGAAACACATCGCCAAGGCGCTGTGGGCAAGGCGGAACGGCAGATTTCACTAGAAGCAATGGCTCAACCTTCACAAAGAGTGGCATCTGAGGTGGGCTTTGAAGGAGGGGTCCGATTTGGACAGACTAAGCTGGAGGGAAGGGTATTCTGGGTGGGGGAGAAATGGTTTCCACTTTTGGATGAGGGAGTTACAATATATTCAGGAGAAGATGAACAGTTTAGTTAGGTAGGGAGAGAAGTGTGGGAATGGATCAGGGTATGGGGACCTCACATACTAATCGGGGAGTGGCCCCAAGTCTGATCTTTACCTTAAAATTCTGCGACAGAAAAAGGAAAGCAGCATCCTCTCACCTAGTACCCTATTCAAATGGCTAGGCTGTTACACCTACAACCTGAGCCCAGGGCTCTTCAAGTGGAACATTCTAAAGAGCCTTGAACTTGATTGTAATTTCTACTTGCATATCTTTCCCTAAGTGCATAGCCCCTGAAGAGACACAGCCACCAGGGGAGGGCTAGAGAGAGAGTGAGTGTGTGTGTGTGTGTGTGTGTGTGTGCGCGCGCGCGCGCTTGCCGCTACAGTGAGGTCTCATCCCAGTATGACATAAAGGGTAGCTTTTGCTGAACTCAACTGATTTGTTGTTTAGGAAGCTCAGTTACTTGCAGCTATTCTTTTCCTCCCCCACTTTGCCAGTGTTAGCATCTTCACCCTCCACATCCTTCCCTGCCTGCTTTGGAAGCTGAGTAACTGTATGGAAGGCCATCCACGCTATAGGGAGCAATGACTCGAGGGTTTCCCAAGTCTGTCACTCACTTTCAGGCAAAGTCAGACCCCCCAAAAATGTACAAGAAGCCACCAAGGATGGGTTGGAATTAGGCAAGTCTTTGGTGTCCCCTGCTTAGCTGAGTTTTATCACGTGGGGTAAGTGCTGTTATTTCACCTTTGGTCCCTCATATGCACCAGCTGGTACATCTGTCCCTGATCCACGCTGTTGATTTAAATACAACTATGACCTTGTCGCCAGTCCAAATGGATTAGGGAAGACTGTGAAGTAGGTAAGGGCTGCCATGCTTTCCCCACTTGGTGAGTATTTCCCTTCACCTCCCACCCTCATGGCTACCCTTGGAAACCAGAGGAAAGACCATGTTAAGGTGTTGGAGACTTCAGTGCTCTTCAAGTCATATTTGCATAGAAATAGTCACTCTGAGAGGCGATAACATAACAAAACGAAAAAATTCACAATAGGTAAAATTTGGGGAATTTTCCCCCTTTTCTAGAGAGTAGGCTTTGGTGTTAATGGGGAGTTTCAGGGGAAATAAAAACAATGGTTTTGTATCTCAGGATGAATATGCTCTGGCTTATCCAGAAGCAAATAAATATATTAAATCTGACTTTAAGACATCCTGGGTAGGTTAAAAATAAACAAAACAATAATAAGCCAAACTCCCCCCACTCCCCCCCAACTAAATCCAAGTCCTGATTTCATAGCACATCAGGATGTCCAGGAATGGGGCACATAATTTGTCTTTTTTGAAATCTTTCCAGGGACCTGATGAGCAATCCGTTTGATTGGGCTGATTTAGCCCATTCCTTGCCCTGTGGTAGTAGGTCTTCAAGCTACGAGTGAGCCCAGGAAGACACTTCCGATTTCAGAAATCAGTGGGGCGGTCTTTCCGTTGTTTTCAGGGTTGGATACAAGGGAAGCGTTTAACAAATAGGGGATTTGGTGCCAGCATTGTCTGTGGTGAGCCAGGGACCAAGATAAAAATAACAGGCCTGGGCCACAGGCAGTTTCCTATTAGATATTAGCAAAGCAATCTCTTTCTCTCTCCCCCTCTCCCCACCCTCCCCCTCCCCCTGCACAGCCATGTTCTGGGATGATACTTTGTTCCTGACGCCAGAGACCCTGGTCCTTCATACTCTAAAAAAGAGGCGCCAGTTCTCCTGTGGCCTTCGGCACCCTTGATCTTTGCCTGTGGGGTGTGGACAGCTTCTCTCACCCCCCGGCCTCTGGTGTCTTGAAGAGGTGTCCACTGGGGTCTATCACTTTACAGGTGTGAATTAGCAAAGGGGCAACAGAAGCTCAATCCCAGAGGACTCCGTTCTGCCCTGGACAGGAGCATTGCATCCAGGACAGTGAGACATTTCTCTGTCCCTTTCCCGATACCCAACTCTTGGGTCTTTTACCACTGACAACACTTGTGCTGAGAGGACCCACGGTTATTCTACAGCATTTCAGGAACTCTGGTAAAACAGCTGGAACAGACTCAAAAGGATGATTAAAACGTGAGGGTTCTTGGGCACATTTCAATGAACCCGTCTTCTGAACTGCATGATCTTGTGAATTAACCTTCAAGTAATTTGCCATTTCACCTCTTTAGCACTTTTTTAAAAAATATATATTTTTATTTATTTTTTACAGAGAGGAAGGGGGAGGGAGAGAGAGCTAGAAACATTGATGAGAGAGAAACATCAACCAGCTGCCTCCTGCACAGCCCCACTGGGGATGTGCCCACAACCAAGGCACATGCCCTTGACCGGAATCGAACCCCGGACCCTTGAGTTCGCAGGCAGACGCTCCATCCACTGAGCCAAACCGGTTAGGGCACCTCTTTAGTTCTTGGGGTGTCCCAAAGAGTACTTCATTAGCAGCAGGTCACCTGATTAAATAAGGGGGGTTTTACCTCCCCGCCCTGCCGAGTGAGTCATCAGAAGGGGTCTCTAGTTTCTGAGTTACTAGACATTTGTCCCTCAGATTGCGGCCCTCGACGGTTTGATCACACACCATCGCAGCGGGGCCCAGAGGAGTAAACCGGCTGAAGCAGAAGCTAGTCATCACCACTTGCCACAAGCGGCTGCCTTCTAGCAAGCTCGACCGCATGGGCATGGATTGTGATATGATTTTTTCCTCACTTAAAGTTCCTAAAGAAGGAACTTCTGTCCTTGTTTCTGGTAGGCTGTTTTGGTGTCTGTTTGCTTTTTAAAAATAACTTTCTCTATCAAACCCCTTTTAAGATCTAGCATATTTCTATGACCCAATAAATTTCCTAATATTCCCAGTCAGTTCCTCCAACCATAAAGCCAATATTAAAAACGCACACACACAAAAACAACAGATTCGTTTTTCCTGTTTTAGCACTTCATATAATTGAAATCATACAGTATGTATTTTTTTTGTGTGTGTGTGCAATGCCTCTTTCATGAAGCAACATGTTTTTGAGATGAAACAATGTTAACTGTATCAGTGGTTCATTCCTTTTCATGGACATATAGGTATTCTGTTAAATAATAACACTGTTTATCCTTTTTGCTGTCAAGTAATAGATGGGCTGTTCCAGTTTTATATTTTTACGGCTAAAGCTCTTATGGACATTCTTGTACAAGTTATATTGCAGACATGTTTTCCTTCCTCTTCCATAAAGCCACAGTAGTGGAATTGATAGGCTACAGGGTAGGTGAATATTTTATTTTATAAGAAATTGCTAAGCAGTTTTCCAAAGCGATTGTATCATTTTACATCCCCATCAGTAATGCTTAAGAGTTTCAGATGCTCCACATCCTCACCAACACTTGGTGTTGTATTTTAATTTTAGCCTTTTCAGTGGCTGTAACAGTGGTATCTCATTGTGATTCTAATTCACATTTTTCAGTGCCTAATGATGATGAGGATTTTTTATGTGTCTATTTGGATTTATGTATCTTCCTTCGTGATGTGTGTGTTTTTGTCCATTTTATTTATTTTTTTTATTATTGGGTCACAGGAGTTTTTATATATATATATATATATATATATATATATATATATATATATATATATATATATTTTGAATATATAATATTCCTGTCAAAGAGTTGTGTTACCAAGTATTTTCTCCCATTCTGTAGCTTGGTCATTCATTTCTTTAATGGCTCTTTTGACAAGCAGAAATTATTTTTTTTGAAGTCTTACCTATTAAATACACCATTTATGGTAAATCCTTTGCATCCTGTATAAAAGTACCTACCCAAAGTTTACAAAAACATTCTATTTACCTTTCAGAAGCCTTATTACTTGAACTTTATATTTAGCTCCCTGATTCATTTCAAATTATTTTGTTGTGTATGTGTGAAATACAGTTCACAGTCATTTTTTTCATGGGTAGCAGTTGTTCCATCCCTGTGTTGAAGGGACCTTCCTTTTTCCATGACTTACTTTGGTGTCTTTGTTGAAGATTAATTGCCCATATATGTAGATTTATTTCTAAACTCATTATTCTGTTCCACTGATATATTTGTCTATACTTATATGGTCTAGATTATTATAGCTCTATAGTAAATTTTGACATCAGGTATTGTCAATTTTCCAACTTCATTCTTCTTTTTCAAGATTGTTTTGGCCTTTTGGTCGGAACCGCTATCTTCCAGTAATTCGCCAAAGTGACTAACACAAAGGGAAAGAGGAGAGGCAGCCGCTGTATGTTCTCTAGGCCTTTCAGAAAACATGGAGTTGTTCCTTTGCCCACATACATACGCAACTACAAGAAAGGTGATAATGTGGACATCAAGGGAATGGGTGCTATTCAAAAAGGAGTGCCCCACAAATGTTACCATGGCAAAACTGGAAGAGTCTACAATGTCACCCAGCATGCAGTGGGCATTATTGTGAACAAGCAAGTTAAGGGCAAGAGTCTTGCCAAGAGAATTAATGTAAGTGTTGAGCATATTAAGCACTCTAAGAGCCGAGATAGCTTCCTGAAACGTGTGAAGGAAAATGATCAGAAAAAGAAGGAAGCCAAAGAGAAAGGTACTGGTGTTCAACTGAAGCGTCAGCCTGCTCCACCCAGAGAAGCAGGTGGATGACAAGCAGAAATTATTGTGAGAACCAATGGAAGGGAGCCTGAGCTGCAGGAACCCACTCCCTATGAAGTCATGGCATGATAAGTGTCAGGGGAAAAAGACCTCTGTAGTGTTAAAAAACATAAAAAGATTGTTTTGGCTATTTCAGGTCCTTTCATTTCCATATAAGCTCCAGTTGTATCACCTGAAACTCTAGTGTTGTTGTTTCCGTCTTTTCGAATTATTGAGTTGTCTTCAAATTCAATGATCATGTGTTTTTTCCAGTGTCCAATGAAGTATTAAACCCATCCAGTGAATTTTTCCGTTTGGTGTATTTTATTTTGCACTTCTAGAATTTCCATTTTTTAATTGTTTCTATTTCTCTGTTGAGGCTACCCATCTGTTCACCCTACTTTAAGTCTTTCACCATATTTACAAAAGCTGTTTTAAATTCCTTATGGACTATCTCCAACATTTGTGCCAACCTTGAGTTCATTTCTATGAACTTTTTTCTTCTTATGGGTCACATTTTCCTGCTTCTTTCTGTATTGTAATTTTCCATTATATGCTGGGCATGGTGGATGCAATGTTGAGACATTTAATTTACTTGAGCCTTACATTGGTACTATCAAGGTCTGGATTTAGGCTTTGCTCGTGTGGGTCAAGGGTAGCTCTTATTCTAGGGCTAGAGTAACCCAACTCCTATGTTGCAGTCTTTTTCAGATCCTAACTGAATGCCCAAGGTGTTATATCTCTCCATCCTACTGGTTGGAACTATGATATGATACTTATGAGAGTTCCTCTGACTCACAGACCCCCAGTGACTAATTGGTGTCATGGCGTCTTAGCATATTCATACACAGTTTAGTATTTGGCCAAAGACTAAAGGAGAGCCCTTCTCTCCAGTATCCTATTCCACAAATTCCAGCAATCCCAGAAGCCCTGAACACAAACTGTTTCCTCTGACAAGCAAGATGCTGCTCTCCAGGCCCTAGTTCCCTGTACCAAAATTTGTACAGTGCCCCCAGGCAAAAGCCAAGATACGGCTTTTCATTTTATCCACAATCCAATAGTTGAAAATAGTTGTTTCGCAGGAACATAATAACAATACCCAATATTCCATTATGACCAGACTGTAAGTTCTTGTTTTGATCCTGAATACATTTATAAATGGGAAGTTGCAGTTTCTTGCTGAAATTTGAATCCACTTATTTTTATATCTGTCCTTTTGGGGGTAAATAACTCAGACTAACTCTTTTATGCTTAACACTGTCAAGACTTAACACATTAACACAGGTTAAGACCAAGAAAAAAGAAAAAGCCACCCAATTGTCTTCTTTTCAGGGACTGCCATCTCATATCCTCGTAATTTTATTTCTGTATCATTTCTTCACTATTCATCTCCTTTGTACTCACTCTAGCTTTCCATTGCTAGCATGAAAAACAGAGATTAAAACTGAATTTAATAACACCTTTCACAACAATACAAAAATGTGTATTAATTTTCATGTTTTTAGAACATGCATTTCAGAAACATTAACTCTTTGCTAAGAGCAAAGAGTTACCATGTGCCAGCATTAAGACTGGGCCTCAGAATACAATTGGGGTACTAATCCCTAAATCTGGAAAGTCTATTTCTATTAATGCAATCTCAGATTATTTTAACTTTTTGAGAAGACACATGGCACTATTGGCTTATATTGAATTTACAATCTACTAAAATCCTTTGGTATTTTTCACAAGATTGATAATTAATACAGGTTTTTTTTTCTCCATGCAAAACATATATGAATCAATATTTTAAAACTTAAGTGCAAGACACTTATTCTTACTGATGTGTTGTTTATCAGTTCTTTGTTTTGCCTTATTATCTCCTGAATTTTTATTTTCACCTTGTGTATTTACTAATTCCATCAATAAGCAGACTGTGTTTAATCTGATGAAAATGTCCAGAACCATTCATAAATGCTTACACCTGCAGAATGACATCCATCTATGTTCATATCTGTATGCATACACTTTGAGTATCATTATTAACCAGCGATTAATCTGCTTATATAAATTTTTATGTGGAGTATATTTGCCTAACATTTATTGAGCATTTAATTTTTTACTTTGTAGTAGAGCCTGTCAGTACCCCACCTATACATTCTCAGGCCTTACCACTATCGTGCATACCCACTCAACTTCCATATTCCTGAGGACTTCCTCTGGAGGTCCATCCTACTCCAACCTGTGTGCAAGGCAGGCCAGATATGCTAGAGAATTAACATCTCTTAAAAGCAGCCCTTAACCAATGACTGATGGAACTTGGTATATAAATGCCCAGCTTCTTTGCCTTGGGTCGGAACTCCTCTATCCTGATCCTGAGTAATATTCACTTGACAATGCACTCTTTATAAGCTGCCTTCCCTGTCCCTCTACCAGCTTTTCCTAATATCATCTCCCAAAGTAAACTATTTGTATTTAAATCCTTGTCTCAGGATCTGTATGTGGGAAAACCCAAACTAAAAAAATCTTATTTAATTTTCACCCTAACTAAAACAACCTTTAAAATTTTTCAAATTATCCTGTTTGCAGATGGAAAAATTGCAAAGAAAAAAGTTATGAACATGTGTAACTACAGTAATAAATTAAGGGATATTCACATGCTGTAAAATATGTTGTCAAAAATATGTGTAAGGGGGTGGGCAAAAATGTGTTTTTAGAATGCATTTGAACTTAAATGACAATGAACTTAAAACAGACTGCTATAAACATCACTTGTAATATATGAATCTTATGATAACCACAAATCAAAAAACTATAATAGACACATAAAATAAGAAAAATAAATGCAAATAAATCATTAAAGTCATCAATGTACAAGAAAGAAAGAGAAGAAAGGAAGAACAACAAAAAGCAAACAGAAAACAATTAATAAAATGGCAATTAGTACATACCTATCCATAATTACTTTAAACATAAAAGGACTAAATGCTCCTATCAAAAGACATAGTGTGATTGAATGTATATTAATAATCAAAAGACATAGTGTGATTGAATGTATATTAATAAACCCATGTATATGCTACCTACAAGCAACTGACTTCAGATTAAAAGACACACACACACTGAAAGTGAAGTAATGAAAAAATATATTTCATGCACAGGAAACAAAAAGAAAGCAGAGGTAGCAATACTTATATCAGAAAAGTAGAATTTTAAACAACAACTGTAACAAGAGACAAAGAAGGGACTTATCTAATATAATAAAAGGGTAATATGCAAATTAACCATCACTCTGCGACAAAGATGGTGGCGCCCATAGCGTCCTGCACCCTGGCTGCGGAGAAAGGGAGGGCTGCGGACACAACGTGGGGCTGCTGGGCTGGGGGCATGCTCTGAGCCACTGCCATGCGGCTCAGGGCATGCCCCCAGCCCAGTGGACAGAAGCCCAGTGGACACAACGCAGGGGGTCCTCTGCGCATGAGCTGCAGAGGAAACACCTTTTATGACTGCTCATTGGCTAAGCTTCCTGTATGTCACCACTCGCAGTGTTCTTGGTAACTTGGGTAATAAGAATCCAAGAAGGTGATCTAGGGTTTTTCCACCACACTTCTGGAGAAAAAAAACGAAGGTCTGCTGCTGGAGGGGCTAAGAAATGTCACATCCTGCCCTAGCCAGTTTGGCTCAGTGGATAGAGCCTCAGCCTGCCGACCGCAGGGTCTGGGTTCGATTCTGATCAAGGGCATGTACCTAGGTCAGGGCTCATTCAGGAGGCAACCAATCAAAGTGTCCCTCTCACATTGTTTCTCTCTGTCTTTCCCCCTCTCTCTGCTAAGCTCTCTAAAAATCAATGGAAACATATCCTCAGGTGAGGATAAAAAAAAAAAAAAAGAAATGTCATATCCTATGAAAGACACATATTGAAAATGCCTAAAGAAAGTTGTCATTTTTTCATGGTGAACGGACTGGAGTCCATGTTGATGAAAACAACTTGGTGGCTGCAGCAGTGGCAGCAGCAGCAGGTTGATGGGGCTGGCACCTTCCCCTGATTAGCCTGGTCACTTCCCGCAGAGGGAGGCCAGACTGTGGCTTAGGCCCGCTCCCCAAGGGGAGCGGGTCTAAGCTGTCAGTAGGACATCCCCTGAGGGCTCCCAGTCTGTGAGAGGGGCAGGCTGGGCTGAGGGACCCCCCCTCCCAGTGCACGAATTTCATGCACCAGGCCTCTAGTCTATATAATAAAAGCCTAAGCGACTGTTACGGTGGAATAACCAGAACGACCAGAACAACTGGTCACTATGATGTGCACTGACCACAAGGGGGCAGATGCTCACTGCAGGAGCTGCCCACTGGTGGTCAATGTGCTCCAAGCAGGGGGAGCGCCGCTCAGTCAGAAGCCGGGCTCATGGCTGGCAAGCACAGCTGTGGTGGCGGGAGCCTCTCCCGCCTCTGCAGCAGTCAGACATCCCCTGAGGGCTCCTGGACTGTGAGAGGGCGCAGGCCAGGCTGAGGGACCCACCTTCCAGTGCACAAATTTCGTGCACCAGAACTCTAATATAATGATGAAGAGATCAATCTAACAAGAGGATATAACACTTCTCAACATCTACACACCCAATGTAGCAGCACCAAAACACACAAAGCAAATATTAACAGACATAAAGGAAGAGATATATAGTAATACAATAATAGTAGGGGTCTTTAATACCCTACTTTACCATTGGATAGAACATCTGGGCAGAAAATAAACAAGAAAAGAGTGGCCTTAAATGACACATTATACCAGGTAGAGTTAATAGATATCTATATAACATTCCCCAAAAATCAGCAGTAGAGATAGTCCAAGTTTGGCAAAAAATCAAGCCTCAGGATATTTAAGAAGATTGAAATCCTATGGAGCATTTTCTCTAATAACAATGGTATATAACTAGAATCAATTACAAGAAAAAACTGGAAAAAATATAAATAGAGGGTAAACAACAAGCTACTAAATAATCAATGGGTTAATGAAGAAATCAAAGAGGAAATAAAAAAAATATCTTGAAACAAATGAAAATAAAAACAACATTCTAAAATTTTGGGGACATAGTAAAAGCAGTTCTAATAGGGAAATTCATAGTAATGCAGGCCTACCTGAAGAAATAAGAAAAATATAAAATAAATAATCTAAACTTATAACTAAAGGAACCAGAAAAAGAAAAACAAATAAAGCCCAAACAAAGGAAATAATAAAGATCAAACAGAAATAAATTAAATAGTGACTAAACAAAACCAACAGAAAATACGTATCAATAAAACTAGAGCTAGTTCTTTGAAAAGATAAACAAAATCAATAAATTCTTAGTCAGACTTATCAAGAACAAAAAGAGGGCCCAAATAAATAAAATCAGAAATGAAAGAAGAGGAGTGACAACTGGCATCGCAGAAACACAAAGGATTATAAGAAAATACTATGCCAACAAATTGGACAACTTAGAAAAAAAAATGGATAAACTCTGAGAGACATTATCTTCCAAGACTGAATCAGGAAAAAAAAAAAGAAAATCTGAACAGACTGATCACTAGATATGAAATTGTATCAGTAATCAAAAACTTCCAACAAACAAAAGTCCAGCACCAGATGGCTTTACAAACCATCTGGTTTGTCTACCATTCAAAGGAGAACTAATACCTATCCTTCTCAAACTATTCCAAAATAACTGAAGAGTAGGGAAAGCTTCCAAATTCATTCTACAATGCTAGCATTACTCGGATACTAGAACCAGACAAAGACACTGCAACTGAAAGAAAATTACAGACTAATATCCCTGATGAACACAGATGCAAAAATCCTTTTCAAAATCTTAGCACACTGACTTCAGCAACAGATTAAACACATCATATACCTGATCCAGACGTGCGAAGGTGGCTCAATATCCACAAATCAATGTGATACACCACACAAACAAAATGAATGATAAAAATCACATAGTTCTATAATTAGATGCAGAAAAAGTATTAAAATTCAATACCCATTTCTGATTAAAAAACAACAATTCTCTACAAAGTGAGTATAGAAGGACATATCTCAATAAAATAAAGGCTTTATGTGACAAATTCACAGCTAACATATTCAACAGTGAAAAGCTGAAAACTGCTTTTCTAAGATCAGAAGCTAGACAAGGATGCCACTCTCACCACTCTTATTTAACACTAGAGGCCCAGTGCACGAAATTCATGCATAGGCTGGGGGGGGGGGGGGCGGTCCCTCAGCCTGGCCTGCACCCTCTCCAATCTGGGATCCTACTCACAATCCGGGACCGCTGGCTCCTAACCACATACCTGCCTGCCTGCCTGATTACCCCTAACTGCCTCTGCCTGCCTGCCTGATTGCCCCTAACCCCTTGCCTGCCTGCCTGATTGCCCCAACCACTCTGCCTGCCTGCCTGATCGCCCCTAACCACTCTGCCTGCCTGCCTGATCATCCCTAACCACTCTACCTGCCTGCCTGATCGCCCCTACCCATTCTACCTGCCTGCCTGATTGCCCCAACCACTCTGCCTGCCTGCCTGATCGCCCCTAACCACTCTGCCTGCCTGCCTGATCATCCCTAACCACTCTACCTGCCTGCCTGATCATCCCTAACCACTCTACCTGCCTGCCTGATCGCCCCTAACCATTCTACCTGCCTGCCTGATTGCCCCAACCACTCTGCCTGCCTGCCTGATGCCCCTAACTGCTCCCCTGCCTGCCTGATCGCCCCTAACCACTCTACCTGCCTGCCTGATCGCCCCTAACCACTCTGCCTGCCTACCTGATGTCCCTAACTGCTCCCCTGCCTGCCTGATCGCCCCTCACTACTCTGCCTGATGTCCCTAACTGCTCCCCTGCCTGCCTGATCTCCCCTAACTGCTCTCCCCTTCTGGCCTGATTGCCCCTAACTGCTCTCCCCTGCTGGCCTGATCGCCTCTAACCACCTCTGCCTTGGCCCCCACCACTGTGGCTTTGTCCAGAAGGACGTCCAGAAGAAGACGTCTAGTCTATCTGGTCTAATTAGCATATTACCCTTTTATTAGTATAGATAGTACTGGAATAGATAAGAAAAAGAAATAAAAGGTATCCAAATTGGAAAGGAAGAAGTATAATTGTCACTATTTGCAGATAACATGATACCATACAGGAAATCTGAAGGATTCTACCAAAAACTATTAGAATTAATAAATGAATTCAGTAAAGTGGCAGGATATAAAATTAATACTCAGAAATCTGTTAAATTTCTGTATACAAATAAACTGTCAGAAAGAGAAATGAAGAAAACAACCTCATTTTTAATTACATTAAAAGGAATAAGATACCTAAAAATACATTTAACTAAGAAAATACAAGACCTGTATTCTAAAGAAATTGAAGAAGATACAAATAAGTGGAAGGATATACCATGCTAATGGATAGGAAGAATTAATAATGTCCATACTACCCCAAGCAATGTGATCTCTATCAAAATACCAATGGCATTTTCAATTTCAACAGAACTAGAACAAATGATCCTAAAATGTTTATGGAATCACAACAGACTCCAAAGAGCCAAAGAAATCTTGAGAAAGAAAAAAATCAGAGGTGTCATGATGCCAACAAACTGGGGAGGAAGAGGAAAAGGAAGCAGGAAAATGCCCCTAAGCATTTGGCATTCAATAAGTGAATGTAAAATTAACCAAAATGATTAATTGCTCATCAGATTTAAGGCTGTGATTATATTCTAACAAGATAGACTCATGAATGATAATGCAGGGACATTTCTTGGCTTCCTAAATACCCTGGGTGTCCCCTTAAATAGGGCTGTTCACAAGATTAAAAAAACAATACAAGTCCCGGACAGCAATTCAGAGAGGTCAGTGAAAGGAGGCCAGGAATATTTACCTTTGCTCCTCCACCCCCCAAATTCCCAGATGACTTCATCACTGACTGCCTCACTACTCCGGTTATTCCATTCTCTCCTTCACTACAAAACTGGCAGGAATAGTGCCTCCCGTCACCACTCCTTCTGTCCATTTCAGTTCATCGCCGGTGTCCCTCCAAACCAAGCTCCATCCTGGCAGCCTCTCCTGCCTGAAGATTTTGGTAAGAACCTTGGCAATCTCTCCAGGGCCCTTCAACACTCTCTGGAAAAAAACAAAGTGGGCAACGTGGTCTCCATCACACCACTGGCCACCATTTCTTCTACTCTGTACAAGAATCACAGATGGACCAAACTGTAGCAACTTCGCGTTTCCGATCTTTCCCAGTTGCTACTTCTTGAGTCTCTTAGAAAGTTAGTGAACACAAGATTTTTTCATTGTTTCTGAAAACAAAGCTTCTCTTCCACAAAACCCATCTAACTTCCCACAGACATTTAAAAAAAAAAAAAAGCCCACACCTAGAATTTTAAGTTAATAGAAACACTTTTTTTGTTTTCTTCATTTATTATAACTATAGTCACCTGGTTACCATACTTAGCATTTGGCCTTGAAAAGAAAGAAATGAGTAATTACACTTCTTGTAATGTTTTTAATTCCTCATTAGAATCATTTTAGTTGCCAAGCAACTGTCACTTTTATGTCCCATATTTGAAAGGATTAAGGTAGAATTATTTTTTAAAATCAATTTTAGGATAGAATAAGCAACTTTCTGTGCTAGCACACCTATTTATAAAAACTGATGTTGATTTTAAGAGTGTAATTGTTTAAAATGTGAATTATGAAAAGTGGAGTTAATTGCAGTGAGTTTACCATAAAAAAGTTCACGTGATTACAGTACATATCAACATGCACAGAAGGGAATCTAGGAAGGTATTCCCAACAATGTTGACACTGCTTATCTTGCTCTTGGTGGCAGAATAGATGACTGCAATTTCCTTTTTTTGCTAGTCTGTATTTTCTAAGTTTTCTAAAGTGAGCAGGAATAAATTTTAAAGTTAATGCATAGATAAGTGGAAAAAATAAATGTGTGTGTCTCTCTCTCAAACCAATCTATAATAATAAAAGTCTAATATGCCAATTAGACTAGACGACCTTCTGGAAGGCCGGGTCCCAGGTGCCAGAGGGAAGCCAGTGCTGGCAGCCGGGGGAAGGAAGGCCTATTCTTGCACGAATTTCTCGCACTGGGCCTCTAGTTAATAAATAAAAAACTTAAAAAGTAAAATAAAAAGTAAATATAAGAGCAGAGTTGCAATTAGACTTTTGTAAATACATAAACTTATAAAAGAGTGGGAATTAAATAAGATTATGCATATGAAATATACTAATATGAAAAGTGTGTTGTCCATAGTAAATACTCAAGAGTTAACTATTACTAAAATAATATTTTAGAAATGTATTTAAGTGGTCAATTTCATGTTATGTACATTTTACCATAATAAAAGTTTTATGTAATAACAATATAGACTCAGTGTATATTAATAATTTAGAAATAATGGATTTAAATTTGGTTGGTTTTCTAAGTCTCCGCCCTAAGGATATTGGCTCTGCAAATAGATAAAAAGTACTTCCTTTAAATATAAAAATTCCTATAGGACTTTCTTCAAATTCATGATTAAGACCTCATTACAACTTCTCCCAGATATTTTCACTCTCAGAAATCATTTCAGCAGTACCACAGGGAGAGGAAACTGAGGCTCTTGTGTTGCAAAGTGACTGTCTAAACACTCTGGTTTTAAGCCAGTGACAATCTCAGAAACAAATCTGAAGGCTTCTTTTTCTCCAGCAAAAACTTACTGACAAACTTTTATTGACCAGCCACACAGTGGATTACAGAATTACTGTATATCACAGAATGGATTTAACAAAACCTTGATGAAAACAATAATGGAATATTCACCAAATCTTTGGAATAGGGATATTTCTTCAAGTTAATAAAAGAAAACAGAAAACATGGAAAATTTAACTACATAAAATTGTAAAATTTCTGTATATTAAAATCCCCAATATAAACCAATGTAAAAATGGAAATGAGGGGAAAAAATTCCTGAAGCATGTGGTATTTAAAGAGTTAAAAGCTTTTTTTTTTTTTGTAAAAAGCTTTTGCAACCATCTAATAATAATGTGATAAATAGACAAAGGATACGAACAGATAGTTTACAAAATTGGAGATATAGTTAGCAAACAAACTTATGAAAACACACTCAACAAAAGCTTGGTTATATATACAAATCAATGGACCCTGTTACCATGTAGCATGAAATGAAGGCAAAAGATTAAACAGATGGAATCAGAAACAAATAGAGACAGCGTGTAAGACATGAAGAATAGAAGTTCACAAAATTGAGGGTTGGTTGGTCAAAAATAAGGGATAGTTAAACCATGCGGAATTTTTAGAGGAGGTAAATGTAAAACAAAAACAAAACAAAACAAGAAAACCCTACAGAGTGATAACTTTGACTCCAGAATGAGAATCTCAGCTTTAGTTTTTAAGTTCCACTGTCACTTCTTTAAGAAAAATTTTCAATTTCACTGATATTTGATTTCCTTTTCTTTAAGGTATAATGTTCCTTTGTTTTATAAGATACTAGATGAAAGGAGCAAAACAATGGCAAATATTACCTTCTCCTAATTAGGTCAGTGGTTGGCAAACTGCGGCTCTCGAGCCACATGCGGCTCGCGAGCCGAGGTTTGCCGCTCTGTTGACTAATGAGTTTTCCGACCACTGACCTAGACTCTTGATTCCAATAATTACAGGCTGTTGTTGTTCCTTGTGATTAAGCCCCTATCCCAGTGGTCAGCAAACTCATTAGTCAACAGAGCCGAAGTTTGCCGACCACTGAATTAGGTTATACAAAATTAAATTTCCAGTTTTAGCTTGCCTTCTCACCTCAAAACTTGGCTATGTAAGCACCCTTGTAGCTGGGCAAAGTGGTGTTCAACAATGGCCTCTCCAGGGGTGGGGTATAAGAAGAAGCCCTGGTGAGCAGTGCTTGCCCATTTCCACATGTAAATAGTCCCAACACAGACAATGTCAAGCTACTAGCACGACTTCCCTGAACATGGAGCTGGGAAGAGATGTGCATACAATTGCTCACCACTATATAGCATTCCTACCATATGGAAACAATAGACAACCTCAAGAGCATAGATGGCAGTAAAATGTGGTAATATATTAGGCAATGATGAGTTTTGAGAATTTATGTTGTAAGTTTATACAATTAAATGTTTTAAATTTGATTTTAGAGAGAGGAAGAGTGAGGGATAGAGATAGGAACATCAATGAAAAAGAATTATCTATTGGTTGCCCTGCACACCCCCTACAGGGGATCGAGCCCACAACCCAGGCAGGCACTCAGATTGGGAATAGAACCATGACCTCCTGGTTCATGGGCTGACGCTCAACTGCTGAACCATACTGGCTGGGCTACAATTTAATTTTTAATGATGGCTGTGTTTAACAACGGGCTTGCAAAATTTCTGAAAATTTAGCAATCTGCTCTTACAGGTTAAGACTTTCAAGGCTGTGACAGTATTTAACGAAGTGTGGGAGCCTGCATGCCTGCACGGGGTGTGCCCCTGCAGCTCGCCCTGCTTACGCTCTTGCTCTTTCCCTGATGTTTCCTTCCCAACCACTCTAGGATGACCCCAACCTTTTGCAGAACAAGTCACCAAGTCCAGCAGCTGTAACTGCTCCAGCCACAGGTGGGCAGGTCCTACCATGAGGAGGTGGATCTGGGGGTGGCTTCCACTTCGGAGGGCCTTTTCCAGTGGCCTCACTGCCCAACCCCTGCTGCTTCCGCCAATCACTGAGCACACAGCTTTCACACTATTTCCTAATGTGTTTCCCTCATGAACTTTAATAACTTTCATGTCAACCTATGGCCTTAAAAAATCTGCTGGAAAAGTGGTACTTTTGGAGTTCTCATAGAAAGCGCCTCTCCCGTCCCCGCCCCCTCCCCCAACCAGCTAAGCTACTACTTTTGGCCTCTGACCCGCGGGGGACAGGCATACATTAGGGAGCAAGGCTCTATAGAACCCACAGTAAACAAAGGTGGAAATGCAGAATAGGAATGCTGCCTTTGAATGCAAAGGACCAAACCACAGTGATAACAGACACCTGCATTCTCCTTATTTCCATGGCCAAAGAGGAACAGGCTGGAAGTTTTGAAGGGAGTTTATGTCGTAGAGAAGGAATTGAAATGCAGGAAACTCTGAAAGAAGTTTCAAATGTTACACACCTGCTTAGTGGCAGGGCTGTCTCTACTTAGGTCTGGGGGGAGGGCGTTCATTAGAGTCACCTGGGTGGCTGGCCTCACCAGGTGCTTTTCTAGGTCATATGGTTGAAAAACCCTCTTGGCTCTATCGCTTCTCAGAGGATTTGTACCCTTCAGCTTTCCGTGTTTTCCTAAAAGCCCAAGAAAATGCTCTGGGGTGTCCAAGACGCAAGCGTGCCATCAGTGCCATCAGTTCACGTGTCACCTTCGTCAGAATCACAGTGACTGCCGGCTGAGTGGGAATCCCTGGAGTGGGCCCTCAGGAACCTGAAAGATGAACCCCCCTCCCCGATGCCTGCTCGTGTTAAGGGCGGAGAACCTCTGGTAGAATGGGAAGAACATGGGCCCGGGACATAAACGACCGAGTTCAGATCTCAGCGGCCCTCTCACTAATGAGCTGGGCCACAATCCATAGGTTCCCTAATGTCCATGAGCTTCCATTTTCTATCAATTGAAAGAGCAAAAAAAAAAAAAATAATAATAATAATATTCATGGCACCAACTCAGGTAAAGGCTCAGCAGCCTACAGAGCCAACCACCATCAGTCTAGACCGGTGGTCGGCAAACTCATTAGTCAACAGAGCCAAATATCAACAGTACAACGATTGAAATTCCTTTTGAGAGCCGAAAACCGGCTTCCGCGCATGGGCCACGAAGTTTCAATCGCACTGTACGTGCGCGCCCGCACGTGGTATTTTGTGGAAGAGCCACACTCAAGGGGCCAAAGAGCCGCATGTGGCTCATGAGCCGCAGTTTGCCAATGGTCTAGACCTATCTGTCTGCCTGCCTGTCTCTTTCTCTCAGCAGTCAATCTCGTCTCTCTGGATGGACTTACTGAACTACAGTGCTCAGAATTCCCGAGACACTGTCAACCTCATGCACAAGCATTTTTATGACTGCCGCTGTCCTCTACTACTGTGGGAGGTCGGCAATAAATACCCCCCCCTCCCCTCCCCACACGAGAGCACAGATGAGAGAGTAAAGGAGGTTTCCCATTTCCTCATCTCACACCCATGCCAGCCATGCCAGCCCGGGGCACGGGGTGTTGCCAGCCTGTCAAACATGCAGCAAAGAGGCTCCTTGGAATAAACAGCATCTTGATCACAGAATGCTAATTAATTCAGTCCATGAATTTAAAAAAGGACAGTCATGCCTGCGAGCTGCTCTGCCGCCTGGAAGCCTTAGGAAGTGAGTGCCCGGAGGACCATCCTTTACATGTGAAACCTGTGGCCAGGACTTCCAGGCTCTGGGGGTCCCACTGAGGACCCTACTGGTCAGCTGTGGTCTTCTCTGTGGAGGGCCTGTCATCAACCGTGGCCCAGGCGTGAGCCCCTTGCTGCTCCTACACGTGGCTTTGTAGCCGGAGTTGCCCAATCTTGGGTCCGGGTGCCCTTGGCTATCACAGTCCCGGGCTTCTGGTCTGGTGCTCCTGCTGCCAGGGGCACCTCGCTTTGGCGCAGACTCTAAGTGGCAGAGTGGTGAGGGATTCCCACCCCTCCCTTTGCCATGGAGGGAACTGTGTGTGGTCCCAAGTGAGTGTTTGCCTCTAATTGTAAAAATAGGTGTAGTGTTTTACCCTTAACAACCAGCTGCTCCATGGTGTGGGATATATACCTGAAGTTTTGGGGTATTTCTAGTTTGGGAGGTCTTTGGATAGCATTAATATAAGGCACATGGTAATTTTAATCAATTAACACTTTGTTCAAGAGAAAATTTCAGGCAGACACCTGTTATGAAGATGGGGTCCAACATAAAGTTCTTATAATTCATGGAGTTTAATTTCCAACCTGGGGGAGGATGTGGGACCAGGTACAGGCCGGCCCTGTGGGTTCCCTGAGTGAAGAGAGCCTGTTCTAGAGGGACCTGAGCCTGCGTCAGCTCAGGGGCCAAGGGGCTGCTGGGGGCAGAGGAAGGAGCACGTGAGTAGCATGTTTTCTCCTTAGATTGGGGGCATGAGGCTCTATTAATTTTCTCATTTGTCCAATGGAGACAATAATAGCTGACCTGCCTATTTCAGAGTTGTTTTGAGTTTAAAAGAAATCAATACATATGGGACTCCAAGAAAAAAAAATCAACATCTATAATAATAAAAGCATAATATGCAAATCGACTGAATGGCTTAACGGCGGAATAATCGTCCGGATGCCCTTCTGGACAAAGCCGGGGCTGGGGGGCCGGCCGAGGCGGCCGGGGCTGCAAAGGAGGTGGCCGGGGCTGCGAAGGCCTACCCTTGCACAAAATTCGTGCATCGGGCCTCTAGTTCTAAATATAAGATACTAGGCTAAGCTGCGTTTCCCCTCACACTGACAGGTAAGACAAAGACCTGCAGCTTCCTCCCACACCCCAGCGGAGAGCAGCAGAGCTGCCTGCGGATGGTCCCTTTCTGGGATGTGTTTGCAGCCTTCTTTCTGATGCTGTCAGAAGTTGTCTTGTATTCAGAAAAGGACAAGAGAAGCGCTCTGGGAATTTGGACGTCTGAAGCCTTCCACTCGGTCCCCAATGCTGGCAGCCCTCCTACGAAGTGAAAAACGTTTTTAAAAGCCCAGATGATTTTGTCAGTCTTTTCTACCTCTGAAACAGAGGGTGTGACTCACATGCATCTGACATCAATGTACCAGGTTGTGATGATTTGCCTCATTGTGCTCAGCTGAAGAGTGGATTAACTCCCCATAACAGGCTGAGAATGCAAAGCATGATCTCTGATTGAAGCAGAAGGTGGGGGTGATTGCTTCATGGTAAAGCAATGAACTGACTCAAGGTTCTGAGTTTCTAATCCCAAATCTGTAACCTTGTACGTGACACTGGGAGACTTGCCCGAGGCCTGCAAGAGGACACTTACTTTGTGGGTGCTGATCACCCATTCCTTTTTTGTTTTTAACTATTTATTTATTTAATCCTCACCCAGAGGATATTTTTTCCATTGATTTTTAGAGAGACTGGGAGGGTGGGGGAGAGATAGACAGAAAGAAACATCAATGTGAGAAAGACACATTGATTGGTTGTCTCCCGCACACACAGATGGAGCCTGCAACCGAGGTACATGCCCTTGACCGGAATCAAACCCAGGACCCATCAGTCCTCAGGCCGATCCTCTACCCACTGAGCCAAACAGGCCAGGGCTGATCACCCATTCTTAAAAGGACTGTAGTAAGTCCTTCCTCTGAGAACACTGTGGGTGGTAACTAGTGGCCAATATTACTCAAGAGAGAGCCATCAGTAAAGACTGCCAAATGCACACGAGGCCTCAGGGAGTACTCAGACTGTTACCTAGAGATGCTAGAAAAATGCAAATCCCTAAGTTTCCTGAGAATTTGTTGCTTTTCCCTTCCAAGTCGGCCGGCTACCCTGTCCAGCACGCCCCACAGACTTCCTGCGATGATGGGAATCTTTCTATTACTCTGTCCAGAGGCAGCTACCACTTGTGGCTGTTGAGCATTTGAAATAGGAACTAAATTTCACACCTGATATAATTTTAATTAATTGAAATGTCTATGTAAACAGCCATGTGTGGCTAGTGGCCACCATATTGGACAGCACAGCTCTAGCCAATTCAACCCCCCTCAAAGCAACTGCATGCAAGTGAGGCTGGGAAAGCAGTAGAACATACATGAACTAATTACAGTCTTTATGTTCAAAACAATTTTTTTTTTCACGTTGGAAGAAGTGGCCAATATCAAGGTCTGAAGTGAGAGATTACCATAAAATAAGAACAGTTTTCCTAATCCTCCAGTACCATTTCCCTCCATTTTTTATGAATATTAAACTGCGATGGCATCTAAACTCAATAACACAAAGCTAAACTAGATGACTTTATTCTATAGGACAACTTCTCTACCCAAGGCTGAGAAATAGCCAGTGAGATCAGGTTCAGAGAAACATTAGCCTCACTCTGCACCCTTCTCCCATCGCCTCTGAGGAGGCCTGACAGGTAGGAGCCCAAGGACATGGTTCTGCTGCTGCCCGCCCCCCCCCCCCCGCCCCCACCTTACCTCTGCGGCTCAATCTCACTCCCTCCCCCCACTAGACACGTCAACTGACTACCAACCACTCAAAAATCACAGGCTAAGTGCTGTCTCCCGTTCTCTCCAGACATACGGTGTCTTTTCTTCTTTTCCCCTTTCATGTAAATTCTGTGGCAGGAAACTCCGCAGAATATAATATGAGAAGCCCTGAGATCTTACCCTTCCTGCCTTCCTGAAACATTCCCATGGCCCCAAGAGGGGTTTGAACAAACCCTGGCTGTTCTCCGGAATCTATGCCCTCACCCTGGAGGTGAACTGACTCAAACTCTACATGGCATAAAGGGTTTATTCTCCCTGCATTCGCTTATGTGTTTTGTATCTTTTTCTTTTGTTCTGAACAGGGCATATCTCAGGTGTTCTAAGCTCCAGTAATGGGACAGGGGTCCAGTCCCTGCCATTGTCCATGTGCACTGCCCAGCACAGCGTCACAGGCAATCAGGGACTTCAATGCTTCTTGATCAAGCTTCAAAGACTCTCAGACTCCATGGGATTGTTACAGCTTCGGGAATTTAAGGTACATCCTTCAGTTCAACATATTCTAGGAAACAATGTACTATTTGTTGAGGGGCGTGGGCTGGGCTTGGTTCTTTCAGGGAAGGACTGCAGAATCAGTCATGTATTTTTCAGGTTGATGCCATGATTATTTGAAGGTTAATACTCAGCCAACAGGGGCATGATTGACATGGGAGAAAGAAAGCATGATAAATACATTGCTGGTCGCCGTTTTCTCAACAGTGAAATGGAAAGAGCATAAAAATCTTTGTGCGGGAAATAGTCATAGTGCCCTGCTAAAGGCCAGTAACTGACTACCAAGCCCGTGTGAGGAACTCTGCGGCGTGTTAGGTTGGAAACGAGGTGACAGAACAGCTTATCACAGCCGCGCTTCCTCCAGGCTCCACTGTGTCCCAGCGCTTCTCCTTGCACGCATGTTTCCCAAGGAGGTTAATTTGAAATAGAAAACCATTCATTCTGCTCCCGACTTCATCCCTGACTGAAAAATTAACGTGTAAATAAACAGAAATTTAATTAAAATTAAGGTCCACCAAGCAATAAAAATGCTCCCTCTTTTCCTGGTTAAAAAGCAAAGCGGGCTGTTTGGATCAGCTGCACCAGCATCGCCGCCTGGGAACTTGTTAGAAATGTAAATTCTTGGGCCGCACCCCAGGCCCATTGGAGCAGAAACTTTGGGGGTGGAGCAAATGTATTATAAAAAAAAATCCTCCATGTGATTCTGCACTAACATTTGAGAACAACTGCTTTAAACAGTGTTGAAATCATCTAAACTATTCTTCTCAGTGTTGTAATAAAGCGCACGAAATTAGTATTCCTGAGGTGTCAAGCCTTTCCCAATTCTAGAAATAAGGTCTGGCCAAGCACTGAACAAGTCCAGCCAGGAATCCCAGCTCGGAGCTCCAGCACATCTGCATGCCGCGCTACCTGGGACGTGATCACCTCCCCGGCGGCTCGGCTCCTGGAGCCGGCTGGGCAGGCGCTTCCGCGCTGAGCCACTAGGGCTCCTCTGCTTCATGGTGGGAGATGAGGGGCTCAAAAGGGAGGCGGGGGGGGGGGGGGGGGGGGTGCGGGGGGAGGAGCAGAGGGGAAATCTATGACTTTTCCATCCATTTTAATCATTCCTTTTTTTGAAGGGAGAAAATATTTAGTACTTTTCCATCACTATTTCACAAATAACAACCAAGGGAAAGACAGTGCTTATAAAATTTTTTTAAAAATAGGGCATCTTTGCAGATAACTGCTTGTCAGCTGCACTAGGGGGTGCATCCTTCACGGTGATTCCGGATAATGACGGAAGACAGACTTTAGGTAATTCACTGCCGACGTGAGTCTGCATGCTTCTCAGATCTTTGACCCCCAATTGCAACGCTTATTAATCAGTATCTTCCAGTCACAGAAATTCCAGTTTTACCCCATCCCTTCCTAGTCCTCTGTAAGTACCATTCAGATTGTAAAGGGAATTATTAAGACTTTTTGTCCAAATGATTCAGACTTTCACATTTCTGTTTGACAACAGAGTCTGCTCACGGAACCCAGTTTTTGTGTGCCCCAAGAACACAAGGACAAGAAGTCAAAGCACCAGACGCACAACAGCATCGTACGAGATATATATATATATATATTTTGTCACGAGAAAAACCTCCGTCCGAAGAAAAACGCAAACTCTCCTCGGTAACTTTTCTCACTTTAAATCACACCTCTCATCACGACCTGTTACACCCACACAGTCATGTGCCGCAGGCACTGCGCACCCTCTCCAGCATTTCAAAGGCTCAAAAGCTATTTTTAAAGCCAAAATGCAATCTAGGTTGCTATTCTATGAAGCCCTTGTTAAGGAAGAGCAAAGTAGGATAGTGATTTTTTATGCATGTGGGCCACTCACCAAACGACTGAATGCAGCTATCGATGAGATCGTCCAGGCTGGCTCCTTTGGCCAAATGTCCCAGAGACACCATCATTCGGAACTGGGTGATCTGGGCCAGGCTGGGATGGGAGGGGAAGGGGCTGCTGGCTGGCTTCGCCTCTAGTTTTGCTTTCGGGGCCGCTCTGCAGCCATGAGAAGGTTTCCTGGGGAAAGAGAGGAGGCAGTGAGTGCAAGCGGAGCGGCCAGGGGACGGACACGCGGGCAGCTCCACGCTCTGAGGGCAGATTAGAGAGGAAGGACTAGAGATAAGACAATTAATCCTGGGAGTTGGGCTGATAGAAGATACACCCCTCCCACTTGGCACATGCACCGAACGGACTGGTTGGCTGTTAAAGAGACATCTCCCAAGCAAACAACAAGGTGAGATTTCAGGGCTGCAAGTAGGGCTTGTCCTCTGGGGGTTAGGATGGCTTCGGCCTGCTGTCTCCTTTGCCTGAGGGGAGAGGCAGAGGCATGGCCGTCCTCGGGTCCTAGCAGTACTTTTCCGTTTCAGCCTCGAGGCCACTGACTTGGGTCTTCAGAATTGAGTTCCAGGTGGCCTCATATTTGGCTAAATTCATTCATCTTGAGCAACACCCTGTAGAAACCCAGATGGCCTCGGAAACATCTTTAAGGACTTTGGGGGAAAAGTCAAAGACTGAGGACCGTGTGCAGGGGGCGAGGAGGGGAGAGGGGGAAGGGGGTGGTATTTAGATTTTAAGCTAGTCCTGCCTTTCTCACAAATGTTGGTGGGTTTTAAGATTCTGTCTTTCATGACTGATAATACAGGTAATCATTATGAGTCCTTTTTATCATTAAACACCATTCCATTAAGTCTGTACTTGGGTCCTTACCTATTGGGGGAGGAGGGGGTGTGGAGGAGCAGAGCTCATGAGAGCTTCATTCCAGAACTGAGTCCAAAAGAACACGCCTGGATAGGGAAAGGCTTAGGAGTGCCTATAGGCCACCTCTGCCCACTCTCACCTTGCTTTACCTCTCTCTGATCATGACCTCTCAGTATAAGTCACGTTGCTTGCAAAATGATAATGAAGGTTAATTGAGCATTTTGTTTTCCCTTCCATTAAAGAACATAAACACACACACAGGCACATTTCCATCATCTCTGAAGGTTCACTAGTGATGGGTGTTGTTACTTGTAACTTCTTTGAGCATATCGTTAACTCTTTTCTCCCCACTGTGCCTGCTTATTTCACAGTTTACAAAGAGGAGGCAAGAAAAAAAGGAAAAAGAAACATGCCTCAGATCCATAACTTTAGCTACTCCCTGTGTTTTGCTGAACACATGAGGGCACCCACTAATCAGTAAGTGCTTATTCCATGGGTAAGAAATGGTGATGGGTCAGAGAAGGCCAGTAGGACAGTCTACGTATGCGAGGGCTCTCTGTAAACTGGAAATCATACTAACTACATGTTAGCTGATGTTGTTAAAGGTCATCTATCTCTAAGTTCTTCAATACAAAACTCTAGTTGGAGAATCAGATCCAGACCAAGGAAAGAGAGCTCTATCAATCCTAAGTGTCCTGTGAGTGGCAAGGGGAAGGTCTGTGATGTTCTCAGAGAAGGGAGAGCCAGTTGCAGCTGGAGTGTTGGAGAAAGTTTCTCTGACAAGAAATATCACCCAGAAGGGGCTAAAAAAGTGCTGAAATCAAAATAAAACACGGGCGCATACACAGCCTGTGAAGGAAGACTACTGAACGATGGGGCCACTCAGGACACAGCCAGACCTGTGGAGGGAACACCCTGCTTTTCACAATCACTGCAGGGTGCTGGGCGGGCAGCGGCTGCTGAGCTCTGTTCTGACCGAGGGTGGTCCCAGTGAAACTGCGAAACTGAACCAGTAATTGGCTATTAAGAATCTACTAACCAGAGGCAGGGATTTCTGAAAGATGGTATTACAGGACTTCTGGTCATTACTGAATTTTACCCAGGGCCTAAGATAGCCCCAGGAGCAGATCAGTACCTGAAAATGAGAGAAAATAATAATGGCCACCATGAATTGAGAACCTACGACATGGCAGGCACTGTGCTGGGGATCTGCATGGTTTTTAAAGCTTACATCCCAGAGAGACATTATCTCCATTTCGTGATGTTGAAACTGCGTCTAAAAGAGGCTAAATGATTTGCTCAAGTACTACTCCTATGTGCTAGATCCGGGATTTGTACTGGGCGCCTCTCTGGCCCTATTTGCTTAATTGAGATTTACTGTGCCTGGAACTATGCACTTTTCACTCCATCAGAATGAGCAAGAGAGGCTGAAAGGTCAATTCAACCTAAGACAAAAGTAACATCCTCTGATATCATAGCTGATCATATAAAGGCTGAATCTGGGGCCCTCCTCCTGCCTGTCCCCGGGACAGTCCTCAGAGCAGAGGCTGCGTGGGCTCTCCATGGTCATCTCCAAGCCCTTCACTAGATGTGCGGGGTCCAGGATCAGAAGGGCAATGGGACCGGCCACCAGTGCAGAGACAGGCAGAAGGCAGGCCTCCTGTGCCCATGCCTTGCTCCCCACCTGGGCGCCTTGCCCTTCCAGGAGGCACTGACAATCTCCAAACCTGGGGCTGGTTGTCAGCTGTTGGGATTAGTCAGCTTTCTGCCTTAGCGGCTGCCTTTTTACCATTAAGATCTCCACCCAAGGCAGAGTTGGGAAAGAGAACAATCAAGTCCTTCTCAGCACAGCCTCTTTTTCTCTTAGGCCTTCCGGTACCTCTCCCTGACCCCTGGAGAAGAGGCACCTGCAAGCAGAGGGTGGGCCTCACACACAGCTCTCCCCTCGGGGGCCCGGAGGTGTCTCCCTCAGTCTCTCAGCTGGAGGATACGAGGAAAATGCCACTTTCCCTCTCAGTTGGTAGCAATGATCATTGAGGACCCTGAAAACTGCCCTGGTTCTAACTCTAGTGATGGTTCCTCATGTCAGCAGTAACAGAAACCACTTGGGTTCACAAGGTGAGATGCTTTTACCGGAACTAAAAAGGACTGGGGTAGATTCAAGTAGAAAGAAGAAAACTTGAAGGGAGTTTTGGGGTGTGTGTGTGTGTGTGTGTGTGAAAAATGCAACTGGGAACTATGGAGCCCAGGAGACTCGAGGGCCCAGGGGCATGAGAAACCAGGGAGGAGAGAAACGACTAGAAACCAAATTGTGACCTGAGAGGTCTAGGGAGAGGGGTTATCTGAACCATGATCTGGGGAACTCAGCTCTTCTGTGCAGCCTCTTGACTGGCTACTTTGTGACAAACCTTCAAAACTGTCTCTTCGGGTGAAATGGCTGTACATAGGATTAATAAAAGACTTCTCTGTAGTCAGGTATTGAAGGTGTTGTAATCCATAGAACAAATAGAGCCTAATCTTCAAAGGCATATCTTTCAAGGATAGTAGCCATTCCCTTGTGAATTAAAAAGAACACAAACCAAACAAAAAAACCCCTGAGAGAAACAAATTAACTAAGGTGGTTTCTGAGGCCAAAATTGGCTAAGGCCCTGTTAAGTTTGCTGAAGGACACTGTCAAAACTCAGAACTGGTTCAAATGAAATCCTCTCCAGGCATAGGTTGCCTCAGTGGAGGTCACAATTTAAGGTTCAACTTTTGATGGAAACTTCCACGGCTTTCTTTGCAGTGCAAGGTGGCTTTTATTGGCTTCTAGTGAGGATTCCTCCCAGTCCTGTCCATTCCCTCCCCCAAAATGGCTCAATTTAAAGTACTGAGGCCCTTCGCCTCGATCTAGTGCCAGGTACAGTGTTGGACCCTCGGGGACACAGGGCGGGGTGCAATAAGGACCAAGGACCTTTAGGTCTAGAAAGTCCAGCAGGGCAAAGCTTCCCGCGTCTTCTGGGCATGCTTGTGCAGCTGGGCATGGCCGTCACACAGAGTCCATGTGGATGGAGGTGGGAAGTGCCCAGCCCTATGCTGAGCCAGGCCCCTGTCTAGGCAATTGTCCCATTCCAGCGTTTTGGGGGGACAAACTCAAAGGTGCCTGGCACTTCCAGGCCTCTTTCTCCTCACAAGAGCTTTCTCACTCACTGTTACTCTTCATATTCTGCACCCCAAGACCCTCCTGAAACATCTCTCTAGAGTCACAGTGGGGTGGAGGGGAATACAGGTTTCCCCCAGGTTCTGTGGTTCCCTGACCTCTGCTTGTTCGCTGCAAGCCCTGCCGGCCTTTCTGGGCCCGCCCGAGACCCGCAGGGCCGGCAGAGACCGCCAGGTGGCGCTCCAGGAGCCCTGAGCCCCAGCAGGTGCGGGCGTCCGGGAAAGTCCGCGAGTGGGAGTCCCAGGTGCGTGGCAGCGAGGAGCTGGGGGAGGAGGCCGGTCATTGCAATCCCGGAGCTTGCCGGGCGAACTCTGGCCGCACAACTCAGCTCCCTCCCCCATTTCCCCGTGCGAAGAGCTGGGCACTCCAGGCGCGACCGTCCCTCGCGCTGGTCTCCGCTGCGCGCATCTCCCCTGACATCAGCCGAGACCTCAGCCTGCCGTCCCCATTAGTCGCCGGCAACTTCCCTTAGAGAAGACTCCCGTGTCGTCCGCCCCACATTCTACCCCCGAGAGGCCTCGGGAGGCTGCCCGCACCCCGGCCCCCGCCCCGATGAAGGTCATTGGCGCTCCCGAGGGCCTGGGCCCCTACTCACCGCGGAGCCTCTCTCGCCTTGCCCAGGGTGCCCATGGCCGCGGCCGCACGCGTGCAGACGTTTCACCTAGCGCGGCGGGACGGGCTCGGCGGGGCGCATCGCCTCGCCACGGCCGCAGCCGCTGCCAGCGCGGCCCTTCGCCCCGGGCCTCTCCGCCCTCGGGCCGCCCACCCGCCGCTCTGGGAGCCGGGCGAGCCCGCCCGACGCGCACCCGCCGGCACAAACTTTGTGCGCGCGCCCTCCTGCCTTCGCCGGCGCGCGCACTCACACTCCCCGGCGCCACCTGACACGCCCACTGATGTTATCAGCTGTAGGAAATGTGCGGCGGCTGCGGCTCTTTTCCGAATCCAGCCCCCAGGACTGGGTAGTGCCCGGAGGCCAGCACCTCTCCCAGTCCTCGCCTTTGGCCCCAGCCCTCTACCTCTCCCAGCCCGACGGTGCGGTCCAGGGGAGCAGGAGGGCTGGGGAGGCTCCGGGTGCCTTGGATCCCACCAAACCCGCGGCTGGACAGCAGGGGTGCTCCCAAGGGCACCAGCTTCACTCTGCGGCTCTCGGGGGAACACCCTCCCTCCCCCCGCCCCGCCTTCCCCCACCCCGTCCCTCGTTCCCCCAGACCCTCTGCCGTTCTGCATTTCAGCCTGGCTCCTGAGCGCCCCTTGTGCTCTCGCAGGCCTCTTTTGTATCTATCAGAGCTCAGAGCCGGGCTGGGTGAGGCTTTTGTGGATTTGCTTTAGCCCGCGCCTTTGGGTGTCTTCTTGGTAGCAATATGCAAGACTGGGCTGGAGATACCTGCACTGTACCGTGCAAGAGGTGGCGGGTGTGGAGGTGAGCTCTGGGGCTCTGATGCATATCTGGTGGGAGACAGCTGCCTGGCCTCTGTAGGTGTAGGAGATGTGGGGGGAGGGAGACGGGTGGGGAGGGTTGGAGAGAACTTTGTGACAGCAGACCTGGCCAGGAATGGTGGCCAACCACTGCTTCCAAGTGATGATAAGGATAGCGAGTGTTCATTGAGTGCGTTTTGCTAAGTGCTTGCTATACATTGCCTCATTTAACCCATCTCCCCCAAATACCAAGAGGTCACTATTTTAAAGATGAGAAAATTAAGGGTTAGAGAATGCTATGCCTTCCATTACACAACTAGTAAACAGCAGAGAGAACCATGACTGGGCTGAGATCTGACTCCCTGTAATCACTGCTGGACTGCTGTGATAACAGCATTATCATTGTCACATGCCATAACTATAGCCTCCTGCAACTTCATTCATACATTTCCTTATATTTATATGCCATCTTGTCCTAGTAAAAGAGTATTCAAGATAGCTTATGTACATAAGCTACAAAAGAAGTATGAAAATGTACAGTGAAAAATAAGGTATATAGAATGGAGCCAGAAATGAAAGTCGTTTTCTAAAAATGCACCCCATGGAGTCCAATACACTTGCTACAAGTGGGACGAAAACTTGTCTCCAGGATTTCTAGCAATCAAGTTCAAAAGAAAGACTTACCTAAAACAATTCCTGACACATGCAAGACAAAAAAGAAGAAAAGAAGGAAAAAAGAAAATTGCTTAAGAGAAGATCAACTATCCTTGATACTGAGACCAGAAAAAAATTTCTCTAAAAAATCCCCATGAACTTTGGGGTGATAGAAAGAACCAAGACCTCAGTTACAGTATATATAAAGAAGGGTATGTGGATGTTTAATAAATATTAAATAATGACACTATTCCAGAATCACACTGTATATGCATATGTCTGTATGCAAATGGTAAACATATACCTTTATGTAAATGTATAACTATATGTAAATGTATGTATATGTAGATAGATAGACCATTTGGTGAATACATAGTACTAAGCATACATGTAGGCAGTTGCACACACCTATACACCTGCCGTCCATTAGGTGGATAAGTACAGAAATTATTAGTTCATTCAGAAACAAGCCTTGATGAGTTTTGTAACTAACGAGGCCTGATTCTGGCGGGAAGTTTCCCCCTCTCCAGCTTCCTGAAGGAGAGCTCTGCACTCTAGTTGCACCTGATTCTGTTTCTCGGCCCACCTGAGCTCTTTGATGAGGCTTCCTGACTCTCCTGCTTGAGCAATTTGTCTTTTCAGACATCTAAAAACTTAGAAGTTAGCTCCCTATCTTTCTTCCCCTTCGCCATGATGTCAGTCTCCCTGGTATTGTCTGAGGTGCCTTTGACCTTAAGCACAAAGTTCTTTTCTCTTGTTCTCCTCTCTTACCTTCTCTTCTGCTTCTCTAACCTCTTGGTTGGGCAGTAGTCAATGTCTGTAGCAGTTTAGAAAGGTTGGGGACCACACTCTTCCTCTACCTGCCCCTTGGGTGAGCTCAATTCGTGGGACTCTCTGTCATTCTTTTGCTTTTCAATCAGGCATTCTCAACTGATGTGCATGGACTTGTATTTTGCTCAAATTAGGTGTTTTTATTTTCTTCCATGACTTCATCGGGACCCACATGACTATAATGTTTGAATACACAGCCTTGAAATCTAACATCCACATCCATATTTCCAACTGGCCACCTCCTTTAATTATGCCACAAGACATCCTCTCCACTTCTTGGCCCCCATTATCTCAGAATCTGAACATGTGTTATAGCTTCATAACTGCTCCCTCTCCCCTAATAATAGAACCTCCTCTTCTCTGATCCTTCTTTCATGCTGCTCTTAGATTTACCTGATCATGCCATGTCTCTGCTTTCAAATTGCCAAGGAATCCTCAGTTACCTACAGAATGGGCCTTGCCTGTCCAATCTGACATCCAGCCATGCCCTCCCAGGCACCTGATCTCTTAGGTTGCACCTTGGTCACTCCTGATAATTGCTGTGAACTGTACCCCTGCAAGCCTTGGTGCTTTTGCTTGTGTACTTCCTTCTGCCTGGTAAACACACAGAGGTACAGTTATACCACATGCATGTCAAACTGGCAAGTCACCAGAGAGGGCACACACAGGGTTGCCTCCCAGGTGCAGTGGTGTGCAGACTCACCTTTCAGAATTTTCCTGAAGACTCTTGTGCTTTGAGAGCCTACTGGCTACCATAGCTGCTGGAAGCCAATTCCAGCATGTCATAATTGCAAGAGTTTCATCAAAAGGTTGATGGAACTTGGAGACTCAACAAGGGCCAAGTCACATATGTTATCACCTGTTGGCAATGGCTAAAGACATTTCCCCAAACCTGAAAAGGATGCGTAAATTGATTGCTTGCTGCCAGACGGCTCAGGGCATCTTAATCTACATGTGAGTGCCTCCTTCTGGCCAAACACGTGAACAACTTGAAGGCAATTCCCCAATCTGACAATGGATTCTGTACCTAACCCTACCCTTTGAAGTGTATATCTCCATCTTGCCTTAGGACAAATTGTGTTAATAAATAGCAAG
Source organism: Cnephaeus nilssonii (assembly GCF_951640355.1). Classification (NCBI taxonomy): domain Eukaryota; kingdom Metazoa; phylum Chordata; class Mammalia; order Chiroptera; family Vespertilionidae; genus Cnephaeus; species Cnephaeus nilssonii. The sequence goes on from NC_137075.1 coordinate 41,814,320, forward strand.
GGGTCCTGAGACAAGGAGAACTTAGAACTTAGTTCCTTTAGCTAAGTTTCCTCTGGCCCCCAAAATGCCTTTCACAATTATGTTTCATCTCTGGACACTTATTTAATTTATGCACAGCCCTTCTCCAGATTGCTGAACCCTTCTAGATGCTGGATCAAGACCACCGGTGTTACACAGCTTCCACTCTGTTGTCTACCATGTGTTCATTCACTGGTGCCTACTGAGGGTTAGATGCTGTCCTTGTCATTGAGAATCTGGTAGAGAACAAGACAGATAAGATCTTTGTTCACAAGAGCTTACATATCTAACAAGCAGACGGTAACCAAGTCAACAAGAAAGCAAACACACCACAGTTTTACACCCTGATTTCTAGGAGCTGCCACTTGAGAGTCAGGTTACCCCTGCCCTCATGGGGGATACCATGATGTATCCCATTTGGGGCCTCCACATGGACCTGCAATCATAAAACTGCCACATTTAGGAGCAGAGAGCTCCAGAGGAGACTGGAGAGAGATGGAGAGGGAAAGAGGGGAGTGGGCCCCATCCTTCACTCTCCTACTGAGTGCTGCCGCGATTTCTAAGACAGGAGAATTGGCCTTAATATTTCATGATTGTGATTGGCTGCCCGGCACAGCCGTGCATTGAACACTGAGTTCCTGCTGCTGCTCACCTTGGACCAAGGCTAGAGGAGCTTCTCCTGTGAGAAGCCACTCCTTTGGCTCCAGACCTGTAGGTTGTGAGCACGTGGTTGGATGCTTGTTTCTTTGTCCTGGGCATCTTCTCCTGGACCCAGCAGCAAGCCGCTCTGGCCTCTCCATCTATGGGCCAGCTGTTCGGGAAAATGTCTGTCTCCTTGCAGTAACCCCAGGATTCTCCAAAGGAAATTTTATGATTGCCCTATAAATTACATTTTGAAATCGATCATCCTATATACAGACCCAAACTGTGAATATCCATTCTTGTTTTCAGCTGCTTTGAAGGATGCAGGGCATCTCTGGGAAGTCCCCAGAGGCCCATCACAACCCACATTTTCGGTAAGATTGGCCTCAAATTTGATTTTGGAGGTTTTTTAGGATGCTAATACAACAAACAAATAGAAATACTCATGACTTTTACTCCTAGTAGGATGGGAGTCGCTGAAGGACTTTGAACAGATGAGGGACCGGATCTGACATCTGCTTTATAGGGACTCTCAGGCTAGGCTGCGGAGTCCCTGAGCGACTCATGGGAAGTAAGGGCAGCAGGCTCTGGGTGGAGCACCTTTATCATTGCCAGCTGGGCGGGTCTGCCAGGTTGGTGGCTTTCAAATTGTTGTGAACATTGCTCCATGGTAAGAAGGGTACAGTCACACTTTACACTCGGACTTAGGTAAAACTGAAACAGGCTGTGAAGCAATAGTTACCCTGGCTGCATGTGGTCTGTTGTGATCCTTTTATGTTTTTAAATTTTGTTTAATGACATTAAAATATAAATGCTGGTCTGGCCCCAGCCCATGTGGCTCAGTTGGTTGAGTGTCTTCACCAGCACTGAGAGGTTGTTGGTTCCATCCCAGGTCAGGGCATACGCCAGGGTTGTGGTTCAATCCCCAGTTTGTGAGCATGCAGGAGGCAGCCGATGTTTCCCTCTCTCTCCCTCCCCCTCTCCCTTCCTGTCTCTCTAAAATCAATAAAAGACATATTTTTAAAAACTGGACCACTGTTATTTGAAGCAATGGGTAGAAATTGAATGCTTTCTTAAAACAAATAAATAGATAGATAAATAAATAATTGCTGGTCAGCCTCTATTGAAGTGATCCATTACTGGGTTGGGATCATAGTTTATAAAATACAGCTCTAGGTCGACCTCTCTGGATAACAATACATCTCCATAGTTACCTCAGGAGATGGGAACCAGGTGGCATTGAGTAGGGGAAATTTTTACTTTTCATCATTTCCCCTTTTGTACTTTTAATTTTTGTGTTATGCACACACAACTATTCAATAAATAAATTCTATTTTGAATCATTATGGCAAAAACACTTCCTGCTTTCTAATTCTGACCTGAGTGGCTTTACAAAACCAGAGGCTAGGGTCGGCAAAAGTGAGTTGCTGGTGAATTTGTTTTGCTTAAATTTATCGAAATACACCAAGCAAGACCTGGCTGCATGGTTAGTTGGTTGGAGTGTCATCCCATACACCAAAAAGGTTGTGGGTTCGATTCCCCATCAGGGCACATGCCTAGGATTTGAGTTTGACAACTGATGGATGTTTCTCTCTTACCTCCCTCTCTCTCTCCCCCACCCCTTCTCTCTCTCTCTCTCTCTCTCTCTCTCTCTCTCTCTCTCTCTCTCTCTCTCTTCCCTTTCCTCTCTCCAAAAACATATCCTCAGATGAGGATTAAAAAAAAACTTAAAAAAAATCAAACAATATTTTTTTCACAAGCATCTGGGAGGCATAAAGGTACAGTGGTTGGAAGCTCTGCAGTTAGGTTGATTTTTAATTTTTAATTTTCTGGGTATAAAAACTGTTTAATATGCATTTTAAAAATTACTGTGATAAGCATAATATCGAAATGAAAACTCCTAGTGCTTCCTAGTGCTTCCTAGTGTCATGACCTAGAGCAAGCTAACTTCTCTAAGTCTCAGTTTCCATGTCTGTAAAGATGGGTCCAAAGGAGGCCTACTCATGGAACTTTGCTAATGATTCTATGGACATGGTCTGCGCCCAGCATGCAGTAACCACTGAAGACACGTTGATGTTTTGACTGATTACTCTGTGTCAGGTTGTGGGCCACAGCTGAGCATTTCAGGAACCTAATGAGTGCTAGGTGATCACATCCAAGGGACACCTTCCCTAGTTCTTGGTTGATGGGGAGCCAGCTTCTGAGAGGAAGGGAAGTGTGTAGGTTAAGATGGAAGGGTGAGATGAACAGAAGTGAGGGCAGAGGAGAAGCGAGTGTTTCAGAGAAAAGGAAGATGCAGAGGTGAGGAAGAGAAGAGCAAGGTGCATTGCTGAACTACAAGACTCAGGAACTTAATCCTGATCCCTCCACCCCCACCGGTATATAAATAAGGTTCTCAAGTCTGACTTAAGCTTATTTCCTTTACAGACCCCAGAAGGCTTTACACCTTGGAGAGTCCCATGGGCTCCTTAGATCCCTCCCTCCACTTTGGATGCGATTCAATTAGCACCACTCTCCAGCTTGCCTTTGGGTGTGTGAGAGGAGTGCTGCAGAACTGAGGACTGAGCTCATTAAAAGTCAGCACGGGCTTCTTTTCACAGGGCTGGCATTGCAATGAAGCCGCAGTAATTTAAAGGCTATAAGTAGTTTAGCAAAGCAACCACTATTTTAGCAATGCGTAGCTTGCACCCTACCCTTACTAGCATTAGTACTGCTCAGTAATTTAACAAGGACACACGAGTAAAAGCTGGAAAACACACACACACACACACACACACACACACACACACACACACACACAGCAGTTCATAGAAAGATTCAAATGGCCTGACCAGCCCAAGGATGTGGTTTTCTGGGTACAAAAACTGTTTAATATGCATTTTTAAAATTACTGTGATAAGCATAATATCGAAATGAAAACTCCTGAGTATCAATAGATACACTTGCATGGACGTCGTGGAGAAAATCATTGTAAATGAACGTGGGTGGGTGCTTCTCAAACTGGGATCATCTGCAGATGCATCCTTAACGGTCTAGGAGAAATTCTCTCTCTTCAGAAGGGTTCATACTTTACTCATATCTCAGAAATACGAAAGTAGGTCATTTCACATGCAACTTGCAAGCATTTTACCTCTTGATTTTGACAGTGGAGTTCTAATATACCCAGTCTTCCCTGCCCACATGGGGTGTAAGTCTCATTCTTTGTCATGGCAATGGGGAGGGAAACTCTGGCCTGAAAGCAGCCCTAGGAAAGTATAAGTTGGGATAGAATAATCTTTTATGTTCCTCTGGCTTTGGAAGTGGCAGACTAAGGAGGGTGTGTCTTAACGCTGTGGGATCTGTTCCCTGAGGACAGAATTTGCGTTTCACACCAAGAGGGCATCATGCAAATGAGAAATGTATTGATTTAAAAATAAAACTGAAAGCTTAAATTTGCTGCAAGTATCCATCAAGACAGACCTGTCCCCATGTTTAATTGGCAACTGACTCAAGTATTTTGGTCAAAGTAATTTCTCAGAGTCCATCCAAATGACAGGCAAAATTTACAGTAAAAGAAAACTGTTGTTCTGTTGTTTTGTATTATGGTGTTTTTTTGTTTGTTTGTAGTTTTTTTTTTCATTTTTTTCATTTTGCATCAAACTCAGAACACAAAGTGTGAGCTGGAGGAGTCCGCGCCAGGGCTCGCAAGTACAGACAGAGACCTGCCGGTCAATCAAGATAGTGAACCAAGTGTCCAGCTTTAGTGATTTGCAATAAATTAAACATTAGTGAAAGCATTGCCATATGTTGTGAAAACCCAGGTAGTACCCACGTTGTGTGATTTCCAGGAAGTGAGACTTTGCTCCCTGAGGAAGGTTGCCTCATGCTGGATCTTAATTTGGCCCATGCAGGTGCCATCCTGCTATAGCCTGATTGCTTTGACGTGGTTAGTTTGTATTTGGGTGGGGGTGTGAAGAGATCTGGGTTAGACTTATGACAGAAATAGACAAGTTGTAGATAATCAATGCCGTGATTGTTTAAAATGATCCTCTTAAAAACCTAGGTTGCTGTGACTTTTGTGTTGCACCAGCCAGAGGAAGTAAGTAGGTCCAGTGGGAGGTAGGAGTGAGAGGCAGGCCTGGGAGGAGGAGGAGTTTGCCAGGCCCTCCCTCCTCTGAAGGAGTGGCCGGGCCCCATTTTGACATTCCTGGGCCCTTCCTTCATAAAAAATATATTAAAAATATATTTTACAATTGTGTTGGCATAAAGATAAATATAATCTAGACTAGATTCATTATTATACATTCATACTTATCATATTCATTTTTTCTTCTGATTTTAAAAGGAATTAAATTAAAACACTGTCGTGTGCCCCTGTAAGTACTGTGGACTCTAGGCAATGTACCTCCCTGATCAGTGAGTCCCTGGAGATTGGCTGACTCCTTTTTTTTTTTTTTCTCCAGGAGAGTTAGTGGCTTCTGGCTGTTGAGAAACAGTGTAAAATAAGGGAACAGATGAGTTTTGAAGAAGCGGGGGCTCCCTCTTCACCTTTGTTGGACAAGCAGTAAGGAGAAACATGAAATCGCCTGGAAAGCAGTGAGGTGAGAAATGGGATGGAGTGAAGGCCTGCCTGGGGAAGAGAGATGAACACACGGTCCTCTTTAATACGAGGGGCCCTGAAGGTCGTTCCAGGCCAGAGAGGCCAAGTATGATGAGCAGGATTCTATGATCAAACAGAATGCTTTTTACTTTTTCCTCTGTATCTCTGTTTATCCTAAATTGCTCATGATGATTATACGAGCCAACTGATTATATTATATGATTATATTGGGTACTTCCTACCTGTCAAGCACTGTGCCAGGGAGTCAGTGTGCATGATTTCACTTCATCCTCACAAAAAAAAAAATGATGACTTACCATTGTTGTCCCCTCTTTACAGATGGGGGATTTGGGGCTCAGAAAGGGTAAGTGACTTGCCTAAGGACACAGAGCTGTTGAACAGTGAAGCGGGGTTTCAAGTCATTGTCATTCTGGAGTGCAAGCTTATCACCGATCTGCTACGCTGCCTGCTCAGAAGGTATTAGATTTTGCATCCATAACTGTTGTGCTTGTTAGATGTTACCCATTATGAAATCTGGATGAGGTAGGAGGATGAGTAACCAGTATTAACTATATTGTCCATGGTCTCAATGAAGTGCTAACCTTTTAGCTGCTGTATCAACCACAACTTACAAACCAGAGCATCACAGGGGGTCAAACTTCCTGTCTGGTTACAGCTTCTCCTCGGCCTAGCTCAAGCTAGTAGTGCCTCTAAAAAGGCATGACCACTGGTGGGAGAGGGAGAGCCATGGACTTAAGGCTTCTTCTGGCCCTATGCCAAGTTCTCTGTCAGTTATTTGAAAAGTGAAAGTATAAGTGTTGCCCCTGTGCTATTAATATGTTGGTGGGGGGCCATGCTTCCTTTCTATATCAGTTCTCACGTGATAGGTACATAACCTGTGTGTGTGTTTGTCTACACATGTGAATGTTTCCTTAACAGATAAGGATAAAAACATGTTTCCTGTCACATTGTCTTCTCCATGATTCTGATTTTAAGGGCTTTGGTTCTCCTCTTTAAGAAATGGGGATTTCATAGATGAAGTGATTCAAGTATTATTCCTTAGGACTTTCTTACTACAACCCAAGAGGTTTTGTTTATTTATTTACTTATTTATTTTTAAAAATATATTTTTATTGATTTCAGAGAGGAAGGGAGAGGGAGAGAGAGAGAGAAACATCAAAGATGAGGGAGAATCATTGATTGGCTACCTCCTGCACACCCCCCTCCGGGGATCGAGCTGCAACCGGCATGTGTCCTTGACCAGTACCAAACCCGGCACCCTTCAGTCCACAGGCCGAGGCTCTATCCACTTAGCCAAACTGGCTAGGGCTGTTTATTTATTTAACAAGATTTTTAGCTCATTATTACACTAGCCCCTCCCCTCCTTTATTCACGGGAGATATATTCCAGCCCCCAGTGGATGCCTGAAACTGCTGATAGTACTGAACCCTATATATATGGTTTTTCCTGTACACACATACATCTGATAAAGTTTAATTGATAAATTAGGCACAATAAGAGACTAACAACAATCCTATCTAATAAAGAGGTAATATGCAAATTGACCATCACTCCAATTCACAAGATGGCAACCCCCATGTGGTCAAAGATGGCTGCGCCCATGTGGACACAAGATGGCCGCCACAAGATGGCCAGCAGGGGAGGGCAGTTGTGGGCGATCAGGCCAGCAGAGGAGGGCAGTTAGGGGTGACTGGGCTGGCAGGGGAGGGCAGTTGTGGGCAATCAGGCCTGCAGGGGAGGGCAGTTAGGGGTGACTGGGCTGGCAGGGGAGGGCAGTTGTGGGCAATCAGGCCTGCAGGGGAGGGCAGTTAGGGGTGACCAGGCCTGCAGGGGAGGGCAATTGGGGGTGACCAGGCTTGCAGGGGAGGGCAGTTGGGGGCGACCAGGCTTGCAGGGGAGGGCAGTTGGGGGTGACCAGGCCTGCAGGGGAGGGCAGTTAGGGGCAATTGGGCCAGCAGGGGAGCAGTTAGGCGTTGATCAGGCTGGCAGGGGAGTGGTTAGGGGGTGATCAGGCTGGCAGGCAGAAGTGGTTAGGGGCAATCAGGCAGGCAGGCAGGCAGGCGAGCAGTTGGGAGCCAGCAGTCCTGGATTGTGAGAGGGATGTCTGACTCCCCATTTAGGCCCGATCCCAGTGGGATCGGGCCTAAATGGGCAGTCGGACATCCTTCAAGGGGTCCCTGATTGGAGAGTGTGCAGGCTGAGGGACACCCCCCCATCCATGCACGAATTTTGTGCACCGGGCCTCTAGTAACTAATAATAAAATAGAATAATTATAACAATATACAGTAATAAAAGTTATGTGGATGTGATTTTTCTCTCAAAATATCTTATTGTACTATACTCACCTTTCTTCTTGTGATGATGTGAGATGATACAATGCCCATGTGATGAGATGAAGTGAGGTGGAACTTCCCATTTAGTATTTTGGACTGCAGTTGACTGCAGGTATCTGAAACTGCAGAAAGCAAAACCATGGATAAGGAGAAACTACTGTGTACTTTTACTGATAAAACAGTTCTCATGACTGAGCTATTAATGCAATTGTCCTCCAATTTCAAAATCTACTTTCAAGAGGTATGAATATATTGTCTGTGGTGTAGATATAATTTCAGACCTTTAGTCTAATCTGTTGAAATTAGGATTTAAGACTGATTTTGACTTTTCTGTTTTATGGATTATTTTGTTCAGTCCCAATAAGTTCCCATCATGGCCTGTCATTTCCTGGAACATCTCAGAAACCCAGTGTTCTTGGCATTTCCATTCCAGCAGCTCTACCTGGCCTGTTTACAGCTTCTGATACGGATCTGGGCACTGAAGAAAAAGGGTCACTGACTCCCCTTGCTTTCAACACAGGGCAGATTGCCTGCTAGGAAGTTCCTGACTCAGCAGGGCTGCATTTTTTCCTGGTCCCCAGCCTCTTAGGAAGACTCACAGGGACACCCAGGCTTCTATTTCCTGCTGCCCCATCAGTGCTCATTCTCTCTTTTACTCTTCCAGAACGTTTAAGGGCTGCTTTTTTGTTGTTAATCCTCACCCGAGGATATTTTTCCATTGACTTTTAGAGAGAGTGGAAGGGAGAGGTAGAGACAGTGAGAGAGATTGGTTGCCTCCCGAAGACACTGGGACCGGGCCAGGGATGGAGCCTGCAACCGAGGTGCGTGCCCTTGACCAGAAATCAAACCCGAGACCCTTCAGGCCAACACTCTATCCACTGAGCCAAACTGGCTAGGGCAAGACCACTTTTTATTTGATCTTCTATGTAGCATGATGCCTGGCATCTCTGCCATCCCCGAGAGGGCATGTCCCTACAAACACTGGAGTCCATGAAGGACGGGTCAGATGGTCACCTATCCGGATGCCTGTAACATAGACAGGGGGCTACAGATAAGGGGATACAAGAAGACACAGCAAGTAGGATGCGTCACCTACTTTATAGATTCTGCTACAAAGAAGCAGGATAGGTTCGGGTTCATCCGCTAGGGAAAGCTCTGTTCTCCGCTCAGACTTGTGTTTTTTCCTCATCACTTGGGGCCAGGGGACTGAACTGCCTAGGATTGACAACGGTCAATATTTTTTACACCATAGCTTTAACTTCACTAAGGTTGTAGATATCCCAAACCTAGGGTAGGCTTCTGAGGGTCAGGAGTGGCTTTGGATGCCGACTCTCAAGGCCCAATGCTTTTGGCAGATGCAGCTCTTTCTGAACAGTAAGTCATTGTCGACTGACATGAATAGGACCAGAGCTAAAGAAAATGAAGCTTTCAAAGATTGTCTAAAAACAAAAGTCCTTTCAGTCCCTGGTACTCAGGGTTTCAGCCCTCACTGAGCCAAGGTTGCTCCTTTTGCAGGGAGAAAGCAGGCGGAACTGTGGCGTCTGGACTCCAAGCCCTCTTGGACTGGGAGGTCAGCTGCCATTCGGGGATATGAAGGGCTTATTGCTCAGCATAAAGTTTATCTGGAAGGGGGAGAAATAGATAACTCTTTTCTGCCGTCTCTGTACATATTCTCATCTTGTATTTCATGAGGGGCATGGCTGTAGTTACAGGTAACTATCAAACAGAAAAGAGTATCATTCCAGTTTACCAGGTTCCTTATGCCCTATGTCTTTTTCTTCCTTTCTTCCTTCCTTCCTTCCCTCCTTCCTTCCTTCTCTCTCCCTCCCTCCCTCCCTCCCTCTCCCTCCCTCCCTCTCTTCCTCCCTCCCTCCCTCCCTCCCTCCCTCCCTCCCTCCCTCCCTCCCTCCCTTCCTTCCTTTTTCTTCTTCTTCTTTTTTTAGCTCCTTTCAAAAGCTGTTGAGGTCTACTTGTTTCTTAAGAAGGTTTAACTCAGATCTCATCTGGAGGGCTCAGGAGGGTCTTATCAACTGTGGTGTTGAAGGTAAAAAGTGAATCCTCTTCTGGACACAGCTGGGAAGGCCCAGCGCCCTGAGGCCTCTAAAGCCTATGACCTGTAAAGATGGATGGTTCCCTGGGGGAGACTCAAGGTTGTAAGAGACCCCTGCAAGCATGTTAGACTGAGCCTTCATGACAGGGACTGACCAGAACAGGCAGGTCCAGGCATTCAAGGTTGAGAAGTGGAAAATCCCAAACTCTCCTGAAATTTTCCAGGAATTTCAGTAGACAGCTGGTTCCTCTTAGTTCACAGAGAACTTTCCATCCTTGTTCTTTGTTCATTACCCATAAGAGTCCTTCCCAAGGCACAGAGATAAGTGACTTGTTTTGGGTCATATGGCAGAGTCATTGACAAATTGAGAATTGTATCTTATCTTCAAAGTCTAGCTTGACATTTTGACCAAGTCAGCATCGAGTCTTTCTTGAAAAGATTGTGTCACACATAGTGAAGCATTTGTGCCTTTCTTCATCTCATTTTTGTTTCCTGGTTTCTGGCAGGTATTATCTGAAATGTCTGATTAGCCTTTGTAATTGATCCACAGTATACCATTTGATTTTTATATGCTCTCTATCTCTCTCGAATTATTTTGTTTCATTAAAAAAGGAAGAGATCTGTGCAATAAAAATTATTAAAATGGCATATCAAAATTGTCTATATCTTGGAAACCATCCCCATTGCAACCCTTGCTGTGTTGCATCTGATCTTACAGTTTATGGAAGCAAGTACTTGATTCCTAAGAGCAGTTTTAGTGTTGACCTTGAATATGTCACTTGATTTTTAATCAGGGATGTATATCTGTAAACTGGAAATACACATACATTTTTACTATGAATATAAATGTTAAAAATCTGAATTTCATAGCTTGTTTTGCTGAGAAAAAATTTCCTAAAAACATAGATCAGAAATCTTATGAATTTCTGGAGGGACCAGATGGTCTCAGAGGTTTAGTCCCATCCCTTCTCTTCTGGAGCCACCCCAGCCAGGATACCCAAACACTAGTTTAAAAATGGATAGGGCCTGGAGAGGGGTCAGGGCCATTAGACTTTGAGTTCTGCACTTTCCCCAAGCTTTTAAGTAAACATTTAATGTTAGGTTGTTAGTTCAACTCTTTGTTTCTTTAACACACTAGACAAATCACTTACTTCTGAAATCTTGGTCTTTATAGTGGTGCTCTATGATAATTTTCACCTCACTAATTCCATGCTCTTCAATCAGATAAGTGATACAGAAATATGTCATTAATCCAGACTCAATACCTTTAGAGATTAGTAATTCCAGAGGTATGAGATGAAGCTTACTAAATATATGAAGAAAGTGTTTAGTAAGCCTAAACATGATTATAGGAGCAAATAGTTAACCTGCTAAGAAGAAAACTACCTTTGAAGATGCAAATACTTTTAAAATGTTGCTGCTACTAATTACAGAGAAGTTTAGCAACATTCTAAAGCGAGCAGCATTCTAAAAGAAACTTCAATTAATATATGTTCTATGAAGTTAAAAATAAACACAACAACACAAAACTTCATGTCTTTAAAGATATTGTGGAGATGAGACTTAAAAAACAAACCAACCCATGACATTAGCCTTTTTCACACCAATCACTCCACACTTGAGAAGTTTAACTAGATGTCATAATGTTATGAGGTTTGGGGTGACGTACAAGACTACAACTTTTCAAGGGTAATTTATGAACCTTTGGGATTTAATGTTCAGATGTATGAGCCTGTTTAGGTGCATGTGTTTATATATGTCAGAGTGTGTGCACTATGCAGGTATATGTGCTATGATGATAAATTTCAATGTCAAAGGAGTTGAAGGAAGCAGGGCCAGGGACAAGATCAAGGGTGACAGAAGTCACCTATATGGAAAAGGGGAAAAATCATATCAGAATTCTGAAGTTAAGTAAAAGCAAGAGAGAGAGAGACTTCACAGCATAAAAAACAAAGGGAGATGTAAGAGGCTGGCATAACTTCATCATAAATATTAAGATCTTTGGCAGAATAAAAAATGGAACCCACCAAAATAGAATTTCTGAGGCAGATGGTTATTTCTACATGTGCATAGTGTTTATGTTTGGGGTTAATAAATGAATTTTGAGATTTCTATCTTAGAACAAGAGACCTGTATTCTATTCCCAACTCTGGTAGTGAGTAAAATAATTAATTGCAATTCAACCAGTTTTTAGGAAGAACACAAACATGCAGTTTCTCCAGGAGCCTTTAGTCTGGTTAGTAGAGTCTTTCTTCCTGGCTCTTTGATGCTGACAACTTGCCAGAGGTTAAATGACAGATGTGGCCTGCACAGGCCTGCTTTCTCTTTGTCTTGCACTGACTGTGGCACTCTGAGGATAAGTGGATTCTATTCCCAAACAAGTATCTTTGTGGATATTAAGTGCTCCTGGTCCACAGGGATGCTTTCTTCCTGTATTATTTGGAATTTTCTACTTCCAGATAGTATTTGGCATTTCATAGTTTCAAAGCCCTTTCCTTTTATCTGTGAACCCAGCCTGCCTACTGTGTCTTGCTGGTGGTTCTGCTTATCAACCCTGGAGCAGTGGTGCTGAAACCTGTGCAGGGCAAAGCTTTCTTGCCACAGCTCAGGAACGTGTGGCCAGGGAAGGGGCCTCCGGAGAACCTATCTCTTTCCAGGATGCCAGCCAGCACTGTGAACCAAATAGAGAGGTACTAACGTGCTATCACTGGGCTTCCTCCCAACAAAACTAGCTTCCTCACTCACTTGGCTCCAAGGCCTGGAATTCCTATAGAAAGAGACTTTGACATTCAAAGTTCCATTTAAAAGGCCATACTGGTTGTCCTTTGTGCATCAATTTGATGTCACAAATATATATAAATATATAATATAAGGTTTTATATATATATCATATAAGGTTATTTTTAATATATATTATAACGTAAAGCTATACTAGAGGCCCTGTGCATGAAAATTTGTGCACTGGAGGGGGGGGTCTCTCAGCCCGGCCTGCCCCCTCTCACAGTCCGGGAGCCCTCAGGGGATGTCCTACTGATGGCTTAGGCCCGCTCTGGGCAGGGGGTGTGGGGAAGGAGTAGGCCTAAGCCACAGTCTGGCCTCCCTCTGTGGGAGGCGACCAGGCCGATCAGGGGAAGGCACCGCCCCCATCACCCTGCCATTGCTACTGCTGCCAGCCGCCACAGCTTTGTCTGGAAGGACCTCCAGAAGGACATTCGGCTGTCTGGTCTAATAAGCATATTATGCTTTTATTATTATAGTTATTATATAAGGTTGTTATAATATTTTAACATAATGATACTATATAAAATTATATATGTCATTATAGTAATATATATATATATATGACTTGAAGCCTTCCAAAACAGGCTACTCATATTAGATAACTAGTAAATGGTAAACTTAGAATTGGAATCTTGATTTTTTTGTCTTTAAATTTAGTGTTTTTACTATTAACCATGTTTCCTCCTCCATAAAATATTCTGCCCTATAAATATTTTAGCACAATTAATTCAGCAGATTAATAGCATTCAACAGATACATGGTCTCTACTTGAAAGGAGGTCTAGGGCAGGGGTGTGTGTGTGCATGTGTGTTTGCCCTAAGTGTTTATTATGAATTTTAGACAAAGTGAGAAGTTAAAAAAATAGTACACAGACCATCCATTTACTCTCCACCTAGAGTCAATAATTATTAACAGTTTGACATATTTGCTTTCTTCCTTTTGAAAATATTCTTTTCAGGAATAATTTTTAAACCTCATGACACCTCACCTCTAAATACTTCAGCCTAAGTCTCCTAAATATAAGGACACTCTCCCACACCCATATTTCACTTATAACTAACAATAACTCTATAATAATATTGAATAGATAGCTAGCTCATAGTTATCTTTTTCCAGTTGTTCAGCTACTGTTCAAATGTTCTCAATTGTTCATTCAGCTGTTCTATAATTATCTTGTATAGCTCTTTTCTTTAGAACTAGGGTCCAGGCTAGACTCCCCACCAACCTTGGTCATTAGGGTATCTTTAATTTCTTTTAATCTAGAACTGCCCTGACCCGCACAGTACTTTACTAGCCAGACACAGCTATTGGACACTTAAAATGTCCAAACTGAGATGTGCTTTAAGTGCAAAATATACATCAAATTCTGAAGATTTAGCATGAAGTGAAAAATGCAAAATATCTCATTAGTATCATTTTAACATTAAATGTTGAAGTAAAATTTTGGCTATATTGAGTTAAATGAAATAAAAATTCGTTTCATCTATTTATTTTAATGTTTTTAAGTGTGATCACCAGAAGATTAAAAATGACATATGTGGCTTGCATTGTATTTGTATTGGGCAGAACTGGTTCTAGAATGTGCCTCCTTCCTTTACTCCATGACATGAACTTAATGACATGTCTATGACAGTTGCCCTTATATTTTGGTGGGCAGAAAAAAGGCTAGGGAAAATCTGTAGAGAAGCCTGCTTCTTGGGAGGCTTGGATAGGATGCCCCAGTGGAAGGAACCTTGGAGAGTCTGCTAAAGGAAGTTGCTGTAAATACCTTGCTCCTTGTAGGCTAGTTGATTGACCTTTGCTCTGTCTGCCTCCTTCACCTCAATTTTTAAAGTGTCTGAGGATTCACTCTCATGTATATTTTGACTTTTTTTTTAGCCTACTGTTTATTTTCCCCCCCAGTTTGTTTCCTTTTCTTCCTGGGCCTGCTCACTTCTAAATCCATTGTCTCAGTTCATTTTGGAGGAAGCCCAGTGTTCCTGAGTGCTGTTCCTGAGAGAAGTTCCTTCTCTCCTAAGTTCCTGGACATTGTTGCTCTGGATAAATCAGTGGGTGTTAGAGACATTCCAGACTAGAATTCTCTTTTTAAAAATAATAACTTTTCATTTTTATTACAAAAGTTATACATGTTCATTGTAGTACAGAAAGAAATATACATAAGTAAAGAAAACTTCCGACCCCCACCCCAAGCATAATACAGTCAGATAGTTTGGCAGCTCCTGGCATGACATTGGTTTCCTACCACTGCTGTAACAATGACTCCTACTTTGGTAACTTAAAACTACACTTATAACCTTACTGTTCAGTAGGTCAGAAGTCCTAAATAAGTCCTATGGGACTAAGTTCCTTCTGAAGGCTCCAGGGAAGAATCAGTTTGCTTAACCTTTCCCACTTCTAGAAGCTGCCAGGACCCCTTAGCTTGTGGTCCCTTCCTCCATCTTCAGAGCACAGCACTCCAATCCCTATTTTTTACTTTGTCCCTCTTGCCTCATATTATAAGGATCCTTGTGATTACACTGGGCCTACCAAGTAATCTTCTCATCTCAAGATCCTTACTCTTCACCTGCAGTCTCTGTTGCCATGTAAATTAGCAGATTCACAGGTCAGGGAGTAAGATTTAGACACTTTGGGGGTATCCATTATTCTGTCTATCACACCTTACAAATCAAAAACACATTCCATCATCCATCTGTCTCCATTTTTGTACCTGCAAATGTTTATTGTTGTAAACTGAGGAATAGTGAGGAGTTTGTGTTCTTTTATGTGGGGGGAAGAGGGAAAAGTAAAAGCAGAAAGGGAGAATAGAAGGTTCTGTGATGTCTATTCTAGTTCTGGCTGAAAACGTGAACTTGAGACCTGCTTGATAGATGGTGATGACAAGAAATGGATGGAATCTTTGCAGAAAGACTGTGTGGCTTTGGGCACATGAACTGCTGCGTGAGGATCAAGGGAAATGTGACTCAGAATTACCTGCTTTTGCCAAGAACCCAGCAGGCTTCTGATGTACCAGTAATGGAAGCACTGAAGCATCTGGATGTGCCAATGTCACATGGACATGCTTATTCTTACGGTGGCAGTGGTGGAGCTCATGCATGAGAGAGAGCTAGTAGGTGAGAGAAGGGACAGGCAAATGCCACAGGTAAACTGTAGATGACCATGATCATGAGTATAATGATGTCCCACTTAGAGGCTCCGAGGTAGTCTTCTATGAAAGGAATGGCGATGTTAGAAGTGTGTACGTGTGTGTGTGTGTGTGTGTGTGTGTGTGTGTGTGTGTGTGTGTGTATTCCACTTAGCAATAGAGTATGGGCACTTTTTTTCATGTAAGTTATTTTTTCTTAGATACATGGGACTTCCTAGTATTCCATGTCTGGGTATGTACCAATGTGTTCAATTACTCCTTTCTTACTGGTGCTTCCAATTTTTCTCTATTTTAAACTATGGTATAAAGAACCTTCTTGAAACTTTCACAAATCCATAAATAGTTTCTTGGGATAGAACTAATATAAAAGTGGAACTACAAGATCTAAAGGGTATGGGAATCATTCTGAAGCTTTTGAAGTATGAAGTACAGTCACCTTATTTGTAAATGGGTAAGATGGAATTGGTCACTTTCAAGCTTTTTTCTCTGTTCTTATTAGCCAGAAACCCAGGAAGTAAATGAATCAGAGGTGAGCCCACTGTGGTGGAGTGGTGCTGGGCTGGGCTGTTTATGCCCCCTGCCCCCTCAGCTGCCAGGGGCTCTGAAGAACCTCCAGATCTCTGGGGCACACAGTTTGCAGACTATGGGGTGAGATGACCTCATGTTTCTTTCCAATGACATCTTTGTTATCAGGTGCTTTGACTGAACTGCTTGCTGGCTGTCTAGACAGGTCTGAGATCATATCTCTGGGTCCCCATCATGCCCTCCCTAAGTGGTCAGCAGGTACTTGTTAATCTTAGATAGCAGCCATTTCACAACAGGTCAGAAGCAGGGGGATCCTGAAGGCCAAGTTGAAAGGGGAGAAACTGGGCTACACCCACCTGAGAGCGATGACTCGGGAGCCTGGATGTGACAGATGAATTGGGGGAATTCTGGTGATTCAGAACTTGGGGAATGTAGACAGGATATAATTTTAAATATACAGGTGACTTTAGGAATATCAAATATAACCTCCTCTTTTTGTAGATGAGAAAAGGAACCAGAGAAGGCGAGTCTCACCAGAGGGCACACAGTAACTTAGTGGCATAATCAGGTTTCCTGAAAACTACACAAATGCTATTTTGCCTTTACCGCATTTGAACCTTCTTCTCCCTTCCCCCTCGAAGGGGAAAAGGACAGAGGGAAGGAAAAAAAAAACTAACATTTAAAACAGCGATTATGTGCCAGGCAATGATCTGAGCACATTCCTTTTACTTTGTTCACCTGGTCAGGATGGGCATCGTGCTGTCTTGAACAGAAGGTCTTCACCTCACAAGTTCAGTCCTGGATCCAGAGGCATCAGTAGTGAGTGATGGTGCTGCAATCTAAACTCACTCTCTGACTCCGGAGACCACCTTTCCCCAACTTGATATATTGTATTAACCTAGAAAGGTACCTGTTGCCTAAATGTCAGATGGCAGAGGAATTTGGAAAGTAATACTAAGACTACATAAAGTAAAAGATGATGAACAAGAACCTGATGACAGACAAGACTAATTAGAATATAAACACATTGATTAGATTCAAACACATCAATATAGGAAAGAACATGATCTGAAAACCTGCCCAGAACACATCCTTGGAGGTCCTCTCTGGGCATGAAAGTTGGTGTTACAGGAAGCGGTGCGAGATATGGAGAAATCTCTTCCTCAAGCAGGTTCCTTTGGGAAATACCATCTAGTGTTCAACATTCTAACATCATCTGTGACTAGGAAACCCAGGGCACTCTTCATAAGAATGTGAGGTTTAGGTCCAAATCTCCGGAGTCATTCAGAAGACGTTGGGCACCCAAACTGCAGGCATGGGGATGTAATCCTAAGGGGCTAGGGGAGATGAGGATAAGTGCATAATAACCTTGAGTTTGAACTCTAGAACCACCTTTCGTCCCACCCAAATCTACTAGAGATCTTGCCATGCTTTTGTGGGGGAAATTCCAAGTCGTCCATCAATATCAAACTTCTCTTGGAAGTTAACAATGCTATAGATTGGGACTCACAGGCAGTAGTTATAAGAGAACATTAGGACAATTTTAGGGTTTACCAATGTGATTTGGTTTCCCTTGCACAGAAGTTTTATGACTCACGAAGTCCACTATAATACAGCTCATGAGCCAATGGTTTTGTGGGTAAAACAACCTTCAAAGTCTTTCCTTAAGTTGAATGTGGCTGGAGTCCTGCTATGCCTCTGCTTCTCCAGAGTGGATTCTAAGCCACATCCCTTTACCCAACTCACATAAGAGTAGATTTTTATTCTTGAAAACTACAAGCCGCTACAGCAGTCTGGCATGTTCTCCACCTCCTCTTCAAAAATCACTCCTCCTTCAGGGTCCAGGCCCTGCTGCCCACTCAACACACTGGTTACTTCTTCCCTCTGTTATACCACTGAGATTGTCACTAGTTGCTATATTACATTGTACTATAATTTTTCATGTATGTGAATCCCATTGAACTCAAAATTTACACATTTCTTGAGATTAGGCAAGAGATGAGGTAAAGGGTTGGACCACCATATCAGTGAAGTAGATCTTAGAAAATGGACCTTGAAGTCAGGCAGCCTGAGTTTAAATGCAGACGCTGCCTTGATCAAGGTACTTAACTCAACTGTGTTCCAGTCCCCTTATCTGTAATGATGGTGCCTACCTCACAGGGCACTAATTGACCCAGAGAATTCATATAAAGAGCCATTAAAAAACTTACCTGCAATTATTATTTCCATATGCCAGGCACTGAGTGGGCTATTTTTCATCCACCATCTCATCTATTCATCACAAGAATTTGGTGGGCTGGCACAGTAAACACTGTCCATTGCCTGTACTCCAACCAGCTACTTCTTCCTCTTGGTCTGCAAAGTCCTGCTGTTGTTTAGGTGTTTGTCCTTCTACAATCCTATTCTTTGGGAAGTGATTCTGCTCGTAGCCCAGGGGTAAGTTTAAACCAATTATGGCATCCATCACCAGCAACTAGTCCTGGGGGTCATGTTACCTTATTTTAGCCAGTGAGGCATGAGGGCAAGCCTCGCTGGGTGGGGATGGGGGCTTGGGGAAGGTTCCTCATTGATGAAAAAGAGGCAGGTAGGAAGAGACATCCCTCTTCTCTACTTTGGATGTTGTGCTGTTGGATGCGTGCCTGGAATGTCCATAGCTGTAAAGAAAGTCAACACAGAGAGGAGGCCAGAGCCAAGCGAAGCAGAGGCAGGCCTCCTGGCTCCTGGCACAGCTGTGCACTTCCTATAATGTGAGATGGGACTTCCCACATGCTTTTTCTAAACTTGCACCCAAAGAAAGCATCCTAACTACTATTTTGCTTCCTATGTCCCAGCTGAGGAAGCTGAACTTTGAAGGGATGCACATTATTTACTTCAACTCAGACAGCAAGTGGCCATTCAGAGCAGTCTCAGACATCCCCTGTGGCCTGAGTGCCCAGGACATCATCGGACAAACACTTGCTTAATAAGTAGGCAGCATCTCAGATGCTCATGACGCTCACTGATCTGTGCTACCTCCGGGCGGTCCAGGAGTTGTGCTGCAAGGGCCCTGAAACATGACATGCTTCAGCACTTTTAATGACTTTCCAACCCAGTGTGCAAGGCCCGTCTCACCACTTCTCTTAAAAGGAAGAAGAGTGATTCTCATTTCTACGGCAACACACTTCGCCCCATTATAAGTAACACCTGCTCTTTATTTAAATGACAGACTTTGGTCGTTACCACTTCTTAATATCGCCGTCTTTTAAAAAGACAATATTCATGCTATAAACACTGAGGAAACCTAGTTTTCCTTTTCTGCAACATGTTGTGTTGAATTGATCTTAGCATTTATCTTTACACCAAGAGCATCCTTTAACTAGGATCTGGGAAGAAGGCATGGGGTGGGGTTTACAAGAACAAGATCCAATCAGGGTGGGAGGGGAGATGGCTCAGATTTTTTTTTTTACCTGAGGAACCTGTGCCATGTCTAAATAGATGCCTCTCTGATTTTTGTTGGGGGTGGAATATTAACACACATCTTTAATTCTATGGAAAGCTAACCAAGAGAAAAGTAACTTACAATGACATCCCCAGAGTCACAGAGGTGTGAGTAGGTTTCCCTTTATGTCTCTGCTCTATACAGTTCTACCTAGTTCAGTTTAAGGGCAGTGACCTTGACCGATATGGCCAACTATGGGAGTCATGGGCCAGTGGGCTAAGATTGTAGCTGGGCACTGGACTCTCAGGATTACACCTAGGATAGCCAAACTAATTCTTAAACCCTCCTCCTATCTGAAGGAATAACCATAGGAGAGAAGCCAATAATAATAAGGGTGACAGTTAATACTTACTGAGCACTTATCACACACCAGCCCTGTTTTACATTCTTTACATACATTATTATTTGAATTCTCACAACCAGTGTTAGCTAAGCTGTCACAACTTGTACTAATTAGTATATCTCTCACAACAATCAATAGTGAATGCTATTATTATAGATGAGAAAACCGAGGCACAGAGAGGTTAAGCAGCTTGCCCAGGGTTTCAAAGCCAGGAATTGGCAAAGTCAGAATTTAAATCCTGGTATTCTACCAGAATCCAGCTCTAAGCATCACCCTCTAGTGCCTTCATGAGCCAAAACAGCTCATGAGAAGGAACAGATGGTTTGAAAATGGTAAACAGATGGTAAAGAGCAAAACACATTTATGAAGCGAGTTTCACTTCTCCATCTTAACTGCCTGAGAGGCAGTGGGCACGTGGGGAAAGCCTGCATGTGGGGGCACCCAGAGCCTAGTCCTGATGCTGCCCTGATGGGGTTTTGAGGCCTATGGGGGATAAGTAACATGCCCCCATCTTCTTTATATCTGGACTAAAATTTCCTATGAATCATCACCAACTGATGCAGAATCCCTTAGGGGAGGAGAGCAGGCGTCTGCATTTCTAACACGCTCCTCTAACCAGGTGATTCTGATGCAGGTGGTGTTTGGACCATGCTTGGAAATCAGCTGAGCCTTGGGGCTCCTTTCCGTTGCTTATTTAATGACACTAGGCTTCTTGCTTTTGTGGTGGTGTTTCTTGTCTGCTGTTGTCGGTAGTGAGGGGCAGGGGCCGTGGGAGAAGCAAGGCGTGGGAAGTCGGGCAGCTGTGTGTGGTGTGTGGCCCACTGCTCCCTGCCTCTGGTCCTTTCTTTCTCACGTGAAGCAGGTTAAAGGAGACCAAAAATCAGCAGCGTGGAGCGGATCGCTGCGCAGTAATGTCGGGGCCCACCTCGGAGCTTTATAGCCACGTCTGGTATATTATGATTGAGCTAATATATTGGAGAAAGGTTGGGATCTAGAGAGTCCCCAATTGTATTTTTTTCCTTTTTGCAAGTTTATTGTCTGTTACTGTAATTGATTGATTAATTATAGCAAGAACATATAAAATGAGATCTACTCTCTTAACAAAACTTTTTTGTGTTCAACACAGTATTGTTGACTGTAGCCACAATGTCAGACAGCAGATCTCTTGATCTTATATTTTATGTAATTGAAGCTTCATACCCATTTCCCAGCAAACCCATTTGCCCTCCCTCTGGCCCCTAGCAGCCACCATTTGACTCTCTGTTCCCATGAGTTTGACTATGTTAGATACCTCATCTATGTGGAACCATGCAGTATTTGTCCTTCGGTGATGACTTATTTCACTTAGTATAATGTCCTCCAGGGTCGTTCATGTTGTCACATGTGGCTGGATTTCCTGATTTTTAAAGGCCAAGTAATATTCCACTGGTCTCAGGAATTATTTCTTGTATATGCCACTAAAAGCACAAGCAACAAAAGCAAGAATAGTTAAGTAAGGACTATATACAAATACTAAAGGAACCCCAATTCTTAAGTAACTTATGTAATATAAGTTAGAATTATCTCTTGCTCTCTTCAGTGCTCCAGGTGTCTCTACCAACGAGTTAAAGATGGCTTAGGAGTCTTAGTCCCCTTGCAAGGAAACTTCTTAAACTTTATTTACTGTTAAAGCTGCCTCTTTTTGAGAGTCAGTATGATGTAGAATCTGGTCTAATTTTAGGTGATAGCCCAGAACAGAGGAGGGAGAAAGATTTTATTGTTAGCTACCAAATTGTGGAATCTCTATCCTTACAGAGTAATTTTCTAAAAAGATAAAACTATGACTCATACAAACGTAGAAAGAAGACATGTCAAATATTTGATTTAACTCATGAATATTGAGAAAACTAATAAGAAATTACAACTAACAGCTAGTTGTTGGCAAACTGCGGCTCGAGAGCCACATGCGGCTCTTTGGGCCCTTGAGTGTGGCTCTTCCACAAAATACCACGGCCTGGGCGAGTCTATTTGGAAGAAGTGGCGTTAGAAGAAGTTTAAGTTTAAAAAATTTGGCTCTCAAAAGAAATTTCAATCGTTGTACTGTTGATATTTGGCTCTGTTGCCTAATGAGTTTGCCGACCACTGAACTAGCTCAAATAAAAAGCCAGAAACCAGTAATTTACGTAGGCAATCAGAAACACTGGTTTTAATTTGCTAATAGATGCAAAAACAGCCTGTTTCACAGGTGGAGATTAATTGCAATTTCACAGGACAAAATTTATTTGCTTTTTTATGGACAGAAATCATTTGCATCGCTATCAGTTCTCCACAAGTTGAAGTCTGTCTCCACAGAGTTGCAAAATAGTTGAAGACCAAGAAAGGCTCAGACCTCCAATGCATCAGACACCCCTGAGAGAGTCCTCCAGACACTAGCCTTCCATGGGAAGGATACTCAATAATCAGCTTGCTCATTTCAAAGTTTTTTCAGAATTTTCCTTGTGCTTAAATCTGCAGGGATGCTAAACATCCTTTGAATCATGGCAGAAAACACCAGGTAGCACTAATTTTCCCCCTTGCAACATTGTTATGTGGTTGAAAACCAGTTAAAATGTGCACTTAGTTCTCCTTGAAACCCGCACTGGGCAGCTCACTGGCTGACTTCCCTGCCTCCCACAGCTCCTCCACTGACCAGCTGGTGCCAGTGACTGGGCCTGGATGGCTGTTCTGATGTGCCTTTCCCACCACCTGGCACTTTCTCAGGGCGTTCCAAGAAAAGGAGAATGCTGCTCAGCGTATCCGTTGTCATCCTAGGGCTCAAGGATATATCGGTAGAGCAAGGGGGAGGCAATGTTCAGAACTCAATTTCTTAGAAAAGGAATAAGACTGGGAGGGGGCTGTCAGAGGGCAAACCTGGTGTGTATGTGTGTGTGTGTGTGTGTGTGTGGTGTGTGTGTGGTTGTGTGTGTGTGTGGTTGTATGTGTGCGTGGTGTGTGGTGTCTGTGTGTGTGTGTGGTGTGTGTGTGGTTGTGTGTGTGTGTATGTGTGTGTGTGTGGTGTGGTGTGTGTGTGGTGTGTGTGTGTGGTTGTGTGTGTGCGTGGTGTGTGTGTGGTTTGTGTGGTATGTGTATGTGTGTGGTGTGTGTGGTGTGTGTGTGGTGTGTGTGGTGTGTGTGTGTGTGTGTGTGGTATGTGTGTGGTGTGTGTGTGGTGTGTGTGTGTGCGGTGTGTGTGTGTGCGGTGTGTGGTTGTGTGTGTGCGTGATGTGTGTGTGGTGTGTGTGTGGTTTGTGTGGTGTGTGTGGTGTGTGTGTGTGTGGTATGGTGTGTGTGTGTGGTGTGTGTGTGTGGTGTGTGTGTGTGTGTCGTGTGTGTGTGTGTGTGGTGTGTGTGTGGTGTGTGCGTGTGTGGTGTGTGCGTGTGTGGTATGTGTGGGGTGTGTGTGTGTTGTGTGTGGTGTGTGTGTGTGTGTGGTGTGTGTGTGGTGTGTGTGGTGTGTGTGGTGTGTGTGGTGTGTGTGTGTTTGTGTGTGGTGTGTGTGTGTGTGTGTTTGTGTGTATGTGTGTGGTGTGTGGTGTGTGTGTGGTATGTGTGTGTGTGTGTGTGTGTGTGTGTGTGTGTGTGTGTTGATAAAAACTCTCACCCTGACCAAACTTTAGTCAGCCCTCTATGAGCCCTCTGACTTTGGACCTTGTCCTGTCTTGGGTTTGTTTAGTGCAGTTTTAGCAAGAATCCTGCTAAGTCATTTTAGGAAGAATCCCTTCACCACTGATATCTGATCAAGATCTTCATCAACCACCTTTGACATCTAAGTGCTTGGCCTGCCTTAAGCAAGAATCCTTTTAGGCCAGTTCAGCAAGAATCCTCCTACCCTAATGTCTCTTCTTAGTAATTTTCCACCTACCGACCCCCTCCCTCTGCTTCCTGGCTATAAACCCCCACTTGTCCTTGCTGTGTTTGGAGTTGAGCTCAATCTCTCTTCCCTACTACAATACCTCTACTGCAGTAGTCTTCAACGAAGTCTTCCTTAATGTTTTAACAAATGTCAGAATAATTTTTTACTTTAACAGTGTGTATGTGTGAGAGGGAGAGAGGAAGAGAGAGAGAGAGAGAGAGAGAGAGAGAGAGCGAGCGAGAGAGAGACAGTCTTTTCCAGAGGGAGTAACGCCTCTCAGTGAAGGGGACACAAGGACAAAGAGCCTGGGAGGAAAAAGTAAAACCAGCCCTCCCACTCACTATACTGGCTGTAAGGGAATGTACTTTACCCTTCTCCTCATCAGTTTTTTAATCTGTAAAATGGAGATAATAACATTGTTATGTGAGGTTACTAATATTATTTTATACAGTATCAACCATATTGCCCTGGCCAGATAGGACAGTTGGTTGGAGCATTTTTTCCCGATGAGCCAAGGTTGTGGGCTCCATCCTTGGTCAGGGTACATATAGGAATCAACCAATGAATGCATAAATAGGTGGAACAACGAGTCAATGTCACTTTCTCTCTCCCTCTCTCTCCCTTCCTCTCCTAAAGTCAATCAAAATTTTAAAAATATGTCAATAATATTATAAAGCACTTATGTACATTTCACCTGTGTTTGATTTTATTATTAAAATAATAATATTTATTATTTTAAAGTGTTAGTCTTAACCTTTAAGAAAAGTGCCAGCCATTTTAACTCAAGTAGAGTGATATAAATGGTACCAAGGGCATCACATGCAGCTAAGAAGGGGACTCATTTGAGGCGGGGTGCTTTTTTTCTGTCATGGGTGGTTAACTTCAAGAAGAATCTTTTATTCTGCAATATTTAGAAAGTTAAGTTTGCTCTTGCTCTGAGGGTAGCACAGTGGACTTTGCAGAAAGGTGACTCAAAAGTGCTCTGTGTTGCCTGGCTGGCGTGGCTCAGTGGTTGAGCGTCGACCTGTGAACGAGGAGGTCACAGTTTGATTCTAGGTCAGGGCACATGCCTAGAAGGGGCCATGCAGGACGCAGCTGATCAATGATGTTTCCCTCATCGATGTTTCTATCCCTCTATTTCTCTCCCTTCCTCTCGCTCTAAAAATCAATAAAACCATATTTTAAAAAACAAGTGCTTGGTGTTGGCCGTGCAGTTCTGACCAAATGATGGAGTGGGCGGTTCCTGCTCCAGGGCCCAAGTTCTCAGAGAGGAACTGTGAGGAGCACTCTATCTTGTTGGGGAGCATCTGCTTCAGGGCCCAGGAGATAGCAGAGGAGGCAAGGGAGGTGGAAGGGGGCTGTGGACCCCCATATCCACTACCCAGCTGGCACTCAGGCAGGCGCTCACCCCTCTGACTCTGGGGAAACCTCTGAGAATAACCACATTCCCTGCTTGTGGGAGAAGCTGGCCATTGAAGGAAGTGACGTCCACAGCCTGCCAGCCGACCTCTGGGTGTGCTGTCTTGAGACTGTTTCCTGGAAGAACTGCTCGACAGTAAAGAAGAAACGGTAGAGCTGAGAACCTGAGGAAGAGCCATGTCTCTGAGAGGCCAAGGCCATGCTGGCTCGTGTGGGAAGGAAAACAGAAGGTTGCGGAGAGCAGCCAGTCTCCTCAGCTGTCCCCAGGCTCAGTGAGGCCACAGAGGAGGGAAACATCTTAAAACACTCCTGCTCCTGGGACCGGCCCGAGGCAGGGAAGCTCAGGTGTTTCCCCAAGCGGCAAACGCGTGCGGGAAGTTGGCAACCTGGTTCAATGAGTTTAAGCTGGATGTAAAGGGTTGGAGTTCAGAAGAGGCACAGTTAATTCTTTCAAGAGAAGTTGCTGTAGTCGTTAATTGGGGAGCTGTAGCCACTGACAAGAAGGTCTGAGAAAGTGGCTTAAGAATGAAAGGGCTCTCTCTGGTTATGCAGTGACTTTCGATTTGTTGGGAAACTAGTGCTTGGTAGAGGTTTTTGAAAGACATGCAAATTGCATTCCCTTTTCCCTAATGCCACCATCATCGTTCCTGGCAACCACAGGGTGACCTTCCTACTTTATGTATAAGATGCTGATCTCCTGGAAGCCAAAGATTTCTCTTAGAGGATTAGAGAAAGTTCTCTTTGTGGGGAAAGCCACGAGATGAGAAAGGAAAGGAGAAATATCTCACCCACACGATTGACCCAGGCCTAGATGATGGAAAGCTGTGGAGGTAGAGAGAACACACGAGGACAGATGGCCACCTGGAGTTTCCCTGCCACTTGGAGGTTGGAGACAGAAGCTCTATTTTTATATTTATCTGTGCCCCTAAAGCCTACTTCAATTCTTTCAAGTCTCGTCTCTCCTATATGCCTCCTAACAGCATGCCCAGAATACTTTCCTAGAATTAGTATGACTTCCAGAAATTAGTTTAGGCCTAAGAAACTACTTTTGTCAGGCAAAGTAGAATAATTTTTTTTTAGTTAAAGCACTTTTTTTAAAGGTAATTCACTTATGTCACTGAATAACTGTGTGTGTGTTTTTTTTAAAAAATATATTTTTATTGATTTCAGAGAGGAAAGGAGAGGAAGAGAGAGATAGAAACATCAATGATGAGAGGGAATCATTGACTGGCTGCCTCCTGCACGTTGGACTGAGCCTGCAACCCAGGCATGTGCCCTTGACCAGAATCGAACCTGGGACTTTTGAGTCCATAGGCCGACACTCTATCCACTGAGCCAAACTGGCTAGGGCTGAATAACTGTTTTTAATGCAGTCTAAAATGTTTTCCAAAGAATATTCCTCTGTGTGATATTAATAAATATCACACACAATAAGAGTTTTATGGTCAAATAAAGTTGGAGGAATACAGGGTTAATATAAATTAGCTAAAAATTAGGTAGAATTTCTCAGGGCCTTTAATAAGCTAATCCTATCTAATAATAGAGTAATATGCAAATTAACCATCACTCCGCGACAAAAATGGCGGCGCCCATAGACACAAGATGGCGGCGCCCAGTCCTCTCAGGCCCGCAGGAGTCCCCCAGTCCCAGGGAAGGCTGCCGCTGAGAGAAGGCAGCGAGCAGCCCAGCCTGTTGGCCTAGGAGGCGGCTTTGCCCTCCAGCCAGATCCTCTTCTAGCCCTGAAACTGGCCATGGGTCTGGGAGGCGCCCGCGCTCGGCCGCCATGATCAGCTTCATGCCCCGACCCGGCCGTGGGTCTGGAGGCGTCCGCGCACGGCCGCCTCCATCGGCTGCCCTCCGCGACCCGGGCCGTGGGTCTGGGAGGAGCCCGCGCACGGCCGCCTCCATCGGCTGCCCTCCTGGACCCTGGCAGTGGGTCTGGGAGGAGCCCGCGCACGGCCGCCTCCATCGGCTGCCCTCCGCGACCCGGGCCGTGGGTCTGGGAGGCGCCCGCGCACGGCCGCCTCCATCGGCTGCCCTCCGAGACTGACTGCCTTGATCAGCTGCCCTCCGCGACCCGGGCCGTGGGTCTGGGAGGCGCTGCGCAGGGCCGCCTTGATCCGCTGCCTGCTTGGACCCGGGCCGTGGGTCTGGGGGGCCGTGGGTCTGGTCTGGACATTGCAGTTACATTGTGCAAGTCGTGCACAATCAGCTGCCTGCCGAGGCCCGGGCTGTGGGTCTCGGAGGCGACTGCACAAGGCCGGCGTGATCAGCTGCCCACAGTGGCCTGGGCATTGGGCCTGCGAGGTTCCCGTGCATGGCAGGAGCCATCTGCTGCCTGTCCCAGCCTGGGCTGTGGGCCTGGGAGACCCAGGCTGCCTATATACCTCCCTCCCCACTCCCCCACCCTGCCCCCTCTGAGATCAGCTCCCATCTGCAGCTGGGGGGTGTAGGCCTGGGAGGCAGCCGTGCCCCCCAGAGCTATTCCCTCCAAGAGGCAGCCTGGGGTGTCAGGCTGCACCCCCATGGAGTGATCCCCCCCACACACTATAGCCTTGGAACTTCCCTTGCCGCCAGCCGAGTGATTCCAGATGGGCGGTGATATCTGGGCGATGCTGCCCAGCAAACCTCTCCCATTGGGTAGAAAGTTCTGACCAGGTTAGGGAGGTAAATGGGTTTTGTTTAAAATCTTTAGGAACCACATGGAAATGTCTGAGGTAGGGTTTCACATCGGAAGTAACTTACAACTAATTTCTGAAGGCAAACCTGGAGATTGCAGTTACATTACTGGAGAGTACCCCGAGGTCCGGAGGTTGGCTCTGCAGCGGCGGTGCAGAGTGCTCCCCACCCTGGTTCCTCAGCACCTTGGGCAGGGCTTGAGCCCACCCAGGAAGGCCTTTTCCCCTACAGTTTTCACCAAGGCAGGGAGGTTTTGTAGACATGAATAAGAAGTGCCCATGCACAAGTCCTGAAGATGCCGGGGCCGGCAGAAATGACAATCAAACCGGGAAAAGAGCAAAACCAGAAACACCACCGATCCCATCATAGATCATCTTTTTCTTTAGATGACTGTGTGTTTCCCTCTTCTTTGTCTTCTGGAAGCAAGACAGATTCAAGTACTGACAATTCTACCAACGGAAAAGTTAAGAGAAAGAGAGGACAGAAAAGGAATAAAAGGAAAAAAGAAAGAAAGGACAAAAGTTGAAACATCAAGAAAAAGAAAGAAAGAAAAAAGAAAGAAACAACCACATCATATCACCTTTCTAAGGTCTCATGAAATTCCTGTTTAAGTTTATTTTATGACACTTTTAGTTTGGGTTTACATTTTTTACTCGTTTGTGAAGACCACGGCAGGTACACAGTCCAATATGTTAAAGAAAAAAACCCTATCTACTAAAGAGGTAATAGGAGGGGAGAGCATTTGGGGGTGACCGGGCTGTCAGGGGAAGGCAGTTGGTGATGACTGGGCTGGCAGGGGAACAGTTAGGCATTGATCAGGCTGGCAGGAGAGTGGTTAGGGGGTGATCAGGCTGGCAGGCAGAAGTGGTTAGGGGCAATCAGGAAGGCAGGCAGGCAAGCAGTTCGGAGCCAGCAATCCTGGATTGTGAGAGGGATGTCCGAATGCCCGTTTAGGCCCGATCCCACCAGGATTGGGCCTAAACGGGCAGTCGGACATCCCTTGAGGGGTCCCAGATTGGAGAGGGTGCAGGCTGGGCTGAGGGACACCCCAACCCCGTGCACGAATTTCGTGCACCGGGCCTCTAGTGTGTATTATAAACCAAGAGGGACCATCTGGTGAGCAGTAATTTCTAAGCTTATTCTCAGAGTATCGTGACACAAGAGTTGGGAATAATCAAATGAGAAATTTTAAATAAACAAATGTAAGTTGGTGGTTGTTGTGATATATGGGTTAAGAAACTTCATTTTATTTGGATGATGCCTCATGGCAGTGATGCCTCTCTTTGCTCTTTATTGTCTATCAAACCAACAAAAGTCTGAATGCACTGCTTAATTTGATTCTAGAGCTATACCAACGCTCATAGCAATCCTCTGGAAATATTTAAATTCCCAGCTTGCCGTGGTAGCATTATTTAGGGATATCGTGCAAATGGCTATCACTTTTGTGACCTCAACTTTCTTTAAAAATCTGGTTTTGAAACTATATTCCCAAAGATAAAGGCAAGCATTGGAATAGCCCTGGACATTTTCAGACCTGGAATTATTTACCTTTGCTGTCTAAGGGTGTTATCAAATCTGAACTAGAAAAGAATGAGTTTGTAGAGATGGCTAAATTGGGCAATTGTTGAGGCACATGCTTTTGAAAGGGATGAGTCAAGGCAAAGAAGCTAAGTTGGGAGTCAAGGGAATAGCATACTGAAAAGCCAGAGCCAAAGTGGTTGCAGTGCAGCTTGAATAATAATGCTATTCATAGCAATGGCCATGTGCTAGACACTGTTTTATGCATTTCACATAGAATAACTTTAAATCTCATAATAGCTCCATAGGGGTATACTATTACCACACATGATTCTACATGTGTGAAAAGTAGCAATTTAACAATGCCTACTCCAGGGTTCTGGTTTCAAGGATAGTCAGTGATGTCCTGGTATGAAGGACACCTCAGGCGATTTGCCTATACTACCTATAATTCTGGGGTAACACTCCTGGTTATGGCTGATTGGACTCTGGATGGATACCTGTCTCAAAGTCAGCCAATTTATTGAATAGTCCTATTTTCTCAAGAATTTGAATTAGGGGTCATAAAGATAAGAGTCTCCTTGAAAGAAAGCTCTAGGGATGAGGCAGCATTGCGGGAGCGTGTGTAACTAGATGGTAAAATAGAGGGAGTTTGTCTACTAAGAGAGCAGCGCAAAGACAGAGCCACATGATGCCAAGAAAGAAAGACAAACACTCTGCCTCTGGAGTCTGATAGGCCCAGGTTGGAATCTGGACTCTGTCATTTGTGAACATGGACTAATTGCCTAACTTCTCCAGGACTCAATTTCTTCATCTTTAAAGTGGGGATGACGATATCTCTGTCAGGTGAATTGCTTCCCACAGTGCCTGACACATAATCAGCTCTCACAAAGTAATAGCTGTTATCATAATTATTAATAACTAGAAGCCCGGTGCACGAAATTCGTGCACGGCGGGGGATTGTCCCTCAGCCCAGCCTGTACCCTCTCCAATCTGGGATCCCTCTCACAATCCAGGACTGCTGGCTCCCAACTGCTTGCCTGCCTGCCTTCCTGATTGCCCCTAACCGCTTCTGCCTGCCAGCCTGATCACCCCCTAACCACTCCGCTGCCAGCCTGGTTGATGCTTAACTGCTCCCCTGCCAGCCTGTTTGCCTCCAACTTCCCTCCTCTGCCAGCCTGGTCACCCCTAACTGCCCTCTCCTGCAGGGTTGATCACCTCCAACTGCCCTCCCTTGCAAGCCTGGTCCCTTTCAACTGCCCTCCCTTGCAGGCCTGGTCCCTCACAACTGCCCTCCCTTGCAGGCCGGGTGCCTCCCAACTGCCCTCTCCTTCTGGCCATCTTATGGTGGCCATCTTGTGTCCACATGGGGGCAGGATCTTTAACCACATGGGGGCAGCTATATTGTGTGTTGCAGTGATGATCAATCTGTATATTACTCTTTTATTACATAGGATAGAGGCCTGGTACAGGGGTGGGGGCCAGCTGGTTTGCCCTGAAGGGTGTCACAGATAAGGGTGGGGGTTCCCTTGGGGTGTGGGGTGGCCTGAGTGAGGGGCCTGTGGTGGTTTGCAGGCCGGCCACGCCCCCTGGCAACCCAAGGGGAGGCCCTGGTATCTGGAATTTATTTTCCTTCTACAATTGAAACTTTGTAGCCTGGAGCGGAGCCAAGCCTGGGGCTCCGGCAGCCATTTCTGTGGCAGTTAATTCACCTTCTACAATTGAAACTTTGTAGCCTTAAGCGGGTGAGCCCTGCCAGGGTGTGTGGAAAGCTTTGCTTCCCCTGTTGCCGCCGGCAACCCTGGCCTGCTCTCTCAAGCTCCATTCTACCACCATTTGTTTGAATTTATTTACCTTTTATAATTGAAACTTTGTAGCTTGAGTGGAGGCTTAGGCCTGCAACGGCTATTGGAAAGCTTGGCTTCCTCTGTTACCTAGGAAACCTTGCTCTCTGTGGCTATAGCCATCTTGGATTGGGGTTAATTTGCATACTCACCCTGATTGGCTGGTGGGTGTGGCTTGGCTGGTGGGCGTGGCTTATGTAGCAGAGTGATGGTTAATTTGCATATTACCATTTTATTAGAGAGGTTATTTTGGATGTTTTTTCAGTTCTCTAAGGCCTGACTTGACTTAATTTCCTTTTATAAGATTCCATCATCTCTGCATCCCATCATAACCCTCCCTCACTAGAGTGAGGCTGGATAGTAATGTCACAGGGATAACTAACTTTCTCCCCATTAAAAAAATATACTATTTTTTAGAGCAGTTTTAGGGTCACAGAAAAATTGAGCATAAAACATGGAGATGTCCCATATCCATACCTCCCCATCCATACACACACATGCACAGCCTCTGCCATTATCAATATCTTCCAATGTGGTACCTTATTATAATTGATGAACCTGCATTGACACATTATCATCACCCGAAGTCCACTATTTACATTAAGGTTCACTTTAGTGTTTTACATTCTATGGGTTTGGACAAATTAACAATGACATGTATCCATCTTTATAGTATTATACAGAGTAGTTTCACTACCCTAAACATCCTCTGTGCTCCATCTATTCATTTCTCCTTCCACCCAACCCCTGATAAGTCCCCATCTTTTTACTGTCTCCATGGTTTTGCCTTGTCCAGAATGTCATGTAGTTGGAATTATACAGTATGAAGCCTTTTCAGATTGGCTTCTTAGCAATATGCATTTAAGTTTCCTCTATGTCTTTTCATGACATCCTTTTTAACACTGAGTAATATTCCATTGTCTGGATGTACAACAATTTATCCATTCACCCACTGAAGGACACATTGGTTGCTTCACGTTTTCATAATTATGAATAAAGCTGATATAAATATCCACGTTCAGGTTTTTGTGTGGACATCGTTTTCAACTCATTTGAATAAATACCAAGAAATGTGATTGCAAGATCATATGGTAAGAGTATGCTTAGTTTTATAAGACACTGCCAAACTGTCTTCCAAAGGGCTATAGACACAGACAATAATATCGTTATTACCAAAGGGAAAGGGGGGTAAGGGGAGGTAAAAAAGGGTAAAGGGGGGACAAATGGTGATAGAAGGATACTTGACTTGGAGTGGTGAGCACACAATACAATATACAGATGATGTATTACAGAATTATATACCTGAAATCTATATAATTTTATTGACCAATGTCACCCCGATAAATTCAATAAAAAATCAGAAAACTCAAAACAAGTGAAAAACAATATGATAGTATATGTCAAACATGACTTGGCTCTTTATAGACCAATGATTCTTACGTGAGGGCTTATGGGAACATTAAACAACAAACAAATAAACCTAAAAGGCAGATTTCCCAACCTCACTCCCCAAATTTCAAATATAGACAGTCTGAAGAAAGTGATAATAAATATTTAAAAAGCTCATCAAAAAGTTTTGCTTTGCTTCAGATTTTGGAACCACCACTATAGATGACAAGTGTAGTGGGGATTTCTGGAGTTCAGAATAACCAAGTGTGCCTTGATAGAAGGTTGAAAATTAGAACTGGATCTTAGAAGGTGTGAGATACAGAGATAAAAGGTTGGGAACATTCCAGACTGGGGGGCCAGGAGGAACAAATGCAGGAAATGTGGACTTTCCATGGCATCTGTTGGGGGGTGGCAGAGGAGGGATGTTTGCAATAATGAGACATATGAAACAGGAGCAGCAGGTCCAAAGAGGAGAACTACTGAAGCAGACTATCATGCTTAAATTTTACATTTGCAAACTCAGCATCGTCTTGGCCTATTGTTGTAGCAGTGTCTTGTAAGCTGAGTGGAGCAGTGTTCCTGCTGGTCCTGGTGGTAAAGCTAGGTAACCTCTAGTTAGCTTTGAGAATGTCTCATTTCTACTCCTAGTCTCTACTGTTAGTGCCATAGAGTAAAACCAGCTCCAAATGACAGGGGAGGACCATTGGTGTTTGCTGAAGTGATATCTCATTTTCACAAGGAAGCACTGGATTGGCTGGTTGGGTCAAGACAACTGGAACAGACAGTTTCGTCTAATCTGAGCCCTGCCTTGGGCTTGGTGATGGCCTCCAGGAAGTCAGCAGCTCAGCTGCCTCACAATTTGGTTTGTGGTACTGACACCCTTTTTTACAGGAAAGGTTTATGAAGGACAGAGCAGTCTTAGCTCAGGAAGGATTCTGAGAAACTAAAAAGATTTTAACAGAAAAATGTGACGTGTGTCATTGCCATATATCTAGCTCCTCGTTGAACACAGGACTACTGCCCCACTTCTTCTCAGGACCCAGCAGCCTGTGCTTTGATCTGATGTGGAGTTTGTGTTCCTGAGGGATCCCTTCCTCCAGGGCCCAGATCCCACAGCTTTGCCTCCACGTGCTCTTTTCTGTGTCAACCCAAAGTCTGGATATGGTCTGTCAACTTTTCCCTGGTCAGGTCTCCCCTCTCCTGTGTCCTTTGATATTAAGTACAGGCATTCAACAAATTGAACCTATGCAGAGTAAATCTGATATCAAATCCAGCAAAAGCTATAGCAAATCCTATACTGTTTGGGGTATTCTCTGGATAAAAATATTTAGGGCCCAGAAACCTATGTTGTCAACAACCATTACTGGAGTTTTTGGTGCCTATTGTCCTACCTGGCTACCTAAACACAGAGCTTCTAGAGACAATT
This sequence comes from Cnephaeus nilssonii, assembly GCF_951640355.1. NCBI lineage: Eukaryota > Metazoa > Chordata > Mammalia > Chiroptera > Vespertilionidae > Cnephaeus > Cnephaeus nilssonii. The sequence goes on from NC_137075.1 coordinate 41,848,379, forward strand.
TACCTTAGCTTGAGTTCCATGGTGATATTTTCTTGCTTTGTGATGTAAAGTGAGGGGAGAAATAGTCTTTGGGTAGAAAAGGCTTGCCAAGTCCTATAACCTGTAGGTCGCCTTTTATGAGGAGATTGTTGATGTCAATGAGCTTGATGCATAGTATTTGTTAGCACTGACAGATTCAGACTCAGATATTCCTCATCTCCAATTCTCCAATGTTCAGGTATGATTTGACTTGTTGTTACTGTCCTTCCTTTCCCCTCTCCCCCACATAAAGAAGTGCAACAAAATAATAGTCCCATAAGCTAGAACCTCAATGAGCTAGAACCTCTCTTATTAGAAGTGAAGATAAGAAAACTTGCTGTGTACCCACCTTTTTTCTCCCTCTCTGCATGCACAGACATGTTGTCATTGCTGGAGAGTCCTGGACTGCATGTGTGCACAGGTGATTCATGAGGAAGGACACATCCCTTGTGGGGAGCATTACCTTTCTCACGAAGCATGAAATATTCCCCGATAATGGAATTTTCAGGACACTTATCAGTCCTTGTTTTGAAATTGTGTCACTGAATGGGTGAGTCCACATTAGTAGATCAAGTCAGAGTTTTCCAGAAGTAGTGTGGCAATTGTTTAGAAGTGTCCTAGACCTCCATGTTAAGTAGTTGAGAATCTCACTGTGACACTTCTCTAGGATGCACTTGTTCTCCATGGGGGGGGGGGGGCAAGCACAAAGCAGGAACTGAGTGAGGGGGGATTCAATGAGGTTCCACAAATGTACTTGGGTTCTGTCAAGTGCCATGAAGGCAAAGGCCCCATCTGTCTTGTTCACCATGGTGTCCTCAGTGCCTGTAGTAGTGGTTCAATAAATGCATGTAAGATGAGTTGATTTGATGGACTGGGTATGGTGCTAGAGGTATAAGCTGACTAAGTAGTATGGTATGAGTTGACCAGAGGTATGAGTTGGCTAAAACATGGGCACTGCCCTTGAAGAGTTCCTAGGCTACTAGTACTATGTAAGACAAACAGTTGGAAAATAACAACACAAAATATAGTAATAGATGTATATAAAGGTCCTCAGGGAGCTCTAAGGAGGGAGCTCAATTGTGTTGGAGAGCATACAGGTTGATCAGGGCAAACTCAACAGGGACATGTGAAAGACTGAGAAGCATGTGGAAACTGAGAATTTTTAAACAGTCAGAAAGATCTAGAAAGACTTCATGCTTCATCAAAGGAGTGGGAGATGAGCTGGATCCTGAAGAATGTGAAAAGGAAGGATAATGATGGAAGAGAACAATGTAAGAATGATTTCTATTGCTGAACAACTCACTATACAAAGGGAGGGTCAGGGCAAATCTCTGTGAAATGACATTAGAAGGCATGTGTGGCAGGATGTTACAATGGAACCATTCCTGCCTCTATTTTCACCGAGGCACTAATATGAAAGTTATCAGTTACCAAAGGGAGTAGGAGACAAATCCTACACCTCCACACTCTGCAGATTTACTGAGGAAATAACTCTAAAGACTCATTCCCCCCTCAGCCAGATCAAGTATGTTTCAGGGCAAGGATGCCATATATATTGCCCTGTTTTCTGTGGACTAGATGAAGGCCACTTAGGAGAGAGATGAGGTGGGCCATCTTTGGTTAGCCCAATAGGAGAGGACTTGTCTCCAAAGGAGAGGACAACCTTCATTGAAAGGGGCCAGGGGTATGCTGTCCAATGCCCAGGGGATCAGGAAGGAGCTGTAAGAGGCCACCAAGAATAAAGATTGTTTTCACCTGGTCAAAGGGGACTGCAGGAGAGATGAGTCTAGCAGGAGACCCATGAAGAACTATAAAAGCTAATTATAAGAGAAAGAGTTCTACCCAGGGACACTAGCATTAGCCTTATGCTAGGCCCAGAGAGCACACAGCCATCCAGTCAAGTAAGTACTGCCCTCTCCCCTCACTTCTCCCCTCTCCTCCTCTCTTCTACGTCTGACAGTGAGGGAGTGGGAAAGATTGTGATAAGAAGAGAAGAGCTGAAATGTCAAGCTTCCTTTCTGACTGTGGACTTCCAGCCTGAGGCAGGCTTGAGGAGAGAGGATTTAATACTAAGTTCAGCCTCTTGATCATTTCATGGGACTGGACATGTTTATAATCAAAGTGAGAATGTCTTTGTGACTTAAAGTAACTCCAGTACTCTTCTATTTACCAGGAGTGAGCAGAAAGCCACAATGCCTGCCAGGGTTTTTATTCAGGGGCAGGGAAGGTTAACCTACTGAAAAACTATTAAGGGACATAAACAGTTTTGAGTATATCATGAGTCATACTTACTCAACATACCTATTACGTATGCAAACAGTGCTTGGCATACAGCAAGTGTCCAATAAATATGTTTTACTGAGTAATGTCAAAAGTTTATAATGATTGCACTAGAACTCTCTACATGGAGACACAGATGTCAGAAGAGCACAAAAACTGGACCCTAGAAGTTGTGGTTTGGGATTTCTATGAACTAGTTAAGGATTGTTAACTATTTGATCTCACAAGAATCACAATCACAAGGCAACATTAATGATCTCATGGTGTTCTGAATGGGGTAGAGTGTCCACAGAGCCCACAGATAATGTCCCTTGGTGGAAGACAACTGATGACCAATGACTCCTGCTTTTCTATATCCATAGAAAATGCACAAAAGTTGTTTTAAACACAAGTGAGGCTCCCACCCCACCTTAGGATTGGCCTGAAGGTGCCATTGATAGAACATAAGAGGATAAGACCTTCTCTTTGTTTCCTCAAAGGGGGATATGGTGGAATGGATCATCAATTCATTCTGCCCTCCTTCTAGAGTGCTTTCTTTTCTTCTGTAGAGGCTGGAAGTCTAAAAACTACGTTTTCTCAACTCCCTGGAAGCTAGCTTCCGGACGTGATTCAAGTTTTACCCACCGGTGGCACTCACGTAGTTTCAGAAGACAGGCATGGGGCAAGGGCCTTGCTTCCGCTGCTTCTGAGGGCCAAAAAGCACATGGAGGCATCTGGCCTTTCCAGAGTCTATCACTCACATGGGTGTTGAGAGGCAGAGCGCGGGGCATTCATTTATAACCCAGCAGGTGGGGTGTCACTGGAGCTGGCAGCAGTGGGAGATTCCTGGTCTTGGCAGCATCCTGGTGGCAGCAGCTGCCCTGTAGTTCTGGTGAAGGTAGTTTCCTGGTTCGGAGGCAGCTTCCTTGATGGGCGGGTTCTGCAGAGTGCTTAGGGAGGCTTTCCTGACAGCTGAGCCTTGAGTCTGTTTCTTCAGTCCTCCCAACGTCTCTAGAAGCCATTTAATACCCTGAAATAAACCTCTTCCTGCATCGACTACTAGACAGGATTCTGCTCTCTACCACTAAACCCCAAAGGATACAGCACGGTGTGTAAAGAATATATAGGAAACAATATCAAAATATGTCTGAGAAACTAAACACAGGAAGGGATAAGTGCAAAAGAGAATCTCCCCTCCCCCCCCAACACACTTAAAACCCAAGTTATTAAGGATTTAAACATACAAGCATTTTACAGAGGACGGAGGCCTGGTCAGAAACGATGCCTCCTGCATTTCCAGCTTAAAGGCGGACACACACCCACTGCACACACAGCCCAGGCACCTGGTGGTCTTTATTTTTACTATTTGTGGAAAACAGGCATTTAGATCTCAACACGTGTATTAAAAAACGACCTGCAGCAGTTTGGAGCCCTTCAGCGATGCTTGGGAACCCTCTTTGCTGACACAACAAGACAGTTGTTCCATGTTCCAAAGCAGAACCCTGTCCCGGGCCGGGCCCCATGCCTCGCGGACACTCGGGCCCGCTGCTCAGGACCCGTGGGGACGGTGTCTTCTTCCATCTCCTCCTCCGGGTCGGGTTGCAGGGGCCTGCTCGGCGCTCTTTGCCCCGAGCCTGGCCCGACTGCGGCAGGCCCTTCAGCTGCTCCACCTCCGCCAGCGTCCGCGTTCGCAATGGGGTTCTTGATCGCTTCCATGGCCCCGGGGACTGGACACCTTTCTTGTGTCAGCGGGCAAAGCAGCACCTGGGTTGAACGTTTTGCTTCTCCTGGCAATACCCTTTGCGAGCTGTGCACCCCGTTTGTCCTTGGACATCATGTTCTCTGCTTCCTGACACTCTTTCAGCTTCACCCTCTGGAAACCCAGCACTCTGACTTGGGGAACTTTGTAAATGACATAGAGTGGGTAATGCTTCTGGTTTGCCACGGGGTTTCTTAGAATCCTCAGGTAAGCCAGTGACTTGAGAGACGCCGAAGGTCCAGGTCACCCAGCTCCACGAGGCTGTTGTTGGTGAGAATGAGCTTGGTCCAGCGCCTCGCCTGTGCGGCATTTTCTATTGTTGTTCACCAGTAGTGTCTTCATTCAGTCTTCTCAGCAAAGGAGAGCCATCCAGTTTCCGGATTGCATTGTCAGAAAAAGCAATAGCATCAAACTGGTGTAAGGTCGCACCAGATTTTCCATGACAGGAATGTTATATCCCCCCAGCCCCAGCTCGGGTCCTGCACGGCGTTGGTGTACTGAGCCGCCTGCTCCATCAGCTCCGCAGTCAGCTTCACCATCCTGCCGCCTCGCAATAGAGAACTTTTATCTGCAGGTGGTGGCTGACATTCATCTGTTCATTCATTCACTCATTCATTCATTCATTCATTCATCCCATATTTATTGAAGGCCAGACACTGGGAGCAGATAGCCATTCACTGAGGGAAAAGACTGATGGGCTCCTGTATTCATTGTGCTCAAGGTCTAGTGGATTACAGTTACCCGCCTCTTAATGGGGATACATTCTGAGAAATGCCTCATTAGGTAATTCTGTCATTGTGGGAACATCATAGAGTGCATGTACAAAAATCTAGACGGTATAGCCTACTACACATCCAGGCTACATGGTGTACCATTATCACACATGTGATCCGCTGCTGTCTGAAACATTCTGAAGTGCATGACTGTATGCCTCTTTCCCTCCCCTATTCCATCTATCTGGCTGAGAATGTTGACCTATATTTCTTTTCATTTGGTGATCGGACAGTTGAGAGACTTGCTCAACCAAAGAGTTGGTTTCTAGAGAGCTAAGGAGTAATACTTTACCCTCAACCCAGGCCAGTCATAAATACCAGTGACTGAGTTTTTCCTTCCAGGTACGTCAATAATTAACTAATAAACAGAGCCTACCCTTAATCTGTTATCTTAAGATCAGGGTTTACTTCACACATTTGCACACCTAAAACACATAAGTAACTATCAGTGGAGTAAATTCCCCTCTAAATTCTTTGCTCCAGGATGATGCATGTGTTCAGCAGCCACGGAGAAGTGTTGCTCAGATCTCCCTGAGAGAGAACCTGCTGGGAGGGCTGCTGTCAGCTGAAAGTTCTTTTGGAATCTGCCTGGGCTCTCGACCAGATCTCTCACCGAGCAGCCCTAGTCATGAGTGAGCTCAGCAAGTACAAGGAGCAGCCATTTCTTCACTACGGGCAATCTTTACACCTAAGCTTGTTACCCTGTTCTCCCTCCGGTTCCTTTCCTTTCACAGGTTTCAGACCTCTGTCATTATCTGAAGCCTTTCCCCACCTACTCCTGCTTTCTCTCCTCTTTGTCTTTCACAAGTATCACTGCCAATAAATCTCTTGGATTCCTAACTCGGTCTTGGCATCTGCTTCCTGGCAGAACCAATCAGCCCACTGTGTAAAAACACTGTTTCTTTTGAGAAGTTACTCATTTGTTTCTCATTTAAGAGCATTTCCACTTACCTTTGTTTTGTGTTTTTTTTTTTGTTTTGTTTTATCCCCTGAATGAAACCTCCCATATCTGAGATTCTGATTTCTCTTATCGAGGCCCACCTCAGTCCTAGCAGTAAAGGAAGTGAAGAGGGACTCTTGGAAGTAATTTGTGTAAAACAAATAAATTAGGGAAGATGTTGGGCAACTGGCATTTGATTCCCTGGGACAGTCCTTGGCTACCTTTCATGGAGCTGGATCTTCCGTTGTGATGAGAAGATAGTCACCAGCGGACACAGGTGTGCAGCTTCGCCTCCAGCAGGTGCTATTGTAATTGTTTGCACATTGAAAGTAAAAGACCAAGTGGGAATGCCCTTCCCAACACCTGTACACTTAATGAGCTGCTTAGTCATCAAAACCCAACGCATTTGTCTCCTTTGTGAGAACTTTTCTGCTCTCCCAGGTAGCATCACCACGGTAGGAGGATGCATTTCTCACACTGCATGGCAATTATTTGAACACGAGACTCCTCCCTAGCTAGGTTGTGAATCTTAAGGGTGGGATGATGTCTGTCTCAGGCATTTTATTATCTTCCTCATAGGTGTGGACTTGACACTTTTGGAGCCCAATAAGTGCTGAGTCATTGGAAGGCGCATACCTGTCTGGAATAAGGCAGTGGACTAGACACTTCTGAGGAAGCTCTTTTGCCTGTGATTCTAGTTCCAGTCTCAGCCCAGGGCATTGCTGTGCGTCTGATTGGTTCAGTGACTATTGGCCCTTATTCATGGCATTGTGAAAAGCAAAGAACAAAATGCAGGAGTCCAGTCTTGGCTCCTCACTGGGCTTCTATTTTCTTACCTACAAAATAGGAGATCTGGTTAAATAATCTATAAGGATTTTCTAGCTCTTTAACTCCAGGTTTCTGTGTTGGAGGACATATAGCTGTATCATCTATCAGCCCTTGCTTCCCAGGTGGACATAGCTGCCTTGGAAATGGAACTTCCCTCACTGTTGCATGAACACCCCCCCATAACTACTTGCTCAGGTTAGTTGGGGAGCGGCTCTTCTGTCCACAGTAATGAGATATGTCTGTGCTCAAGCTTGAAGGATCACAAAGAAGATGGATAAATGCTGCTTGGGTATCAACTATGCTTGGTGCTTTCACAAATGTTATCTAATTTTTTCTCTCTCTCCACAACAACTCTGTGGGTTAATATGATCTCTAATTTTGAAGATGGGGAAATGAGAATCAGTGGTTTTAAAAAATGCCATAGGTCACACAGCTAATGAACTAAGAGAGGTGAGATTTCAAGCCAAGTGTCCAGACTCCTACTGCTGTTATTCTAGGCAGAAGGAAGGTGTGAGTACAGATGATGAATTGGGGAAGCACAGTGTTTGAAAGTAGGGAACGGTGCAGGTAGAGTGCAGAAAGCAGAGGGTATTTAAAGGCGGATGGTGTGAGACAAGACTGGCATGGGTGTGCCTACCAGCCGTTGACAGTGAATTCGATGAACTGGGTGCACTAGGGCACCATGGAAAGTTTTGAGTACAGGTAGGACATACTCAGAATCATTTATTATGAAGGTTAATCGAGCTTTGAAGTATACATTTAGTGAGGAAAGACAAGGGACCTCTTAGAAAGCTTATGGGAATAGCCATCCTCCAAGATAAACCATTAAACAGAGTTCTGGGTACAAACTACTGTGCTTCACACTGTGAAAGATACAGAGACAAAGAGACATGACATGGGTCCTGCCCTGAAGGAACTTATCTCACAGAAGAGATACCATGAGGACTATTAGAGCCACGTGGGCTTCTAGATGTAAGTGCTAAGAAGGTACAGCCACATACCTGTCTTTGTAGAGTTCTCAGATGGATACAACTCACTTGTTTTAAAGGGGTCAGAAGTGAGTTTTTGGTTATCTCTTATACTAAAAATTGGGGTTTGCGGCTTCCTGTTTGCTTGGATGTCCAAATGTTCACCTTTCAGTATAAAAACAAATTGTGACTCACTGCCTTTTCTCCTTCGCCTTTAAGCCTCACTCTCGTCCTAAGCGTGAGCCCAGGAATGAGAGGCTGCCTACCACAGGCTTCCAGATGCTCAGGTCAGCGTCAGAACTGCAGTGCGGAGGTGGGGCTGGCAGAGCTGCCTTCGCTCCTGTCTCCTAGCGGCTCTTCTTTCTGTTGTTTTTGTTCTGTTTGTTACTTCCCAGGTCCCCCCCCCCCCCCCCCCCGCCAAACCCTCCCATAGACACACATATTACACACTGACCTCACCTTCAGTCACCCACTGAGGGTTGATGTATGAATTCTTGGATGTTTAAATAACAGTTCCATGAGGGACACTCCTAGCTATTAAATAACTTTGAACTAGACACAGAGGCACTAGAGGAACCAACATGCTATTTAATTTTATTCTCCATTTTCTTTATTTGGCTTCTTCTCCTTTTGTACGTTTAAGCTTCTCCTCTGTAGCCAAGACTGTGTTGTGAGAGATGGAGCAGGATGCGGGGTTATTTACTTAGTCATCACAATTTTATAAAATAATGGAATGCCCTATGCCAGGCGTTTTGCAGAGAGCTTTCTCTTTTGGATTCCAGCTCCTGAGCAAGGGCTCCCATTGGTTGGAAACGTGCCATGCCATTGACCTTGAGCAGCTAAAATTCATTCTTTCATTTGTCTCCCTGTCCTCCTGACAACCACCTGCATCCCATACAGCAGCCACTAGGGAGGGAATCCCACTGAAAAAGAACCCTGAAACAGAGGAATTCCAAACGAAAAATAAACAACAGATCTTTACAAGGCTCTCTACCTGAGCTATTGCCCTTGTCATTGCTTTTCCTTATTAAAAACGACGCAGGGGCCTGCAGAAACCTTTCTGCTAATACTAATATGATTGCACTTATCATCTCTACCTAGGTTAGTGTCATTAAATATTTACAGAGTTCCACACAGTGCAAGGTGCTATGTCACCCTTAGTTATACATGGGGACAGTGCCTCAAAATCCTCCAAGTCCCAATGTATAATAATATTGTAAATGTGGAGGCAAAAAGGCTCTGAGAATCAAGTCCCACCTCTGCCACTTTGCCTCAGATTCTTTGTTTTAAGAAAGGGTTGGAAAATGAGTTTGCATTTCTGGTTTGGGATTCTGGGATCCCGAACTCATCACTTCCTTTTTAATATTCTCTCATCACTGTTTTTTTTTATTTTTTATTTTATTTAACCATTTTCTCTCCTCTCTCTCACCTCCTCTTATCAGCCCAGCTCACCATAACCCTATTGCCTTAGTTTACAAATAACAGCTTCTAGAATATGGTGCACAAAATCATTACTATTATTCCAAGATCCTACAGGAATAAGAAAAAGAAAGCCATCTTTTTCTTTATTGGTGAACTCCTGAAAATACCATGTCCCTATTTCTTACCAATCTATACGTGGGCATTAGGGCTGAGGTCCCAAACTTCTTGTTCTCCTCTTAGCTGCTGGGGGAGAAATAAACTTTCCACTATCCTGAGAGGGTCTTCCTACTGGCCTAATGATCGAATTGACATGAGACAGATAAACAAGAAAAAAAATGACTAAGTTTAATTACATATGTACATATGGGAACTTCACATACATGAGTGAGCCAGAGACCCCACATATATGAGAAGTTCACAGACAGAAAGGAAAGTGAGGTATTCTGAGCAAGGGTGAGGTAAGGTACATTGGGACTTCAGAGGGTCATTGCAGGATGATAAGAAGAGCAGATGTTCAGGGATTAGTAGTTTGCTCTGCCATATCTCTATAATAATAAAAGTATAATATGCTAATTAGACTGGACATTCGAACGACCTTCCGGACATCATTCTGGACGTACTTCCTGATGAAGCTGCAGTGGCAGGGGCTGAGGCAGAGGCAATTAGGGGCAATCAGGCAGGCAGGCAGAGTGGTTAGGGGTGATCAGGCAGGCAGGTGAGTGGTTAGGAGCTAGTGGTCCCGGATTGCGAGCGGGATGTCCAACTGCCAGTTTAGGCTCGCAGGAATTGGGCCTAAACTGGCAGTCAGACATCTCCCGAGGGGTCCTGGATTGTGAGAGGATGCAGGCAGGGCTGAGGAACCTCCCCATGAATTTTGTGCACCGGACCTCTAGTAAAGGTCATAAAAGGTTATTTCTGGTAATAATTTTTATTGTGGTCAAGTCCCCTAACTTAAATTATTTAAGAGAGAGATAAAAGTTTCTTGTGAGTCAGCAGGCTCTCGATTGCCTTTAGATAAAAATAATTCACATGCCAAAGTGGCACATCCTGGGAGGCCTGTTCTGAACCCCTTCACTGCAAACTTTAAAAGAGGTTTGGGGAAAACAAGTGAAGGCACAAATAAGTTATGTGTGGCTAGATTCTCCTGTTTTCCTGGTCTCTGTCCTTATCATGTAGTTTATCTAGGCTATTTGTTACAACTTGTATTCAACAGGGTAGAAAAAATTAGATCTTGATGACCAAAGGTCATTTATTAAGTTCTTAATTAATTAGAGCATCGTGGTTGAAACTGCATGGTTGTGAGCATCGCGAGGGCACCTGGCACAAGCCTGGCACATAGTGTGTGTGCAGTGAATGCCTTATTTTGAAGGAGTCAGTGATGTACGCAGTCACACTTCTTATAGCTTTCTCAGAGGCAGTGGTTATTAATGATGGACATATTTTAGAAACAAAAGTTGGAGACTGGGTTTGACAAGTAGCTGTTTTTGACCTTGGAATTTACATGCAACTACAACAGTAGAAGTATGAACTTTGTTTTGTTATCCATGAATCACCTTTGTTGAAAAGAGTAAGTATATAAAAATTGGGGTGATTTCAGAAGATTAAACATGTAGTGCCATGCTCATGGCTTACAAAATCAGAAGCTGAAACATGTAAAGGATTTAAATGTAAGTTCTTGGGGTGAGTAAACACAAACTGTCACTTAGTGTGGTCACAAGAGGAGCTATGGGGTTGGGATGGCACTAGCTAATGCATCTATGAACATTCTGGGTTCAAGTTGGGAGACAGCATTTATATATTAGCTTCTTTCTGTTTATTCTCATAAGGCTTGAGAATAATGACCTTGCCAAAATATTTGAAACATGAGCAAAAATAATTAATATTAATCAGCTGGTTATTAGCAACTCCTACTATAGTTCATTGTGGTAATACACTTGCCTTCTGCTAACTCTGACCAGTTTGGGTTTAGAGTCAGGACTTTGGAAGACTATGGGAGGAAATGAAGTGTCCCACAGTCACTTATTTCTAGGTACAAAAGCATCTGCAGAAAATTTCTATTCTAATCCCTCATCACCTAAACCTAAACGAAGGCACAAATAAGTTATATGTGGCTAGATTCTCCTGTTCTCCCTCATCACATAAGCCCAATTCAATGAAGAAGATAGACACCCTCTGCGAAGGCCTAAATTAAGATGTATTTCTTCAAGTGGAAGCTCAAGGGCTGTGAGGATGTCTGACTGCATTTCCATGATGATGGGGAGATAGATAGGACAGGGATATTCCACATGGCCCCTCAGCACGCAGAGCCCCACTTTAGTGCACACTGCCATTTTCTCTCCCCTTGATTGTTGCATTAGCTTCCTAACTGGTCTCCTTGCTTCTCTCTCAAATATCTGTTTCTCACACAGCAGCCAGTCTTCTAATAAATATGAAAATCAAGCCATGTCACCTCCTGCATGTAGTTTTCCGTTGCAGTTAGAATATCATGTTATCACACCCTATTCCTACTCTGGCCTACAGAGCCCTGCAAAGCCCTGGTCCTCACTCACATCCCCAGCCTCATCTCAGACTATCTTCCCCTTATAGAATGTGCTCCAGGCACAATGGCCTTCCTTCTGTCCTTGAGCATGTAGATCATGCCCTGCCCCAGGGCCTTTGTGCTTGCATCCTTAGCCACTCTGACCTCAGTTCTTTGAATATCTGCCTCCTTCTCATCCTTTAGACCTCAGTTCAACAACACCACCTCCAGGAGACCTTCTTTGACCTCCTAATCTAGATGAACTTGGGAGGTCACTCACAATTACATTGCCTATTTTATTTTCTTCATAGTCTTTAAACATAGTCTTTAAATATAGTCTTTAAACATTTCTTCATAGTCTAAAATTATTGTTTACTTAATGGTTTAGTAGTTTATTGACTGTTTTTAACCACTTGAGTATAAGCTTCAGAGAGCATGCGCATAACTATGTTGCACACTGCTATGTACCCAGAAATAAACTCCTGGCACACAGTAGTTCCAGAATAAATAGTTTTGGTTGATGTTGATAAATGGTGAGATTTAACCCATTCTCCCATGCCTCTGGCGTTGACATGATCCATGGATGGAACATACTTTTCCTTTGTAAAGCAGGTTGAAGTGCGTGCTTACTTTAGAGGAAGAGCCAGTCTAGGACACACATTAGAACATTTAAATTACTTAGAATTTAGGGAAGGCTCATGCACAGTATCTGATATCACCCAAGAGGGGCAGTATGGTCCATAGTCTTCAATGATGGCCAGCACCAATTTCTTCTCTCCTTGCATATGCATGCCAATTCACCCATCAAGAAGTGGAAACCATTTCTCCTCTACTTAAATCTAATTCACCTTCTGTTTTGTTTTGTTTTTAGCTAATAAATAGAATGCAGCAGGCGATGTTCTGGGACTTTCAAACCGGGGCCTTATTGAAGTGACAGCATCGGTTTCCTCTTGAAAATCAGCTGCCATTAAGTCCAAAATCCTGAGAAAGCTGTATTTTGAGGATGCCCAAGCTATTCATGCAGAGAAGGCCCAGAGAGGAACATCAAGGTGCCAGATATCTGTGTGAAATCTTGGACCTTGCAGTCCAGCTCATAAATGCAGCCTAGTGATTGACCCCAGTCCATGCCACTTCAAGCAGAAGAATCTACCGATGGAGCCAAGTCAAACTACAGAAGCATGGGGAATGAATCATTAGTGTTTCAAGACACAGTCAATCTTGGGGTGGCTTGTTATGCAGCAGACAGCTATGCTAGGCTACTGTTGCTATGGGATTGTATGTAACCCAATCCTGAGGCTTGAAGACATTTTGAGTTTCTCAAGCTTTACTCTACAAATAAATAATCAGGGCATACAGTTAAAAGGCAGGTTTTGATTCAGTAGGTTTGGGTGGGGTTGAGATTCTGTATTTCTCACCAGCTCCTAAGTGATGCTTATGCTGATGACAAAGTGCAAGGACTACACTTTGAGTAGCAAAGCCAGTTCCCAGCCCTCCAGGAAGATCCACAGGCTTTAAATCATCTTTAAAAAAACCACAGGCTTTCCCCATGCATATTTGAGAAAATGCTAGTTTGAAAAAGGATTCTGTTCAAATGTTTGAACACCACCTACTATGTTCTACTACTAGAGAGTTACAGTGTATATTAGCTAATCAAATGCTCTTTAGAGCTCCCCAGTAGAAAAACCTGTTTGACTCTATTTAGCATATTTGCTAAGAGTATTTGATTATAGCTATTAATGTCTTAAAGAACTAGTGTTTTTTTTTGGGACATACCTGGAGAAGCACAAGACCACCCTATTTTTTAAAAAAATTAACAGCCAGTTTCACATAGCTGCTCAATAATGAATATTTATGTTACCAGTTTCTCAATCCAAAATCCACCTCCCCCTTAGATTGAATCTAATTCTTATCCCTTGCTACAGTGTAAGAAATCACTATTCATTTCTCATAGAGTGAGAGAACTATAGCATCTCCCCATTATTTAGCCCTTTCTATACTTGAAGGACTTCCCTCTTTGTCAGGTCCTTGATCTTCTAGTTCTTTCAATTTTCTTTCCATTTCCCAGCATTTTTTTGTTAAGCTCTACAGTTAAACCACTTGAGTGACCTTGGAATAGTTTTCTAATATTTCCAAACATAAATATTATCACTTATAAAATGGAGGTACTCCTAGTATGGATGAGAATATTAAATAAAATATAAAAAGGTTATTGATGTCACTTAGCATCAGAGAAATGTAAATTAAAACCACAATGAGACATCACCCTGTCAAAATGGCTATCATCAATATATCTACAAATAATAAGTGTTGGTCAGGATGTGAAGAAAAGGGAACTCTAGTGCATGGTTGATGGGAATGCAGATTGGTGCAGCCACTATGAAAAACAGTATGGGGGTTCCTCAAAAAAATAAATATAGAACTTCCTTATGACTCAGCATGTCCACTTGTGGGAATTTATTAAAAGAAATCCAAAACAATAATTTGAAAGAATATATGCACCCCTATGGTCATTGCAGAATTATTTATAATAGAAAATATATGAAAGCAACCCAAGTGCTTGTCAATAGATGGTTGGATAAAAGAGTTATGGTACATATATATAATGGAATATTACTCGGCCATAAAAAAGAATGAAAGTTTACCATTTGCAACAATACTGATGGACCTAGAGGGTATTATGCTCAGTCAAATAAGTCAGTCAGTCAGAGAAAGACAAATATCATATGATTTCACTTATATGTGGAATTTAAAGAACAAAATAAATGAACAACAAAATTTAAATTGACTCATATACAGAGAGTGGACTGGTGGATGCCAGAGGAGAGTGGGGTTGGGGGACTTGGTGAAAGAGGTGAAGGGATTAAGAAGTACAAATTGGTAGTTAAAAAATAGTCATCGGGATATAGTCATCGGGATATAAAGTACAGCATAGGGAATATAGTCAATTATATTGTAATACTTATGAATGGTACCAAGTGGGTACTGAAAATATTGGGGGAATGCTGTAAAATTTCTGATTGTCTAACCACTATGCTGAACACCTGAAACCAATACAAAAATAATATTGAAAGTAAAGTGTAATTGAAAAATTAAAAATGAAAGGGAATTGAAGGTTAAAAAAAAGAAAGGCTACTAAACATCACTAATCATCAGGGAAATGCAAATTCAAACCACAATGAGATATCACCTCATGGCTTTCAGAATGGCTATCATCAATAAATCAACAAACAACAAGTGTTGGCAAAGATGTGGAGAAAAGGGAACCCTCATGCACTGTTGGTGGGATCATAAATTGGTGCAGCCACTCTGGGAAATAATAAAGAGGTTCCTCAAAAAATTAAAAATAGGATTACCATATGACCCAGCAATCTCACTTCTGGGTATTTATCCAAAGAAATCCAAAACACTAATTCGAAAAGATAAATGCAGCCCTATGTTCATTGCAGCATTATTTACAGTAGCCAACATATGGAAGCAACCTAGATATCCACCAATAGATGAATGGATAAAGAATATGGCATACACACACACACACACACACACACTCTCTCTCACACACACACACACACACACACACACACATATATATGATGACATATTATTCAAAAGAATGAAATCTTGCCATTTGCAACAACATGGATGGATGTAGAGGGTATTATGCTAAGTGAAATAAGTCAGACAGAGAAAGACAAATACTCAATGATCTCACATACATGTGGAACCTAAAAATCAAAATAAAAGAATAAACAAAACAAAATAGAAACAGACCCAGAGATATAGAGAACAAGCTGAGAGTTGCCAAAAGGGAGGGAGAGGTAGGGGATAGGAATTTTAAAAATAATTTCCAACATAAAATCACACACACACAAAATTAAACAAGGGAAAAAGTGAACCGATCTATGTGAAGTGCTTAGTATAAGGCCTGTGAGTCCTAATCACCCAATAAACATCAGCTCTTATTATCACTGTTATGGGTCTAAGCCCCTTCTCGTAGCTTCAGCTCTCCAGTGTTATGGGTGCTCATGTCCCCCTAAGGCTGGGGAGGAGACAAGCCACTGGGGCAACATGTGGCTGATAAAAATTCATCTAATTCCAGTCTGATTTGAGTTCCTATTCTTAGACATCTTCACACCAAATCGTTTCCCTGGAACTGCTGAGCAGCTTCAGAAAGTTCAGGCTAAAGTTAGAATCTGAATCTGTGTCTCTGGAAGTCCACCCACTCCTCATCTCTGGAAGTTGCTCTTTGGGGCTGACATTGGCATTTCAAGGGTTATCTGCTATTTCTGCATTTTTATCATCTCTTTCCTGAAACAAGTCAGAGATCATCTCCCAGAAGCCTGGCTCAGTACTAGTAGGTTTTGCACTGAAACATGGCTCCGCACAACATCTCTGCTGTTTCCCCTTTATTCGGGAGACCACTTATACACAGGATGCATTTTTGCTTTTCTTGTTCCTCATTTGCTTAGGAAAGAGCAGGCAGCTTCTCATCCATATTAAAAAGCTCTGGCACTTTTCTTTTCCCTGGCTCCTCTCCCCTGTCATTTGCAGGCCCCACTCAGAGCCTCACACTGCAGGTCTCCCCTCCGGTAAAGGGTGTGCAGTCTGGAGCTGTCCTTACTTCCCCTTTCCTTGGCCTTGAAAGGAAGTAGCTTTGGTCACAAGACAGACTTCCTTTTCCATGAAGTGGGAAAAAAACCTGCTGGATGTTGTTTGCCTTCAAGCCTGATATGGTTTCTGAAATGTGCGCAGATATGGTGTGGTTACAGTTCTTTCTTTGTGGGCACCAATTGCTGTCCGTCAGAGGCTAGAAGCAAAGCCAGGGCAGAGGTTATAGGACTTTGGCGTGTGTTCTGTACTGGACTGTAGCAACCAGCTTCTCTCTGTAAGTGACACCAAGGCCAGTATGTCCACCTACCTTAGAGATGGAGGAAGACCCCTAACAATTACAGCTAAGATTTAATATTGCTAATGTGCCAGGCCCTGCGCTGACCAAATACTTTACTTATAATCTTATCTAAGTGTACATTTGTATTCCTTTTTCTCAGAAGATACCCGAGGGATCTAAGGCATAAGGGAGGTGACATAACTTGTGCTAGGTCACAGAGCTGTCAGTGAGAGAGCAGAGATCCAGCACCCCACTCCTGTCCACTACGTATGAAATCTGCACCTGGAAAGTTCGCTCAGACTGTTTCTGGGGTCGGGGATGTGCAGTGTGGAGTTGTGGCCCCTGTAGGGCTGCAGAGCCCTCCTGAGGTGACCTAGCCCATCTCCCTGCTTCCAGAGGACATATTGCTCAGCTGGTCTCCAAATCTAAGATGCTGCCCCTCCCAAATCTAAATAGTTGGGAGTTAAGTCACCCCACGGCCAAGTCGGACAAATTTTGGGGGGTTTCATGACCCTTATACAGGCAGTTTTAGCCTAAGGTTTCTATTTGTGTCTGAAAAATATCTGTGTGCTGAAACCTGAACCAGTGTTATATTCTTAGCTTCCCACGGATAGGAAATGAATCCAGAGAAGCTGCTACTTGAAACTGGAGTGCACATATGGTGCGAGTCTCAGGACCATCATGGGTCCAAGGAGAGTTTTACTGCCAAGTCTCTGCATGATGCATTTTGCCTATTATGTGAATTATAAAATAAAAAGTGGCAATGACTTTGATTTTAAAGTGAGTGAGTCCTGTGCGTGTGTGTGTGTGTGTGTGTGTGTGTGTTTTGATGGCCTTACTTCTCAAAGTGTGTCTCAAGGACTAGCAACATCAGCATCACCTGGGAGCTTGTTGCGGATGCAGACTCTCAGGCCCCCCCCCCAGAACGATGGAATCGCAATCTGTATTTGAACAGCATCCATGTGCACAAAAAGTTTGAGAGGCACCATGTTCTAAAACTTAAAGTGTGAGGGTAGGTACAGATGGCCTAGGTGTTAAGGCAATTGTTCACAGCGCTGGCTGAACTGTAGAACATGTTAGACTGGGCCCCACTGCTCAGGATTCTGCATTTGTCTTGCGTGTGGTCTGGGCATGGGCATGGGTGATTCTAAAGTTCAGTCAGGGCAGCACCACTGCCCAAGGGAAAGTGGAGTCATGGGTCTGCAGTTGTGTCCACACCTGGGAGATGTGGATCTGTGGGAGGACAGGGGCTCGCTCCGTCCGACTCCACCTAAGGCAGCACGATGTAGGTAAGGTTCAAGGAGGGACAGTGCAATAAATACTGGCACACACAATCAAGCCTGATCATGTGCAGATATTGTTTTTGAGAAGGCAATGGAAAGCGAACCATGGGGACTGTGTTCAGACAGTCAAAGGTTGGAAAAATGCACCTTTGTTCTCCCAACTGAGTGGAAGGAGCATTCATGGAGACCTAGTGGCTTTCACCCAAGATTTCAGCATCTTTCATCTAGGATATGTGCCTGTTTGGGACTGTCACAGATAGCAAATAGAAAAATATAGGACATTCAGTTTAAGTTGAATCTCAGGTGAACAAAGAATAATTGTTTAGTATAATTTCTCATGTGAAATATTTGGGACATACTTACATTAAAAAAATTATTCACTATTTATCTGAAACTCAAACTTAACTGTGTGTCCTGTATTTTATCTGGTAACTCTAGCCTGTTTAGAACAGTGAATCCCAATCAATGCTTTGGGACATCATGGTATATCAGGAAAGATTCCCTTCGTGAATTGTGAGGGCGAGCAGCTGTGTGCGTGAATGTGTGTGTGTGTTTGTGTGCATGTGTGAAGGGCACTAAAAAGGTGGGGATCCTTGCCCTTGGGAGTAAGGAGAGACAAATGTTTCAATAATAATGAGAATGAGAATATTTCCCCCTACCCTGATATGTCAGGGAAAATTCACTCATCAGTTACAGACTGAAAAAACTAAAGAAGGCTTCATAAAGGGATTTATTTTCCTTTGAGAAATAGATTTTTTTTTTGGTGTGTAAATTTATAGAAGGGATATATGCATGTAAAATTTTTAAACAGTACAGACAGGTATAAAATGGAAAAAAAAGAAGTAATAAACCCCCTCATTATTGTCCCTAGAAATTACCACTCTTAATGTTCCTTTGTGTATCTTTCCAGAAATTTCTTAGGCATGGATTAACATGTGTATACATATGAATTTTTTAAATTTCAAAAATGGAAACATCTTTTACACCTCTCTGCAAGTTGCTTTTATTGTCACTTAACAGTATATCTTCAATATCTTTTCATATATGTACATATAGATATACCTGCCCCATTCTTTTTAAACAACTGTATTATAATTTATTACATTGTAGGAATACTTTCAATTATTATTCACTTAAAAATATTTTCTCTGTGCAGAGCTTTGCACAAATGGTTGATTCTCATCATTCAATTTTCAATTCATTATCAATACTTGGTATCAGTTCAAATATCATCTCAGAGGAGCATTCCCTGTTCTCTGTAGCAAAAGTAGCTATGTGCCTACCCACACCCTCACTTTTCCTAACAAATTACCCTGTGTTGTTTTTCCAATGGTGTTTATCACTATCTGAAATGATCTTATATGTTGATTTGTTTACTTATATCTGACTTTCCCCACTATCATGTAAGTCTGAAGGCAGGGACATTGTCTAGTTTATGGCTGTTCCCTCAGCACTGAGAACATACAGTGGGTATTCAAAACCTACCTGTTAATGGATAAATGATCGAATGATGGAATTGAACATACTGTAGCATATATATATATATTGCTCAGTGTCTGTCCAACCGGTAGTTATGATGTTCACTGACCACTAGGGGGCAGACGATCAATGCAGGAGCTGCCATGACGTGCACTGGCCATTTAAAAATAAACGGCACCACAGACCTGGCTCCGACAAACCAACACTCGGCTTTCCCCAAGTGGGACACAGGCCCCGCCACTCCGGAGCGACCCCCCACCATATCGCAGCCAACACTGCCAAGACCCCATGGCACAAAATGTGGCCCACAGCCCAGCCCAATCTGGAAATGGTCACTGCGGGTGCCGGGTAATGACGTCACGTAGCAATGCCTAGCTTCATCTCCCTATAGATTAGCCTTCTTGGAGTTTCTTCAGCCCAGGAACATGACTTGCTTTATAGCCAGGTGCAAATATTTTACATTTTAACCAAATGCTTGTGAAGCATTTTCATGTGCCTCATCTCATTTGATCCTCACAGAAGTCCTGGAGTAGGTAGATAGGAGACTTGGTAGAATCCTATTTTCTTTTCATTAGCCAGAAAATGGAGATTTAGAAAGTTTAGAAACTTGACCCGACTGAAAAGAAGAAATGGTGAACTTGAAAATGACTTTAGGTTTTCTCACTGCACAGAATATAGTCAAACACTGCTGCAGTTAAATATTTTACCCTTTTTTCTCCCTGTGTGTTCTACAATAATAATCTGCTTTGTGTTGATATTTACTGCTGTGTTACTGACAATTACCTGAAAGAGAAGTTGGGGTGCTTCACTGGGCTGGAAAAAGTTTAGCAAAATCAGAAAGCAGGTCTAATTAAGCAAGTTTATTCTATACCTATAAAAGGCTAAGTTGTCTAGCACATGGGAAATACATATAAAGCTCTAGCTGGTGCCAATTGCATGCATGTGTTTCAATCTGTCATTATCATTCGAGAATTTGGTTGACACTTCTATTATAGAGAAAGGGTGAATAGCGATATTAAAATATTTCTTCTAATTAATTGCCTTTCAATGTGCATGAATTCATGCGCCAGGACACTAGTCCTACATAATAAAAGGCTAATATGCAAATTGTTCCCATGGGCGGGAGTTCAACCAACCGGTAGTTAGACGTTTGCTGACCACCAGGGGGCGGCGTGGAACATCGCGGGTGTTGGCGATGCAGTGCTGGCAGCAGGCAGCAATGGAGGTGCTGCCGGCCCCGATGGGCCCTGACAAGAGCGGGACCACAGCGGGATGGTGGAGCAGGTGAACGGTCAGTGCCAAGCCAAGACGGGTGTGTGCGGGAGCCCCGATCACCCCGCTAGTTGCCCCACAGATCAGCCCTGATTCCTGGCCAGGCCTAGGGACCTTACCCATGCACAAATTTCGTGCACCAGGCCTCTAGTATAAAGATAAACAACAGATGACCAGGAAGCATGTCATTTTTTTAAAGGATTCTATCCTATATAATAAAGAGCTAATATGCAAATGGTCATCACGCCCTCACACCATCACTCCGTAACGGCTCAGACACTCAACACTGGGGAGAGAGAAATGGGGACCAGCCAGTCTGTGGCCTGGGAGAGGGACAAGCTGCCCGCCCCGCGGTCCCAGGCGCCTGCGGCTGTGGCCAGGGCAAAGCCACCTGCCCATGGTCCCCTGCGGCTGCGGCCGGCCCGGGCAAAGCCAGCACAGGTCCTGGGTGCCTGTGGCTGGCCAGAGGGAGGAAAGCCCGGGTTCTGGGTGCCTGTGACCGGCCGGAGGAAGGAATCCTGGGTCCCAGGTGTGGGGCAAGGCAGAGGCGGTTAGGGGCAATCAGGCCAGCAGGGGAGCAGTTAGGGGCCATCAGGCAGGCAGGCAGAGGTGGTTAGGGGCTATCAGGCAGGCAGAGGTGGTTAGGAGTGATCAGGCAGGAAGGCAGAGGGGTTAGGGCTGATCAGGCAGGCAAGCAGTTAGGAGCCAGTGGTCCCGGGTTGCGAGAGGCAGTTGGACATCCCCCGAAGGGTCCCGGATTGGAGAGGGTGAAGGCCAGGCTGAGGGCTCCCCCCTCCCCCGTGCACAAATTTCATGCACTGGGCCTCTAGTTTAAAAAAATATTTTTTAAAATTTGATTTTAGAGAGAGAGGAAGGGTGAAGGAGAGAGAGAAACAATGTTGTGAGAGAAAAACATCTATTGGTTGCCTTCTGTACACACCCTGACAGAGGATCGAACCTACAACCTGAGCATGAGCCAGGTAAGCCACACCAGCCAGGGAAGGAAGTATGCAAATTATTGAATGGGGGAAGCAAATGGAAATAACTTTAATTCAAGGAATACTGTTTTAAGAGAGGGATGCAATAAATTCTATGAGAGCCCATGAAGGGGGCATATCATATTAGGCAGAAAGGAAAGGTGTCATTGAGAAAGTGAATTTGAAGTGACAGTGTAAGGATGAGACTGACTGGCAGGTAGGAACTATAGGGATGCTCATGCAGGGCAGGGAACATGTCAGACAAAGTTTGGAGGTGGGTAACTGCCTGGCATGTTTGGGGAGTGACCCCTTGGCCACCATGGCAGGAGCTCACAATGTGTATGTAAAGGCATAATGAATTATGGAGGGATCAGAGTGCTGTATTGAGGGGTTTAGATTATTATTCTAAGCATTGGGGAACTATGAAAGACTTTTGAGGTAGGGGTGATGAATTAATTATATATTCTAAGAAGATAATATTGTTAGCAGTGGAAAATATTTATTGGAGAAGGGAAATACTGGGGTCAGGAGGAGGCATTTAGAGAAAAGAGACAGTCAACTTGGGCAAGGGTCAGAAAGATGTGAAGGAGTGGCCTTTTCAGACAGGGAGAATTAACTGTGTTTTATATCTTTCCTCAGGATCAGGAATTGGCAAACTATGGCTGATGGGCCAAATGCAGCTCGCCACCTATTTGTGTGAGTATAGTTTTATTTGGAGACAGCCATACACATTTTTTTACATATTGTCTAGGAAGCTTTGGTGCTACATTGGCAGAGTTGAATAGCTGTGACCTAATGGCGTGACAAGCTTAAAATGTTTACTACCTTGCCTTTTACAGGAAAAGTTTGCTGATATCTGGTCAAGATCGACAATATCTACACAGACATATTTCAGAGATATTGCGGGTTTGGTTCCAGACAACTGCAATAAAGTGAATATCCTAATAAAGCAAGTCACACAAACCTTTTGGTTTCCCAGTGCACATAAGAGCTATGTTATCACTGTGCTCTAGTCTATTTAGTGTAAGATAGCATTATGTCTTAAAAAAACAACAACATACATAACTTACTTTGAAAATACTTTATTGCTAAAAAATGCTAACCATAATCTGAGCCTTCAGTGAGTCATAACCTCTTTTTTGGTCTTGCTTCAATCTTGATAGTTGGTGACTGATCAAGGTCATGGTTGCTGAAAGTTGGGGTGGCTGAGATAATTGCTTAACATAAGACAACAATGAAGTTTGCCATGTTGACTGACTTCCTTTCACGAATGATTTCTCTGTAGCATGAAATGTGTTTGATAGCATTTTACCTACAGTAGATCCTCTTTCAAAATTTTGGAGCCGATTCTTTAACTCTGCTGATGCTTTATCAACTAAGTTTATGTAATATTCTAAATACTTTCTTATAATTTCAATAGTCTTCATCAGGAGTAGATTTTATATCAAGAAACCATTTTCTTTGGTCAGCAATAAGGAGCAAGTTCTCATTTGTTAAAGATTTATCATGAGATTGTAACTATTCAGTCACATCTTCAGGATCCACTTCTAATTCTAGTTCTCTTGCTATTTCAACCACATCTGCAGTTACTTTCTCCACTTGAAGTCTTGAACCCTCAGTGTCACCCATGAGGGTTGGAATTCCAAACTTCTTCCAAATTCCTATTAATGTTCATATTTTGACTTCTTCTCATAAGTCACAAATGTTATTAGTTGGCATCTAGATGATGAATCCTTTGAAAAAGGTTTTCAATTTACTTTTCCCAGACCCATCAGAAGAATCACTATCAATGGCAGCTATAGACTTACAAAGTGCATTTCATAAGTAATAAAGCTTGAAAGTCAACATTACTCCTTGATGTACAGGCTGCAGAATGGGTGTTGTGTTAACAGGCAGGAAAACAACATTAATTTCATTGTACGTCTCTATCAGAGCTCTTGGGTGACTAGGTGCATTGTCAATAAGAAATAATATTTTGAAAAGAACCTTTTCTTCTTTTCTGAGCAGTAGGTCTTAACAGTGGGCTTAAAATATTTAGCAAACTATGTTGTAAACAGATGTGCTGTCATCTAGGTTTTGCTGTTCCATTTATAGAGCAAAGGCAGAGTAGATTTGTCATAATTTTTAAGGGCCTTAAAATTTTTAGAATGGTAAATGAGCATTGGCTTTAACTTAAAGTTACCAGATGAATTAGCCCTCTAACAAGAGAGCCAGCCTGTCCTTTGAAGATTTGAAGCCAGGCATCTCTCTCTTTCTTTCTTTCTTTCTTTCTTTCTTTCTTTCTTTCTTTCTTTCTTTCTTTCTTTCTTTCTTTCTTTCTTTCTTTCTTTCTTTCTTCTTTCTCTCTCTCTCTCTCTCTCTCTCTCTCTCTCTCTCTCTCTCTCTCTCTCTCTCTCTTTCTCGTCTTTAGCTATGAAAGTCCTAGATGACATTTTCCAATATAAGGCTGTTTTATCTACATTGAAGATCTGTTGTTTAGGGTGACCACCTTTGCTAATTATTTTAGCTAGATCTTCTGGATAACTTACTGCACCTTTTTCATCAATCCTTACTGCTTCATCTTGCACTTTTGTGTTATGAAGATGGCTTTTTCCCATAAAACTCATGAACCAACCTTTGCTAGCTTCAAACTTTTCTTCTGTAGCTTCCTCACCTCTGTTAGCCTTAATGGAATTAAAGAGAGTTAGGGCCTTGCTCTGGATTAGGGTTTGGCTTAAGAGAACGTTATGGCTAGATGGATCTATCCAGAACACTAAAACTTTCTCCATATCAGCAATCAGGCTGTTTCATTTTCTTATTATTTGTGTACTCACTGGAGTAGCACCTTTCATTTCCTTCAGGAGCTTTTCCATTGCATTTACAAGTTGGATAAATATTTGACATAAGAGACCTAGCTTTTGGCTTATCTTGGCTTTCAACATGCCTTTCTCACTAAGCTTAATCATTTTTAGCTTTTGATTTAAACTGAGAAACATGCAACTCTTTTGCTTGTATACTTAGAGGCCATTGTAGGGTTATTAATTGGCTTAACTTCAATATTGATGTGTCTCAGGGAACAGGGAAGCCTGAGGAGAGGGAGAGATATAGGGGAATGTTTGGTGGAGCAATAAGAATACATACAACATGTATTAAGTTTGTTGTCTTACATGAGTGTGGTGCTTGGCAAACAATTACAATAGCAACATAAAATACCATTGATTACAGATCACCATAACAAATTTGATAATAATGAAAAAATAATGATAATAATTACGAAAATTATTAAAATGTGACATAGAAACGCAAAGTGAGCCAATGGTAATGGAAAAATGGTACTGACAGACTTGCTTGATGCAGGGTTGCCGTAAACCTTCAATTTGAAAAAAGTGCAATGTCTGTGAAGCACAATAAAGCAAAGCTCAATAAAATGAGGTCTGCCTGTATATAGGTCTAAATATAGGTCTTAGACACTCAAATCACTGCCATCAAAAACTGGCCCTATTCTCTGGGAATCAGTCTGTTTCTCCATCAATCAATTGCTGGCTCTTTGTCTTGAACTTTTGTCCTATATTCTAGGGAAGTTAGGACCCACAAGAACCAGAAGCCACAGCCCTGAAAGACTGATTGGGAAGGAGACCATCATCTCTGTGCAATGACCAAACAGCTCAACTTCCTTAAGAAGCATCTTTTGCCCTTGCAGAGCTCACCAGATTGACCCTTTCCGATGCAGTCTCCTTGACTTCAGAGCTGCTTGCTACCCAGTCTCCTGTCCCAAATTGGACTTCCTCCAAATACAATTCAAAGTTTTCTAATCTTCCTTAGCGGAAAAGAGAGCAGCAGTGACACGACAGCCTTTCAGCATGCTGAGGCCCTTTACATTCATATGCACATGGAGACCTATCTCAAATAGCCTTACAGTGGGAAACCTCAGCTTCCTGGAAGATGGCCTTTTTCTGGCATTCCTGTTGCTAGGATACACATCATATGATTGATGTGTTGAAGGAACTAATAATGAGGCTGGAGGCTTTGCTAGAAATAAATGATAGAGATTTATTCAAGGGTCTTAGAGCTTGCAAACTGGAAATACAGCTAGGTAAAAACCCAGAAGTGTCTCTAAGAAGAGAGAAAAGTTAAAAGTTCTCACAGTAAAAGTTAATGATCTTGATAATCATGCCCTGCAATCTTATCCCTATGATTTGTCCAGGATGGTTATCAGTCAGGTGACAAGTGGTCAGAATGATGGATACCAGGTGGTCTGGAAGATGGGTGTCCGGAGGTCTGGTCACATCCAGTGGCCTGGATAATGGATGTCAGGTGGATGTATATGTGAGTCCTTCATCGGGTAATTAAGGGTTATCTGGAAGTTCAGGTGCATATCCAGGCAATGACACAGGACTGGAATGTTAAAAAATAATGAAGTTCCCAGGTAGTTAGAATAAGAATGGGTCTTTTCCTCATGCCTCCACCTTCATAATGTTAAATCTTTTAGCAGCTTGCTTAAAGTGACCCCATTTTATATATTGCCTTTCTTTACTCTTTCCGCAGATGGTTCCAAGATCCTGTTTGAAACCCCTTTGTTTCCTTAGTCCTAAGGACATGCCTTCAGGTTTTATGTTTTAAATTGAGTCCGCGGTTGTGCCAAACAAAATGGGCTGACACTTTCAACAGGCTGAACATTCACCGAAACATCATTCCTCTATTAGTAATTCTGACGCAGACTTTCCATTTTGGCAAATGGCCCTACAGTTCCTCTCTTCGATGTACTGGGTAAATGGGAGTTTCCTTGCTGACTTTTCTCAGCTCGTTTTTCCCTTTGATCTACCCACATGAAAATAATTTCTTGCCTATAAATAGCTCCTTCTTTTTTCTAGGGTCAAGAGTTTGTTTGTAGGTTGTTTACTGGGAGGTCATCAGCCAAACTGCAATAGTCAGGCTGCTCAGGGGAAAGTTAATTTCCTTCTGAAAATTGCAATTCTGAAAGCTGCACATATTTTATCTTCATCATCGATAGGAACCAACGTGAATGTTTCTTCATGCTGAGTGATATACCAGCAAGCTAAATAAAAATGACCCTACTCTTGCAACTAAAAATAGATAACACTGGTGTGAACTGACCCCACTGTGGCAGGATCTCTGAGCCATCATCCTTCAACAAGAGGCCTGGGTGACTGCCAGTCAGAAGAAGCAAGCCATATGTATTAAAACTCTTTGAATAGAGAGAAGAAGCAGTAGTTTCAAATAGATTCCAAATTGAAAGTGACAAGGGCAGATACTTCCATTTATAGGCAATGATTTGCAAATGAGCTATTTCATACATAGGCAACTCTAGGTAGTGTGCTTGGGGCATAGAGACTGGGGCAATGATTCTCAACTGAGATGAATTTGCCCCCCATCCTTATCTCCATATTGGGGTGTAACATTTGGTACTATTTGGAGACATTTTTGGTTGTCACGACTGGAAATGGGGATGCTATTTAAGGAGGCCAAGGATGCTGCTAAACATCCTATATTTGCATAGGGCAGTCCTCCACAACAAAGAATTATCCAGCCCCAAATATCCATAGTGCTAAGGTTGGAAAACCCTGCCCTAGAGAGTTAATTCTTTAATGATGGTTGATGATCCTCCTTTGCAGTGCCTGGGTGGCCAGATTGTTACTGGTGTATGTGTAGCAAAGCATCTGTTACTGCAGAGACTTGTCACTGGTCGATGATAAATAGTGGAATCTGTGAAACCCATGCTCAGCGTGTCTTATTTGGACGAAGGAGTCCTCAGGGGGATGGAAGGCAAAGCCTGCAGTGAACTGGAGGTGGGCTGGGCTTTGCATACCCAGGTTTGTGGAATGAGAAGTTTGGATTGGGAAGAACTAAAGAGTTTGATAAAAAGTGACTGAACCTGTAAAAGGGAGAAGGGGAAAACCTGGCGACTTGGTGGCAGGTGGAGAGTTCTTTTTAAAAATATATATTTTTATTGATTTCAGAGGAGAAGGGAGAGGGAGAGAAAGATAGAAACATCAATGATGAGAGAGAATCATTGATCTGCTGCTTCCTGGACGCCTCCTACTGGGATTGGAGCCCATAACCTGGGCATGTGGCCTCCTGGTTCATAGGTCGACCCTCAACCACTGAGCCACACCAGTCAGGCACAGGTGGAGAGTTTTTACTGGTACACTCGATGGCTTCCTGTGCCCTGACCTCTGCTCTCACTTTTGCTTACAGTGTGATGCTCCAGGAAGCAGCCACTCTCTGTGGAGGGGAGGAGTTCGGCCACTCCTGGTACTCCCTCTGACCACTGCTTCCTTTGAGTCTCCCTTCAATGTGGACTTACAAGAAAGTGGTAACATGCCACTTCTTGGAAAATCCCTGGGCAGGCCTCAGCAAGTGAAGAGTATTTGGGAAAAGAGGCCATAGACAGTGACAAAATCCTTTCTCCAAACTACATAACTGTGCTAAAACCATTCCCATTAAAATCAGGAAAAGATGAGATTGCCTGTCACCAATATTACTACTTAATATTGGCTTTGAGATTCTAGCAAATTCAATGATATTTTTAAAATTTAAATAATTTGTATAAACTTTGGAAAAGGAGAAAAATAATATCTTTTGCTTGATCTGCAAGTGTACACTTGGAAATCAGAGTGTCTAGTTGAAAAATAGATAGGTAACTATCTATAATATAAATGCATACAAATCATTAGCTTTCTTCCATATTAGTATAAGCACCTAAAATGAATATAGAGAAAACAGTTCATTGTCAGTAGCAACAACAACTGTAAAATATTTATGAAGACATGCTTTGTTCTTAAATAGAAAGCCTTAGAATTATGAATAAACATTCTTAAACTAATGTAAAAATTTAATCAAACTTTAATGAGAATCTCAATACATTTCCCCCCTCGGAATTGGATAAAATAATCTTACACATCACTTAGAAGAATAAATGTTCAAGAATAGTTAGAAAAATGTGAATAAAAATGAGAGGACTTTTCTTGAGTTGGAGTTGCTTTGCCAGATATCAGAACAATTTGTAATCATATAAATATGATGTTGTCATAGGAATACAGAACTAGACCAGCATAACAGAATAAAGAAACTAGAACACAACTGAAGCACTTGTGAGGATTTAATATACTTCAAAGGTGATGGATTTTTAAATAGGTGGTACTGGCACAACTGTTTCTTTATCTGGGTAAAGATAAAATTAGACTCTACACCATGTTCAAAAATCAAATTTCAGATGGAGTAAAGATATAAATGCAAAAAAAATACAACAAAATACAATAAAATCTAGAGAACTTCACGAATAACCTAGGCTAGAAGATACTTTCTTAACCAAGACAGAAGAACCAGACTCTATATAGGAATATATATACAGTGAAATCAATAGAGACATAAAAAATGTCAAGAAACTGCCCTGGTGACTGAACGGTCCCAGGTTTGACTCTGGTCAAAAGCACATGCTGGAGGCAACCTCAGTTGCAGGCTTGATCCATGGGCCAGGGCACATGCGGGAGGCAACCAATTGATGTGTGTCTCTCTCACATCGATGTTTCTCCCTCTCTCTCCCCCTCCCTTCCACTCTCTCTAAAAATCAATGGAAATATATCCTTGGATGAAGATTAACAAAAAATGTCAAGAAACAAAGGATAAATATGGAAAACTGTAGCTCCAATATAGAAGACAATTTTTTTCTATAATATTTGAAGAGCTCTTGTAAGTTAATAAAAGACAAAACATCCAACAAAAATAAAACAAAGGATTTTGGAAAAACAATTCACTAGGGAAAATACCTGAAGAAATGCTCGTTTTTACTAATAGTCAAGGAAATAAACCTGAGTAACAATAGCTTTCTCATTAGTCCCATCATACTGGAAACAATTTCTAAAAGCCAAAATATATATAACCTTTGAGCAGCAATCCCTTTCCTGGGCATATATCTCACAGAAAAAAACAAACACTAAAATGTGGAACTCTACCTGTAGATCTTATTGTAGTCTTGTTTGTTGTACTAAACCAGTGGTCGGCAAACTCATTAGTCAACAGAGCCAAATATCAACAGTACAACGATTGAAATTTCTTTTGAGAGTCAAGTTTTTTAAACTTAAACTTCTTCTAACACCACTTCTTCAAAATAGACTCGCCCAGGCCTTGGTATTTTGTGGAAGAGCCACACTCAAGGGGCCAAAGAGCTGCATGTGGCTCGCGAGCGAGCTGCAGTTTGCTGACCATGGTACTAAACCAAACAAACCAACAAACTGGAGACAAGTGCCACTAAGAGAGGAAGAGATTAAAAAAATTATGGGCCAATCTCATCATCACATATTATGCAATTTTCAAAAGAATAATTTAGAACTATGTTATACCATTTGACTTGGGGGAATTTCTATGACATATTGTTATTGAGAAATGCATGATGCTGCAAAGCTTGTATAATATGACTTCCATTATTATTAAACAAGTAAGAACCCTTAATATATGTACAAGTGTGCATGTAAACATGGAGAAAAAGATACTTTCTTGGTTTTAACACTCTGGGGGTAAGAGATCTGGAGGAGAATGCCAGCAGAAGAAAAAGAAAAAAAACAAAAGAAAACAAAAGACTTTAATACATCCTCCTCCCATGTCTATGACATGATTCAATGTATAATTGAAAAATTAATATATTTATTTATGTATTATGTATATATTTATTTTTATATTTGTGTATAGATATGTGTCCATGATAGCTGGCTGGAAAATGAACATAAATAATGATTTTTAAAAATATGTTAATGCTACCTTATATACCATTCACTTGCTCTTTATGACTCCCTAGGAGATGTGACCTTTAAATGTCAAAGCCCACAGGGCTCTCTGCCTGGCTCCTGTGATGGACATCTGCAGTGAGATGCCTGGATCAGGCCCTTTCCCTCTTTGTGTGAGTGTATTTAGGAGCTGGACTTTGCTGCTGGATTCTTCCTGCCTCAGGGCTCTGGGTTTCTCCAGGCTTCTTTGTGATATGCTTACTCTTTCAGATACAACTCTCTCTCTTAGATGAAAGGGAGAGCTTCAAGGCTTTACATGGCTGTGGGTTCTGGATCCTAATCAAGGCACAAGTGAAAAGAGAAGCATCAGTCAAGGAATACCCATAAGGGGCACACATTCACAGAGCCATCCAGCCAATTTTCAGACCGTGGAGCCTGAGAATAAATTATTGTTTCAAGCCACTGAGTTTAGAGTGTAACACAGAATTAATGTGACAATAAATGATTGATGTTATCCCCTTAGACATGTCAGGATAAAAAGAGACACGAAGATTGGAAATCCAGGTCATGCCTACAGTTGAGAGGACATTAAGTACCAAGTTATGGAGTTTAGACTTCATTCTGTAGAGCACCCATGACAATTCATTTTAGAAAGAATACTTTGGGGACAGTGTAGAGAATGGAGATTAAAGAGGGCAAGACTAGATGCCAAATCCAACTGGCACACTTTGCAAGAATCCGTGTGAGATATGACAAGGACATAAATTAGGGCATGGGCAGTGACGATGAAAGGAGAGAATAGATTTAACCTTGAGACTATCTCCTGAAACAACTTGTCTGTTTACCAAGGGTATTTGTGGGAAGAGGAAGTCTCCTATGCCTACAATAAGCCAGGAAGCCTGTTGGGTGGAATGGTTGGGTTAATGATAAAATTTCTAGGCAGATCTCATTATTCACTCCTCCTGGACCTATGGGAAAAATGTAAATTAATCCGTAGGAGTTTGGACAAATCTACTATCCTAATGCCTTTTAGGATACAACTGAGCCTAAAGTGGTATTCAAGGGTATATCCTATTTTCAAGAGAACACTCCCTTTGCATAGATGTAGATAATTTTCCTTCCTTTCATTGACCCCACTCCAGACATTTCCTCCAAAGTTAGGGGAGGGTGGGTTAGCTGTGGGTTTCTTTGATAAATGAACTCTCAGATGAAGTTCACAGGTTGCCCAAGGGAAGCTTCACTGGAATAGAGCCAAAGGCTTCCTTAGAAAACATTTTAGTTTCTAACAGAAACTTGATGAGTTAAAATGAGTATTCTAAGTAGGACAGGTGTAGAAGACTTTCCTCCTCACTATGGAGCCATCTGATATCTTTTATACATTAACATATTAGCTGAGAGGAGTCTTGTGTTGTTGCCTAAGAGTGGGAGATGCCATAGACCAATTGTGATTATCATTCCTACATGTTGGTACAAAGATGTGTATGTTTCTCACAAGTAGGAGTATGCTAAACAGAGCCTAATAAATACTCATTAATATGAAATGTTCATAGAATGAGAACAGATGTTAGTCCACATCTGTCTGACAGAATTACAAACTTTATATTCTTAACCGAGTCTGGGAAATGTGTAATGAACCTGGGATTTGCAAATGTGAGAGCCTCAGAAGCATGAGCGTATCATGTCACTTTGGTGTGTTGTGATCTAGTTTCAGGCCAAGTTGTGATCTACTAAAGGACAAGTCATGGCTTCCAGGTCTCAGTTTTGTCATGTGGAAAAACAGTTTTCTATAAAATTTTCCTCACTGGTCTGTTGAGAGGATTTACCAGCATTTGCAAAGAATTTACAAAGACCTTTGAAAACTGGACAGCAGCTAACAGGTACAAGATGACAGCCATTTCCTCCATGTTAGGGAAGCATGGGTTAGCTATGTGCCTCTTTGGTAATGAAACTCTCACGCCTGAGATCAAAGAAATTAGGAACAATATTTTTGGTGTGGTGTGAAGTGGCAGGTCTTACTACTGATGGTAAGATTCGGAGCATCTATTATCCAGGAAACTGATATGATTTGAAGAGAAGTTTGAGTAAGCAAGAGAGTGAGTACAAAGACCCATTCTAAAACCACAACCACCTGTTACCTCAAACATCACAGCAAAGATGGCTTTGCAGTTATCTTCTTTGGAAACAGTGCCGTTAAGTTAACAAGGCCTGTGGATGCCAGCGATGGCACAGACCATACAAATCCTGTGCACATTAGCCTTCAGTGATAAGGAACTGGAGTCTGTTAGTGCGAAATGCGGTTGTTCTGACAGCTAAGCACAACACTCCTACTCACAAACTGCAGTCAAACTTTGAGATTTGCTGGGATTTAACACACACACATATTTCTGTTGTGTTTCTTGTTTAGATCCAGAGGCTCTGCCCTGGGATATTTCGCAATGTGAATGCAGGAGAGACTGAGGATTCTCACTTGGAGGATGAGGAATGAAGCTAAAGAGGTAAAGTGACTGCCAAAGGTCATAGGGCTAATTTGTGGTCAAGTTGGAGTCCAGTACCAGTTCTTCTAATTCCCAAATGTCTATTAGTTAAATGGGGCATGACAGCCTCTTTGCAATGTAATTACACCTTACTTTTACATGTCATCACATCAGAGAATAACAACTGGACACCTTCTAATATTCTCCTTTGTGACCTTGGGCAAATACATTGTCTTTCCCTAAAACCTCAGTCTTATTATACTGTAAATAGGACTAATCTCACTTATCATATCTAAAATTCAGGCCCTTTAAATTTAACCTCCTCTAAATTTTCTTAAATCAATTCTATCAGTCTTATGTTGCCACACTAATATTGCATAACAGAAAGCCACAAAATCTTAGCGGCATACAATGATGATCTTGTTGGAAGTTAGGGTACTCATTGTGACTATTAGGAGACAGACTTTGAGTCAAAACTCCTTCATCACACAACCTCCATAAAACCCTACTCTGACTAGTGGGCACAGTAATGCTTTGGATCTTCAGGAATTAATGAATACCCAGTAATCTCTGTAAAGTCTGGTTATTTTTTCTCCTCCAGTGCATAGTCACTTTGATAAATGGCCACCGGTGCCTTTGGGGAAAGTTAGAAGGAAGGTTTGCAATATAAATTTTTGGTTTGTGTAGCAGGGTTCTTACTCAAGGTGGCCTTTCTTTATTCAAGGCGTTCTGGGCATACATACTCGTTCAAGTCTGAGAATTGGTTGTGATTTAGATTATTTTGATGTAAGTTGGCATAGTCATTCAATTCTTTAGTGTTTATTGTATCTTCTTATGAGTCACACTTTGTACCTTGCCCTCTTGGGTGTGCTGGGACTTGAGTCTATTCATAAGAGCAGTAAAGATAGGGGGACTAAGTCCAAAGAAGGATTAGCAATTTCTTGCAAGGCAAAATATTTCAGGGGAGGTAATTACAGGTTCTTCAGGCAAAAGGAGACTGAACTTCTTAGACAAGGGAGGGAGGGATACTTCTATTTGGCAAAAGAGGTTTAGTAGAGTTCAAGTCACCCAGCTTCATTGCAATTTGGTCATAAATCTTCATTCCAATATTCAGGTTTCCACTCTGCCAATTAATACTCTAACTTTAACCTGGGAAATTCTGTAAGTCAATTTGCACCGTAATTTAGCCACATGCAAGAGTAGACTTTGAGTGTAGTTTTGGAAATTTTGGACCTAAGGCTGTAAGAGATAAAGGTTTATCTGAGGAAGTCATATACATTAGGCCCTTATGCAGAATTTTAGCCTGGAATTTAAAGCCCTGATTTCACCATTTTCTTTCTCCAAGTCCTGCAGCTCATTTAGAAGCAACCAACCAAAACATTCCCAGTAACAAATTTTTTACTAATCATGGTTCTAAGAAGCAGAAGCCACTATGAGCAATTCTGTATCATCCTATCTATTAAAGAGGGAATATGCTAATTGACCATCACACCCTCACAAGATGGCAGTGCCCACAGCCACAAGATGGCGTCGCCCAGTCCCCTCAGTCCCGCCTCATCCAGTCAGAGTCCCCCAGTCCCCTCAGCCCTGCTGGGGGGCAGTAGGCACCATGTGCTTCATCCAGCTTCAGTCCCCCAGTCCCCTCAGCCCTGCCTCATCCAGCTGGAGTGCCCCAGTCCCCTCAGCCCTGCAGAGGAGGGCAGTTGGAGGTGATCAGGCCAGCAGGGGAGCAGTTAGGCGTCAATCAGGCCAGCAGGGGAGCAGTTAGTGGGCTATCAGGTTGGCAGGCAGAGCGGTTAGGGGCGATTAGGCAGGCAGGCAGGCAAGTGGTTAGGAGCCAGCAGTCCAGGGTTGTGAAAGGGATCCCAGATTAGAGAGAGTGCAGGCTTGGCTGAGAGACACCCCCCCCCCATGCACGAATTTTGTTCACTGGGCCTCTAGTTATGTCATAATAAAGAATTTTTTTATAGAAATTTGATCATATACAATTGTAGGAGTTTATGTGCAATTGTTGTAGTTGTGAATATTTGTTGTATAAATGTTATTTTTATTTGTTTTTATATCTAAACACACACATACATGTATAAACATATTGAATACATAGAAAATACATAAGATAAAAGTACATAGAAAACATATATGTGTATATATATATATATACAAATACAGCTACATAGAAAATTTTGGCTTTGGGCCAAAAAATAAATAGATTCAGAGAAACTGAAACTCTCCCACTTCTAGTTCTGAGAAAAGCTAAATAAAATGTTTGAAAATTCTTTGAAATTTATAACTGAGCCTATAAGAGGGGCTGGGGGGAGGGGGAAGGGAAATCCCTAGGTCCCAGAAATGAAGAGGGAACTGAAAGCCAGGTCAGTAAGTTTGCACACTGACACTGGCTGCCCTTGGTGTGGGGATATGGGTTCCTGGCACTAGGGCCTTGGTCTTTAAGGACCAGAGTGTATAAAAGAAGGAGCTAGAATTTGCATGATGTGGTGAGTGAAAAAGCCAAAAATGCAGTGAAAGGATGTAAGAGAAAAAAATCTACACAGTGGTCAAAGACTGAAAAAGGAAACATCTCTGTTTCTACATGGCTCTTGGTAGACAAAAAAAATTCTGACCTAAGAATATGACACCAACAAACCTATGCCTTCCATGGATTTGATATCCAAATTTATATTGCCTACATGGTTCAGGGATTCAAATTCTTAATAAGTAATATGAAACTTAATTATAAATTTGATAAGCATAAATATAAACAATAACAGCACCAACAAAATGATCACATTGTGGAGGTATAATTTCAAAGTGGAATTAAAGTAGAAGAAAATAACATAAGATGTCAGGGAATTTACTAAATTTAAAAAGTTCTAGTCTCATTATGTGTGAGAAAGTTAGAAATATTAATTAAATTTAGAGTTGTTGATTAATCATGAATGTAGAATTTTAAGAGTAATCCTCAAAATATAGAAATAAAATATGTAATTCCAAAATCAGAAGAAAACAAGAGAAGAAATAAATAGAAAACATAATGAGTCCAATAGAATTTAAGAAAAGAAAATCAGCAATGAATAAAAAGGGTAAATAGAAAGCAAAAAAGAAAATTATAGAAATAGATCCAGCCAAATATGTCAGCAATAATAATAATAATAATAATAATAATAATAAATGTAAATGGGCTAAATTTACCAGTTCAAATGCAGAGGCTCAGATTGTATTTTAAGAAGCTCACAACCTTATAATCTAGATATATGATAGTTTCAAAATACCTAAGTAAAGTAAAATGTTGATAAAGTGATAGTATGAAAATAGCAGCACAAAGAAAGCTGGGATAACTGCCTTAATACCAAATAAAACAGACTCTAAAAATATAAATGAAAATTATTAGAATAAAAAGGAATAATTTTTGGGGAAGATATTCTAACACAGTATCAAAGTATATAAACCCTAAATTGAAGAACTCCAAGGAGACACTGATAAGTCAGCAACCACAGTAGAAAATTTTATCACATATATTGCTTAGAAATTGATAGATCAAGAAGATAAAAAACAAATAAGGTCATAGGAATTTTGACTAATACAATTAGTAGAGTAGTTCTGATTGATGTTTATAAAACTCTGTCTCCATCAATTAAAAACATACATTAATTTTAAGAGCAATTGTAGCATTTACCAAAGTTGACCACTTGGATTGACTTGACTTGGGGTGGATCTCAGGGATTAGTTTATTTATTTTTTTAAAGTTTTTCAAGAAATTTTAATGTACAGTCAGGATTGAGAACCACTGTAATATAGCAATTAAAAATGAATGAGCTGCTAGGCTGGTTTGGCTCAGTGGTTGAGTGTTGACCTATGAACCAGGAGGTCGTGGTTCGATTCCTGGTCAGAGGACATGCCCGGGTTTTGGGCTCAATCCCCAGTAGGGAGCATACAGGAGGCAGCTGATCAATGATTCTCTCTCATCATTAGCGTTTCCATCTCCTCTTCCTTCCTCTCTGAAATCAATACAAATACATTTTTAAAAAGAATGAAATACATTTGTAGATATTGATACAGATACATCTGTTGAAGATAATGTCCAGAAAAAAGGCCAGTTACAAAAAAGAGCATTTACTATATTTATGTTGGCTGAAAACACAGAATAATAGTTCTGTTATTTCTAAAAAATAAAACAAATATATAACAAAGAATAAAAATGGTAAAATCTGGTGACAGATATGTGGATTGCACTCTCAGCTACATGATTTTTGTACTTTTGTATATTTAAAATATTTAATATTTTAAAAATTGAACAAGAAATATATTCATAGACATGTTAGGTCTTATATCCACTGGGTAATGTAGTGTGTTGATCAGGAAAGAAACAGGCCTTTTCTTATTAGATGTCACAGAGTGACATTATCTTGTTGATTCTACCACGAACCTCGATCTTCCAGGTTCAAAATTTAGGTTTGTTAGAAAATCTACTGACAGTGAGAAAACTGTAACAGGGACCTAAATATTCCTGCTTGGTGGACAACTTCCCAGGCTTATATAATGTTGAAAGAGAAATCCTAAGGAGAAGTTTGCTTAGTGAGCACCCACTTAGACTAAGTGGCATTGTTTAAACAATGACTATTTAATTTCACAGGCTCTGGCAACACCCGAGGCAACTGTTTCAGGACTGGATTGACCTTGGCAATGAGATTGGAAATTCTCAAAGCCCATTTGAGAATTTTTCTTGCCTCTAGACAGAGCTGGATGAGCAGAGTCTATATTTGAATATCATTTTAAGGCTTTCAAAGCTGAACAACACCTCCCATTCCCTCTACTCCCAAATATCTTTAGATCAGTTAATAGAAGTTCCAGTCAGCTAAGGTTTGAGAGGCATTCTCTCTTTATGGAAATTTTCCATTTTGTGGCTTTGTTCTAATTTGGGTTGATTTCATAATATCTCTCTAAATATTATCTTACTCTTTTATTTCCGAAGAATTTAAGGGGAAAACACTGTACTGAATGCCTCAAGAGATGACATACTGACCATAACACTTTCTTGCTTAAAAGACTTCAGTAGCTCCTTCTCTCCCGGGCTAAGTCTCCACCTCCCAATAGCATGATTTGGCTCCTGACTGTACCTACAGTCTCATATTCTATCCCTTCTGCTCTAGTATTGCACTCTCAGCAACGCTGAACCAACACCCTGCTTTTCGTTCCACACACACACTGAGCTTGCTTCTGCCATGGATCCAACTGCCAGGAGGGCTAACCCCTCCCCTGTGCCCTTCACTTGCTAGATCCTCCCTATAACTCACTCATTATTTCACTATTCACTCAACTGTTACCTTCACTAGGTAGGCTTTGCCGCTTTCTGTACCTCCTATCTTGGATTCACCACCCTCCCTCTGTGCTCCTATAGCCACCTTTGCAGGCTTCAATTTTGGCACTCAGCATACAGTGTTTGAAAATGTCTGTTTATATTTCTGTCTCCCCAGCTGGGATTGGTTACTCCAGCAAAAGAAAGAACCGTGTCATTTTAATTGTCTCTTCTATGCTGGTTACTGACTATTTCTAGCTCTCTGCTCTGGGCATGTGGTAGGATTGTATTTCCTGACCCCCTGAAGTCATGTGACTAGTTCTGGCCATGAGTATGTGTGCCAGTCCTGTATGGAGAAGTTAATTGTCAGTGGGAGACCCTCTAGTCTAGGCTCTGGCTCCTCCCTTGGCTGACCGGCAGTGTACGGGTAGTGACTGCTCTGTCAACCCAGGACCCGTTGGAAGAGGCAGCATTTGAAATCCTGTCCTAGGGCTCTTGTACACCTTGCAGGCTATATCATTTGTTTGCGGATTATTTATTTAGCTCTTCACTGCCCTTTCCTGATTCTACAGGTTTTCCTAAGGTAGGGAGAGACTCATTTATTATTAACAGTGGGGGGCTGGAGGGGAGAGGGACTGGTGGGTGGGTGATAAAACACGGGACATGTTTTTTTTCTGAATGGTTTCCTTGGTTCTCTAACTTGGCAATAGTGGCATGACAGCTAAAATAGGACTTCTTAATAGCTGAACTCCAAGGAAAGGTAATGACTAAAAAAGCAGCCACTGGTGTTTATTGAGTATGTGATAATGTTCCAAGAATTTACAGAGAGTGCAAAAGATAAACAACACCCCCACCAGAAACTTATAAAATACCTGGATAAACTTTACACAAGAAGCCGCTTGCAAATGTACAAGGGATTGTTATTGATTTGTATTGGGCAAAGACCAGGTATGTGTCTTCGCGTGTGCGAACGTGTACTTCCCATCTGTGTAAACTGTCTCTTGTGTAACTGAGCTAATGAAGTGCCTGTATATGTTAACTGGTCACATTCACACTGCCTCTCCTTCAGGACGAAGAGCTGTGTGGTCCAGGAGTACAAGAACAGTGCTCCAAAGCTCAGAGGCCAAGGTAGAGGTGGGCAGTGATGGTAGGAGAGAGGGGGGGTGGGCTAATGTTGGAGAAGGGGGGAAGGAGAGAGTGAGCATAATTAACTCATGGGGGAGACAAACAAAAAATTAAACTCATCCAGAGGCAAGAGCAGAAGCCAAACTCCTAACCCTCACCTAGAAGGGCCTCTGTAATCTGGCTCCTGCTACCAAACCATCCACCACACTTGTCCCTTCATTCCTGATGCTCCATCTATGTTCAGATTCCTGCTGTTGCTCAAACACTTCAAGCTTTTTCTCTCTGAGCGACTTAGCACTTGATGTTCCCTTTGTCCAGAAATCTGTTCCCTGGATCTTCACAATGCCTGGCCTCTCTTTTTAGGTCTTAGTTTAAATATTGCCTTCTCAGAGAGACCTGGCCTGACCTCCATACTCCAAATGAAAGGTATCTAGAAATGTTTGTTGAGTAAATGAACTTGATAGAAATGGAAACAGTGTGTTCTGCTAGGTGTTTTATAGAAACGGAAACCAAGGAACCAAGCATTGAGGTGACCTATTTCAGGTTATCCAGGCAGAGCTAGACTCTGGTACTCTGAATCTAAATGTGCTGCTATCTGAAGTTAGACATGGAGAACCAGGGTTTAGAGACATACCACTGGTAATTAACCGCTTGTACACCTGTACTTTGTTATCAGTGTCACTTTTGGGGAGAGCTTCCTTGACTTTTTGTGCTTTAGTGTTTTTATCTGAGAATATCTACATATATGTTTAAAAATGTTATTAAAACTGAAAAAAATATTTGCAACTTACATCACAAAGAGCTCATAGAATAATATAAAAGCGCTTCTAAAAACGTAGAAGACCCAGACCAACACATCTATGAAAAAGTGGGCTGGAAATATGAGCAGACAGTTCACAGGAAAAAAAGGAAAATGGCCATTAAGCATATGAAAAGATGCTCAACCTTACTTACAATAGCAGAAATACATAGGAAAGGTTCACTGAGATAATTTTTTTCACCTATCAGATTAACAAATATCTAGAAGAATGATAACATATTTTGTTGGTAAGGCTGTGGAGAAATAGTCCCATACATTGCTAGTGGGAATGTGAAATAGTACAAACAACCTGATGGCTAGGAATTTGGCCTAACTTTGATCTAGTATTTCAACCTTTAGGACTCTATCCATAAAATAGGTTGTAAAAGTACAAAAAAGACTTTTATACATTATTATAAACTGCAGAATTGTTTATTGTATTGTTTATTTGCTATCCTAATAGGAGAAGATTGAAAACTATTTAAATAAACTATGGAACATCCTCCCTGTAAAATACTATGCAGCTATAAACAGGAAGAGGGCTATCTCTAAATGTAGGCATGGAGTGATCAATTCAGTAAGATGTTTAGTAAGAAAAAATGAAGGTAGAGATGTATACATAGTATTCTAACATTTGTCTAAGGAAGAGGGATATTTAAGAAACCATAATCTTATATAATAAAAGTCCAGTGACCGAAATGGTGGAACAACCAAAATGACCAGAGACGAGAACAACCATGGCCTCTTGCCCAGGCCGGCCCTGCCTCCTAGCAGGGACCCCCACTCCGATTGGGGGCCCCCATCAGGGAAGGCCAGCTGGCCCCCACCTGTGCACTGGGCCTCTAGCCTATATAATAAAAGGGTAATATGCAAATTGACCCTAATGGAGTAACGACCAGAACGACTGCTCGACCAGTCACT
The DNA here is from genome assembly GCF_951640355.1 of Cnephaeus nilssonii. Lineage (NCBI taxonomy): Eukaryota > Metazoa > Chordata > Mammalia > Chiroptera > Vespertilionidae > Cnephaeus > Cnephaeus nilssonii. The sequence goes on from NC_137075.1 coordinate 41,889,089, forward strand.
GTGAGGCGCACTAACCACCTCTCAGTCCTTTCCCCCGGCCGGAAGGCTCTGATAGCCCAGTGGCAAATGGGGAACCAGGGGTGGGTGGCAGGGGACATGGGTGGTGCCAGGCCAAGGCCCCTGCACCACCAGTTGCCCCACACACAGAGGGCAACCCATGGTGGGGGCAGGGCCATCAAGCAGGTGGAACAGCCGACGCTTGGTTCCTCCCCCCAGCAGGCAGGCTCTGATCACCTGATGGTGAATGGGGAACCGGGTGTGGGTGGTGGCGGTGGGGCAGGGCTGGCTGCGGGCAGCCAGGGAAGATGGCCCTAATTGCAGGCCAGGCCTAGGGACTGTACCGTGCATGAATTTCATGCGCTGGACCTCTAGTAAATAAAATAATTACTTAAAGGAATAAGGATAAAGGGATAGAGATGGAAGTTAGACTTTTCTTAATGTATTCTGTTTTACAGGTATAACAATGGTGCACTGTAAATGTCTTATAAATTATAAAAAAAATAAATAAAAATTAAAGAAGTAATCTGAAAAATAAAAAACAAGTGATTTAAAAGTCATGTGACTATATAGCCCTAGTGTGGTAAACCATGAAGATAAAAAAGAAACCCTACAAACAAACAACAAAAAATAATTGAAAAACTTAATAATGGTTCTGTTAGTATTGTTACCTGAAATGGTTATATATAACTAGAGGCCCGGTGCATGAAATTCGTGCACTGGGGGAGGGGTGTCCTTCAGCCCAACCTGCACCCTCTCCAATCTGGGATCCTTTGGGGGATGTCTGACTGCCTGTTTAGGCCTGATCCTACAGGCAGTCAGACATCCCTTTCACAATCCAGAACTGCTGGCTCCCAACTGCTTGCCTGCCTGCCTAATTGCCCCTAACCGCTTCTGCCTGCAAACCTGATCACCCCCTAACCACTCCCCTGCAAGCCTGATCGATGCCTAACTGTTCCCTTGCCAGCCCAATGATCCCCAACTGCCCTCCCCTGACAACCCGGTCACCCCCAAATGCCCTCCTCTACATATTCCCTCTTTATTAGATAGGGTTTTTTCTTTAACATATTGGACAGCCCTAATTGGTTTGGCTCAGTGGATGGAGCATCGGCCTGCAGACTCAAGGGTCCCAGGTTCGATTCTGGTCAAGGACATGTACCTTGGTTAGGGGCACATACCCAGTGGGGAGTGTGCAGGAGGCAGCTGATCGATGTCTCTCTCTCATAGATGTTTCTAGCTCTCTAGCCCTTTCCCTTCCTCTCTGTAAAAAATCAATAAAATATATGTAACAAAAAAAGAAACATTTAAGACTTCTCCATATCTGCCTGGCTGCTGTGACTCAGTGGTTGAGACCACAGGCTGCCGCCACTGGGAGGGGGATTGCGCCGTGAGGGTGCACGCCCCTCACATGCTGAGACCCCAGCCCAGGCTAAGGCTGTTGGGGTGCACGCCCATCTCTGGCTTAGACTCAGCCCAGGCTACAGCCTCTGGGAGGGGGATCGCGCTGTGGGGGTGTGCGCCCCTTGCAACTGAGACCCCAGCCCAGGCTATGTCTGCTGGGAGGGGTATTGTGCCGTGGGGGTGCACGCCCCTCACACTCTGAGACCCCAGCCCAGGCTATGGCTGCTGGGAGGGGGATCGCACTGTGGGAGTGCGCGCCCCTCACACACTGAGACCCCAGCCCAGGCTACGTCTGCTGGGAGGGGGATCGCGCTGTGGGGGTGTGCGCCCCTGGCACTCTGAGACCCCAGCCCAGGCTATGGCTGCTGGGAGGGGGATCGCGCTGTTGGGATTTACGCCCCTCGCAGGCTTAGACTCAGCCCAGGCTATGGCCGCTGGGAGGGGGATCCTGCCGTTGGGGTGTGTTCCCCTCGCAGGCTGAGACCCCAGCCCAGGCTGCCGAAGCTGGGCCGGAATCGTGGTGTGGGGGCGCAGGCACCTCCGAGCTGGACAACCTGCGCTTCCAAGGCTGAGCGGACTGGGGGACTCCGGCAGGGATGAGAGGACTGGGCGCTGCCATCTTGTGGCCATGGGCGCTGCCATTTTGTCACGGAGTGATGGTTAATTTGCATATTACTGTTTTATTAGATAGGATAATATAAAGCAAATAAATGATTATGTTAAAGAGATTAGAAACTAAGATTTTCCATGTAAGAGAAAAAAGAATATAAAATCACATAAGCAAAACCATGTATTCCTAAAGTAGAATTATAAATATCAGTATGAACCCATGATGTGTTATTAAAAAATACTTCTTTTCTAGTCTATCCATATAAAGGTCAACCCATTGGCAATAAACACCTCTGTATCCAGATTGTAGCATATAAATAACATTTCCAGTAAAAGGAACCAGTGATTTGGGGTGGGGGGAGGGGAGGTAGGGGAGGGGTGGTATGTTCCAGGTCTGAAGGCAGACAAGGGACAAGAGGAGCCTGAATATCTTGTCATGGCAGAATGTGAGGAAGTTATTAAAGACTATTGGGCTTGGGTCAAAATTTCTCAGAAGCTAACTTGAAGAGCTTCCTATTGGCCAGATATAGAGCCATGTAAGCATCAGAAAAGCAAAAAATCACAATGAATGAAAATATATTAGATATGTTAAAACTCATGAATTTATAAAGATACTTTAAAAAACTAATTGGTAATCTTTGGAAGATGCTGGAGGACCAACTCATTTTGAATTATTTATAATTCAGGAAAGCGTTAAGCATTTACACTTTCTTTCATGTGAGAACTCTATCTCAGAGTAACCAAATAGTTAATGAGAAATTTTTTCTCTCTATAGGAGTATCCAAGCTAATAAGGACGAATGACAGAATTGGGATAGCACTATTTTGCAACTTCTAATTGAAATAATAGATCTAGGTAATGACCACCAGTGGCTGCTAATATCACCAAAAGAGAGACAACCAGATATTATATGCCTCCTGCTGGATGCACACAATACCACCTATGAGGTATTCTTGTAAAAATGATTAAATCTTAATCAAAGCAAGCTTCTAGATCGAACATCAATTTACGTAGGAAGCTGAATGGACAAGACCAAACAAAACTGTGAGAATGAAATCAGCCAAGTCCAGAAGGTGAGAATCAATACAGGTCAAACAACCCAGTTTATTCAACAAATATATTTCAAAAAAAGAAAAACCAAAATAGACTTAAGGTCAATATCAACCAAATGCCAATGTCCCCTGTTTAGATCCTGATACAAACAGATAGACTCTAAAATTAAAAATTATGTGCAAATCCAGTTTGTGTTCAGATGTCCTTAGTCATTCTATGAGAGTGAACATGTCTGGATATCTGAAGATTTTAAAGAATTATTGTTAATTTGAAGTGGTGTGATATTGTGGTTGGGTTTAAAAACGTAGTCCTTATATTTTATAAGTTTATACTAAAATCCTTATGGATGAAATGATACGATAGCTGTTATTTCCTGTAGAATAATCCTAGGTATATGTATGTTTGGGGTAGGAGGAAGTGGGTTAGCAATAGATGGGGTTACAGATTAAATAAGAGGGGCAATGACTGTTGTAGCTGAGTGTCTGTGTTATTCTTTGTAATGTTGAGTATATCTAGATTTTACTTGTTTGACACTGCCTGGCACATAGTAAGCACTCAATTGATGGGTCCCTGAGGGAGTCCAGGACCCGAACATTCTGGAGCTCTGGGAGACAGGACAGAACACATCTCTTTAGGATCCCAAATCATCTGTGAGTATACAAGAAGGAGGAGACATTTTTAGAGTAGTAGAAGACTATCCACGTTGTTTTGTACCTTGCTTTTTATCACGTAATAATATCTCTTGATGATTGTTCCATATCAGTGCCCAGAGAGCTTCCTCTTTTTTTTTTTTTTTGGCAACTGTTCAGTTTTCCATTTATGGTTACACCATATTATATTTAACTCACTCTTTACAGATGTCTGTTCCCATTTGTATTTCATTTTGGGCACAGTATTTGAGAACTTGTTCCTGTAGGACACAGAAAGATTTTGCTTCCTACAAAGAGCTCCATGGCTCCATGGCTTGCTCAACTATCAGAGGCAAATCAAGACACTCCCCCACCCCACCTCAAACAAGTGCACTCCACAATTCTCACAACAATTAGATCAACTTATCTTTCAGTACGCACCTTGGGGGACACACCCCTCAAGTGTGGGTTTAGGTTGGTTTAATTGGGGTGTGTGTTGGTGGGTGGGGTAGGATGAATAGTTCTTCACTATTGTTTGCTACGTTTGAATTCAGATCTTAGTCCCTAGCTGGGCCCAGAGTCTTCAAGTTTCTAATAGGAGTTTCTAGAACCTGAGCCTTTAGCTAACTGATATTAAAGTTCTCAGCAGGTGTAAGAGGGTCAAAGGAAATGCCTTCACACCGGGTTGCTTGGAAGTGGGACAAGCTATTAAATAAAAAAAAAGTGCAAAAGCAGAAAATGGCCTAGGGTATTTTTAAACCTCTTACAAATAGGTGCAAGCCCAAATTTAACATTGGCTGGTTGTTTAATGTGGCTTTCTCTTTCACCCACCTTTGCTTCAAAGGGGTTGTTTTTCCCCTCTCTCTGCCAAAGTACATGGGCTCAGGTAGCAAACTACTCAGCTCCCACAAGCTGAGCAAGTTAGTACTTGTGAGCGCTGCACCCAAGAAGCAAAGGAAGCTGAAGTTAAACTACAACCACACCTCCTTCCCCTCCAGGCGACAAAGATAACCTTTCCTGGTCTGGCCTCTACATTCCAGCAACAAGCAAACTGACCTGAAGGGCAGCTGAGCAGGAAAGAGAAAGCAGAACTGGGGGTTCCTGCCTCTTTAATTCCCATCTCCACCTGGAGCTGGCCCAGTGCAGAGGTGCTAGGGAAACTTGCGGCACCATTTTCTCTCTCTCAAATACTTCCTGGGCACCTCAAAACTCTCTTCTTTCTTCTCTCAAAATAGCTTTTAGAAAGGGTTTGAGAAAATGCATTTACATGAAGGTAGAATCATCTGTACTACAGATAATTAATGAGCTTTAATGTATCATCCTTTCCAGGGATATTCTTACCCTTAAGCCAAATTAGTTAGTGATAACCAGCTTCAGTGGGCCTTTGGTTGGTGATAGGCACCAGTGATTCATGAATGAGAGATAGTGTGAGTAGAGGTATACTATGGAGTCTAAAATCATATTATACGAGTGGCTACCTACTCGCATATGCAAAAACAGTAGTCTACACCCCTAAACACACTTAAAATATGCATAAGAATCTCACTGTTAAGTAAGCTTTGTGCCTACACTTCCCTGCAGAAAAGCAAAGGAACTTTGACTTGAGTGAGACTTGCATGCAATGATCAAGGCCCAGGCAGTCTAGCCCATCAATCCATGGCATGCTGGGTAGCTCTAGCCTCTGAGCCTTGCGGTTTAAGTATTATGAACTCAGATTATTGACTTTAGGTCAGAAGCATGGTGATATCTCTCAACATGAAAATATTCATCTATTTCCTTCACTAATTTATTCACATTCAACATTGTATTCGGCCCAAAGTCCAGTGCAACCTATTTGATCTGAATCTCTGCCCTGTGTTAGCCTTGTATTCTGGGACCCCCGGTTTGGGACAGAGACTATGCAAAGTGCATTCAGGTCTTGCCCTGCTGATTAATGCATCAAATAGACAGCACACCCTGACTTTAATTCCTGAAACTAATCAAATTCAAGGGTTGGAAGGAGAAGGCACTCAAACTGAAAATATATGCAAAGCAGCATGTAGATTAGAAGAACCGGCAGATTAAAAGTAAGTAAACCTGCAGGACGTCTCTTGCATCCTCCCCTACTCTTGTCTGGAAGCCACTTTCTTGCAGCTTGGCTTTCTGTAGCTGTCAAAACCTCAAACTTAGAGCTATTGGCTCAGTAATTAGACGCTGGGTTTTGGGTCAGGAAGTTAGGTTGGGGAGGGAGGTGGAGTTTTTCTGTGGCTGTCTGAGCAAATGTAGAAGAATTTTTTGATCTTTGCAGACTCTGAAAATGATAACCAGCTTCAGTGGGCCTTTGGTTGGTGATAGGCCATGTGGGGGGGACTTTTTACCTGTCTTTGAAGAATGTGGCACTGGGTCAGCTATCTGACATTTAGATGAGCAGCTCGGAAGGGGAAAGAGTACCAAAGGCCAGATAAATATCTGATGCAATGAAAGGTAATTGAAGGAGTCCAGGCCTTCATTGTGCTAGCTCCTCCCACGCTCTGGTAGGTTCTATAAGCTTGTTCTAATGACCTGGATTTAAACTATCCAAGATTCTTTAAAAACTTTCATTATCAAAAGCAAGAGACTTTAAGAGCTTCGGGAGAAATCTATGGACAGATGCTGAAATGATGTTGCTGAATGTCAAGGTGGACCAACAGAAGTCTTTAACTAGCCATTCCAACAGGGAAGTGTATTGTCTGAGACTCACCTAACTTAGATTGAGTCAAATCTCTTCCTAAGAAGGTAAGAATAAATGCTCCCCTTTCCTGCAACACAATGGTGAGCTGACAGGCACTCTTTCCCCACATTATACAAGAAGCCCAGGATTAAAACATAAACAAATATAGGGGTCTTTCGTAACTTCCTTGTTTAAGGAGATTAGGTGATGTCTCAGAGTCACAGAGTCAACATGCAAATGGGAACAATGTCTAAGCAGGGTAATCTCTGGGGTAGTTCTGAGAAAAGGACACAGAGAAACAGGAAACCACCGTGCAGCACTCCAAGGAGGCAGCGCTGGGGAAGAGTCTGTGGGCAGGACTGAGAGATGGAGATGCAGAGGAGAGAATCACACCATGGATTCTCAGGGAATTAGGACCTAGTGAAGCAGGGAAACACTCCTTTCAACCCCTAGGCAGGTGGGGACTTCTAGGACCACAGAGGGAAACCTTACTCCTCTAGAAACTGAAGTGGCTGTGTGTGTGTGTGTGTGTGTGTGTGTGTGTGTGTGTGTGTGTGTGTGACAGCATAGTTTTACATGGGACATAGTTTTACATGGGACTGGATGATAGAAGTTGGATTTGAATAAAGAATTGCAACCTGAGGATTAGGTTCTACACCAACTCTGTTCAATAGAAATATAATGTGAGCCACATATATGTTTAAATTTTCTAGTAGTCATATTTAAAAAGGTATGAAGAAATAGGTTAAATCATTTTATTAATATATTTTACTTAGTGTAATATATCCAAATATTACCATTTCCACACATTTAACGTAAGTAATATTTGAGATATTTTAAGTTAATTTTAATGTTGAAGTAATAAAAATTAGATTAAATTAAAAACTTGGTTCCTCTGTTGCAATGACTACATACATTTCAGATGCTCAGTAGCACATGTGAACTAGACTACCATGTCAGACAGAGCAGGTCAGAACTTGGGATCTCAAATTATGGAACCTTTTGCACTTTAAATTTGACTCTAGATAACTGAGTTATATAAACACGTGTTTTAAATGATCTTGAGAGTCTATTCTCTGTTGTAAAATTTAATGGTGTATACTTAAACAACGACATGTGTGGAACAATAGTGTCCTTGATAGAAGGACTGTGTCCTTCAGGAGATTATAAGAATGTGGAAAGGGGTCAGAAATGATAGTTGCTGACTTTATCAGTTAGGATTGACTAGGTTTTGCTTCAATAATAAAGAACCCCAAGGGAAATGCCAATTAAAGAAAGAGATTTGTGGTCCCCGACCTCATGAAACTCACATCTATCTTTATCTATCAGAAGTTGAAGAGAGAGCTAGAAAGGAAGAGGAAGAAAATAATGAGGAGCCCCTGATTCCACTAAAATGCAAACTGTGTCACCAGACTAGAAAAAAATATTAATCAGGGAATTAAGAATCCAGAGCTAAATGCCAACCAGGCCATGTTACACATCCAACGAGGGTTGGTGAAGAGCGCGTCTGAGGAGATGGGGAGAGTCTGCTCCCCATCCTTGCTCCTGATCCAATCTGACAGAGCAGTTACTACCTGAAACATGGCTAGTCACCAGAGTAGAGAGGAAGAGTGCTCTGGGTGGCTTCACAACTATGCAATGGAACCAGAAGTGACCTAAGTCACTTCCCATCATTGGTGGCCACATCCAACCCAAAGTGACCAGGAAGTACAGTTTTACAATGTACCCCAAAAGCAAGCTGAGAGGTGGACAACTTGGTGAACAGGACTTCTGACTATTTCACTGTCTTTCTTACCTTGGTTGCAAATTGTGAAGTTAACTCAAAATTGGTAAGGAAATGCTGCTTGTGAATTTGTGCCTTTGTCGAGTGGCAGGCCCAGAAAGACAGATTTTCAGGTAGATGTGGTTCAAATAGGAGAAGCAGTGTTGTTTTCTTCTTCTGGCAAAAAATCAGGCATGCAGTTTTCCAGTTGGTCTGGGACAAGAGCAAGAATTTCTACTCAGATTCCAGGCATTATAAAGGAGAGAAAGTAAATAAAAAAGGATTGCCTGTGTTTGGGGAGCCAATTCATGCCAAACTCTAAACAATGTAAAAATAACCAAGACCAAATATATTTTCAAAAGCTGTGAGTGTGAAGACGTCACTGGGGAAAAGGAGATTATTTAAAATGGAAAATGTTGTCTTGTTAATTTTTGAATCACAGAATCATCATTTTTGTAGCAGGAAGTCTTAACCTCATTTTACAGATAGAGAATTAAGTGGAGAAGTTAGATGCATTGCATGAGATGAGCACATTGTAAGTCAATGGCCTGGTTGGCATTGAGCACTGGATTTCTAATTCCCTGATTAATGTTTTTTTCTATCCTGGTGACACAATTTGCAGATTGGTGGAATCAGGGGCTCCTAATCATTTCCTGCCTTTCTCTTCATTTCTAGTTCTGTCTTCAAGTGTAGATAAAGATAGATATGAATTTCATGAGAGCAGGGACCACAAATCTCCTTCTATAATTAACATTTTTCTTTGTAGACAAATATAAAGCAAGAGACCTATGATGGACTGAATTGTGTGCCTCCCTCCCAGATTCATAAGCCCTAATCCCAATGTGTTTGAGTTTAGAAATAGGACTTTTAAGGATATATTTAAGGTCAAATGAGATCACAAGGGATGAGCCCTAATCCTGTGGGACTAGTGTTCTTATAAGAGAAAGAGAGCTCTCTGCACACGCACAGAGGAGAGGCCATGTTAAGTCTCTGGCATCTATATATATAAAAGGCTAATATGCAAATTGTCCACTTGGGAGTTCTATCGCTCACTATGATGTGCGCTGACCACCAGGGGGAGGCACTAAACATGGCAGGCGACCAGTGGTGGCCGTAGGGTGCTGAGGGAGTGAGGGAAGGAGGAGGCAGGGAGGTGGCGAGGCAGGTTAACCTGCACAAATTTCATGCACCAGGCCTCTCTCTAGTTTTGTTATGATAGCCCAAGCTGGCTACTGCAGAATCTATCCCAAATTCTCCCCTCTAGTCATATAGAATGTCTTGCTGAGACAAATAAACAGATGTTTCCCTGATGCACTCAATTGCTATCTGAATTCACTCAGGCCTATATTTGTGGTTGGCACCATAATGAATGCTGAAAAGGCCATAAAGAATGACAAAACACTGCCTTCAAGAAGTGTAGAGAGGGAGATATAAAAATCACCACAGCAGGAAAATGCAAATGAAAACTACTAATCATTTCAAGTTTTGGTAAGTGTTATGGGTTGAACTATATTTCACCAAAATTTGTATGTTGAAACCCTAACTCCTAGCTCCTCAAAATGTGGCTATATTTGGAGATGGGCCCTTTAAAATGATTAAGTTAAGCCGAAACCGGTTTGGCTCAGTGGATAGAGCGTCAGCCTGCGGACTGAAAGGTCCCAGGTTCGATTCCGGTCAAGGGCATGTACCTTGGTTGCGGGCACATCCCCAGTAGGGGGTGTGCAAGAGGCAGCTGATCGATGTTTCTCTATCATCGATGTTTTTAACTCTCTATCCCTCTCTCTTCCTCTCTGTAATAAAATCAATCAATCAATAAATAAATAAAATGATTAAGTTAAAATAAGGGTAGGGTGGGCCCTAATCTAATCTGACTGATATCCTTATAAGAAAATTTGGACACAAAAAAAGACCAAAGAGAAAAGAACAGGTGAAGAGGCAGCAAGACAGCAGCCATCTTCAAGCCAAAGAGAAAGGCTCACAAGGAACCAACTCTGCTTTGAACTTTCACTTCTACCCTTCAGAACTATGAGAAAATAAATGTTCTTTTTTGTTTAAACCAACCCTCCCCCCCCCCAAAAAAAAAATCACCACAGTAAAATCACTGGTCTAGAAATTAAACTGAGGGTCCAGGAAAAATGAATTCTGACTGAAAGGCTGAGAAGCTTCCATAGAGGAGGCAGCATTGATTTGGGAGGGATTCTTCCCTAAATCCCCCCTCATCCCAAGTTATCCTTTCAATTTGATTTATTTATATGTTATAAACGCACACATACCACTTCTCAGTAAAGCCAACATTGAATTTCATAGAAATCTGCAACATCCCAATTTTGCATTTTTATGCCCACTTTGCTGAGGGGAAAAGAGACTTTAGATACTTGCCTAAGGATTAGCTTATTGGTGAGGAAGTTGATATTTGAAGCCAGATTGATTTGACTCCAAAAACAGCACACTGCCCTGTGAAGCAAAAGATGCTGCTGCTAAATAGCTCAGACAACTCTTTCTCTAAGATCAGTTAATTGGTGGACTTGACATTTCATTTTACCTGTAGGATAAGTTGTTTATTTTCTTAAATATAGATGTCCTTGCTTCTTTACGTCAGAGATCACTGTGTGTGTTTTTCCCCACTGATGTATCCTGGGTGCTGTTATCAGTATCTGGCACATGGTAGGTGCTTAATCAATATTTGTTGAATGAGTAGTTGCTTTTAGTTTTTTTAAACAGATGTAAAACATAGGATTTGGAACAATAAATATACATGCATTAAACTGATCCTTCTACTTGATTGAAATGCAGAGTGGTAGGCTATTTGAAGATGGAGACTGGTGATGATGTTCTTTCAATCTAATACAATTTCTTGAACTTGTGAAATCTGGTAAGTCATAGAGATTTGAGGAGATAACCAGCTGGTACCTGGAAAAGTCAGCGTGGAGATAGAGATATTTATGGGGCCATCTGCAGAGAAGATAGCTAAGGTACGGAAAGACAGAGTTGAGGGAAAGAGTGTAGGGTAAGACTGGAAGAAAAGTCTAACGGACTTTCTGACTTCCTATTATTAGGAGGCAGGTATGCCCCAAACTGAACTGTTATGCCTTTATTCATCCTCACGACCAGTTCTCAGATCAGACATATCTGCTATCTAACGTTATTTCATTTATGCCTTTGTTGACACTTTTTCTTTCATCTGGATATGCCTTCTCTATGCATCCTCATCCTCCAAATCCAAATTTTATGCAACTCTCCTGACCTCAGCTCCTACTGACTTTTCTTTCTCCAAATTCCTGCTACTTTATAAGTAAATCGGTGATCGCTGCTTCTCTGATTGCACACCCCTTCCAGCAGAGCATTTTCTAGCACATCTCCCAGAACATGTATTTATTGATCCATTAAAATATATACACATAACTGCTCTACAACATTATACAGAAATAAGAGAAATTTAAAAGATGGGATAAAAATGAAATAATATTTTAAAATATGCTAATTGTCATGTCTTCATGGTATTATTAGCTTATATCTCAGAGGAAAATATTCACTTAGGGACATGGCTCCTTGTTAACAACAGTGGATGTGAATCTATATTTTAAATGCTTTTTCAGATCTGTCAGGGTGTCAACACATTAATTTCAAAAATGTGTTGACACCCTGACAGATCTGAAAAATTCACCCTCTAATTGACCTCGCATTGAAGCTGATGGAGAGCTTTTACCAGGAGAGGTAGCGAGGTCAGCCCTGCTGTTTGTTTTTGTTTTTTTTTAAGTTTTCTTTTCTTTTTTTTTTTTTTAATATATTTTATTGATTTTTACAGAGAGGAAGGGAGAGGGATAGAGAGTTAAAAACATCGATGAGAGAGAAACATCGATCAGCTGCCTCTTGCACACCCCCTACTGGGGATGTGCCCGCAACCAAGGTACATGCCCTCGACTGGAATCGAACCTGGGACCCTTCAGTCCACAGGCCGACGCTCTATCCACTGAGCCAAACCAGTCAGGGCCCTGCTGTTTTCTTGTAGGACATTTTCATATCATTTGTCCAATTTTTGGGAGCTATGTTATCTATTTTGGACTATAGGAGCTGAGTCTTTACTAACTAATTGATAAATCAATGCATGTAAGAAGATATAAACCCAATTGTCACAATTATTGAAAAAACAGATCAGCCACTGTCAACTCTTTCTCTTTGTAACAATTCCACTCTTTCCTCAGGACACAAATTCTGACACAGATTCCAGGTGAAGGTCCCAGTGTCACCCTTCTTTCCGATAAATCCACATCTTATCAGAGAGCTTAGTCCTATCTATATTTCAAAGTACTTATTATTTATTGGCTTGAATTGTTCTGCTTCATGTGCTTCTCTTCACTTTTTCAAATTGTTAATAACATTTGAAAGTCAAGATGACCAGTTTTGTTTTGTTTTTTGTCTCTGCTGATGGATTGATAACGTGCATACGCTCTTTCTTCCTTTATTTGTGTCCTCCTTTTCATAAGGCTTGAATCAAGGTGAAATCATGGTCCAAAGATGATTTGAGTGGCCAGCGTTTTTAGTGTGACATAGGCAAACAAACCACAGTTTGTCCATGAGGACCCTACACCAACATCTATTGTCATTTCTCTCTGAATTTTCCAATTTAAATATCTTTTCAAGGAAGGGTACTCCCCTGAAAAGACCTGAAAATGTCTCATTTTATAGTTTTAATTAGAATGTTCTATTCTTGTACTCTGTCAGTCTTCTCTCTTCTTCCTGTTCCTTCTGGGGTACAGAATATCTCACCTGATGAAGTTTTCTAAAAATTGGATTTTGTTTAACTTTCCTCCCCAAGAGAGCAATTCAAAAATAGCACTTTCTGTGCAGTCTACTTGTAAGTAATGTTTCTAGGCCTGAGTTTCAGCATTAGCCCCTGGCTAAGGGCTTTCACACGTGGTATGGTGATTGAAGGCAGACCCACCTGAGCTCTTTACTGTACAGTGAAGTCACAGATAATGTCTGAAATTTTGAAAATTAAATTATTTTAATAAACACTGACTTTATAATTATTCAAAGTATATGTATACATTTTTGGGACACCTTATATGTTGGTATATGTATGTGTAGAAATATACATAATATTCCAAAGAAAGATTCTAGTACAAATATTCAAAGCCCAGGTTTCCATGGTCACTCACACACAGAATGTAATTCACAGGTCACCATTGCATGTTGCTGCCCCTAGTCCTCAGCATGGTCCTCCTTGTCCTCTGTCCCCACCTGACCTCAGAGTTTCTCATCCCACACTCAGTACATATAGAGGGCCGCCTGGGAAGGCACATGGACATTCTTTAAATTGTCAGCTGAGCCCCAGGCACTGGCAGAGTCTGTGTCTGGGTTACACACACACACACACACACACACACACACACACACACACCCCCCGCCCAAGAAGGCGGGGTGTGTGGTCAGTTCTGACTTACCTTTGTCCAGGTGTCAGCAGGGGCGGGTCTAGATATGTAAATCCAGTAATGCTAGGGCCTACTTAAGAATGCAAATAAGCTCCTTTGATCCTAAGTTTTGGTGTTACTTCCTGGATTTTGGGGATATAAAAATAAAGCGCTGCGTGAGTCCTGGTCGTCATGTTGCCTATCATCAGAGAAATGGTGTCCCACCCAGCTCCCAGCTTTAAATCTATTTCTGCATCTGCTCTCTTTATTTCTATTATTTCTCAATCCCTGGCCGCCTCCAGTTAGAACCTGTTCGTTCATCTCTCTCTTTCCACACGGGACACAGATAAGGGAGATCCCCGCCATGTCTGGCCCCCGCCGCATCAGGCCCCCGCAAGTACAGACTCAGTTTACAAAATCATGGTGGGGAGACAAATGCTACTGAAAGCAGCAGCTGATATCAGATGAGCTTATGCCCCTCTTCTTGAAGCTAAGTGTTGCCAATCTACTGCTAAAACCTGGGCTCTGGGAAGGGATGCATTATGTCTCTTATAGATACATCTGGCTAGAGCAGGCCCACTGTGCAAAAGGAGTTCCAGGGCCAATGCGAATGGGAAGAGCTTGTGGTCAGTTTGGAAAAAGATTTTGACAAGCAACTGTCTTACAAAACCACATAATGAGGTAGAAATGTAGCGCAAACCAGAGTGCATTGTCCATATCAGAAAATGGTCCCAGACTGGAAGTAACTAAACTCTGGAATTTTCTATAAACACTTGTGTCATCCAATGATATCTACAGGTCTTATAATAGGCACATTGGTGTCATGTTCCACATGGGGCCTGTTCACACACCCAGAACTTTGGACTAACTTAATAGGCAAAACTGATTTTAACTGAAGTTTCTACAGAATGATCTTGTTATACTGTCTACACCAAGAGGAGTTCTCACTCATGGCTACACATAGACACATCAAGGGAACTTCCCTAAATACTGATGCCCAGACTTAGAGATGCTGATATAATTGGTCTTAACTGGATTGGGGTCGGTGGGGGTGGGGGGGGGGAGGGAGAGACTAAGATTCCTTAGGGGTTTGTAATGTGAAGCTAGGCTGGGAACCACCCTATATAATAAAGAGGTAATATGTAAATTGACCATCACTCCAACCCACAAGATGGCCACCCCCATGTGGTCAAAGATGGATGCCCCCATGTGGACACAATATGGCCGCCACAAGATGGCTAGCAGGGAAGGATAGTTGTGGGCAATCAGGCCAGCAGGGGAGGGCAGTTAGGGGTGACCAGGCCTGCAGGGGAGGGCAGTTGGGGGTGACCAGGCCTGCAGGGGAGGGCAGTTGGGGGCGACTAGGCTGGCAGGGGAGGACAGTTAGGGGTGACTGGGCCAGCAGGGGAGGACATTTAGGGGTGACCGGGCCAGCAGGGGAGGGCAGTTAGGGGCAATCTGGCCAGCAGGGGAGCAGTTAGGCGTCGATCAGGCTGGCAGGGGAGTGGTTAGGGGGCAATCAGGCAGGCAGGCAGGCGAGCGGTTGGGAGCCAGCAGTCCTGGATTGTGAGAGGGCAGTCAGACATCCTTCGAGGGGTCCCAGATTGGAGAGGGTGCAGGCTGGGCTGATGGACACCCCCACCACCGTGTACGAATTTTGTGCACTGGGCCTCTAGTTGATACATAAGAACAAAAACATTAACAACAACAAACAGTTGATTCAGTCAAAGTTTGAAGAAAAAAAAAATGGGAGACCTAAAGGTAGGAATTTAAAACTCAGAACAACCCTTAAATGTAATATCTTTGTAAATCTTGACTCGTATTAGAACCAATAGCTAAAACCATTGACTTCCTCAATTCTTTAAGTAAGAAAAGTCTGCTCTGTTGTACTTCCAAAAATGCTGTGCTCAGAAAGCTACTTAGATAACATCAATACTTTGCACTTTCTCATAATTTATTTTTTTTGCTTCTAGCATTGTTTTCCATTCACTTTTGGAACATATTCAACTGCTTGTTCCTCCATCGGCTTTATCTGCAGGTGGACAAACAGCATAGGTCAAGAATTTAGAGCTACTGTTCTTTTCTATCAAGGATCATGCCATCAGGGCAATGCCTATATGAACATCAAGACAGTTCTTTTTCTTATTATTATTATCTATTCATTTTTTATTGCAGGGGAAAGGATCCAGAGGTCTGGATGGATGCTTACAGCCCCATGGTTTGTCTAAATATAAATGCGCACACACGAGAACCTCCAGTGCTCATGAATTCCCATCAAGAACAGAACTATTTAAAAACTGTAACGCTTTCCATTGACACCTCCAGCTGAAGAGCAATTTGGTAGCATAATTATAATGTATGGCATCATTTGGAATAGCTTTTGTTCTCTTTGTGATTATCCTTGGAGAGCTCTTTTTTACTTTCCTCTTTCCATATTGACTGAATTAAGACTCTTTGCCCTTAAAGGCTGTTTTTTTTCTTCACAGAATTAAAAAAAAAAAAAAAGGATGCTTTAATGTGAAGTGCCTAAAAAAAGTGGGGTGGGAGAGAAATTTTGGTACACGATTCACCTCTTTATTTTGGTGAAGGTAATTTTTTACTGTTCTCAAGCATTTTCTTCCTAGATTTTATTGGGGTGAGGGAAAAAGACCCAGGAAAGAGAATTATAGACCTCAAATGCCTCTGAAAGAAGACAGTTTACTAATTTGTTCATGCCCATGGCAAGTCACAGAGCTCCTGTGAGGCCCCACTTTGGTACTTTTTAAAATGAGGGAACTAGGCTAAATGACCCTAAAAATGACCTTTTAAAGCATAGGATTCTATCAGTTGGGTATATAATATGAGAGGGAGCAATGAAAATGATTAGAAAACAAATGTCAGATCAACTTTTTGTAGACCTTGAGAAAATGAAATTTCTGGCTCACTTTAGATTTAGTGATTTAACAGTCCAGATGAAGGATTTTAGAATGGTAATATTTCCAAGTGCCCCAGAAATGCTGCTGATTTTTCACTAACTGAAAGTGTCTGATTTTACTATCTGGCCAAAACCAATAGCCCTTCAAAGTGAAATAAGAGTGAAGGCTTCAAAATATGCCGCCAGGCTTGAGGCACCCTGTCCCGAGATTCCTTTAACATGAATAATACAGCAAGGAACACCTGGGCTTCTCTTGTTCATGATATGGACTGGATTTTGAAAAAGTTATTTTGTTTTTCCCTAGCTATGCCTCGCATACTGTACTTTTATAACTTAAAATATTATACTTTTCTCTTGCTTCTTGTTCTATGAAACCTTGGACCTCTTAATGTTCTTGCTGGATCAAGTTTTCTGGCTAGTCCCTGTACAGGACTCACTTGTCCACTCCTCTCTGCTGTTAAGCTTCACCCACCACTTCTTCCAATACACTATTTTAAAATGTCCTCATCCTGCCGAAACCGGTTTGGCTCAGTGGATAGAGCGTCGGTCTGCGGACTGGAAGGTCCCAGGTTCGATTCTGGTCAAGGGCATGTACATTGGTTGCGGGCACATCCCCCGGTGGGGGGTGTGCAGGAGGCAGCTGGTCGATGTCTCTCTCTCATCGATGTTTCTAGCTCTCTATCCCTCTCCCTTCCTCTCTGTGAAAAATCAATAAAATATATTTAAAAAAAAATAAAAAATAAAATGTCCTCATCCTTGCCCTAACCGGTTTAGCTCAGTGGATAGAGTGTTGGCCTACGGACTCAAGGGTCCCAGGTTTGATTCCGGTCAAGGGCATGTACCTTGGTTGCAGGCACATACCCAGAGGGAGTGTGCAGGAGGCAGCTGATCGATGTTTCTAACTCTCTATCCCTCTCCCTTCCTCTCTGTAAAAAAAAAAAATATATATATATATATATATATATGTGTGTGTGTGTGTGTGTGTATGTGTGTGTATATATATATATATATATATATATATATATATATATATATATTTTTTTTTTTTTTTTAAATAAAATAAAATGTCCTCATCCTTGACTAAAATTTAAAAGATGGCCATCCTTTAGTCATTCAGACTCCACACACACACAATTACACGAATGTAATATTGCTTTTTATGGGCTTCCCTTTACAGTGTAATCTTGCTGGTCCTAATTCCCTACATCACCTGATCAACTAACCGAGGGCAGGCACAATTGTTATTTCTTTCGCAGAAGCTCATGCAGACAGAGTTCTGCACCAAAGTGTGCTAAGTACACGCTTCTGATTAACATAACTAAAGAGACACATTCCCTTTCCCAAATTACTGTTGACAATTTTTAAGTGTCAGTCCCAAGTCACATGTTGGGAAGAAAATGAGATTCTATCCAGCCTAGGAGAGCACTTCTGCTCACCTTGAGGGAGTGTTAATTAAGTGTGTCTCCATCTCCCTTGAGAGTTAACACCTTTCTTGGCAGTAAACCAAATAGGTTGGCATTAAGCCCAGCAAGGATTATATAATGGCTAGGTGTTCTCCATACATTTTTTTTTTTAATGTGGATTTCTCGAAGGAGAGGGAAAACAATTGTGTAACTTTGCCCTGGTTCTATCCTGGCCATGGTAAGATGGTAGGGAGAAGCCAGAAGATATTGGAAGGTAAGGAATCTTCTTTTGGGATGCAGGGTGAGCATAATGCACTCAGACTGGGAAAAATCGGTCTCCCAATCTTCTGATCTATTAATTAACTCTTATTCGCTTTTTGATAAGGTTTATTATGAGAAATCGAAAGCACTGCAGTTTCTAATGCCTTTTAAAATAATAAAGATTCAATTCAATATAGTCCTATGTTTTTGAACAGTGACAGTCTATTTGGTTAACAGATAGCATCTCATTTCTTGACTATGGCAGATCATAAATTTATTTGTCAACTCAGAAAGGAGGTAGTTCCTACTCCACTCTCTACATTTAATCTGTCGTTTGTGGGTCAGCCATGTGATAAAGACCCACAATTGCTCTGTGGTGACCCCACACCAGTACCCCTACAACTGTGGCCCTGCTCTGGCCCACCCTTAGAACATGTTCTCAGTTCCAATGTGGGGTGGGGTGGGGTAGGAGTGGACTGAGGATTATCAGGAAATTAAAATCCTCTGAGAGGATTTTAATTTCCTGATAATCTGTATGTGACCCCTCCCCACTAGTTCCCTCCACTCCCAAGACTAAAAGCAATTCTTGGGCCCTGAATGGAATTCTACTGGGCAAATAGATGTTGGCTCCATGGACTATTTTAGTTTCCGGGGTTTGTTGGTGATAAAAGCAGGGGCCTGCCTAGGGCTTCGCCAATGTGACCACAACTCTCAGCTCCATGAAAGGGATGTGGTTCTCTCCAGTGAAGAGGGGCTTCTGAAAAAACAGGCAACATTTTTCCAGAGTCCACCACTGCTTTTCAAAACCATTTTCTGGTAAGAGCTAGAGGAAGTGTTATGTGGGAGGTGGCTTGGTGCGGGCTCATTCTTGCCTCAGGAGAGCTGAGCAAAACCCTTTAAATGCAAAGCTGGGCTTCAGCTCAGACTGCGGGAGAAGAATTTCTCATACATTCTAGAGTGTATTTATTGGCTTCTAGCTTGTTGTCTGCCCGCCTTAAAATTTTTCCTGAAATACAAACACAACAAAGAAGAAAAAAGGCTATTACAAAGGCTATTTGGCTTTGCCTCTCAAACCCTATAGACGCCCTGACCATGGTGAGGCCATTTCCGTCCCAGTTGGTGTGCTGTCCTCTGTCGGGGCTGCTGGGAAAGGGGTCACCAAGAGGCCACTAACAGATCAGTGCCTTTGGCTCTGCGCTCTCTCTGTTCCCACAGTGATCACCCAGGAAGCCTTACAAATAAGGCTTTCTTTTCACGTGGAGTGGATTTGCAGGTCTGGAGTCCGCAAAGCCAATTTTCATTTTTAATCCTGTTTGAGCCGATCTCATTAATCAGTCAAGGCCTCCTTTTCACACTTGCCTTGGGACACAAAGGGAACCCAGTTATGAGTTGTTAATTAGCTATTAGGGGACTGAGAAACTTCCAGCGGGTCATTATTCACACTGTTTGAGGCTAATACTTATTTAATTAGAACTATTCCTTTCCTGTCATAAATCCCTAGTTAAAATAAATTTAACGCAAAATGTCAGCTCAGCTTAAAAAGAAACTGGTTGCTAATTCAAATTCTACTGACTTTTTCTGGAACAAATACTTGAATAATTGCTGTTCTGCCAAGCCAAGCACAGTGACTAGAAACCAAGGAGAACATGCACTTGAGGGACATTGTGTGTGTGTGTGTGTGTGTGTGTGTGTGTGTGTGTGTGTGGCAAGCACACAAGACCAAGAGAGTGTGCTCCCCTTAGTTATCATTCTCCCACACATTCACTTTAGTCTTTTGAAAATTTTGTGAGCACCCAAGATCTGATTAGGATAGAGGCGAACAAGAAGCAACAGGGCGAAGCCCCTGGTCCCAGCTCACAGACATCCACCTGCTGCGTGTGGACATCTTACGATGCGGTCACACATTCTTCACACCAGGATTCGCTGAGGCACTTGAATGAAGTTTCTAGATAGGCGAGGGTTCAGCAGAAAGCTTTTTGTATCTGTTATTGAAGCTTGTGGAGCAGGAGTTTCTATCTTTTCCTCTTGTATTAGTTATTGACGGAATGAAAAAATACCATAAAACTTAGTGGCTTAAAACACTAAGCATTTATTTGTGAGTAATGAATTTGGGTAGGGCTCAGCTATGTGGGACTTTAATTCTTTATGGCGTGTACCGGTGTTTACTTGGCTGTGTTTGAGGTTTTATCAAATGTCTGGCACCTCAGTGCTACTCCACGGAGTGCCCCTCCTCTCCCCTCCCCTTCCTTCCTCTCCTTTTCCGTCCCCTCTCTCTCTCTCCCCCTGCCCCTTCTCCCTCCTTTTTCCTCCCCCTCTGGGCTAGCTTGCACTTGGTGGTCACAGGCTAGGCTGGGTTCTAAGAGGGAGTGTTCCAAGTGGCATGCTGCAAGCTGCAAATCTCTTAAGGCTCAGCCTCAGAAGTCATCCAGTGTCACTTCCACTGCATCTTGTTGGGCACGAGGCCAGCGCGAACTCAAGGAAAGGGGAAATTGACTTCATCTCTCTATGGCCTTCCAAGGACAAAAGGTTTGGGGCCATCCTTAATGCATCACACTAAGCTTGCCACATCCAAGCCTGACTTGGTTTTGTTGACTAAGGGCTGTGTGGTGCCTCTCAACCATCATTCCAGATGTGAATGATGAGTTCATAGTTATGTGGATGCAGGAGATGTGACAGATCCCAGCATTTATCTGTAAAGAATAGAAAAGCTAAATAAAACCTGTTAACATGAAATGAAAATGCATTTGCTTATTAGGTAGGAAGTCTAGAGGTGGATGGTTGCCTTCAGGGGACTGAGAAACTTCCAGCGGGTCATTACACTGTTTGAGGCTAATATCTATTTAATTAGAACTAAGATATTGATTTAATACTTTATGATATCATAAAGTGATGTCTTATTTTATTTTCATCTCTCCTCTGTGACATGCCCGGTATTGTCTTCATTCTAAGCTCCTCTTATGGCAGGAGGGCTGCCAGTAGTAATTGTGGCTGCTTGCTTCCTTGCTCACATTCAGTGGGAGAGAGAGTCACTATGTGTGGTTCTTTCTTAAGAGCAAGAGAAGTTTTAAGAAGTTCCCCATAGAATCTCCTCATGCCTTATTGGCCAGAATTGGGTCACATGTCCATTTCTGAGCCAATGGCTGACAAGAGGTATGGGATCGTTCTTACACCAGCGGTCCCATCCTGGACCTGCCAGTGGGATCAGCTTCTCTAGGAGACGTGAGCTATGTGGTTTGGAAAACAAAGTTGGCCTTATACTAGGACAGTGGTCGGCAAACTCATTAGTCAACAGAGGCGGCAAACCACGGCTCGCGAGCCGCATGTGGCTCGCGAGCCGCAGTTTGCCGACCACTGTACTAGGATGAAGGAAGATGGCGATAGATTTTGGGATGGACAGCCACAAATGTCATTGCATTGCTTTAGAAAGAAATCCATAGCCTCAGTTTATTTTCTTAAGATAGAAAATTAAAATTCCTTTTAACTGAGGCTTCTGTTTATAGAGAAATGATTATATAATGGGCAATATTATGGAGACAAACCTGGTAAGAAATTCTGTTTCTGCACTGAGAGAATAATCTCTCTGAAGTGTCTGCTTTTCCTTTCTAAAGTTAGGATAATAGTACATGTTTTTTAGAGTCACGATTAAAAAGTGGTGAGACAAAGCAGGATGCTGAGACAAAGTAACTAGCCCTGTGCTGGAGAGAGCAGCACAGCAGAAGGTCCTGAGTGGACCAGGAGAGAGGGGCTGTAGAGCACGGTAGCTTTTCAAGGCAAAACATAAACATATCTGAAAGCCCAAAATGTAAACTTTCGCAACTAGAACCATCTGGAGTGGGGAGGGAGGGAGATACAGAGCTGGGCCAGACTTCTCTGCGTGTTTCCTCCCCCACAGCATGTTTTTTAGAAGTGAAATCAGGTTATGAAGAGCACCAAGGGGAAGTCATAAGAAGACAGGCTACAACTTGGGGATGTGTGTGCTGTGTGCTCATTGGGGGAGGGGACATGGGGGAGAGCAGGCCACGGACTTGGCCTTGTCTGATGGCGCATTGGGTCATTAGCTGATGACCTCACCTCCTCCATGACTCCTGCTTCTCTGAGTCAGAGTTCAGCCACCAACCGGGGAACCAGTGGGAATGTCCCAAACCCCAGGTGGGGCTTTGGGCCTGTTCATGCCACCCAAGGACTGCAGAGCTCTCTGACTCCCACTGTTTCTCACCTCCTAGCAACAAAGCAGTGTTCCCCGCCACCTCCCTCCACCCCTAACCCCACCCCATTTCTCATCCCTTCCCAGTGCTGGCAAGGTCTTTATGTTCTACAAATGGATTTGGAAATGAAAGCAAGAGACTCTCAGGGAGGAAAGTTTCCATCCAGGTATCCTATCCCTCAGCCAGGATTTTTTTCATGCGTGCTACATGCCAATGTACGTGTAAAATTATGAGCTTTTGTCTTCTTCAAAGGTGAAAAACAAGCCCCAGCTGTTTCCAATAGCAGTTAAGAGCCACAAAGTGCCTGAGAACACTTCTTCTAATTTTGTTTGACACCAGTCTAGACAATCTAGAAAAATAACTTAAAAATTATTCACGTTAAAGAGGAGGATGTTAATGTTGCACATCGAGTTAGCTAAGCTTCATATTCCAAATATTTGTGGCAATTTTTAGTGTTCTTGGGGTGACATCAAACCTAAAACGAATGCCAGAGCCTGGCTAAATTACAACAAAAGACACGGAAAACTTTATGTGGTGAATGTCAATAAACAGCAGGCTGTCTACATGCATTATGTCCTTGTCATCCGTTACAGAAGCTTTAAGTGAGATATTAATATGCCATTTCACAAATGAGAAACTGGCTCCAGGAGTCAATGTCAGGCTCTGTAAATTCTTGTGTTGCTTCAGTTTCCCACGGATCCGATAACCTCTCTTTACCCATGTTTAACTCCTTGCACAAGGTAAGTTCTGCACAAATCGGGAAATGTGGGTTCTCTGCCCCTCATTAACAGGGAGGCAGTGGATAAGCCACTTCCCCGTTTGACAGAATAGCCGGCTAGATTTCTGAAAGCACACTCAGCTCTGAAGAGACATGGTAGCTTTAGCTATTTTGCATGCCCATCTGAATGCTTCTGTAGCCCTATCCTGACCGTTAGTTCTCCTCAAGGGGAGGAAGGAACAAGGATCAGATCTTTCTTGGCCTCCAGAGCTGCCGGGAAGAGGCACTGGAAATGCACTCTCTCAGGGCACAACTTGGGGCTGCAATGTGGGAGGCCTTTCCACTTTCACCTTAAAGATCACATTGTCCAAAGTCTGTCGATGGAAAAATAAAGGAGGTGTTTGTTGAGTTGTTGTTGAGTTGGTATTATGAAACATCGCATGTATCTATAAAGACGACGCTGCTGTGTTTATGAGGCGGTATATAAATGAGGTCACACTGGCACATCCTGGCTGTTTACAAACCGTGAGAGGTGGAGTCAGGCAGTGAAGCAAGTGGGTGAGATTCACTGGCAGGCTTCTCAAAGGTGTGTTTTTCTTTTCTTTTTTTTTGGGGGGGGGAGGGGCAGTTCCCTGCATGGTATCAATGTTTGAAGTATTTTTCTGATGGATTGGAGCTTAAAGGTAGCTAGGGGAGGGAAAATGCAAAAGACAGACTATGAGGGCAATGAAGACGCTGGTTAAAATTGGGATTTGTAGGTGATAAGAAGTCAACTTGGGATCTGATAGATTATGATCAACAACTTATTTCCTCTACTTTCTTTTCTTCTGAGAACAGTTGCCTGGGGTTGGAGCACTTAGATATCTACAGCGGGTGGCTGGGCCTCCGCTAACTGGGCTAGGAGATGGGGAGGAAGGGTGTGTGGGAGGTTGTAGACAGATTAAGGAGACCTTTCAGCTACCTGAGGACAGCCACCTTCTCTTATAAACATTTCCTATCTTCTCATTGCTTCCTCTTTTGTATTTATCTAACGCACTGAGGGCAACTTGCAGAAGATTTGCAGAGCTCTGCTTTTTCACTTCAGTTGCGAGCTGGACCTTGAAGGGTATTTGCCTTGTGGATACTGCGTTTACATCTGTTAGAGATGAAGACCTCACATTGCCTGTGGGGGAAGTTTGGGGACCAGGCAGGGAAGAACTCTTTCTTCTAGAGAATGCTTTGAAAATAACACAAAATCCACACGGGGAGTTCTGACTGCTCAGGATTGGTAAATTTAGACGGCAGCAGCTGGTCCTGGGATACTTCAAGTGAAAACCATGTGACCTTGCTGCCAATGTGGAATATACAAGATAAGAAAACACAATGATCAACTAGTCTAAAGTGGGGGTAAGGCCCAGCTTCATCTAAATCGAAAACCACAGTCATAGGAAGATATCCTCTCCCACCTGGTGGGGATTTGCTTTAGTAGCATTCATGACACATGGCTATGAGCCTTCTTGAACAGTCGCTGTGATTAGAGACTCAACTACTGTTCAAGGTACCCCATTGACCTGCTGTTGACAATATTCCTTTTTATATGGAGCTGAAAACTGTCTCCGGGAATGTCTAAATCTTGAGCTACACACACTCAAGAAATCAATTCTCTCCTTCAAAGGACTAATATTATGCCACCATTTTTTGCCTCCCTTTTTCTTCTATACGAGAGGCCCGATGCACGAAATGTGTGCAAGGGGCTCGGCCCTCACCGCCGCGGCTTCATCTGGAAGGTCGTCCAGTCTAATTAGTATATTACACTTTTATTATAATAGATTCTTCATCATGAAGTCTATTTCCTAGGTCTGAACCCTCTCAGCTGCTCCTCAGTCTTCACTGACCTCCAGAACCTCCTCCTGGAGAAGCTCTGGATGGTCGGTGTCCAGCCTGAAGAGAGCTGAGCTGCAGGAACAAACGCCACGATGGCCCAGCCTAGCGCAGACGCCAGCGGGCTATGACCTCCCTTGAGCTGGGCAGTAAAGTGCTATTCTGGGTAGTTAATCTCAAAAATTATGTTCATTGAAAAAAGTTAGGCACAAAAGATCACAAATGGTCTGATTCCCTTTGTACGAAGTGTAAGTATGAGGAAACAAATCAGTGAAATCAGAAAGCGGTTTCTCTGGAGAGAAGGGGGGTGGTGGTTCCCTGGAAGGGGCACAAGGGAACCTCTGGGCATTGGAGATGCTCCTTGCTTTGTCTGGGGTAGTGGATAATGGGTGCGCAGTTGTCAAATCTCATCAAAATGATCATTGATCCATGTATCTTATCATATGCAGTTATAACTCCATGTAAAAAATCCCTCGGATATTTTTCCTACAGCAAACCATCTTTTCCCCTCAAATGTTCTTTTCATTTGTTTAGCTGGAGGTATTTATAAGACAACAGAAGTGCCCTAAATGTATACCAAGAAGAGCAGCTGCTAGCGTTTCTATTGTTAGTCAATGGAGCATGCCTTCTCCATCCTGTGGTTCTACTTTTGTGTTTGAGAGAAAGAAATCTCAAGCACAAATAGCGTTTTAATGCCAATTACCCTCACAAAAGCTAATTGTGCTTTGGTATTTTATTAAAACACAAGGATTATAAAGGGATTATAAAAACATCTTTATTAAACTAAAACAAGACTTAGGCGCCCTTGTAATGGGGAGAGCAGTGCCACGCCACTCAAACAGATGCTAATGAAATAAAAGCTACTGATAATGATAACTGCTAGGTTTCTTTATAGGGACTGCAGTGCAGAGTAGATCTTTTTTTTCCTTTTTAAAAAATTAT
This sequence comes from Cnephaeus nilssonii, assembly GCF_951640355.1. NCBI lineage: Eukaryota > Metazoa > Chordata > Mammalia > Chiroptera > Vespertilionidae > Cnephaeus > Cnephaeus nilssonii. The sequence continues at coordinate 41,914,943 of NC_137075.1, forward strand.
TTTATTTGCCCTTGTTGGGTAGCTCAGTTGGTTAGCGCATCATCCTGATAAACAAGGTTACAACTTCAATCCCTGGTCAGGACACATACAAGAATCAACCAATGACTGCATAAATAAGTGGAACAACAGATCAATGTCTTTCTCTCCCTGCCCCAATTATCTCTCTCTCCCTCCCTTTCCTCTATCTCTAAAATAAATAAGTATTATTTTTAATTTTTTTTATTACAGTTTACATCCACTATTACTTTGTATTAGATGTAGGTGTAGAGCACAGTGGTCAGACAATTATTCACTGTAAAACCTTGATATAACAGGCTAATTTAGGCTAGGGGGTGTCCCTTAAAGCCAAAAGTCTGTTATGTAATAAAGTAGATTTTCCAAATACGTGTTAAAAAATTGACAAATTAAAATTAAGTATGTATGAAAAGTTCAATTGAACAGGAAAGTTTTCTATATGTATTAAACATTTTAAATTTATACTGAATAGGTCTAGTAAATGCATGCACTCACCAGTCACCTCTAGTAAACGGCTAGGGCATGGCTTAGCATGGGTGGGAACATCGGCAGGCACGCATTAAAACTGCTGCAGAAAGTCACACCCAGCAAAACAGAACCAAATACCGTAGGATGTCATGTGACCATGTGTTAATCATTCACTGAAATTGTTCACCAGCTGTGACTCTTGGATTTAAATACATTAAATATGTATATTATAGTTGTAGATATGTAATGTTTATTTATATCAGCAAAATTACTACAGTGTTTTTTCCAATGTATGGCCTACTCACTAAAATTTGTTAAAAATAATAGTGAATCAATAACAAAAAAAAATGGTTAAAAGCATTTTAAAACTAACAGGGTGTTAATTTTCACAAATGACATATGAACCGGTATGCAAAGTCAAGGGTTTACTGTACTTTAGAAAGTGTTCTCCCTGATACTTCTAGTGCCCAACTTGCACCATGCATAGTTATTACAATATTATCAACTGTATTTTCTATGCTGTACTTTACTTCCCCATCACTACTTTGTAACTACCAATCTGTATTTCTTAATCCCTTCACCTTTTTCAGCCAATCCCCTAACATCCCTCCCCTTTGGCAACCATCAGTGTGTTCTCTGTATCTATGAATCGGTTTCTGTTTCGTTTGCTCATTTATATTGTTCTTTATTTTTTATTTTTTTTTTTTTAAATTTCTTTATTGATTAAGGTGTCACATATTTGTCCTCATCCCCCCATTCCCATCCCACACCCCTCCCCTTGGATGCCCCAACCCTCTGTTGAACTTAAGCATTGGTTAGGCTCATATGCATGCACACAAGACCTTTGGTTGATCTCTCCCCCCTCCCCCCACCCTCCCCTATCCTCCCTCTGAGGTCCGATAGTCCGATCGATGCCTCCTTGTTTCTGGTTCTGTTCTTGTTCATCAGTCTATGTTGTTCATCATTTCCCCTAGATGAGCGAAATCATGTGTCACTATAGATATACTTATAAGAATTGAATGTGCGACGAGCAATAATAGTTATGCTGACAGGCAAATGAATCAGTCTGTAGTGAGTTTCTTTCTGGACCAACAGTTCTTTTGAGACCCAATATCAATGTCCACCGGTTCCCTATGAGTACATGTCGGCACTGACCCCTCAGCTCTGGATGGTGGACAAATGGTGGTAATGCAGGTCCGACTCCCTCTGGTTTGGTCTAGGCTGGACCCAGGGGCACTGCTTCACCCGGATCCAGGGGCCCGCGGCCTCGCCCGGACCCGGGGCCCAGGGCTCACCCGGCTCCAGGGGCCCGCGGCCTCGCCCGGACCCGGGGCCCAGGGCTCACCCGGCTCCAGGGGCCCGCGGCCTCGCCCGGCCCCGGGGCCCAGGGCTCACCCGGCTCCAGGGGCCCGCGGCCTCGCCCGGCCCCGGGGCCCAGGGCTCACCCGGCTCCAGGGGCCCGCGGCCTCGCCCGGCCCCGGGGCCCAGGGCTCACCCGGCTCCAGGGGCCCGCGGCCTCGCCCGGCCCCGGGGCCCAGGGCTCACCCGGCTCCAGGGGCCCGCGGCCTCGCCCGGCCCCGGGGCCCAGGGCTCACCCGGCTCCAGGGGCCCGCGGCCTCGCCCGGCCCCGGGGCCCAGGGCTCACCCGGCTCCAGGGGCCCGCGGCCTCGCCCGGCCCCGGGGCCCAGGGCTCACCCGGCTCCAGGGGCCCGCGGCCTCGCCCGGCCCCGGGGCCCAGGGCTCACCCGGCTCCAGGGGCCCGCGGCCTCGCCCGGCCCCGGGGCCCAGGGCTCACCCGGCTCCAGGGGCCCGCGGCCTCGCCCGGCCCCGGGGCCCAGGGCTCACCCGGCTCCAGGGGCCCGCGGCCTCGCCCGGACCCGGGGCCCAGGGCTCACCCGGCTCCAGGGGCCCGCGGCCTCGCCCGGACCCGGGGCCCAGGGCTCACCCGGCTCCAGGGGCCCGCAGCCTCGCCCCGACCCAGGGCCCAGGGCTCACCCGGTATATTGTTCTTTAGATTCCACATATAATTGAAATCATATGGTATTTGTCTTTCTCTGACCGACTTATTCACGTAGTCATTCATCTAGGTCCATCCATGCTATTGTAAATGGAAGCAGCTCAAGTGCCCATCAATAGACCAGTGGATAAAAAAAGCTGTGGTAACATATATACAATGGAATATTACTAGGCCATAAAAAAGAATGAAATATTTTCACTGGAGACAGAGTAGGTCCTTTTTAAAAGCAAATATTTCAATACTTTCCTCTCTGCTATTTCTGACTTTACTCAGAATTTGAACATTACCGCAACTCACCAAAGCAGCAAGAAACAGGTTTTTCAGCAACAGAAAGAACTCTCTTTTCAGTCAATAATTGGAATCATTCTCATAGTCACCCAAAACAGGATAAAAAAAACAAAGTCACTCCATAGCCCTAGTCTCACCACAAGGAAAACATGAGGCAAATGCCAATATAGGGGCATCCTATGATCCTATGACCTACCTGACCAGCACTCATCAAAACCGTCCAGGTCATCAGAAACAAGGACCATGGAAGAAACCACCACAGCCTAGAGGAGCCTAAGGAGACACCACAGCTAAATACAATGTGGTGCCTGGATGAGACCCTGGAGCAGAAAAACTCGGGGAAAATGAAGGAGACCTGAATAAAACATGAACTTCAATGAATAACTATGCATAAATATTGGTTTATTAATTATAACAGATGTGCCATACTCATGTAAGATGTTAATGACAGGGGAAACTGAGTGAGCGGTATATGGGAACCCTCCGTACTATCTTCTTGATATTTCGGTAAAGCTAAAATAAAGTCTAAAAAAAGTAGGTTACTAAAGAGCTTGTATATCATGGGGAAAAAATCAATAAGTTTACAAACAAAAGGTTATCAGGTTTATATATCCTCATGGTGGGATTAAAGGTTTTTCAATAAATGGGAATAAAAAAGCCATGGAAGAAAGTGTCACAACCTGAACCCTTTGGGAAGGGCAGTATTCGCCGCCCACACGCTCTGACTATGTCTGGTCTACCACCTGATGCTGACAAGATTGAGTTTTCATCCCCAAATCAAATGCTCCATCTTGGCCAGCATTCTGCAATGTCAGTCTTTTTGGTAACTGTCATTTTACTGGGTATGAAATGGTGTCTCATTGTGGTGCTAATTTGCATTTTTTTTCTAATGACAATTGATGTTATTAGCAGCTTTTTATGCATAATGGGGCATTTGCAGGTTTTCTTCTGCAAAGCTCTTCCTTCTGAGCACCCCGCCTCTCCTTCCATCATTGGATGCCACGTCTGAATCCTAGGTTGGGTGCAATAACCGGGCAAGGGATGGGTCTTGGATTTTTATTGGGGCAGGTGCCCTCAGCCTCTTGATCCCCCATTTTTGGTTTACGTTGAGGGTAAGGTGCAGTGTGCCTTTGTTGAATCCCATGTGCTTTGCCTCTAAGGGGTGCTGTGTTCTAGTAACTATTTCCATAACTATCTTGGCCAGGCCCCCTGCTGTTACTCCAACCTACCACTCATTATGATAATTAGATCCATCTGATTTCTGACAGGCACCACCATCTGGCCTCTGTTTTGGGGGTCGGGTGGGGCTCCTATCATCACCGTCACCGTCACAGTGGTCTACAAGGAGGGGCACCACTGCTCTCGGGGCTCTCGGGGCTCCCCTGCAGGTGCAATCATTTAGTGGGTACTCTGGCCTAGCACAGCATCCCCACTCCAGCAGCCCCCTTCTTGGAGCCTTTCAGTCCTTTCCTCCAGCATCTGCTCTGGTAATTGTGGCATTTCACTTTCGCTTCTAGGGACCACTGCTTTTTTCATGCATCCAGGAAACAGCTTAGTAGCAAATATGTTCCATTTCTTGGCGTCCTTGCCAGGATATTGAAATCTGTATTTCAGAAGCGAACTCCCAAAGGAATAAACGTCCTCTTATTCCATATTATGTTCCAGCCTCCTTGATCATGTGCCCTCAGAATCCAGTCCTTGCTAGGCAAGTCGGGGGCTCCTGTGGAGGTGGAGCCCCTTTTCTTCCTCATCAGGCCCAGCATGTCTGCAGCTGGGTGAGGTTGCAACTTAATCCTAGTCATAGGCCAAGTAGGTAAAGGGTGAGGTAGAGGCCTAAGCAAAGGAGAGGTCCTAGATCTTCATGGGAGACGTGGTTCATTTCTCCAGGCTCAGAGGGGTTAGAGGAATCTGGAAATTAATTCAAGAGTTTGGGGGAAATCAGTCCAGACAATCCATTCCATGGGTCAGGATTCATATTCTCCAATCAAATTCCTGCCTTGATTGAGAGTTTTAACCTTCACTGGCCTGGATCTGGCCTGGGCCTCCACTTTCCCTGCCCTCCCTCTGCAGGGGAGGAAAGCTGCTTCATTTGCCTCCAAGGCAAACCTCTGGCTTTGTCACTTGGCTTTCAAGTGCCTGTTAGTTGCTCTCAGCTGTTAGTTCAGCAATGCATATTCTTTTTGTAGAATTTCAAGAGTCAGAAAATTACTCTTTCTCCGATACTTTTCTAACACCAAACCCACAGAACCCGCTATTGCCTCCCCTTCCTCCTGTGCACTAACCTGGTTCACCACCATCAGGTTTAATAATTCGATCTGGGGCTGTCTGTGCTCCAGCTGCCCACGGGGATGGGAGTCCCATTGCCAACTGGCTGGTGAGCGGCCGGCTCCTCCATCATCGCCTGCTTTCTTGGTCCACTCCTGGCACCCACCTTGAAGGCCGGGTTCTCTGGGAAGCTGACTCTGGGGTGAAGCTCAGTGTACAGGATGTGGATTAGGGAGTGTCCCTGGGACCAGTGTCCACAGAAGGGAAGAAGAGAAAGCAGACTTGGGCAGTGGGAGAATCACTCAAATTTTTATATTACAAGAATTACACGATCATTGCAGAAAACTTAGAAAATAAAGAGAAACCAAAAGAAGCAAAAGTCCCCCCAAATCCTAACCTTTTGATTGAGGAATATGTTTTATATGTTCTTATGTAAATATTCATAATCCCCTTTTTAAGAAATGGTGTCTACACTGTAGCTAATGTTCCGTACCTACTTTTCTCACTCAGATACAGGCATACCTGGTCTTACTGTGCTTCACTCCATTGTGCCTCATAGATCCTGTGTTTTCTCTGCCTGCAAAGGATGATGACTCACTCCACTGTGATCCTCACTTCATTGTGGTGGTCTGGAAGGCAGCCGCAGTATCTCCCAGGTTGCCTGCCCTGTGGACACTGTTCTACGAAGTGAATACAAATCTCTTTTGTTATGTTAATGGCCGCAGAGCGAAGCTGGAGAGCGCGTGCCTAAGAGGGCAGCCTCTGGGGCCAGACTGCCTGGGGCCATGTGAGGGTAGCTCCACCTTTGCCAGCTTTAAGACCTGGGATGAGGGAGCGAGCTTCAGTTTCATCACCTGTGAAGTGCTGATGGTACCTGTCTGTTGGGAGGATGAGATTACATATGCAAAATGTTACATAGAGAGCCTAGGTCCTGTGAGTGCTGTGTAGGCAGTGGTAGGCCTTTGTATGAAACACCGTTATTTCTTTAGCCCAAATCCCTACTTTTTGATATTTTTTCTGAAACAGCGTTGTAATGAATAGCCTTCTTTCTCAGGGGAGGGTCAGCGACACTTAGTTGCCTATTTCCACAGATAAATGCCTAGAATTAAAATTGCTGTGTTAAAAGGTAAGTGCATTAAAACAAAACAAAACAAAACAAAACAAAAACGCCACTTTGGTATTTTTTGCCAGAGAAGCCAATCTGAATGTTGCACTGTTTCCAGAACCGGCAGTATTGCATGATTCCCATTTCCTACATTGTCTGCAACACAAGTATTACCATTCATGTAAAGCGCTTTGTCCGTCTGCTAGGTGCAACTGAGGTTCCAACTTATATTTAATTACTAGAGGTTGAGTTTTTTTCAGAGTTTCCTTGGTCAATTCCACTTCTTTGGTCAACTGGCTACTTATGGCCTTTGCCTATTTTTCCAAGGGGTGATACTTGATGAATTTGCAGCAACTCTTTCTATATTAAGGCTACGGCTATCTACTTTGCAAGTCTAAATACAAAACTGGTTTGTGAAACTTGCATTTAATAGTAAAGTTTGAGTTAGGTGGTAAAGCTATGCTTGATATGAAAGACCAATGAGTTTTTAGAAACCCTTTTTGCACGGACTAGTGAAACTAGGTGAAGGGTGAATGGGTGTTCTTTCTACTCTCTTTTTTTCTGTAAGTGTGAAATTATATCAAAACAAGAAATTCCCCCCCCCCCCCAAAAAAAAAAAGAATAACTGAAAAGGCAGCCAACTGGTAGGATACTGATGCCTGGTTAGCCAACCACTAAATACCTGACAACTCTCTTTCGTTATGTTTTTGGCTGCTAAAAATAGAGAGACCGTATAGCCATCACTGTGGCCAGCTCCAGACATCAGTCTATGAGTTACTCCTGCTGAGACCAGCTGCCCAGAGTTCTGCTCTCTCGGGCCTGACCCTGGGCCTGCTGGAGCAATCATGCCCTTCAGTCTGTTACCATGTGCTCAGTATCCTGCCTGCAGTGGTAAGAAATGGTCACCGTACCTAGCCTCTTGGCTTAGGAGGCTCCCCTTCCTTCTCACCGGCCTCAGGAGGGTTGGAGGTAGCAATCCATCCTCACAAGTCTGTGTTTCCCTTGCAAAGACCCGCTGACTTAGAGAAAAGAGACCTCACTCTTACTTCCATCTAGAAAGTGAGTACTCGGTTATGCTGCAGAAATGAGTTACCTCCCAGATCTCCGTGGCTTACTTCAGTAAAGGTTCATGCTGCCTATCCAACACGAGCAGTGGAAGTCTGGGTCAAGCGGCATGGAGAGCAGTGAAGGCTCTGTTCCGCGCTGGCCCCTCAGGGGCTCCGGCCCACAGAGCTCTCCCGTCGGCCATGTCACCAGCCATCACAGAAAGGAGAGACACATGGAGATACTATACTCCCTGTCCTCTGCTTTGCTCTGAAGGGTCAGCCGTGATTTGCATTCATATCCCGTTGCCCTGACCTAGCCACAAGGCCCCACCAAGTGCAAGGTGGCTGGAGAAGGTGGAGACGCCCATGGAACGTGGGGAACTTTGCTGTCTCTGCCCACTCCAAGCACCAGCCTCAGGACACTTCCTCCCAGCATTGTTCCTTAACTGTTTGTAATATTTTGTTTAATGTCTGCCTTGCTGGATTTGGAATTGGGTGTGTGGGGGGCTCTCCTTTTTGTTCACCGCTGGTATCTGGCACCAGTACACCAATGGAACTGTGACCTCTAATGCCACCTGGTGGCAGTATACGTACATTGCAGGAGCTGTTCCTTTTCCATTACGTACTAAGGACGCAGACTTCAATTATTTTTAGGGGATGCGAGTGGGAATGTGGGGAAGTGGAACCGAGTGTTAGAAAATGAGAGATGTTTCAAGATGTCAGTAGAAAAGTGCTCTGGAGTGAGGATGTCTGGCCACCACAGAGTAGTTGTTTTATCAGTCTGACCCACTCCAGTTTACCCCCTCTTCAATTTGGCCGGCGAGAGGGCTTTGGATGTAGCCTGGGTGTTCAGAGTTGTTAGGAGACAAAATCAGCTCTCCAGGATCCAAAACTGAAAACATCCAAGGGAAAGAATGACCCTAAACTTGGAGATTTCTGAGACGCTCCAGGCCAGCTCTGGCTGCGACTGCTGTGCCAGATGCAAGCTAATGACCCTGGGGGCAGATGAAGGGTTTGAAAGAGCAAAGCTTAATTGAAGGTGATGGTGGCAGACAGGAAGGCTGGGAGCACGGTAATGGAAGGAGTGCATTAGTGAGGTTTCTGCGCCAGCACCCTCTACCCACAGACTGGCTCCTCCCCGCGAGCGGGCCCTCGCTCTGCAGAACCATTAACTCCCCAGCGTGCCCCATTATGTGCTCAGCGAGAGGGAAACTGAGGTGCCCACTTGCTGGCTTTGGGGAGGAGGAGCTGAAGGCAAATACATTTGCCAGAAAATCAGAAACAAACTAGAAGTAGTTAAGCCAGGAGGCCAGCAGGAGGAGGCAGGGCACCCTTTGACTGCACAGCAGGCTGGGAGGCTGCTTGGTTTGTGAGTGTCTGAGGCGCTGAATGCAGAGAAGGCGGTGAACAAAGCATTGCAAACATACAGGGGGCGGGGGGGGGGGGAGAGGGGGCAAAGTAGGCTTGCAGCGGGCTGTACGAGAAATGCAGAGTTTATTCTTGTATTATTATTCATTAATTACTAGAGGCCGGTGCATGAAAATTCGTGCACTGGAGGGGGTCCCTCAGCCTGGCCTGCCCGTCTCACAGTAGGGGAGCCCTCAGGGGATGTCCTACTGATGGCTTAGGCCTGCTCCCAAGCTGTAGTCTGGCCTCCCTCTGCAGGAGGCAACCGGCCGGTCAGGGGAAGGTAACACCTCCATCACGCCTGTGCTGCTGTCACTGCCGGCCACCCTGGCTGCCTGAGCCTTGGCCTGGCCCTCATTGCCTGAGCCTCGGGCTCTTGCAGTGGCAGCTGCCATCTGTGGTCTGCCTGAGCCTTGGGCCCTCCCAGCGGTAGCTGCCATCCCTCGGCTTGCCTGAGCCTTAGGCAGCTGCTGCGGCTTTGTCTGGAAGGATGTCCGGAAGACGTCTGCTCTAATTAGCATATTACCCTTTTATTAGTATAGACTAGAGGCCCGGTGCACGAAATTTGTGCACGGGGTGGGGGTGGGGGGTGATGTCCCTCAGCCCAGCCTGCACCCTCTCCAATCTGAGACCCCTCAAGGGATGTCCAACTGCTCCTTTAGGCCCAATCCCACCAGGCTCCCAACTGCTGGCTCCCAACTGCTTGCCTGCCTGCCTTCCTGATTGCCCCTAACCGTTTCTGCCTGCTAGCCTGATCACCCCCTAACCACTCCCCTGCCAGCCTGATTGATGCCTAACTGCTCCCCTGCCAGCCTGTTTGCCCCTAACTTCCCTCCCCTTCAGGCCTGGTCACCCCTAACTGCTCTCCCCTGCAGGCCTGGGTCCCTCCCAACTGCCCTTCCCTGCAGGCCTGGTCACCCCCAACTTCCCTCCTCTACCAGCGTGGTCACCCCTAACTGCCCTCCCCTGCAGGTTTGATCGCCCCCAACTGCCCTCCCCTGCTGGTCTGATCACCCACAACTACCCTCCTTTGCAGGCCTGGTCCCTCCCAACTGCCCTCCCCTGCTGGCCATCTTGTGGTGGCCATCTTGTGTTCACATGGGGGCAGGATCTTTGACCACATGGGGGCATCCATCTTGTGTGTTGGAGTGATGGTCAATCTGCATATTACTCTTTTATTAGATAGGATAAAGGCCTGGTGCATGGGTGGGGGCCAGCTGTTTTGCCCTGAAGGGTGTCCCAGATCAGGGTGGGGTTCCCTTGGGGCATGGGGCGGCCTGGGCGAGGGGCCTGTGGTGGTTTGCAGGCCAGCCATGCCCCCGGCAACCCAAGTGGAGGCTCTGGTATCTGGGGTTTATTTATCTTCTATAATTGAAACTTTGTAGCCTGGAGTGGAGCCAAGCCTTCTGTTCGCTCCATGTGGCAGCCATTTCTGTTGGGATTTATGTATCTTCTATAATTGAAACTTTGTAGCCTGGAGTGGAGGCCTAGGCCGGCCAGGGCTGCAGAAGCTTGTCTTCCTCCATCGCTGGGGGCTACCATAACCTCCTGCTCTTCCAGCTCCGTGGCTGCCGCCATTTCTGTTGGGATTTATTTACCTTCTATAATTGAAACTTTGTAGCCTTGAGTGGAGGCCTAGGCTGGCAAGGGCAGGCGGAAAGCTTGGCTTCCTCCATTGCCGGGGAAACCCAAGACTCCCTCCTGCTCTCTGTGGCTGCAGCCATCTTGGTTGGGTTTATTTGCATATTTTCTCCTGATTGGCTGGTGGGCATGGCTTGTGGGCATGGCTTGTGGGTGTAGTGGAGGTATGGTCAATTTTCATATTACTTTTTTATTAGATAGGATTATACTATTCTCCATACA